>NW_023503670.1:0-1200000 GCF_014529535.1 Bradysia coprophila | reverse complement strand
GTAAGTCATGGGTTTTACAAAAGAAAATACACCGTACGTAACACGTTCACTATGATTAAAAATTTATGGAAATGTGATGAAAAAACGTTAAATGTTAAAACTTTGTGCCCTTTGTTAACACGATAACTTGAGTAAATCTCAACCGATTTTCAAAAACTTTTTTTAATCGACGAAGTATTGAAATCCTTAGGTAAAGTTCGAAAATGGGCGGTATCGGTTCAACCATCTGGTGGTAGTTCTCGAAAGAAGCCTTTTCTGCTCTTTGTTAACACGATAACTGGAGCAAAGTTTGACCGATTTTCAAAATTTTTTTTTTTAATCGACGAAGTATTGAAATCCTCAGGTCAGTTCGAAAATGGGTGGCATCGGTTCAACCATCTGGGAGTAGTTCTCGAAAAAAGCCTTTTCTGGTTTTTATTAACACGAAAACTGGTTAAAAACCGATTTAAAAAAAATGTTTGGTGGAGAATGGAATTAATTCCTGAGGTAAGGTTCCAAGATAGGATTATGTTGGTCTAACGAACAAGCTGATGTTGCTAACAGAATTTTTGTATCTATTTCAATAGTATTTTTCTTGTTATATGACTTTGCCTAAACAAAACCGATTAAATAGAACAAAAATTAACGAGTGTGAAGTTTGCGGCCAGAGCGAAGCGAATGCCGCAAATCTTACGAGTTTAAGTTTCATTGAAAATATGTGTCGTTTTGACAAATAGACACTTTTTGTTGAACACATTCATTACAGTTTGTTTGAAATGTCAAATTGAAGAGAAAAAAAAAGTTTTTATCTACCTAGGTGAAATAATAGCAGTGAAAAAGTGCTATTATTTCGCCGTCAGTAGATAAAATAGCGTATTCACCTCTGTCCACATGTTTATTTAGACACTTGGGGTTATAACATTCGCCTTCGGCTCATGCAATAACTCCCCAATAATCTACCATTATCACATACGCGGTTCGGATGTCAAAATTACTTACCTAGAAGTTTAATTCAAAAATTACACTTCAGGTCTATGTTTTTGTCTCGTTTTCGCTTATGTGATAAAATAGAGTACACACTTGTCACTATCAGTCTCGGCAAGCCTAGACTTCTTCGTGACAAGTGTGTAATATACATTATCAGGTTGACATTTCAAACAATCTGTAATAAGTCTGTTCAATAAAAAGCATCTTGGTGTCACCGCCTTAGTGATAAACTCAGAAGTGTCTTAACCTGTTCTTTCAGAACCTTGCGAAAATAAGTGGTATTGGTTCAACCATATGGGAGTAGTTCTCAAACGAATCCGTTTCTACTCTTTGTTACAACGATCTGGAGTCTTGTTATTTGATTTTACCTTGTAAACAAAACCGAATAAACGGAACCAAAATTAAAGTGTGTGAAGTTTGCGGCCAGAGCGAAGTGAGACATTTTAAATACAAAGTTTCGAAGATTTTCAGTGACAATAAAAATACTACTGAGAAGCTCAGACAAACAGCCAAGGGATCTGACCCATCCAACAGGTGGGGCCTAGTTTTTCTTTGCATATTTGTTTAAATGAAATACAAGTCCAGAATAGAGTCAAAGAAAATCAAACAAATTTCTAACTTTGGAACTTTTATTCATAAATGGTCGTACTTGTGCACAAAAAGTATAATATTGGAAAAGAGGATTATGAAACTTTCTAAGTTCGAAAGTACGACGACGTCTTCTGACATCATGGTACATTTACTCATCCATATTTACAGTTTACAAGATTGTTACACCACACACAAACATTCGAAATCACTTGACTCAGTGAAATTGCATCAAAATATGCTCTTTAGATAAATTGAAAAATTAAAATTGAAACCACAGTCAATGTCAATTTTCATACAAATTTTCATACAACTGGTCAACCGTTCAGGGTCAGACCTGATTATAATCAGGTTTCAAGTAAAATCAGGTCAAAACAGGTTCAGATTTTTTCTCTTCAGCTTCAGGTAAGCTTCACCTGTTCCAAGACTTACTTTCATAATATGGCCCAATGTGGCCCAATTTGTTTAACTTTCAATTTTACTCAAGCTAAATGACAACAAAAATAAGTAATGAACTCTGGTATAAGAGGTCAGGTCTTATAATGGAAAAGGCTTGTCAGAACAAGTGAAGTAATAGATTTTGTGCGATATATGCGACCATAGCCTTGCTTTTATTTTTTTTTTAAACTTAGTCTAAGTTAAGTCTTGATTTCCACCTACGAAAAAAGCACTCCCTTTTCTCTCCGTTTACACTTTAAACAATAGAAAAGAGTCGTGGTTTAGCTAAACGAAGGAGTTTTTTTGTAAGTGGAAATAAAACCTAAAAGTAGGAACAAAGTGTTACACTTGGCATTACATACATTTTTACAGAAGTTTATCGATATGTTCAGTTGTTAATTTGCCATAAGAAAAATATAGACTTGAAATTTTCTTTAAGTTACTAAAAATAGGTCCTGCCCATGCCCGATGTCCATAGCTTCATATTTTCGTAACATTCACATTTTTCTTTATTCCAAAATTTAGTTCAAAACGAACCGTTGACTTTGGACTGGCTCGCGGATTCTCTGGCATCCAGGAGGCAAAACACCGTATGGGACTTGCGGCAGCTAATTTCGCTGGTGGTCCCGGACGCAAACGACGATCAGATGTCAATGCATGAAGTGGATTTACAACTAATGCTGATTAAATTTACAATTAAAAGAGAAAAAAGAGAAAAAAATGCAAAAAAAAGTTTAGTTAAAAATTAAAATTTATAAAAGAATTTATTTATTTTTGTTATAAGAAGAATTTTTTTATGTAAACGTTTTAACAATGCAAAAAGTATATTTAATTGTAGGTATGTGAATTGAAATTATTATGAGAAAAAAGTTTACGAAAGTTAAAGAAACGCAAATTTCATTTCGATTTTCATCAAACATTGTCCACATTTCCCCCCGAACGATGGATTGAGAAAAGAAAAAAAAAACTTCAAAATCAATTCATCGACTAAATGGCGTAGATAAATTCTGTTCCAATTCATTAGATTCGTGTTGTAAATAATCGTTTTCCAATGTAAACAATAGCAACTCTAATTCACATAAAATTTCCCATTTGTGAAACGTGAAAATAGAAATCTGAAGACTGATGTTTTTGTGTGTTTTAATTTACCACAGACCCGTCACCATAAATTTTCCCTTTTTTATATTTCTCCTCTAAATTGATCACATGAAATTCACCTTTCGTTGTCGAAATATGTCTCCGTCTATATTATATCACATCCATTGTGCAAAGCGTCTAACCTGTGTGGTGGCTTTATCGTAGCGATTAATATTCAAATGGATCTAAATTTACCACTTAAAAGATTTTCTTCATTTAATCGAATATTATGAATTAGAGGACACGCGGCATGAATAATTTTCAATTTGATGTTAAAGACTATGGATATGGAGATAGATTTGCGTAACTACACAACGCACACAAGTTCATAAGCTCGTTGTTATTTAATGTAATCCCTCGGATAATCGTTTTTCTTGCGGTTTTTTTTTCATTAAAAAAAATAATTATCTCCCACATACAGAAAATGATTTCTTGATAAAATATGTTCAAAGTCATTCGTATCGTCGTAAATAGGCAGTACAGTTTGGAAATGATTTTTTTAACACCACCTCAGAGAAAAGTGAAAAATTAATAGGGAAATCAAAAGATGAAATTTATTGAACAAAAAAATCAATTTTGGTGTCGAGCCTAAAGTAATTTCCTCGGAAATTAACGATTTTCGTATATAAATCATGCAATTGCATTTATTAGCAATTTATTAACTTAACGGAAACCCTTTTAGAAAGGAGCAACGAAAGGGTATTTTTGCCAATTTTAAAGTTCAACATTTCTGAAGTCTTCAAACTAATGAAGTAAAAGATTTTGTATCAAACACTTTGCGATACTTCGAACATTGGAAGTAGCAGATCTCATAACTGCTCAGCGATAGGTTTCACAACGTTTATAAATGGCTTACTAGTTCGCGCTTGTTCACCTTACAAAATGTTTTCGTAGAATTTCAGTGATCAATATTGAATACTTAACCATGCTATCCAACATTTTAGATTTTTAAATTCTATCGCCAGTCCCATCACTCTCGTCTTAAATTAAAACTTTGATACGGTTTGTATCAATGACCTCGAATTTTAGTTAGTCTATTTTATTGGACAGTAGCAATAACAAGTGAGCAGTGAGCACAGAACTTTCGACTATGATTTTTTCTAAATCTTGGAAATATGAAAGTCGGCAAAAAAGGTAGATCCACTTTGCAGAAATGGTTGTGTGGGAATCCTAATTCGCTTAAAATGACGGATTTTTTTTTTCTTATAATAAACAACCTAAATGCTTATAGCGTGGGATGGATGTCATGACCAGCTTTAAATTCCATTCAACTGGTGAAACAATTTTCATTTAGAAATTAACTTTGATCGAACAAATATATTTAAAAAAAACATAAATTGGTATATCGATTACGCTCTCATCCTTTCATCAACGAAAAATGTAATGAAATTTCGAAATTGATTTTGCGTAATTTTTAAAGTTGCAAAGAGTAACAGATAAAATATACTAAAAGCAAGATGGGAAAAAAATGTTTGTAAAAGAAAAATAAACCGAAACACGATGTGATTTTATTCCACCAATTTTATTCAATGAAAGGGAAAACGAAGAAGGAAAGAAAAACCCGAAAACCAATTGAAACAATTTTCTCAAAACTTTTCCGTTTCGATTTCTTTGTGAATGTAAAAAAAAATCAAATAAAAGTTATCCAAAAATCATAACCAGATACTAAACTTTAGTATTAAAAAAATGAAAAGAATAAACCTAAAACTCTATAAATTCTTAAACTTAAAATAAAAATGAGTCTCAGTATTTTATGTAAATTTCCAAAATCACTAAAAATAGTAAAGAAACCAAACTAAAGTAAAAACAAAATGTAATTCCAGATTTAGAGAAGCCGATGTATTTTATTGATAGACGAAATCGATCAATCAATCGCTATTATACCAAATTTTCGTCTGTTTTATCTGAAGAAGATTATTATCATTAAAAAAGAAGAAAATAATAAATTTAGAGAAAAAAAATATTTATTGTAATATAAAATCAGAAAAATTTAATGAGTTGATCGTAGTTGATTATGTATTTAAAATTGCTAACAAAAAATATATATTACCTATATACAAATACCATACTATTTACCGCATAAATTCACTCCTACTATGTTAATTAAGCATAAAGAATGAATATCAAAAAAAAAACTTAAAATAAAGTCTTGTTTATTTATTTACGTGAACATTCCAGTTTCTTTCATTTTCCTTTTATCGATACTTCATTATAAAATGTGTGGTGCTAAAATTGGATACGAGGAATGAGCAGTTCAAAGTGGATCGTTGATTTGCATTGAAAAAAGCTTTACCAAATTAATTGCAGTTGGTTTCGAAATTTTCGATCCGCAATGTGGTCAATAAAAATTCTTGGGAATTCATCATTTTTAGAGGGATTCTTTTGAATTTCGACTGACCGAAATCGGCGCTATTTATTCCGGTCCTTTTTAGCCCCGTACAAAGTACTGGGGGCTTATAAGATTAATATGCCGTTTGTAACATGTTGAATTGGAAGCAGACGGTAAGGGCAAAGCATTTGGTTATGTTCATAGATAACGAATCCGCAATAAGAAAAATGTCCGTCTGTCCGTCTGTCCGTGACCCCTCTAGCTTGAGTAAATCACAACCTTTTTTCAAAATTCTTTTTTTCCCCGATTGGTATCGACAAAAGAAAGGTCAAGTTCGAAAATGGGCATGTTAGGGTCGGCCCTTCCAGAGCTAGAGCCCTATAGGTGTTTTTTAGTCTTTCGACGATATCTACCGAAATACGCACGCAATAGCTGCTTGTGATATATTAAATGAAAGGTATTGACGAGTAGAACAAAGTTGCTGAACATTGTTTTTGAGTAAGATGCAACGCGGGCTCGTTGGGAGGGCTCAAAGGTCGTTACTCGGCCCTAAGTGTTTTTTGCACATAAATCGAGTAAATCTCATCCGATTTTGCTAGATTTAGTTTTTTATGGAAGATAATTGAATACCGAAAAGAACGTGTCGAAAAAAGTTTCAAATTTGGGCCCTTGACTAAGGCCGCTACTCGGCCCTAAGTGTTTTTTGCACATAAATCGAGTAAATCTCATCCGATCTTGCTAGTTTTGTTTCATTTGAGAGATAATTGAATACCGAAAAGAACGTGGCGAAAAAAGTTTCAAATTTGGACCCTTGGACTAAGGCCGCTACTCGGCCCTAAGTGTTTTTTGCACATAAATCGAGTAAATATCATCCGATTTTGCTAATTTTTGTTTTATTTGAGAGGTAATTGAATACCCAATGGAAAGTTGGCAAAAAATTTTGGGTTTCTAAAATAATGTCGTAAATTGTTGGTTTTTTTTAGAGGTACTTCGTACGGGCTTTCGGAATTGCGCTATGCAATTTTAAAAATGAACACTCAGTAAATTTGATCATGCCCAACTTGACTTGCATTTTGGTAACAGACGCATTAGAGGGTTGTAGACGTATTAGGGTTCCGGGCGTATTACGGCTACGGACGTATTATGGTTACGGACGAAATAGGATTACGGGTCGTACGGGGCTAAGTCGCAGCAAACGCTCCGACTGTTCTGATGCCTTGTTTTTATATATTCCTAGTTAGGCCTTGGTGCCTAGGCCCCAAAACCACTCTCAGATATTTTTGATCTTCCATACCTGATGTCCGGATTTCATTTCTGTAAGGTGTCGAGGACCTAACAAGTAATAATTTAATTAAATAATTGCATTAGTAAGGTCACAGCACTCATCAAAGTTCACCGAGGTTATATCGATTTTGAGAAATTTTCCGGAAGTCATATTTTCTGCCGTTTATCATCAAATTTTATGAAGGTAATATTTGCCCCAGGAGTACTCGACCTCAGCTTTCCAGCGAATCCATACACACCCGTGTCCTCGCCACCTTATGGAAATGAAATCTGGACTACGACACCTAATTTTTCGACTTTTGGCCACTTACAACCAGCCAGGTATGGTAGATCAAAAATATGTGACACTGGTTTTGAAGCCCAGGCACCACAGCATATAGGCATATAAAAAAAAGTCCCGGATTAAATAGCGCCGATTTCGGTCAGTCGAAATTCAAAAGATTCCCTCTTAATATCTAGACTGATAGTAGTTTTAGCAGCCTTTGTCAACCCAAGCGGGTTTTGGCTGACTTTACTAACTTCCTCCACTCGTTCCTGTCCTCGGCCATACTTCTCCATTCCGCGACCCCCAATGATCTAGTATCTTCGACAACACAGTCTATCCATCTCTTCCGTGGTCGCCCTCTCGGTCTACGTCCTTCAAATTTCCTGTCGAGGACTTTCTTGGCAGTTCGGTCATCATTCATCCTAGCCACATGCCCCGCCCATCGGAGCCTCGCTGATTTTACTGCAGCTGTGATGAAATTCTTCCCAAAAATTTCGGACAATTCCATATTCGTTCGTCTTCTCCAACCATCTGCTTCATGTACTGGTCCACATATCGATCTTAAGATTCTTCTTTCAGAGCAGTTCAGCATCTGCTCTTTTTTGGATGTCATGGACCACGTCTCTCAACCATACATGACGATGGGTCGAACTACAGTTTTATAGAGTCGGAGTTTTGTTGCACGGGATACAAGTGAGCTTTTGAACAGGTGTTTTAGTGCATAGAAGCTTCTGCTTCCTTGCGTAATTCTCATTTTGATCTCCTCCTCTATATCACTGGTTACGTTTAATGTCGAACCTAAATACTTGGATGACTGCACGACTTCAAAATTGTACGTATCTATGGTCACGTTTTGCCCCACACGAGATCCTTGACTGCGCTCTAATGCCATATACTTGGTTTTCTCTTCGTTTACCACGAGTCCAACTTTACACGTTTCTCTTTCCATTTCTATGAAAGGTTCCTTGACTGCTAGTGTCCCTCTTCCTATCAGGTCAGCATCGTCAGCGAAAGCTGTTAGCTGATTACTCGTATAGAAGATGGTGCCAGTCCAGTTCATTGAAATGGCTCTCACAACTTTCTCTTACGCCAATAAATAGACCTAAATCTACCTAATATCGAGGGCAACATCACTAAAGGGTATAACTACGATATAATATGTCCAGAACAGTCCAACCGATTTACATAAAAATATTTCCTGAAAGCTATTTACGGTTTTTTTGGTCCAATATAAAGTCAATCCGACCAATGATTCAGAAGTTATGGATAACAATTTTAAATTTTGACGAAATTTGAGGACACTCCTTTTGAGAAAGCCCAATTCTTCTTCTTTACAGCGTAAGAAAATAAACAAGTATAACATTCTCAACGATTATAATCAAATCGACGTAATTCATTCCACATGCAATATCCACGATAATGTGGAACGAATAAGGAGAATTGGATTGTTGTAACTTCCTATTTTTCTCCAGCAGTACCAAAATAATTCAAAGTCTTAGAAACGTATGTGTGCCTGCAACTTACGGTTTTTTTTTAAATAAAAATAAATTTCCAGAGTAGCTTAGGTAGATGTTGTTTCACACTCAGATGTGAGCTAAGGATCAGAATAATTAAGCATCGACTTCATGTCTGATAACATCAACCTGAACTTGACTTCAAAAAATCACAAACGTAAACCAGATAAAAATAAGGCCGAAAAATTTCAATTTTGGCAGTAGCATTTACTTTGAGGACTGTATATAATCACAACACTTTTCATTAGACCAAATTCAAAGAGTATTTTTTTACCACAATGCGGACAATTTACTAAACGAATTCAAAACTTTACTGTAATAAATGACTGTTGCATAAACTTTCGCAATATAAGGCTGTGGTTATGAGAAATTAGGAAATTACATAAAATTTTACAAACCATAAAACTTAACAATGGTGAGCAACAGGACAGCTGTTGCTTCGCAACTATTTACGAAACATTTTCGTTTATCAACATGAAGTGACATCTTTAAGCCACAAATGCACAAATGCGGTTCCAAACACAATTAAAGTTTGCTTGAAGTTTATTCTAAAGTTCAATGGTATGTCTGGCAGAAAATATGGAGAAAAGTCAGAAGAAAGCTTTTCATCTCTGGTAAGTTTAGAAAAGTAGGTAAGTACAGGTTTCCGACAAGACTTTCCATTTTAATAGTATGTATTCGATGATGCGTTATCGTAGTGTATCAAGTAAATTATTTAGAAAATGTTATCAGTGTAAGTAAATCGTTTAAAAGAAAGTTTTAAGCTTTCGAACTTCAGCCACCTGGTGTGTACTAGATTTTACAATGATATGCGCAAAGCTTCAAATCCCAGTAAATGTTTTGAGAATAGAATCATTTACTTTCCCCATTCGATTTCTGCTACAAACCTTAATTGTGACGAATGAAAATACTGACACGGGGATAAATACGACATATAATTAAATTTAACTCAAATAGCGACAAACAAATGCACAGACGTAGATAACGTTTGTAATAGACTTCGTAAGCTTTCTCCATTTTTCTGAAAATGGTCTAGTTAGATCTGTGAGTAATCCGGTGGTAGTCCCGAATGCGAAAGAAAATCAAAGTTGACCAGCAAAGAAGACTTAATTCGAGAGGTGAACAGCTGACTCTGACGTCCATTTGACGTTTATCTGAGTGACTTGCGATGACTAAAAAGTTCTTGACGAACCATTCAACAGATTAACTTAAACCTATTGAAACAAAAGTTTGCTCTAAAAAGTTAAAAATAATCAACTTAATGACTAAAAATACATCAATTGCTCGTGCATAGTTCGTGGGTGTGGTTCGACTTATTAGGTACTACATTGCTGAACTAAATATATTGATCAGAAGCAATATTTCTTCGAAGGTATATATGAGGTGGAATCCTCTGCACCAATACAATCAAAAACAAAAGCTGGTAAACTCAATCTTTTTACGAGAGAACTTGGAGGACTCGTATCACTTGTTTTCAAATAATAATCGTACACAATTTTTTTTGTATATTTGTAATGTTAAATCTTACCAACGGACCATCAAAGTACTCTTATAAGAGTATAAATGTTGAAGTGTAGTGTGCTAGTGGACGCTAGCCAGAGTTCGTGGATTTTGCTTGTTTGTGACATGGTTTCTAACTCATATGGATGTTAGTGATACTGGTTTTCGTTCTAATTTCTCTACAGTGATTTGGTATATAATCAGGCATGGTTTGCTTTACCATCTGCTGGACTATTCGATAAATTCAGAGCTTTAAAGCTTTATAAATGTACTTTTTAGAGCATTGCAACAGGCGTCTTTTTGCTTGAGGGGAAATTATGAATTTTCGACCGTTTATATTTTCCATCCAGTTCACGGATAAAATCGAGGGCATAATTCGATTTTGCTTCAAAGTAAATTCGGTTAATTCGCTTACACTCACAATGAGCTGCTTTAAGAAAATATCTTTGAATCAGAATGATGTATGGTGAAAGAGAAATTTCCTCGTGATTTAAAATAAATTTGTCTATTTATCAATATTGATGATAAGTTAACGCAGTGGAGATTGAGAAGACATTTAATGTTAATGTGCTAAATGGCCTCACAAAACACTTCATACGTTCGATTGTGATTGTATATTACAACGAGACGGGCGTAAAATATTATTATTATCGTCGCTTGCGGGCTTGTGGCAACGACAACATTATTTATAACTACCAAAATAATAATTGGATTTTCGATATACATCATCGCCAATATAGCGCCAACAGTTTTTCGGTGCGTTGGCGTATTACAATCATCTGCAATAATCATTTACCATGCTCGCTTTATTCTTAAGTTCTCCTGTATGTTGTGAGAAAATCGTATTTGTTAAAGCTTTCATTTGTCATTTCTACTGATTCTTCAGTATTGTAGGGACAATTAATTAAATTACTTTCACGCGTAGGCGCGTTTTATCTTTACAGAGCACATATACACAGAAAAGCTTTTCGTACTCAGAATGTACCCTGTGTTTTCTTCATAATTTTCTTAAATATTTTTCTTAAGAAAGGGGTGGTAACCTTAGAAATTCTGTCACAACTCTTTAGGAAATATTCTATGGTATCCAAACAAAATTTGAAAATTCCGTCACATGATTTTGCGAAGCTTTTTACTTTTTGCTACTAAATGTACCGAAAGCACAGAAATCATTTTATATATATGACTCTGCAGTCGAACGAAGCCACTTCGACCCTGGGCTGGGAGTAAGTAAAGCCATGCAAACTATTTTATTTATCGTTATTTTTGGCCTTAACGTGTTGCAAGCAGAAGGATAAATTACGATTTTTTTTTATCGAATCGCAATAGTCCATAGAGTGACTTTTGGTCGAACAGTCATAAATAGTACTACGTAGTAGATAATGTTGTTAAATTTAAAAATTGTCACGTAGCGTGTATTTATATCCGCATTTAATCATTATAATCAATAACAATAATGTTTTGTTAGGCATTATGCCTAATGTCGGATTTAAAATCAGAAAAAAAAAACTTTTTTTTATTATCAGCAACGAAATGATGATTAGAATAATATCAAAAATTTTCTTTTCGTATAACTACAATGCCTGATGTGATGTACATATATGTAAAAAAAATGCCGAAATGAAGTAGAGCGCCCAGCTATCTTCATGATTTTTTATGATTATTTATTTCTTTGTTATCCGAACAAACTTAATTATATTGCGATAAAGCTATTCAACGCTATCATGTCACACAGCCGAACCATCAAAACTGTGTGCTTTTTTTGGGAATGATAAAAATTGTAACTTTTATTTTTGGATCGTATTCATCACCTGAGGCATCGTAAAAAGGTCTAATTATGGAACAGAAATATAAATTTATAGCACAACATGTTGAACATCTCACAATACAGACTATTTTAAATAATAGGAACAAAAAAACAAACATTTGTTGATTTGTGGTATACGACGACGCTACTATTGCAAAACATCAGCAGTTTCCTACTTAGTTTGTTATCAATAATTTATGATAGTTCTAACACTATATCCACATCGTATGATTCATCTCATTGCTTAAAGTGAGGTACACGTAATTTTTAATAAAATTTCATTGTGAAAAGTTTGACTTTGAAAGTACTGTAGTTGCTAGCTATATTCTCGGAATAATAATCAGAAGAAATTTCTACAAATCAACAGCTTTTCGAATCAACATTGAACTGAATTTTCTGTAACAGAAAATCTGATGAATCTGATGATTGCATTTTTTGTACGAAGCCCTTTTCATTAAACGGCTACCGTCGTATCATGATCAAGAAATCTTGTTAGTCATCTGCTTGACGTATAGAAAAATCTACTACTTCATTGTTGAGAGCATATGTTTTACTTTATAATAGAACACTAGGCAGAGCTTATTGCTCATTTTAGTCGTCTCGGTCAACAACAGATCGAGTGCAACATCACTACAACATCTTCGATATCTCAGGAACTACTGAACTACAAAAAAGATTATTAAAATCCGAACAATGATGATAGAGATGATAGAAAGGATATACAAAAAAGATTATCAAAATCGGTTCAGTAGTTTCTGAGATATCGGAGATATGCCCTTTAGTGATGTTTAGTGACAAGACTTTAAAGGTTTTTTTATTGATCCCATGTAGATATTAAAAGCTGATTGATTGATAGTTAAGAATCCAGATCATTCTTGATTTAGCAACGATAGAAATAAAAATCATTGAGCGCGTAATGGAAATGGAAACCCCTACTATAACACATCGATGCATTTATTGAGACTTTTACTATAGTAACTATATCTGTTTGCAAATTGAAATCAATCAAATTCACAGACAGGATGAATCGTATCTTGAATGTATGATTAAATGCGATTGAAGCGTTCGCAAAAGTGAATTTCTTAATACAAACATTCACCCATATCGATACCCTCACACACATTCCGCATATCATTTCCTCGATTTTATACGAGATTGTATGTTTATTTAGTCCATGTTAAATTTCCATTCACGCTCTATAAATTTTCGTATGCGATATTTTGATTCAAATTTTGTTTTCGGCTCACTTGCGGCTTTAGTTTTTTGTCTGTTCGATATTCTCACTGGTGGTTATATTCTTTGCGACATTCTTTTATAAAAACTGAAAATTACACACATTTTCATCGGGTCAGAGTTTGGTTTTTTTTTATTATTGGAAATTGAGTTTATTTTTAGACTGAAATCGTTTATTTATATCAATGAAGCAACAGAATTTCTTCTCTACTCTGCTCTATTAATAACTGCGACGAGTATGTTTATTTGCATTCATATTTGTACACAAGGCTAAAAATAAATTATTTAATATCACAGAGAGAAAAAAAATATAAAGTCAGTTTGAAGACGTTATGTTTGACTTAATAATCTTCGAATTACCCGCACGTTATGTACATAATTTTAATTGTAATATGTGTAGCCGTTGCAAAACATGTATGATATTATAAGTGTGATGTAAGTAGTTGCAGGCATTTCATGTAGCCATTTTAAAATTGTTTAAAAATATAATTTAAAATTTATTGAGCGAATGTGTTTCGAGTTGGAGCACTAAGGAAAATGTTATCTTGTCATGATCTCATTTAGATGTGAAAAACCCAAAACTTTTATATTTAAAAGATAATGTGAAGGCTGTAAATGAGGTTTTCAGTTTATTGAAATTAAAATTGGGAGCATTACGGTGGTCTGAGTTTTAGTTTAGTCACAAAACTTGCTACAAACTTGCTACTTGCGCTTGCTACAAACTTGCATTAGTACTTTAGGTAAAAATTGAACAAATTTCAACATGAGTATGAGTAGAATCTATTCTTCGATTATTGGGTCACTAATGAACTGAGATTCTCACATTCTTAAAACATGTTCACCTCAGAAACCTCAGAAACTGAGGAAATAGACCAACTACGGTGTTCCACAGATACCTTGAGACTGCCACTTTCTCCTAAATCCTTAGAGTTCATTTCTTCATCTTTATCGAACGGCAATCGTATGAACACTGTAATATGGAATCTTTTACTTCTTTCGATCTAAACATAGATTGTGGTTTCGAGCAGTATTTCACAAGATTCTAAATGATTGACGTTGTAGACAAGTCGGTCACATCTGTCACTTCACCGAACATTATTTTCATGGATATCGAAAATTTAATTTCCTAACAAATAATTTTGATTTTTAAATTTCGTATCTCAAAAGACCGACTTGAAGGCAGTGCCATCGCTGATTTTTGCGGTAGTGACGATAACAATTTCCACAATCTATTTAAATGATATAGACTGACACACTCTGTAAATTTCACAGAAATGCAGACTTTGCAACAACTGGTCTTTCACCAGCCAGTGTTCAATCAATAGCATGCGTCAGTGGTGTGAGCCGTTTATCCACTCATCACTCAAGTTTGATTGAGTAAGCTAACAACTAGAGTGTACAAAATCTTTTACTTCGCTAGTTTTCACATGCAATTTGGTCATTGATAAATATATCGTCATTGCCGATAGCAGAAGAAAAGCCATCCTTCAAACAAATTTCAAAATTTTCATTATTAGGACACAGACATGACGTGAGGAATCGGTAAAAATTGAAATTGAAAGAAGACTTGACTAATTTCCGATCCGAGTATATTTGTAAGAAAGTTTAAATTTTAACTGATCTCAGAAAAACAAGTATTTTTCGCAAGAAAAACAAGAATTAATCGCAGGAAAAAGAGAATTCGAACAAAATGAGTAAAATTGAAAACTTGATTTTCCCTTTACAAAATTATTGGAAAAAAATGATTTTCCTTCTACTGGAACTTTGTTTTTCCTTTCGATTAATTCCTGTTTTTCATCGATTAATTCAAGCTATTTCAATCATATCGTTATTTTTCATTCAATGTACGTGACATGCCAGTATCACATTTACTACATATAACGCTTCACATCGATTGGCTTAATCAAGTCGCTGAATTAGATGCAGCTCAAATAAAAAGTGCCAACAGACCTTCTATTCAATTTTGATAAGACAATTTAAATGGAATTCGCTGTTGTGTTTGTGGTAGCAATATTCATCTTAAGTATGGCGAAAAGTGACAATTGCTTTCAACATACATAAACATACTTTAGATCGAAAGATACATAAGAAATATACTCGGAGCTTTTATATGTACCCAAGCTCAATTATGCTTAATAACACTGTTATCACTGAGACTGTTAAAATCTATGTCTCAGCTCCATGAGGTGTCGATAAAAAAAAGTTCTACGATAACATTGTACTGTACACATATCACAATTGATACGAGGAACAGGATACGGAAGAATTGTTGAAATTTTCAGTGTATTTGCCATCTTAAATCAATGAAAATAAACTCTTCGTTCAGAACTTGGTAAATGACCAACTGCGCGTGTGCTCCAAATGTTGACATTTCCGTAAATTTTCATGTGGAGAGATTGTTGTTCATCTTCTGAATTGTATTATCAACTTACCATCCCTCAAAATGCACACACAATTTAGCCGCAGTCAATCGTTGACTAACTATTTGACTTTGGAGGAGATGGTGAGTGAACTGGAAAAGTTTGCACCATTGGAATTAGCCGAGAGTTGGGACAACGTTGGTCTGTTGGTTGAGCCATCAACACCAAGGTAGTATCGCAATTTGTTTGTTACTATGTAAAGAATGACTATTATGATGCGGTTGATTAATTGGCTTGCAGATTAATCACCAAAGCATTGATGGTCAACGATCTGACTGAATCAGTTTTGGAACAGGCAATTGAATCTTCGGTGGAGCTAATCATTTCGTTCCATTCACCCATTTGCAGTCCACTGACAAAAATCACTCAGAGGTGAGTGTAATCAGTACCGCTTCGAATTTTCATCATTTAACAATTAATTTCCCAACAGGAATTGGAGGGAGCGCATCATTTCTCGATGCATCGAACAGAAAATTGCATTGTATTCGCCACACACCGCCTGGCATGTCGTTGAAAAAGGCGTTAATGACGAAATGTGTAGCCTCATCAACGTTGGACAACGTGGCTATACCGTCAAGCCCATCGTACCACATCCATCGAATCCATTGAAGCGAGGCTCTGGACGACTAATTCAGTATGAAGAAGATCTACATTTGGAATACTTCATCGAACAAGTGCAGAATCTGTTTGACCTGAAACACGTACAGATTGCCATGGGACTCGGTCACCATCCAACAACGAACATTAAAACCGTGGCGTTATGTGCCGGTTCGCGTAGTTCGGTTCTGAAAAATATCCATGCTGATTTGTATATTACCGGTGAGATGTCCCATCACGATATTCTGGATGCTGTTCATCAACGAACTTCTGTTATTTTGTTGAATCATACCATTTCGGAGCGTTTGTTCGTTCAGAAACTTGGTCGAGATTTCAATCAGATGTTTGCATCGAAACGCATATCCACTCGTATAATGCTGGACAAGCAACACGATAAAGAGCCGTTGGTTACACACTAAATGCAATTGAATAATGTACCTTTTCACTATTATAACGTAGTCAAAAGTAGAAGTAGTCAAAGCCATGGCAAAAAGCGTAAGTGATCCTATATGAGTTCACAGCACTCAAAAGTTCTTTGATACTAACTAGTCTTTAACATGGCATTTCACGTCTTTTAAGAAAATTTTCTTGCTCAATTTGAATCTTTTTGAAAAAGTTTCTTATTAATTTAGTGAAAGCGGACGAAAAACACAATTGAAAAACATCAATCACTACATATCCGCTTCGTAGTGACCTCTGTCCATTTTGCACTTTTTATAAACTTGTGTCCTTAGTTCCTAGAAATTTTACACTTTAGCATAGAACATTAGATTGGCAATCATTATACGTAAATAAATTTTAATCAAATGAAAATTGACATCTCAGACCACTCTTAAGGTGCCAGCGGAAGTGCCATAAAAAACACTGAATTGGGTGGATGCAACGACTATGCTATCTGTTATCGACACCTACGAGTAAAATAAGCGATGAGTACTGGCATGTTAAAACAATGAAGTACAAGATCTTTATCAAGCGTCAAAAATGTAAATAAGTTTTAAAAAGCATTCTTTGCCTCGGCCAAAAGTAGTTACATCATTTTATTCCATTCAACTTCATTAAAAATAGCTGAAAATCGTATTTTCTCAACATTCGGAGCACTTTAAAAAATGTAAAATATTTTGGGCTAAAACGTAATTTAATGAGCGGAAAATTGCAGCGCACGATTTTTTGAGAGTGTCGCTTCACGTCACGATAGAAGTCTGTGTTAATATCTCACAAAATGTCTGATTTTCTGAAGTCATTTGAAAAGTATGTAGCAAATTTCGTCACCCTTGTTGCTTTGAATAGCTAGAACTTGGAAAGTACTTTATATACCAGCCTCCGGTGCGTAGCAAAATATGATCTATCGAGGCCACAAAGTTTTCAAATTACTCTCGTAAATGGCATGCAGCACAACGTAAGAAGAAGTTGAAGTATACATCTGTTCAGCAACACAAACAGCAAGTAATTAAATAGAAAACGAAAGGTAGGTAAAACTTGACGAGAAAGTAACTGCTCTTATAACTTCGACATGGATACTTTGCTTTCTTATTTCTCTTCTATCTTCGACTCTAACTAGCATATGGAGAAATGAGAGAAGCATGGGTCCGAAATCTTACAAACGTTCTCCTATACATTTCACTGTAAGGCATACAGTGTAAGAACGCGAGCGAAGCGAGCTAAAATTTTGTTTCGCTTCCACGATTCAGTTTTTGAACGCACGTTTTGTCCAATAGAAATTCGAATCCTTTTTTGTGAAATTTTTTATGTCGAAATGCGAGCGGAGCGAGTGATTTTTTTTTATATTTCTATTTAGAATCCAAATTACTGAAAAGAAACAACAGAGAGATGGTCTCTTCGTGAAGTGCTCTCCTAAATTCCGAAGTATTCTCCTAGCATTACTTGTATGTTATGTAAGATTTCTGTCGCATAGATCGACAGAAGTAAGCAAAATAAGAGAAATAAGAAATTTATAATAATGACGGTACTTTTAAATGTGCATGGCTGTAGAATCCTTTTTCAAAAATGTGTTAGCTTTCAATAAAAATTAAAAAATAGATTTAATAGTAGCAGTTTGACCAGCTTCTAAAAAACTGAGCAGTTTAGAAATTTCGGTAAACTGCTGACTTTGAAGTAAGAAGTAAGTAAGCTGACTTTTCTCAGAGCTCGTAAAACTCGCTGGTTGTCGTTACTGCGGTCGTCCATTTTTCAAAGTGGATTTGAAGAACTATCATCTAAAATTAAATACAAAACACACACACTAAATATTGTAGACCACAGTTTAAGCTAAGCATCCATGCCTCTCAACTTTAAAGCTTCTGTTACTAAACTTGTTATAACAACGAAACCTTCAGAAATAACTGGCCATTTAGAGGGCGACGTATGCGTGAAATTTCGTAGCAACAACACCAAACGTAAAGTTTTTCTAATTCAACAACACTATAATTTCATTGTTTTGAAATGTCAAAAACGCATCAGCAAAATTGATTTGATTCAATTTTGCCTGCGTATCATTCCATATAACCATAACAAGGTAGGTGTGCAACAGAGTATTACGCTGAGCATATTTTGAGGGTTGCTAGGAATCTCGCGCCGCGTCATTCACAATAATTCACATTAATAATCAAAGATTCTTTAAGAATATTGCACCATCATTTGTATAATTAGAATGGTGTCTCAAAACAACAAAACTACAAGAAAAATTTTCAAAATGATTGATTCAGTATTCTGTGTATTTTACAATTCTATGTTTATAGAACAGACGTCTTAAATAAAGATATTATTATTATGACACATTTTGTATAAGGAAGATGTCACTTTGTGAGTTATTGTGAATGACGCGGCGCGAGATTCCCTAACACCATTTTGAGGTTAGACGATAAATGAAGATTCAACTGCGATTAAAGAATCGAACACATTGGCGTTAAATATGTGATTTGATTTGGTTTTCCGGTCGATTTCAGATGACGACTACATAAGATCGTTTCTACCGGATCTGCCGTATGGAAAAGAAGTTTATTCGTGTCTCCCAGCGCTCATCAGCTCCACAAGTGGCAATAAAATTGACTTTTACGCGGATCCGTATGTGAACCCTGTGGACGATGTGGTGAGCTTATCTTCAAGATGTTCCGGCGAGACGCCATTAGCGAGTTCATCTGCTCGGAACAACATGCTTGCTGTTGGAAGCAGCGTTTCCACGCCGATTAAAGGCGTTCATATGGAAAAACTGTTGACGGCAACCGCTCAGAGCAGCGTTTCTACGATCAGTAGAGGCCCAAGTAAGGATGAATTTGTGCGAAGTCGTATTTCCACGCCGAATAAAGGCGTTCAGATGGACAAACTATTGAATTCAGACAACCGTTCAGAGCACCGTATCTATGATTAGTAAGGGCCTGGGCAAATATGGTACTGTTGGAAGCAGAGTTCCCACGACAAGTGAATGTTATCATGGCAGCAGCACCATTCTCATTTCTTCGCCGGATTGTCACGAAATGGTGACTGGCATAAGGAATTCCCGTAGAAAATTTAATATCAAGCGAGCTCAGTCCAATTCATTCTGTTAATACAAATATGTTGTACTACGATAGCTATGACGTCATATATGAAAAATTGATTCAAAGTTGTACCGGCTTCAGTGTTGTAACATTTATTAGACGCGAGCATTCTACTGTTTGTCGCTCTTCTATTTATGAAATGATGTAGAACCATTCTCTGCCTAGAATATAAATCGAAATAATTTCGATCATCATTGCCTTTTACCTTTTAAACCTTTTAGGAACACTTTCTCCAATGCCTTTTTGCAATTGGTGCAGCTGCATATTTGGGAGGAAAATCTGATGAAGATAAAATGTTCCGTAATAAAATCTCAAATTCCAAATTATCATTGCTTTCACAAGAGACTTAATTCCAAAGTAAATATTTTTTTTGTTAAACAGAAGCGAGTAAATTAATACGTAAATCTAAATTAGCTTCAGACCGAGAAGACAATACGAAAAATTGTTCTGCCTGGGGAAAAAACTTCCACTCGAAAATGTTGATCACAAAACAGCGAAATTCATTTTGTACGTGTAGTCATATTCGCTATACACAGCCAATAATAACCCTGTTTGTGTAAAGTTCAACGAGCACAGGTGTCGCTACACATACCAAAAATATATCAGATGGATGGGATATGATAAAATATGCAAAATAATTTATGTATTTTGATTTTATTTATAGAATTTTCGTGTTGTGTTGTATAAAACGGAGAATAATTTTCCTCTCGTCTTTTTTTTATTATGTAATGAATCCATTTTGGCACAGACTTATAAGACTGATTGTGTGTACTGATGTTCAAAGTCAGGTATTTAGATATGTATGTAACGAGATGCTCCAATTATTATATATCACTTCACTTAACTAGACATCATATATAATGTTGATTTGGATGTTTTTTTTTAGTTCGAAAATTTATTTATTTAAGACGATTGTATTTGCGTAAATAAAAAATTTCCATTTTGCATTGTATAGGTATAGTTGTTTCTCGCGGCGCAGCTGATTTTGTTTTATTTGTTTGCAGCATTGATGAGAGCTATATGTTTGTGGATGACATGGAGATATATTTTAGTGTAGCGATTTTTATTATTGTTTGTGTTGATGAACGAGTCAAGATTTTTTTAATAGAATTTTTTGCATGCAGTTTCTGGTATATTTTGTCGATTCTATAAAAAAATGTGGAAAAAATTGTCAGACAGAAACGATAACTTATATTTATTTAATGACATGTAAAGAATATTATTGGTAACATATTTCAACAAGACTCGTATAGCTGGGATCCCGTCAGAGGGTTTGACTGTTTGTGAAAGGTAGAGTCGAGACTATTATATTTTGTCGAAATAAATGTATCTATTGGATCGAAACTTTGTTCTCACATTTCAATAAAATTATAGATTCCATCTGAGCCTTTTTCGGCCTTTAATTTCGAATCGGTAAGCAACCGCAATTTTGAAACCATCCACTCACAAAACATATTCGGCAATTCGTCTCCAGGCAATTTTTTTTCTCATATTAAATAGTTATCTGCGTACCTGTTCTGGACGATTGATTTGAGGCAATTTTGCGAGTGCCTCGGATCGAACGTCCCAAACATGGTAAAAAAAATTCCAAAATTCCAATCATTTTCGGCCTTGAAGCATGCCGCAGATAGCCTAATTTTCCAAACAAAAAAAAATTGCCCGGAGACGGATAACCTTTGAACCTTCAACATGTCATTCTTAGTCGACATGAAATTCAATTATAAGCAAAAACTTATTTTACTTGAGATACTTGCCTTACTTGACAATGGGTCAAATGGCGAATGGTGCTATATAGAATGCTATAGAGAAAATTTAGAAATGCAAGTTAGACATTAGATGACAATGCGAAAAGAACTGAAAACAATAGTTATTTATGACATCGAGTGCGAAGTACTTTATTAGGCTCTAGATGTGTAATTATGACACGAGGCCGCTGGCCGTACTTCGCACCGAGATTAATACAACGTTTTATGCAACAGAGCGTTTTAACAAAGAGTAGAAAAGGCTTCTTTTGAGAACTACTCCCAGATTGTTGAACCAATCCATTGAGATTATTCCAGTTATCGTGTTAACCAAGAGTAGAATAGGCTTCTATTGAGAATTGCTCACAAAAACATATTTAGAAGAAGAACTACTAGAACGGTCTAATAATTCTCACATTGAAGATTAAATTCTGGTTAGTTTCATTTAAAATCTTCGAACCGTTGTCTATACACTAATGAAACTTAAACTTGTGTGATTTGCGGCCCTCGCTTCGCTCTGGCCACAAACTTCACACTCGTTAATTTTTGTTCTATTTATTCGGTTTTGTTTACAAGGGAAAGTCACATAACAAGAAAAATACTATTGAAATAGATATAAAAATTCTGTTAGCAACATAATCTATCTTGTAACCTAACCTCAGGAATTAATTCCATTCTCCACCAAACATTTTTTTTAACGGTTGAGAATTACTCTAGTTGTTGTGTTTACAAAGAGGAGAAAAGGCTTCTGTCGAGAACTTTTCCCAGATGGTTGAACCGATACCACCCATTTTCGAACGTGACCTGAGGATTTCAATACTTCATCGAATAAAAAAGACTCTTAGTCTTAGGTACGAAATGTACTATTTTGAAAATCCGTTGTGATTTACCTGATTTACTCAAGTTATCGTGTTAACAAGTAGCAGAAAGTTGTTACATTTAACGTTTTTTAATCACATTTCCATACATTTTTAATCATAGTGAACGTGTTATGTACGTTGTATTTTCTTTTGTAAAACCAACGCACTTCAAGCAAAAGTGCTATTAATGACAGCTGCCAAATAGAGTGTATGAAATTTTATCCCCACTCTTTTTACAGTGTAAAATTTTGTATGGAGCACTGTCAAGGTTCAGTACCCTATTTAAAGTACCAACGTTGGTAAAACCCATGACTTACAGTCAAGGGAATTATGAACTCGAGTTGCATAAAAGAATTTTTTCGTTAACTTTACACTCAGAGGCAGTGAAATTTCCGCGTGAATCTGCCTCAACTGTTTAGACCCGTACGAAGTACTGGGGTCTTATGGGTTTACGCATACGTTTGTAACACGTCGAATTGGACTCCCTGAGTAAGGGGAAACCTATTGTGGTTGTCTAGAGATGCCAAATCCGCGAAAAAAAATGTCCGTCTGTCCGTCTGTCCGTCTGTCTGCACGATAACTTGAGTAAAACGCATCCGATTTTGAAAATTCTTTTTTTTCCCGTTTGGTAATGTCAAAAGACAGGCTAAGTTCGAAGATGAGTGATTTTGGATCGACCCCTCCCGAGCTGTGGCCCAATAAGTGCTTTACGGTTTTTCGAAGATATCTCCGGACATTTAAACGTTAAACTTGTAAGTGATACGTCAAATAAAAGGTATTTACAATACCGATCGACAAAAAAAAAGTTTATGGAAATCGGATGACCGACTCGTGAGTTAGACTCCTTGGTGTGGAACAGGCACAGGGCGGCAAGCAGTTTTTGCTTGTAGGTCGGCCACATTTGAACATATTTCGTCTGTTTTAGCTTTATTAGATAGGTATTGACCGTACCAATCAGGGAAAAATTTTTTTATGAAATTATGTTCTCCGGAGCGTGAGCTAGGTCTCTTGGAGTGAGCTCTTATCTGGCTACTCGGAAGTACAGTGAACGTGGTGTATTTTGACAATATCTCGAGTAAATTTTGACCGAATTTCATGAATTTTTTTTTGTTTGAAAGGTATTAACGAATGTAAAGCGTCGGTACTATTTCCGGTCTCCTAACAAAATGGCTGCCGGCGGCCATATTGGATTTTAGTAAAATAGAAATATCTTGGGAAAAATGATACTTAGAGAGTTTCTGTTAACATGGAAATAATTTGTTATGTGTGTGGGGTTTCAGGGATTCCATATACGGACATCTATATATACCTATATACAGCTATATTGAGCTATATACAGGCATATAGAGCTATATAATAGCATATATTTATCTGTGAAATGTTTATTTATAGTGAAATATAGTTAAATATAGCGGTATATAGCTGTTTAAATAGGAATTTATGAAATTTGTCTTCGTACGGGGCTGTCTATATTGCCTCCGGCAATTTAGTTGTATATGATAACAAGGCAAAGAGTGGATAATGTAAGTGATTTTAAAGGGAGAATAGTTTTTCAGCAGAGAAGAAAATGAAGTAAGAGAAATGAAGAGTTTCACATTAAAGGCTTTTGATACGAATAGGTGTTTCGTACGGGTCGGCGTTAGCTATGTTTTTCAGTTGATCCCGAGCCTGATCTACACATCCAATGTGTTTACACTTTAGTGGGTCGATTGGAAAACACCAGAAGTAAATTCGTACTGAAATTTCGGTGCCTCTAACTGTATTGCTATCAAAATCAGCAGTTCAACAAGAAACACCAGTGCCTTTATTTAGTAAATTTATTTAGAAAAATTTATCAAAGCTCTTCAAAAATTTTAGCAATTTTCCGAGAAATACCGAAATTTTCCAAAATTATCTTTGAAAAAATTGGTCACCCATAGGTCCTGAGAAGTACCATTTCCATAATTTTTCCCATTGATAATTAATGGAATATATCTCTCACCTTCAGCTCGTGATACAAGCTTCTCACATATACGTAATGTACCAATTACGTTATATCTCAAAATTAAATTGAACAAGTTTTTTTTTATACAATTGATCGAGATATGTAAATGAAATAATAGATTTTAAAGCTGCTGAAAATTTAGTCCCTACATCAAAAGAAATAACATCCCAAATAAATTTGCCTTCCGTCGGTGAAAGGTCAAGTGATTTTTTTTACAAAATTCTGTTCCGTACAACTGGTGATAAATGAGAATCGAATATTTCATTACTAGGATCGTTTTTTTTGCTACCTACTTCTACGGATTGATAAAACGATTCAATATTATGAAGTTAACGATGGAGAGCTTTCTGGCTCACAGTTACGTCCTTAATCAAAGTTACATAGATCCTGGGTGAACAGTGAACAGCCTTAGCACAAGCATTGATACGTTTTTTACGACCCTTCGGCTGTAAGTCAACGTTAGACAACAAATGGGGAAGCGGACACAAATAGATGACAAATGAAACAACACATTTTTTCCTTCATTATGATAAACATTGTTAAATAAACATTTCCCTTTCAAAAATTATGGATAAGTAATATGTGAATTGTATGCTACCAAATCCACTGTTGTAAAATGTTGTTTGATTATACATTTTGCGTGGGCGTATTTGCCTTGGCATATCCAATTTAGGATTTTTATTTTTCGAAAAAAGTGGTTCTTAATTATACTAAACAAGCAAATTAAGGATTTTTTGTGATACACACAAAATGTTCATCACAACAGCCACAGTGTTGTGGATGTACATATCGTATGCAAAACATGAGGGCTTTGTATCATCATCGCCGTTATATACACGGATATAACACAGTGACAATAAGGGTATTCGCGGTTTCGACTTATACTCGAGTATATCCAGTATATTTGAGTATATCGAGTATATCCCGTACATCGAGTACAACGACAACTGTCAGCTGAATAGTATTTTTCGTACCAAGACAGGAAAAATGTTCTTCACATCACGTTTTCAAAGTCTTATCGCTTGGCAGATATTGGTCCGATTGAACCAAAGCTGTAAACTTTGAAGAAATTCACCTACTGTGATGACAATCATCGTCGTGATGATGTGGTGAATTTTTTTTTGCATGCAAAATCATCAGATGGCGGGAAATCAGATGGGAATGGCGGTCTGCGTGAGCTCCCCAAAGTTTACAGCCTTGCTATTGAACAACTAATTACGTTGCCGAGTTCCTGAGATTTTCTCGCTACACACTGGCAGTTTGTTTGACCGAAATCCGTCGACTCGGAATTTAGTTATTTTTCAGTTGACAGTTGTCGTTATACTCGATATACTCAAATATACTGAATATAGTACAAGTCGAAACCGCGAATACCCTTAATGTACTAAACCGTGTGTGTCTATATACGTGGTCAGTCGTCTATAAATAATTTCTATAAACAATTTAGTCTCAGTAGAATGAATATCTGGATTATACACATAAAATGGATGTTGAGGGTTAACTTTGCTGTGTGCTAGAAACTATATATTGGATGGGAAAACGGGAAAAACGTGCGCGATGATTGTGTGTTAAACAAATTTTGTTCTATTCATATGACAAATATAACATTAAAAAAAAACGACTGAGCCTGAGCATAAAAGACTTCATTGACCATCATAAAATTGTGTTTTGGTTGCTTTTTTCATCTGTGTGCTCACTTTATAGCCGTTGGGGGGATTAACGTATGCCAACTCTGGTAGAAGAGTCAGAACTTATTATGATGAATTGTTAAACAGAAACAGGGTTGAACCTGTTAAATGAGTATGACACCATTAATGGAAATTAAAAAAAAGACTTTTGGTCAGGTGAAGAACACAGAACATCACAAAAATACGTCTTACTGGCGACACTTTTGCTCGAGAATTTGAAGATCTGCGGATCTCTTATGACACTTTGCTTTTGTGGCTTTACATAAATGTTGCTTATGGAGGATGTAACACGGGAAAATAATTTATGTGAAAATAATATTAGGAATTATAACACCGACAAGTGAGGAATAACTTCTTATCTGTATGACAGGCTACAGTATTTATTAAACGGTGGTGTTGCCGATACAGCCGCAACTAATATCGGGAAATATCAAAATTTGTAAGGAAGCAACGAATAATGTAATTAGTGCCATCTTCTCGAAATCTGCTCTACTAATGCCGTAAGAACAGATTGAGAGTAACTAAAACTCTCGTTATTTCAATTCCTTTGTATTTTAATGGCATTAATTTAATCAACTAGATCCATACCACGCCGCATACACTGCTTCCATGTATAATAAAGTTACATTGTTGCTGAAGGTATTACGTAAAAAAAAACAAAAACGAAAGACCGAAGCTGGTTCAATCAATTTCCTGTTGTACCTACAGTACATGCACATACCCAACAACCCGTTCAATCCGCCACTGTTATACCATCCCATCTATGGAAGTGTTTTTGTTACGATGTGTTGGGGGATATAATGCTTACTATTTTTGTAAGCTTTTATGTTTTTAATTAGATATTTGTGAATGGAAGCATAATCTACCTGTTCATGTGTTTACAAGTTAATCGAGTGGCAGGTGCTATGATTTAATTCAGCGAGATTTTACCTCAACAATATGGAGTATATTTTTAACCCGAATTTTTACATTTCTTGAATGATTTATTATTTGTCACGTTGAATTAGCAGATGCTAAATGTACGGGAAAACACGAACGTATATTACAGGATCTACATTGAATTATATAAAATAATAAGACGTAACGAAATGGAAGACAAACAATGCTGCAGTTGTACTAAATACACTGATTGCAAAATAGAAAGAAAAATGTGTTTCCTGTGCAACATTTATACATCCCACCCACCGTCTTTTGAAACTGAAAAAAGAAATCTAATTTCATATTGTTACGATAACCAAACACTGGTTATCGTATAACATATAAGTTTTATTAGGCAATAAATCGCGTTCGATACTCAACAGTAACAACATTATATGCGCTTGTAGTCGTACAGAATGTATTCTGTTATCACAATTTCCATGTATGGTACAATGGTACACACTAAGCCATAATTTAACAAAATAATATTTTTGTCGCTTCTATTCAATTCCGTTTCATAAATTCAAATGCCTCCACGAAGTTTTAAATCTAGGCCAAAATTGTGTTCTAATTAATTTATGGTTTGTTGTAGATAAAAATGCCTCATCACGTGAGTGCAAGTGGAATAAATAGGAATTTGGTTCGTCAATAGAGTCTTTGATAGTACTAGTTCGTTGTCGATTAGTGAATTGATCGCTTGTTATCGGGGAGACTTCGGAATAAAATAATTTGTTTATACACTTACGGACTTACTTATATCACTTAGCATACAATAAGTGGATCGAGTCCGCAGGAAGTACACCATTGGGCCTGTTGTGCTTGCCCACAATCCGTTAAATTTACTTACGATCAAAGACATTCTAATATATGCGTTGGATGAATGTTGCACACCAAACTGCAGTTGAGCTGGGAGGCTCTGAAGGACCTCGTCTCTTTATATTCCAGACGGGAGCTCAGAAATCTCTCTTATCATTCAAATGTACGGTTAAGAAGCCTCATTAAAAAAAAATTATCGTTACTACTGCAAAACAGAAACTCAGACTTCATTTCTGACAACTTTTACTACGATAAAAGGCGTCAGCTTTTTACGTTTGAACCTCCCGATCCCAAAAATATTTTTTTTTTTATTTTCTAAGAGACTTCAGTCTACAGTAGATTGAAATCAAATCGTATACTTTACCGAGGTAGATATATGGGCGCTCATATATTTACCTTGTACTTTACCATGCGGAAAATCCACCTTGTTCCTGCAATGTCTCTACAAAATATTTTGTTACCCTTACTTATACAAAAGAATCGTGCACTTAATAATCGAATTAAATGAACTCAATTAAAGCCCAACACCCAACATACCATCGATCAAACTGATATCCTTGAATTTAAAACTTAAAAGTTAAATTCACACTGTCGCTCTGTGATAAGTGTAATGCAATTAAAATTCTTTCAACTGAAATGCGGAACAATTGTTGCATATCCATTTCCAGTGAATCCATAAGCGTTATATTGCATTCGTTATCACATTGGTAATACGTTGAAATTCTGTTCCAGTCCGGGAATAATATTGTCAGAGCCGGATTAACCCATGGGCAAAGTGGGCCCGGCCCAGGGCGCTGGGAAAATAGGGGCGCTTAGAAATTAAATTTTCTCGACAATGTAATCATTTCACGTTCAACATAAGTCATGCACAAATCAACGTCGATTAAAAAAAAATCGCGCTCGCTTCGCTTGCGTCTGTACATTACATTCTTGGGGTAAATGTGAGCTACAAGAAATGCATATATACATCTAACTTGATATTTTTGAATAATACACGCACATCGACTAACCCAAGGCTGTTCGTATTTGGTTATTTAAAGCGTTTTTATGATGGTCCTGCTTTAGAAAAGTTAAACTTTGAGGCTTCTGGCTGAAGACACTATAAATAATTTTCAATAACCATTCCATTGCTTCATTTTCGTCAGCCGCCGGTGATAGTCGGATGATGGAAAGCTTTTAGCTCATTAGGAATTTTCGAAAATTTTGTAAATTCCTCATGAGCTGAAACATGCTCATGATCGCCGGACAACGGGAGTTTGGAACAAATAAAGCAGCTGGAAAAGCTGCCGAACAAATCCGTTTCCGCCCATTGAAAATTGTTCATGGCATATATTCGCGATTTTTTTTTACCTAAATTTCAAGATCTAACACTTTCAGAGTGAAGACAAAGGATCATTCTAGAGTGCCCTAAACTTCAATACTTTTGGGATCCGAGTCCTAGATCCTTGAAATTGCTTCAACGCTAGTCGTTTTTTCCGAATCATGACCTTACCCAACGCACTGCTCCTAGCATGAACATAAGAAATATTTGGAGGCTGATGAAGTCACAGTAGGCACTGCGTTTCTTTCGTGAAGATAGGTGACTTGTTTTAGTTGTGTGAGTTCAAACACACAATACAATCAATCTTAAGCGGTAGCTCTCATCACAAAAGCCTCCAAATTCGACGTTTGTCAAAGTAGTGTTCATGCTAGGGGCAGTGCGTTGCCTTACCAAGTAGAGTAAATCTCGCAATATAATGAAACTGTAACAGTATCACAAATATTGTGTCAAAAATTCACGTTTTTTTCTTGGTTTTTCCTCACAACGCGTTCATGTTCTAACGATCTTCCAAGGGAAGTGAAAAGTGAGAATAATGAGAGGACATTCGAGTGTAAATTGAAAGAACACCTGAATGAAACTATAGAATTGTGATGTAAATTTGAATTGTATTGGAGCTTTGTATTTGAAAACAGCTACTTGCTAAATAAATTTGTTTGATTTGATTTGTTCTTCAAGAAGAATTTCAAGAAAAAATTGTTTCGGATTCATTCTACAAACTTCAAACTTAAAATCCCGAAAAATACGAGCGAAACCTTTTTATAACTTTACTTGATTTTTGTTTGTGGGAAAGTTTTGCGAATTAATCACGAAAACTCTGGTCATCATATATCTCTCATTCATATATGGTTATATGTTATCATAAGCTTGCCACCTCGCCTCGCTCGCCGTTTCTAACTACACATTACTTAGAAAATAATATTCTTGAGGAAATGTTGAAAACATTTTATTTGATTTGGTTGACAATGTAGGAAACAATTTCTTTAATAAATTTTTCATGCGGCGCTGCAAGGCTCGTTGCCCAGGGCGCTGTAAATGCTAATCCGGCCCTGAATATTGTTCCATGCAATGGAAAATTGGCTTTTTAAGAAGAATCGACACAATGCTAAATTGTAGCTTAAGAGGCGTAAAAACGTTTGTGTGCTAATCAATGGAACAATCCCGACAGCCAAGGTTTTCTTCTTTAAAGTCGATTCATTGTTGTCACCGATTATTCGTCTTCATTGTCCTCTTCGAAATCTTCCACGTCTTCCACGTTTTCATTGTCATTTAATATCTCGTCAAGTTCAGTGTGGCTTTGCTCGTCTTCGAACACACCGCTGCATGGTACAAAGTCGATCATTCTTTTTCCAGTTCAAGTTGTTGTGGCGATTGTTTCATACTTGGATCGTAACCAAGTGGCAGATTCTTTTTTAGATTGTGTTTTGAACATCCCCATATGGAACAACTGCGTCCGGCCAGTTCAAATTAAATAGCCCAGTTTTTTCCAGGCCTAACAAGGCGCGTTTCTATCTCTCGTCAAGTACCATGTCGCCTTCGAATTGGTTTAGAGATTCAATGTTTTCCTCCGGATTTGATTAGTTCCACTGTGATTTTATGAGATATTTAGAATGACTTGGAAAAATAAAGCGAAAGAAAAAATGGCGAAACATAAAAACTATGGAAAGGACTGCATAATAAAAATGAATTCGTTCCGTTGCAATTTCATCGGCTAAAAGCTAAAACAATGAAACAAAATAAATCTCTAAATTTTCCGGCAAATAAATTTTTATCTTTCTCTCTCTACTCTGCAAGAAAAAAGAATTTTCAACAAAATTGTTGAACATAAAATTTGCGGTATGTTTGGCCGCCGTAATTTATGGATGTTATAAATTATTGATGCACATACTAAGTCACAGGCGAACAGTATTAAAACACTCACAGTTCTCAACTGTATTCGCTACATAATTCCTTTGGCAATGGTCCAGCCCATGTATACAAACTGAACGACCGCTAACACAGCTAGTAGTAATTTCATGCTAATTTGATTTCATTAAGTTTACTCAGAAACGTTAAATATTTTCTTGTCGAAGTAATAGCTGATGCACACTTACTTTATTGACTGGTGGTTTCAATCACGATGATTGACCGATGATTTAACCGACATACTCTCGATGACTTTACAATCAGGTAGATAAGAGAATTGAGTGTACAATTCGGAATGAATGAATGTGATTTATTATTTTGCTTTTTCAATATTTTATCAGGTAATGTGCTGACGTTGTATTTGACTGGAAATTGATATGACGATTGACGGTATCATCTTTCAATTGAATAACGTTATTCGGATTAGGAGTGAAGAACGTAAATTAGACTCAGCCAACCATCTTAATTTCATAATTGTCACCATGATAATGATTCGTGAATATCACGTTAAATGGGATCCATTTAGATATTGTTCGGTGAATGGCGAGGTGAATGGTTATATTAAAGAATTGAGAAAGGAAAGGAAACTGGAAAATATGTGGTCTTTCACAGTAAAATGCTGACATTCTTTGTTGACACTAGTGAAGGAAGAGATTTGGATTGATTCAATGGATTGATGGAATAGATGTTTATATCGGTGGATGACATGAATAATACCCCAGTCTAATAAGATCCACAAGCATCCATTAACATCCAGTCCATCATCGTCAATCAGAAGTTTATTCATTCCAACAATATCCGCTGTCCAATAATATCCATTTGAAAAATTTCCAGTTGATTATAGCCGAGTGCAAAAGCGACGGTCCGAATATTGTGGAGTTCTATATTATCCACTGTCGAATAGAATTCATTACAGTAATATCTATTTCAATTTCGTCCAGTTGAATATAAATTACTGTCCGTTAACATCCATTTGAATATTGCCCATTTGAACAGCGACCAGTCCAATAACATCCTCTGTCTATTTTCGTCCATTCAAATATTATCCAATGTCCAACAAAATCCATCTCAAAAGCTTGCGCTCAATATCATTCAGTTCAACAAAATCCCCTGTCCATTATTATCCGCTTTATAAAAATCCACTCTAATATCGTCCAGTCCAATAACATCCCACGTCCATTAACATCTACTTCAATAATGTCCATTCCAATATCAAGCAGCACAGCTTCTTATCGTCCAATTTAACATTTTCCGCTGTTTTATTTACACCACTCATCCCAATAATGATATCAGTTCATTTGGAAGTACTATTAGCACTACTATAAAATAGTTCGGTTTTTAGTTTGGAAAATTATTCAAAGTCGTGAAGATATGAAACTGGGAATATTGTGGACTATTTGGAGTGATGTCTGTGAAGGATCTGCGAATTCTACATTATTGTCCGGTTGTTGTGACGATCGTTTTATATGCTTTTTACTGATGAAAGTTCTAAGAATTCGCAGGTTCAAATTTCAAATTCGTAGCTTCAAACCTGCAAAGAAACCATCGCAGGACCAAAAGGAAAGTTCGAAAGTCTTTTTGTTAGCTTCATTGCTATATAATTCCAGGTCCAGAGAGGACATGTTAAGACAAGTTCAGTGATACAAAAATTTTAGTACTCAGAATGTTCTCTTTTAAAATCGTAACTTTGTGAACACCTTAAAGGTGTCTTCACCTGTTCTTTCGGAAACGATCGCAATAAACGGCAGATAAAAAATAGTGAAAGTGTAGATTAATAATTGAAAAGCGGAGATAGACAATTAAGAAATGTAGATAAATAAACTAAAACTTGAGAGTAAATAGGAAGAAACGGAGATAAATAATTAACAAAGGGAGATAATTTGATTGAAAACGGAGTTAAAGTATCTTTTTTTTTTAATTTTTTTATCTCAGTTTTTAGTTGTTTTTATATCCATTTGAGATTTTCGTTTTTCAATTTTTAATCTCTGATGTTATCTCCTTTTCTGAAATTATTATCACAACTTTTTAATTTGTTTTATCTCCATTCCATACATTTGTACCATTTCCATTTCTAGTTCTCCAGAACCCTTCCTAATACAATTTATCGAAGAAGATGAATTCAATTGCCGTCTATAATTTGGTTCTGTAAATTTAAATTTTATATAAAAAAGTGACACAAACTAATTATTAGACGATGCGAGAAAAAAAATTAACTCCTAAGTTGCCTAAGTTTTATATGTTACACCGTTCCGGCGCCCGGCTCGCATTGCGGCCCTAAGCTTCGCTCCGGGGCAATGGGCCGGATCGCTCGGCGTGTTAAAACACTTTTTATGTACAATGAAAATTGGTATTCATTTCGTAAAAAGATCAATTCTGTAGCGACGAACTAAACACCTTTACATTACATTTCGTAAAAGGATGAATTCCCTAGGAACTAACAACGGCGAGAAGAAAGTTAGGAATTGAGTTGAGTTGGATCTCAACTGAAACCTGCAAGATTTTTTTTAAATAATATTAAAGTGGATATTGTTGGACTGGGCAATATTGAACTGGATTTTTTTGTACAGTAGCTTTTCGTATGCTTTTGAATTGGAAAATATTAAACCGATCGACGTTAAAGTGGAAGTTATTGGACAGAGAATTTTGTTGTACCAGCAAATATTGGATAGGATTTTATTGTAGCGGATGTTGCTGGAAAATGGGATCTATATGAACTTGACGGAATTGAGCTAGGCAATCTTAAGTTGTATGAAATTGGAATGGACATTATTGAAGTGGATGTTAATGGACGTGGGATGTTATTGGACTGGACGATATTAGAGTGGATTTTTTTTAAGCGGATAATAATGGACAGTGGATTTTGTTGAACTGAATAATATTGGAGCGCAAGCTTTTGAGATGGATTTTGTTGGACATTGGATGATATTTGAATGAACGAAAATAGACAGAGGATGTTATTGGACTGGTCGCTGTTCAAATGGGCAATATTCAAATGGATGTTAATGGTAGGTGGAAGATATTGTAATCGATCTTTATGGACGGCTGGATGTTATTCAACTGGGGGATTATGCGAGTTACCCACAGCTTCTTATCGTCCAATTTAACATTTTCCGCTGTTTTATTTACACCACTCATCCCAATAATGATATCAGTTCATTTGGAAGTACTATTAGCACTACTATAAAATAGTTCGGTTTTTAGTTTGGAAAATTATTCAAAGTCGTGAAGATATGAAACTGGGAATATTGTGGACTATTTGGAGTGATGTCTGTGAAGGATCTGCGAATTCTACATTATTGTCCGGTTGTTGTGACGATCGTTTTATATGCTTTTTACTGATGAAAGTTCTAAGAATTCGCAGGTTCAAATTTCAAATTCGTAGCTTCAAACCTGCAAAGAAACCATCGCAGGACCAAAAGGAAAGTTCGAAAGTCTTTTTGTTAGCTTCATTGCTATATAATTCCAGGTCCAGAGAGGACATGTTAAGACAAGTTCAGTGATACAAAAATTTTAGTACTCAGAATGTTCTCTTTTAAAATCGTAACTTTGTGAACACCTTAAAGGTGTCTTCACCTGTTCTTTCGGAAACGATCGCAATAAACGGCAGATAAAAAATAGTGAAAGTGTAGATTAATAATTGAAAAGCGGAGATAGACAATTAAGAAATGTAGATAAATAAACTAAAACTTGAGAGTAAATAGGAAGAAACGGAGATAAATAATTAACAAAGGGAGATAATTTGATTGAAAACGGAGTTAAAGTATCTTTTTTTTTTAATTTTTTTATCTCAGTTTTTAGTTGTTTTTATATCCATTTGAGATTTTCGTTTTTCAATTTTTAATCTCTGATGTTATCTCCTTTTCTGAAATTATTATCACAACTTTTTAATTTGTTTTATCTCCATTCCATACATTTGTACCATTTCCATTTCTAGTTCTCCAGAACCCTTCCTAATACAATTTATCGAAGAAGATGAATTCAATTGCCGTCTATAATTTGGTTCTGTAAATTTAAATTTTATATAAAAAAGTGACACAAACTAATTATTAGACGATGCGAGAAAAAAAATTAACTCCTAAGTTGCCTAAGTTTTATATGTTACACCGTTCCGGCGCCCGGCTCGCATTGCGGCCCTAAGCTTCGCTCCGGGGCAATGGGCCGGATCGCTCGGCGTGTTAAAACACTTTTTATGTACAATGAAAATTGGTATTCATTTCGTAAAAAGATCAATTCTGTAGCGACGAACTAAACACCTTTACATTACATTTCGTAAAAGGATGAATTCCCTAGGAACTAACAACGGCGAGAAGAAAGTTAGGAATTGAGTTGAGTTGGATCTCAACTGAAACCTGCAAGATTTTTTTTAAATAATATTAAAGTGGATATTGTTGGACTGGGCAATATTGAACTGGATTTTTTTGTACAGTAGCTTTTCGTATGCTTTTGAATTGGAAAATATTAAACCGATCGACGTTAAAGTGGAAGTTATTGGACAGAGAATTTTGTTGTACCAGCAAATATTGGATAGGATTTTATTGTAGCGGATGTTGCTGGAAAATGGGATCTATATGAACTTGACGGAATTGAGCTAGGCAATCTTAAGTTGTATGAAATTGGAATGGACATTATTGAAGTGGATGTTAATGGACGTGGGATGTTATTGGACTGGACGATATTAGAGTGGATTTTTTTTAAGCGGATAATAATGGACAGTGGATTTTGTTGAACTGAATAATATTGGAGCGCAAGCTTTTGAGATGGATTTTGTTGGACATTGGATGATATTTGAATGAACGAAAATAGACAGAGGATGTTATTGGACTGGTCGCTGTTCAAATGGGCAATATTCAAATGGATGTTAATGGTAGGTGGAAGATATTGTAATCGATCTTTATGGACGGCTGGATGTTATTCAACTGGGGGATTATGCGAGTTACCCACAGCTTCTTATCGTCCAATTTAACATTTTCCGCTGTTTTATTTACACCACTCATCCCAATAATGATATCAGTTCATTTGGAAGTACTATTAGCACTACTATAAAATAGTTCGGTTTTTAGTTTGGAAAATTATTCAAAGTCGTGAAGATATGAAACTGGGAATATTGTGGACTATTTGGAGTGATGTCTGTGAAGGATCTGCGAATTCTACATTATTGTCCGGTTGTTGTGACGATCGTTTTATATGCTTTTTACTGATGAAAGTTCTAAGAATTCGCAGGTTCAAATTTCAAATTCGTAGCTTCAAACCTGCAAAGAAACCATCGCAGGACCAAAAGGAAAGTTCGAAAGTCTTTTTGTTAGCTTCATTGCTATATAATTCCAGGTCCAGAGAGGACATGTTAAGACAAGTTCAGTGATACAAAAATTTTAGTACTCAGAATGTTCTCTTTTAAAATCGTAACTTTGTGAACACCTTAAAGGTGTCTTCACCTGTTCTTTCGGAAACGATCGCAATAAACGGCAGATAAAAAATAGTGAAAGTGTAGATTAATAATTGAAAAGCGGAGATAGACAATTAAGAAATGTAGATAAATAAACTAAAACTTGAGAGTAAATAGGAAGAAACGGAGATAAATAATTAACAAAGGGAGATAATTTGATTGAAAACGGAGTTAAAGTATCTTTTTTTTTTAATTTTTTTATCTCAGTTTTTAGTTGTTTTTATATCCATTTGAGATTTTCGTTTTTCAATTTTTAATCTCTGATGTTATCTCCTTTTCTGAAATTATTATCACAACTTTTTAATTTGTTTTATCTCCATTCCATACATTTGTACCATTTCCATTTCTAGTTCTCCAGAACCCTTCCTAATACAATTTATCGAAGAAGATGAATTCAATTGCCGTCTATAATTTGGTTCTGTAAATTTAAATTTTATATAAAAAAGTGACACAAACTAATTATTAGACGATGCGAGAAAAAAAATTAACTCCTAAGTTGCCTAAGTTTTATATGTTACACCGTTCCGGCGCCCGGCTCGCATTGCGGCCCTAAGCTTCGCTCCGGGGCAATGGGCCGGATCGCTCGGCGTGTTAAAACACTTTTTATGTACAATGAAAATTGGTATTCATTTCGTAAAAAGATCAATTCTGTAGCGACGAACTAAACACCTTTACATTACATTTCGTAAAAGGATGAATTCCCTAGGAACTAACAACGGCGAGAAGAAAGTTAGGAATTGAGTTGAGTTGGATCTCAACTTAAACCTGCAAGATTTTTTTTAAATAATATTAAAGTGGATATTGTTGGACTGGGCAATATTGAACTGGATTTTTTTGTACAGTAGCTTTTCGTATGCTTTTGAATTGGAAAATATTAAACCGATCGACGTTAAAGTGGAAGTTATTGGACAGAGAATTTTGTTGTACCAGCAAATATTGGATAGGATTTTATTGTAGCGGATGTTGCTGGAAAATGGGATCTATATGAACTTGACGGAATTGAGCTAGGCAATCTTAAGTTGTATGAAATTGGAATGGACATTATTGAAGTGGATGTTAATGGACGTGGGATGTTATTGGACTGGACGATATTAGAGTGGATTTTTTTTAAGCGGATAATAATGGACAGTGGATTTTGTTGAACTGAATAATATTGGAGCGCAAGCTTTTGAGATGGATTTTGTTGGACATTGGATGATATTTGAATGAACGAAAATAGACAGAGGATGTTATTGGACTGGTCGCTGTTCAAATGGGCAATATTCAAATGGATGTTAATGGTAGGTGGAAGATATTGTAATCGATCTTTATGGACGGCTGGATGTTATTCAACTGGGGGATTATGCGAGTTACCCACAGCTTCTTATCGTCCAATTTAACATTTTCCGCTGTTTTATTTACACCACTCATCCCAATAATGATATCAGTTCATTTGGAAGTACTATTAGCACTACTATAAAATAGTTCGGTTTTTAGTTTGGAAAATTATTCAAAGTCGTGAAGATATGAAACTGGGAATATTGTGGACTATTTGGAGTGATGTCTGTGAAGGATCTGCGAATTCTACATTATTGTCCGGTTGTTGTGACAATCGTTTTATATGCTTTTTACTGATGAAAGTTCTAAGAATTCGCAGGTTCAAATTTCAAATTCGTAGCTTCAAACCTGCAAAGAAACCATCGCAGGACCAAAAGGAAAGTTCGAAAGTCTTTTTGTTAGCTTCATTGCTATATAATTCCAGGTCCAGAGAGGACATGTTAAGACAAGTTCAGTGATACAAAAATTTTAGTACTCAGAATGTTCTCTTTTAAAATCGTAACTTTGTGAACACCTTAAAGGTGTCTTCACCTGTTCTTTCGGAAACGATCGCAATAAACGGCAGATAAAAAATAGTGAAAGTGTAGATTAATAATTGAAAAGCGGAGATAGACAATTAAGAAATGTAGATAAATAAACTAAAACTTGAGAGTAAATAGGAAGAAACGGAGATAAATAATTAACAAAGGGAGATAATTTGATTGAAAACGGAGTTAAAGTATCTTTTTTTTTTAATTTTTTTATCTCAGTTTTTAGTTGTTTTTATATCCATTTGAGATTTTCGTTTTTCAATTTTTAATCTCTGATGTTATCTCCTTTTCTGAAATTATTATCACAACTTTTTAATTTGTTTTATCTCCATTCCATACATTTGTACCATTTCCATTTCTAGTTCTCCAGAACCCTTCCTAATACAATTTATCGAAGAAGATGAATTCAATTGCCGTCTATAATTTGGTTCTGTAAATTTAAATTTTATATAAAAAAGTGACACAAACTAATTATTAGACGATGCGAGAAAAAAAATTAACTCCTAAGTTGCCTAAGTTTTATATGTTACACCGTTCCGGCGCCCGGCTCGCATTGCGGCCCTAAGCTTCGCTCCGGGGCAATGGGCCGGATCGCTCGGCGTGTTAAAACACTTTTTATGTACAATGAAAATTGGTATTCATTTCGTAAAAAGATCAATTCTGTAGCGACGAACTAAACACCTTTACATTACATTTCGTAAAAGGATGAATTCCCTAGGAACTAACAACGGCGAGAAGAAAGTTAGGAATTGAGTTGAGTTGGATCTCAACTGAAACCTGCAAGATTTTTTTTAAATAATATTAAAGTGGATATTGTTGGACTGGGCAATATTGAACTGGATTTTTTTGTACAGTAGCTTTTCGTATGCTTTTGAATTGGAAAATATTAAACCGATCGACGTTAAAGTGGAAGTTATTGGACAGAGAATTTTGTTGTACCAGCAAATATTGGATAGGATTTTATTGTAGCGGATGTTGCTGGAAAATGGGATCTATATGAACTTGACGGAATTGAGCTAGGCAATCTTAAGTTGTATGAAATTGGAATGGACATTATTGAAGTGGATGTTAATGGACGTGGGATGTTATTGGACTGGACGATATTAGAGTGGATTTTTTTTAAGCGGATAATAATGGACAGTGGATTTTGTTGAACTGAATAATATTGGAGCGCAAGCTTTTGAGATGGATTTTGTTGGACATTGGATGATATTTGAATGAACGAAAATAGACAGAGGATGTTATTGGACTGGTCGCTGTTCAAATGGGCAATATTCAAATGGATGTTAATGGTAGGTGGAAGATATTGTAATCGATCTTTATGGACGGCTGGATGTTATTCAACTGGGGGATTATGCGAGTTACCATATCGGTGGTACACTTTCAGCCTGTATTGGTATTATTATTGCAGAATTTTGTTGTCATTTCATCGAACGATAGAAAATGCAATCACTCAAGATTCTACTTTACCATGTTCGATGGTATAACGCTTCCAAATCAGAACCCAAAATCTTTATCAAATACACAAATAAAAAGCTAAACATTGAAAATACATTGTCGCATATAATCTACACTATTTTTTGCTACTACCATGAGAATCTTTTATCACTGCCATACACTCATGTGTCGTTTATGCATAGGTATAAAGTAATATGATGAGATACCGTAAATAACATATTGTTCAAAGTATGTAGTATAGTACGGCTGAGAATGGTTTGCTGGATCGATGCATACGTATATGTCAATCTATACAATGGCATTCGAACACATTATTTAACTCGATTTTCCATCCAAATGGAAATAAAATTGGTAGATTTTCAAACCACTTTTATTCTATTTACCGTATTTTCCATCACCACTGACTGATGTTCTAGTGTTCAATTGCATTCAGTTCGGATAAACATACCAAATGGGATTAGAAAACATGGAAAGTGTTTTTATCGATTGTCGCTTGATGAAAATGCATCGTCACATCATATCAATGAAAATTTGAGTACATTCGATAAGTTTGATGAATTGCATCAGCATTTATGCCGCAGAGGGAATGCTGAATGATTGCCCGGGTAAAAAAAAAAGTGAATGTGAGACCCCTTTTGAGACCGTTTTTTTTGTATGGAGGTGAGACGTCTCTTTTCGAACCTTTGAGACTGGTTTCTTCTCATATACTAATGAATTGATGATGATGATGATTGCGAAACCGATGAGAAGTCTCGTTTTAAATGTTTTAATAGACTGTATGAGACTGACTGAGTGGTCTCTTCTTCTGTATTTTACGAGACTGACCGAGTGGTCTCTTCTCCTGTATTTTACGAGACCGACCGAGTGGTCTTTTCTTCTGTATTTTACGAGACTGACCGAGTGGTCTCTACTCCTGTATTTTACGAGACCGACCGAGTGGTCTCTTCTTCTGTATTTTACGAGACCGACCGAGTGGTCTCTTCTTCTGTATTTTACGAGACTGACCGAGTGGTCTCTTCTTCTGTATTTTACGAGACCGACTGAGTGGTCTCTTCTTCTGTATTTGCGAGACTGACCGAGTGGTCTCTTTTTTAAATAGTTTGCGAGACCGACTGAGTGGTCTCTTCTTCTGTATTTTGCGAGACCGACCGAGTGGTCTCTCTTCTGTATTTTACGAGACTGACCGAGTGGTCTCTTTTTTAAATAATTTGCGAGACCGACTGAGTGGTCTCTTTTCAAAAATATTTATGAGACCGACTGAGGGGTCTCTCTTTTAGATTATCAAAATATTTTTCAGACTCCTTGAGAAGTCTCTTTTGAGTTTCTTTTTCGAGATCCTTTTGAGGCCATCTGAGAACTCTCACTTTCTTTTCGATATTTTCTGAGATTCTTTGAGAAGTCTCTTTGTAGTTTTTTTTCGATATCCTTTTGAGGCCATCTGAGAACTCTCACTTTCTTTTTGACATCTTCTAATGACCATCTGAGAACTCTCATTTCTGTTTTCCAAGTGTGAGATATTTCATTGTCTTTAAGCTGTTAGTTTGTTCCTGCATTCACAGATGGCACAGTTTTTCATTTTTTCTTATAATTCGCTGAAATGATAGAAGTTTGAGTATTATTTGATTTTTTTTTACCTTTTTTTTTAATTTCGTGATGTATTTTCCGGTCACCACTCCAAGTACTAACCGCGACGAATGATGCTTAACTTTGGGATTCGACTGCCAGCCACCTTACGCGTGTTGCTAAATTGGATATATCTACGTGTAGGTCTTATTTCGAACCGTTGTTACAAAAACTTTGAGACCGACCGAGTGGTCTTTCTTGGAATATTTTTCGTTGGACTTTACGAGACTGACCGAGTGGTCTCGTTTTGAATATTTTACGAGAATGTAAGAGACCGACTGAGTGGTCTTTCTTGGATTATTTTTCGTTGGACTTTACGAGACTGACCGAGTGGTCTCGTTTTGAATATTTTACGAGAATGTAAGAGACCGACCGAGTGGTCTTTCTTGGATTATTTTTCGTTGGACTTTACGAGACTGGCCGAGTGGTCTCGTTGTAAGAAAATATTTCTTTTAGATGATGAGACCAACTGAGAGGTTTCAGAAAAATGTTTTTTTGGACTTTAGATACCGTGAGAGAAGTCTCATTGCAAGAAAATATTTTTTTAGATGATGAGACCAACTGAGAGGTCTCATTTCAGAAAAATGTTTTTTTGGACTTTAGATACCGTGAGAGAAGTCTCATTGCAAGAAAATATTTTTTTAGATGATGAGACCAACTGAGAGGTCTCATTTCAGAAAAATGTTTTTTTGGACTTTAGATACCGTGAGAGAAGTCTCAATGCAAGAAAATATATTTTTAAATGATGAGACCAACTGAGAGGTCTCATTCCAGAAAAATGTTTTTTTTGGACTTTAGATACCATGAGAGAAGTCTCATTGCAAGAAAATATTTTTTTAGATGATGAGACCAACTGAGAGGTCTCATTTCAGAAAAATGTTTTTAAGACATAAACTTTCGTTACAATTACTTTGCAATGTAAGACGACATGTTTTTCATTTAAAAAATAAATAGAAAAAAGACGAGAAAAAACACCCTCTTAGCCTCTTCTGGAATGAGACCTCTCAGTTGGTCTCATGATTTACAAAATATATTTTCTTGCATTGAGACTTATCGGACGGTATCTAAAGTAAAAAAAAAACATTTTTCTGAAATGAGACCTCTCAGTTGGTCTCATGATTTACAAAATATATTTTCTTGCATTGAGACTTATCGGACGGTATCTAAAGTAAAAAAAAACATTTTTCTGAAATGAGACCTCTCAGTTGGTCTCATGATTTACAAAATATATTTTCTTGCATTGAGACTTCTCTGACGGTATCTAAAGTCCAAAAAAACATTTTTCTGAAATGAGACCTCTCAGTTGGTCTCATCATCTAAAAAAATATTTTCTTACAACGAGACCACTCGGACAGTCTCGTAAAATCCAACAAAAAATAATCCAAGAAAGACTACTCGGTCGGTCTCTTACATTCTCGTAAAATATTCAAAACGGACCACTCGGCCAGTCTCGTAAAGTCCAACGAAAAATAATCCAAGAAAGACCACTCGGTCGGTCTCTAACATTCTCCTAAAATATTCAAAAAGAGACCACTCGGCCAGTCTCGTAAAATCCAACAAAAAATAATCCAAGAAAGACTACTCGGTCGGTCTCTTACATTCTCGTAAAATATTCAAAACGAGACCACTCGGCCAGTCTCGTAAAGTCCAACGAAAAATAATCCAAGAAAGACCAATCGGTCGATCTCTTACATTCTCCTAAAATATTCAAAACGAGACCACTCGGTCAGTCTCGTAAAGTCCAACGAAAAATATTCCAAGAAAGACCACTCGGTCGGTCTCTGACATTCTCGTAAAGTATTCAAAACGAGACCACTCGGGCAGTCTCGTAAAGTCCAACGAAAAATATTCCAAGAAAGACCACTCGGTCGGTCTCTAACATTCTCCTAAAATATTCAAAAAGAGACCACTCGGGCAGTCTCGTAAAATCCAACAAAAAATAATCCAAGAAAGACTACTCGGTCGGTCTCTTACATTCTCGTAAAATATTCAAAACGAGACCACTCGGCCAGTCTCGTAAAGTCCAACGAAAAATATTCCAAGAAAGACCACTCGGTCGGTCTCTAACATTCTCCTAAAATATTCAAAAAGAGACCACTCGGCCAGTCTCGTAAAATCCAACAAAAAATAATCCAAGAAAGACTACTCGGTCGGTCTCTTACATTCTCGTAAAATATTCAAAACGAGACCACTCGGCCAGTCTCGTAAAGTCCAACGAAAAATAATCCAAGAAAGACCACTCGGTCGGTCTCTAACATTCTCCTAAAATATTCAAAACGAGACCACTCGGCTAGTCTCGTAAAGTCCAACGAAAAATATTCCAAGAAAGACTACTCGGTCGGTCTCTTACATTCTCGTAAAATATTCAAAACGAGACCACTCGGCCAGTCTCGTAAAATCCAACAAAAAATAATCCAAGAAAGACCACTCGGTCGGTCTCTTACTTTCTCATAAAATATTCAAAACGAGACCACTCGGCCAGTCTCGTAAAGTCCAACGAAAAATAATCCAAGAAAGACTACTCGGTCGGTCTCTTACATTCTCGTAAAATATTCAAAACTAGACCACTCGGCCAGTCTCGTAAAGTCCAACGAAAAATATTCCAAGAAAGACCACTCGGTCGGTCTCAAAAGTCTCGTAAAATATTGAAAAAGAGACCACTCGGCCGGTCTCGTTCACTATTTGTTCAACAATCATCAAAGAAAAGAAAAAGTGAGAATGAAATGAGACTGAATACGTAAGGAGACTGAAATGAGACCGTTGATCATGCTCATTTTACAGTCTCACTGAGAACTAAATTTTTACTCGGGTGTGGATTATGTCCTTTGGACATTTTTTTATTTTGTCATACATTGGAAATTTTTAGCATGCGCCGAGGGCAAACGCTATCAGGGAGTAAAGTACAAATTATTTTGCGTGTCCCTTTTTTGAGTCCCGGAGCGTTCTATAGTACCAGCAGTCAATATAGTATCAATCTTCAGACAGTACTTGTATACTTGAGTATTTGATATGAACGAAGGAAAACACGTGAAATCTGTTACTTCGTTTGTTGAACAGATCCGTTAGTGTTTAAAACAGCATCTCTTAATTCATTTGTTTCAAAATTTATTTTCTATAATGTATAATAGATTTTTTGAAGCGGTGCTCATCGCTGTCGTCGCTGTCAGCTATATATAACAGACGACTTCTTAGTTTGAATTCGCATTGTACTCGCTGCAACAAGTTCACTACTTGTATCAAAACATATTACGCTGAAAAGTTTACACCAAACTTTGTCACCCATTATCTCTTTTACCTCAATTGATTTACGTTTCATCAAAATATTGTTCTTTAGGTAACGGGTAACTTGCAAATAATTTTAAAGTAATCTATCGCTTCAAAACATCGTAAATTTGTCTGGAGTGGAAATGTGAACATAATATTTACTAGCGTCATGCAATATCCATTAAAACTGGCTATATAATTCCAGCGAACGAATGGAACGATAGTAACGAATGGCAATTAAATTGATTTGATTATCATAAATATCTTGTTATCGTAGCTATAGCAAAATAAAAACTTCAAAAACTTGCTGAGAAACAAATAAAATCATCGTCATTATCCGATTAGAGTTTATTTACTGTCGGACAGCTCGTACATATTTGTTATTTAAAATATATTTTTAGCTCAGCAAATTTTACATACATATCTCAACGGACAATGTGTTCGTTCAATCAATTTTTATGTATTACCACGCCTAGTGCAGCGTTTATAATGCATTTTCAACTAGTGTCATTTACACCTGGATCGGCGGGTTATATTTCTCTATCACGATTCGTATAACGCCAAAACGAGTTCGAATTTAATATTAAAAATTAATAAATCAAAATCCATTTTCTTCGTTCATTCTTTTCTTTTCCATTCATTAGCGTCTGACCTCTCATTCAACCTTTGGTTCGACGATCTTTTGCAAGACATGAAACATGTTCATGGAAAATATGAAAACTGTAGTTTAGGGAATTTAAGTGTGAAACATTTACACTAATAAAAACTTGACGAGTTCCATTCTCTTTGAACGCGGTGAAAAGTAAGATGTTGTGTTAAATTTTGGAGTTTTACACATGAAACTATGTGCTTGTATACAGTCAATAAGAATAGGGTTGAATAGATGACGAACGGTGGTAGTAGTTGTCGAGAATTTTATTTCGTTCATTAATTATTTAAAGTAGAAAAAGTTATACTCATCCGTTTAATGGATTTCATCTATCTTGATATTCATCTTTCTCGGCTGTAACAATAGATATGCCGAGCGTAGCATAAAAGGAATTTTGACTTCTATTAATAACAACCTTGAGAAGTTGAAAAAACTGATCAACCTGTTGCAGGTAACATTGTCTCCAGGTAACTTACAATGTCTGCTACAGTTATATCGAGCCGAGCAAAAATATAGCTGTGGTACATAATGTGGATTACCGTGAGAAAAAGATACTTTTCATTGAAGACAATTTTCCTTGTTTAGTGGTGAATCTAGACGTTTCCTATAATAAACTTGAAATCTGACTAATATTTTCCTTTATAATACAATCTACTTTAAACAAGGCATCAGAACAGTCGGAGCGTTTGCTGCGACTTAGCCCCGTACGACCCGTAATCCTATTTCGTCCGTAACCATAATACGTCCGTAGCCGTAATTCGCCCGGAACCCTAATACGTCTACAACCCTCCAATGCGTCTGTTACCAAAATGCAAGTCAAGTTGGGCATGGTCAAATTTACTGAAAGTGTTCATTTTTAAAATTGCGCATAGCGCAATTACGAAAGCCCGTACGAAGTACCTCTCAAATAAAACCAACAATTTACGATATTATTTTAGAAACCCAAAATTTTTTGCCAACTTTCCATTGGGTATTCAATTACCTCTCAAATGAAACAAAAACTAGCAAAATCGGTTGAGATTACTCAATTTTTGTGCAAAAAGCACTTAGCGCCGAGTAGCGGCCTTAGTCCAAGGGCCCAAATTTGAAACTGTTTTTGCCATCATTCTATTCGGAATTCAATTATCTCTCAAATGAAACAAAAACTAGCAAAATCGGATGAGATTTACTCGATTTATGTGCAAAAAACACTTAGGGCCGAGTAGCGGCCTTAGTCCAAGGGCCCTAATTTGAAACTTTTTTTGCCATCATTCTATTCGGCATTCAATTATCTCTCAAATGAAACAAAAACTAGCAAAATCGGATGAGATTTACTCGATTTATGTGCAAAAAACACTTAGGGCCGAGTAGCGGCCTTAGTCCAAGGGCCCTAATTTGAAACTTTTTTTGCCATAATTCTATTCGGCATACAATTGTCTCTCAAATGAAACAAAAACTAGCAAAATTGGATGAGATTTATTCGATTTATGTGCAAAAAACACTTAGGGCCGAGTAGCGGCCTTAGTCCAAGGGCCCAAATTTGAAACTTTTTCCGCCACGTTCTTTTCGGTATTCAATTACCTTCCATAAAAAACTAAATCTAGCAAAATCGGATGAGATTTACTCGATTTATGTACAGAAAACACTTAGGGCACTTAGGGCGAGTAACGACCTTTGAGCCCTCCCAACAAGCCTACGTTGCATCTTACCCAAAAACAATGTTCAGCAACTTTGTTCTACTCGTCAATACCTTTCATCTATTAACATAACCAAATGCTTTGCCTTTACTGCAGGCCTCTCACTCTAATTTTGGACTCCTTATTAAGGAATTAAGGAGGTTTTAGCACAAAAATAAGGAGAAATAAGGAAATCGTTAGTTGAAATTAAGGAAAAATAAGGAGAAAAGTTCAAATTTTTCAACTTAAAAATTTCGAAATTTTAAAAATTTAACGATTGGTCATGAACTGTACAAAATCGATTTTACATGTATTTTGGAGTTGACCGAGTTTACTCGACTTCGAGCAACGAAAATTGATATTTACCGAACCGAATAGGGTGCGTATGGTATCATTCAATAGACTATAGACTAAAGATTGCAAAGATAGCACATAGTAACTTGATTAGCAGAGGTTTTAGGCTCGAACTGTTTCACGGGGGTGCATAAAATTCATATTTTATTCCCTATTTTTTCCGACACCTTCTGATGGAATCAATCAGTCATCTTTACAGAAAACTTTCAGCGGATTATTATCTAAGAAATCCTGGTGAAAGCTTTCTTGAGTCATTTATTGTAATTTAAAATTATAGTGCCTACTGAATTTTGCGATAGAACAGTCATGGGGTTTTATTTTCATAAGATGTTATTGTCCACTTTTTTGTCATGGGTAAGTTTCGCAGAACTCTTTTATTGCAATTCTCCAATTTCGATTGAAAATCGACCTTATTTTCGAATATAACTTCCTAAGATCAATCGGAACTAACCGGTGACCATAACCAAAATGTGTGTCTATTAATGTACCACTTTCTAACCTAATAATAACTTAATTAATTGCCTCTTGCTTCAGTTATATCGAAAAAACCGTTTTGCAACCACCGTTTTGCGGGAATACCATTTACTTTGACCTCTATAAGTCCGAAAATAAACAATTTAAAAAAAATGTGAAACACACGTGTCTTTTAGAATTGAAAGGTAAATAAAATGAGCCATAAGTCATTCCATTAAAAAAAACCTTTGTCTTCCAACGTGCTAATTTTTTCGCGATATCACTCTTAAAGGTGATGTTAATGGTAAATAAAATCGTTCAACTCGAGAGGTGCCACCTCTTAGGTGGTGCTTACTATCGAAGGAAACCACAAAAATATATGGTATAAGTCCAGTAAATCAATCATATTGGAACGACAATGCGCCACCACTTCACTTTTCTATTATAGTTCTTTGTGTTGCATAATAAAAGTATAATTTGGAAACGCCGCGCAACGAATTTTTAATTTTTTGTCGGTGAAATTTGCGAAAAATAAGGAAAATAAGGATTTTTTAACAAAATAAGGAGGAATAAGGAGGTTTTCATAAAAATAAGGAAAAATAAGGAAATAAGGAGGTGTGAGAGGCCTGCCTTACTGTCTGCTTCCAATTCGACGTGTTACAAACGGCATATTAATCTTATAAGCCCCCAGTACTTCGTACGGGGCTAACAAATGAAGTAAAAGATTTTGAATAAATTATTTTTTAAATAATTTCAATAAATGAAGTTACAGACACGATCCTTTTAATGTAATACCGAAAGATCCTAGCCGAAAACTCTGATCTTAGTTAGCTAACAGACCGACCTCTAAATTTAGCCTCAATGAGGCTGCCTCATGGTGCAATATCTATTCGTCTGAAATTACTAAATATGAAAAAAAAAATCTATAACCTCTGGAGCGAGCTCTTCAGCAGTCATAACTCTTCCACTATGTGTTATGATTTACGATAAAAACTCAAATGTCTTCCACAGAAATGATAAATGAGTTTCCCGAGTGTTTCTCATACAAACACAGAACTCTGCTGTCTTGCGACATATTCTATTCAACAGACATCAAAAAAAAGTTCATTTGAAAATAATTTTAGATTCGATTGCGGTAACGGCACTACAATCTATACTTTCGCATTGTGAAAGGATGAAGGAGAAATATTTGGCTAGACTATTGTTGATTGTTGATAAGTTTTAACACAATCACTTTGCTTGTTAAAAGTGAAAAAGGAAAAATGTGGCATGACTCCGTTTTTCTGCACACACAGTCGCACACTTAAAAAGGGAGTAATCGCATCAGGCAATAACAATAACGTAACAAAAGTTGGCACAATATTTCGCTTTTTGAGAATGTGTTTCGGAATATTTCTTATATCTTGTGCCAAAGTTAAGTCTTTTATTTGGCTTTGCTGTTCGAAGAAAGGAGAAAAAAAAATCGATCCGAACGAAGTGTGCTTTCAAGTACTTTTAAACGAAAATTGAATTCATCGGACTATACCATAAATTTTCACCATTTCTGCTGGTTGAACTGCACTGCAGGTTTAATATTTGGATGAAAGTTTTTCTCCCTTTTTTTACTTTTTATTGCAATAATATATGACCACTTGTACACTGTATAGTGGCGCATGAATTTCATGATAAAATCAATAGCAATGGTGAAGGTTTATATGCAAGCGTGCAAGGGCAATGCGTTTCCTCGTTGGGTTTGGCAATGTAAAATATTTTCATATCGAACGAAAATTATTGTTTTTATTAACAATAGAACAATGCCGAATGGTCATGGTAATCGAAACGAGCCAAATTTATGGCTTTGACTGAATATTGAAGATGATATCGTTTTAGGTATGTTCTACTTAGGCATTCGTTTAAAAACGTTGATTCGAACAATTTATAATGCTATTTCGACTGGAACCAATGAATAGAAAAACCTTTTCAATTGTAGAGATGAAGCAATTAGAAACTATTGATAGAAATAATGTTGAATTTTGTATCAGACTGTCGAATGAAGTTGCAGTGCTGAGAATGATTTCTAATTGTCTGTTAAATGTTTCATAAAAATCCTCCTATAATGGTTGAATTCGTCGAAATGTACTATTGATTGAATGCTAAATAGACAGATTCGAAGTGTGAATATTCTATGTTGCACCTCAACTTGCATAAATTTTTATGGAAATTTTAATTGTTTGAAAGTGTTTGTCAAATAGATGAGAAATGTGTGGATTTGCTGCTTTTTAACTAATGTGCTATGATCTAGATAAAAACGGTGACGGTACGTAATACATTGAAAGACATATTCTTCGTAAGTAAATTGGTTCCGACCGATGCATCACATCTGGACTTGAGTCAAGAACTAAAGTTTTCAGCTGTCCCATCCTTTCAGAACAGGGGTTCTTTTTGTTTACTTATCCACTTAACTACAAAAATTCTTCCGTCTTTTTCGGGCGTCCGACGTTTAACAATACATTATCAAAAACGAACTGATTTCAAAATCCATTGGTACGTTGATACATTGATTTTCAGCAATGACTGTTCTACTTGTCCTCACGTATTCAATTTTCTTTTCCTTATCGCTTCGTCGGGCAAATAACTTTACTGCTTACCTTCCTTTTCAAACAGTTTAAATGTAATTCATCTGTGACCGACAACGACAATGAAAGTAAGCGATGTGCTCTGACTAGTATTGTCTGATGATGCAGCAAATTAGCGGAACATTGAGCAAACGAGGGGCAAGTTGAATTCGATTGGAGCATCCAGACAAGTTATTTTTAATCGACGCAAAAAATTGTTCTACAGAAGCCTCGAAACTGAGCCGATTTTTGTATAAGTTAGTCTAAACTTCAAAACGTTCAGTCGGCAGCTCAGATAAATTTCTTTTTATCGCGTCTACAAACGGCCTTAGTCAAGTTGTAAGTTAGTCAAAACTTCAAGACGTTCAGTTGGCAGCTCAAATAATTTTTTTTATCGCGGCTACAAACGGCCTTAGTCAAGTTGTGAGCAGACAAAGTGCGTTATAATTACCAAATTAATTTTTATCGAAAAAACTGCTCATAATAATGGCGCAGCCAGTAAAAAATCGACCTTTTCATGATCACAATAAATAAAAATTATCAATCTTCCGTTTCCCTAATGTTCCCAAAATGCAGGCTGCGTTTCCACGTTGTATTGCGATTGAAATTCTTTGTAACAGATAATCCTTTAATTTGACCTCACCCGTAGCCATTTTCATTAATGAACCCAGTTTGTCGATAAATTTCTTTGTCTCTGGGCCCATACAGCCTAAAGTCTCAAACGCAATGGGAGCAACTAATTCTGTTTCAAAGAAATATAATGGTTATGCTTATGTCTCTCAGCTTTGTCTGCAATTGAGCACGCTTTCTTTGACCGTTGTCAATAGCGCAGTGTGTCGCATTGAAATATTGAGTTGCTAGTTCTTAGATCCGAGTTTCATATTTCAACCGCAACGCATATGATTCTGTTTATCAGATTTGTCCACAACACAACTGCGATAGTAAAGAGCGACTTCCTTCGTACTAAGTGTTATAATGTCTTGTGTATCGTTTGTAACGTCATAGAGTCATTGGAGCGAGCTTCTTCTTTTGTCAAAATATAACAATCCTAAGAAGTTACGCGACAATTCAAACATTTCAATTTGTGTGGTCCTTTGCTCTTGTGATACAATTAATAATTCCTTGGATGTGCCAAAACAATTTTTATTTTTATGATCAGATTTAGGTGTTTGTTTTGACAACAACCAAAAACTATTCTGGTACATACACAATTACTTAATGAAATGTTTCAGCGCGTGTCACCGGTATCATCATCTAAACAAAAATATCGCACGATGTTTTTTTTAAATATTTTTATTTTATTTCTATTTAAACAAATTATACAAAAAAAAGATTAACCGAAAGAAATTACAATAAATTCTCAGTTATACATTCAATAGACGTCATTATCTTTATCAAAAGACGCTTTTTATACTCAAAATATATTTAAAGTTTTTTTTTTCTTTCAATAAATTGTACAAAACAAAAATAGTACACGATATATTAGGACGAAATTTAGTTAGGTTTTTGTTTTTAATGAACTAAAACGAGAACTTAATATAAAAACAATTTTTTTATGTTTGTTTATAGAAGAGGGTATACACAAATAAATAAATTTTTTCTTCTCTCTCTCTTTTTAAATGAACTAAACAAAATATAGATTTGTCAATTGTTGACAATAACTTGAAATAAAATAAGTTTTTTGATTTTTAAATAAAACAAAAAATGAATTAAAAATTAATTCAAAAAAATCGGGACGAAAAAAATTTGGATGAATAGGAGCAAGGATTTAGGAGGCCAAAATGTACACTATATTTTACAAAAATATTTTTGTTTGTTTGTTGTTTGAATTTATCTTTTTTTCATTTTAAAATGCAAATACAATGATAATTATAAAGGTTCATTTTGTTTTGTTTTTATTTATTTAATAATAAATGTAAATATATTTTAATTTTAAACAATACTCTTTAAAGCTTAGTTAAGACTAAATTTTTTATAATTTTTTTTTATTTTCACTTTTTTTCCACCTCATTTTTTATTTTATAAATTAAAAATCCACAACAATAAAATAAAATAATAAAAACATTCAGATCATTTACTATATTTGTAGATTTTTTTTTATTTTGCTTTATTTTCAATTATTAATTTTTCATCATTTTTTACTTTCTTGTTAATCTTTGTAATGTTTTATATCCTACCCACAAATCAATTTTCTATGTAAATATAGAAAAATTTTGTTTTATTTTTTAGTTTATTAAACTTTTACTTTGCATTTAATTTTTACCATTTTTATTTCTCAATCTAATATAAATAATGAACGTAAAATTATAAAATACTCGAATCTTTTCTTGATATCTTGATGCTATACATTGTAATGACAACTAACAACCTATGATTGATGGCAAAACATAATCATTTTCATTCATATCGAAAATAGATTCAATTTAAATAATTTTTTTTTCTTTGTAATAAATTTAACAATTGCACAAAAGAAAACTAAATGACCGCCAATAGCACAACAAAGATCGTAATTAAACAAACCAATTCTTTGGTCGGAAAACAATTTAGAAAGTGAGTTTCCAATTTTCATGATGTTACAAATAGAAACTCATTTTTATATATAATTATGATAAGAATCTTTACACAACTTCTACCGTGATGTAATGGACTTTTATTACAACCCCAGGACTTTAAGGTATTTTTACATGATACATGCGTCGAAAACCGTACTTTACATTACGTGACTAGGAATAAAAAGATGAAAAGTAGAGTTTTCGTATGAATTTTGTTGATCCGAGGCGAAGCCGATAAAATACTATTATATATTAAATATGTCGAGAACCGTACTTTTCATGTTTTTAGCACTACTCTCGAATCTCTCAACGTGTAAAATCCATTACATTTAAGTCTCGTTTTCGTGTGTTTATTGACCTCGGAATCGCCTCGGATCAACAAAATTCACACGAAAACAATAATTTTTATCCATAGTAATGTCAACTACTATTTTCGTCTTGTTTTCTAGCTTGTTTGTAAAGTTGTGTAAATAATTCGAAATGGAACTGAAGAGCTTCATGTGAATATTGATCGCAACTTCGTCTTACGAAAACTGGGAATTTTCGTCCCTAATTATGTCAACTACTACATTTTATACCTTGACCACTTTGTGACGTCTAAAAGCGTCGAAGCCAAAGAACTAAATTGTCTCCCGACTCGCTATGAACAAACCCAAGCAAAATAATTTATTAGTAAGAAAATTTTTGTCATTTTTGTTTTAGATATAATTTCTCCTTCAAAATTATAAGTCGCATTTTCAATTTATTTTTATAAGACACCGACCAAAACACAAAATTTTTTCGAGAACATACAATAGCCATCTACCACAAAATATGTTGTTGCTGTTGTTGTAGTTGAATTTATAGTTTATAGATTAAACGAAAGATTAATCCTGTTTCTTTGCTGGTTCTTTTTTTAAATATGTTGAAGAATATTTTTTTATCAATATTTTATTCATTTTTTTTTTATTTTATGTTTATTGTGTATTACATACATCTACTATTCCACATTTATTAGTTTTTTTAAAAGTTATTTTTTGTTATATTTTTTAATGTACTTTTGTCATTTTTTTAATTCTTTTATCATGAACTCAATTTTATTTTATTTTAAGTTTTTTCTTCTTCATTATTTTTAAATACACTTACTTTTTTCATTAATAATAATTTTTTTTTCATATTTTTTTGTCTTTACTTTTTATTATTATTTTCTCAATATTTTTGTGGACTTTAAATTAGATTTTCATTCTTAATATTGGTTTCCATTTTAATTAAAATGTAAAAAAATCCGCTAACATATTTTTGGTTAAAGACAACTGATGATTGTGGCGATACCACATTTCTTTTGGTTGTGTGAATGTTGTGGCGGTTAGTATAGGGCTTTTCTATTAGAGACTAGTGCAATATTTCATATAATATCCATCCAGTTCATGTAATTTGTTCTAACAAAATTGATATATTTTACGTTCGCTATCACAACATTATTCATATTGAAGATGAAACAAAATTCAGTGGACAAAAGAATGAAGTTTCTGTGGATTCTATCGTCACCGACATATCGATTGCGTCTGTTGTGAATGTGTGATTACAGTGACTAGGTGATGTGATTATGTTTTCCATAATCTGAAATGGTCGAATGAGAATGATACGGTAAGTTTCGACATAAGTTTCATACGAAAGTTAGCTTTGTTGTGGAAAACACTTAGCCTATTGTAGGGCTGCCAAACAGTGGAACCTGTTTATATCATCTTAAATCTTGTCCCCAACTGACGCTCATTACTCAAACGGCGCAAGCTATCAAACTGTTATTCTAACAAATCTTTCCTTGAAATTACAAATTTCGCGTTTGTGCAAGTTACCAAATACGAATATTGTTTAGCTGACATTAACTAACATTAAAACCGTAATTGTAACCAGACCAATGGCAATCTTTATAGCCAAAATTCGAAGGTAACTAACACAAAAAGGGTTAATTGCCACATGGTTAAACATGGAAAACACAGCCAACTATAGGTTTTAACTGAATGAAATTATCGGTTAGAAAGTGACGACGCGAAGATGAAATTGATGTTCCGAAAAATAATTTCCAATATCGAATTTCCAATTTTTTAAAGGCTTAAATGGCTAAAATGACTAAGCTTTGTCAATGAAGATAAATTTCAATAATATGTGACAACTTTTCCGAAATAGAACGTTTGAATGGCTTAGCGAGAATGAGTTGTTTTCACATCCTGTCACGAGTTAGTGGCAACACGCGCTGGACTTTATAAATACAACTTGATTTTTTTTATTTACCACTATAACTGAATGTAGGTAGCCTTCACCAGGCTTGCAAAGGTGGAGACGATGATTTGATTACGATCCATTTTTATAATTCGATTGACTTGTGTATAAATAAGTCATCCATAACGCACTGTTCTCTATACGATAATAAAACAAATGACCGAAACGAAACACGCGAAAAGAGTTTGAACGAAAATCTAACCGAACTGAGCAGAAAAAAAAACGTTAAATTCAATTATGCACAAAAACAGCAATTTGATTAATTACATTTTACTATAATTTTACACCACATTAATACAGCACTCGTGATTATAAATTATTGTTTTTTTTCTTCATTTTTAATTCATTTTTTTTTATATTCGCTCCGTTTCAATGCCCAATATGAATGCAATTTATTTACTGAATGATAGAGAATATATGAAAACCATTTTTTTCTTCATGAATCGAATAAAAACAAGATTTAAAAAAAAAATAAATCATTTATTTTGACTTGACTATACTTGCAAGTTTGAATGAGAAAATCCACAAAAAAATTAATTAAAAGTAAAAATAAAACAAAATTGGGTGGTAGTAGCTGTCAAGGATGGTCGTGAAGAGAACAAAAAAAAAATAGCCAGAGAAAAAAAGTGAATTTTTTTTCACTTTTTATCAAATGAAACACAGATGAATTTTGGACTTACATAACAAAATGTGTCAAATAAATATATTGCGCATTTTTTTCATTCTTTATTTTTAAACTCGTTTTCGAATCAAAATAATCTGAGATTTGAAACAAAAATGCTCGTGTGAGTTGATGAATTAAAATGTTGACAAAAAATAGAAGTTTTTACTCATTTAAAAAAAAATAATAATTTGATTCTTGATCTTGATTCTATAAATAAAAATTTAACAAAAAAATATAATGAATTTATGAAATTATAATCCGTTCCCACTGGGAACTTCCCAGCCAAAATCACGAAAACAATTTTTTTTTGTATTTAATTTAGATTTGATATGAATTAGATTTTATGTGTGATGAATAATTTATGGTGGATAGTGATTTCTCTAATCTTTTTTCCTACTACAAAATATATTTTTAGTTTTGTTTTTTTTTTCTCAATTTTTGTTTTGTTTAATTATGAAATAATGTGCACATACCAAAAGCGTTTGTTTTCATTATCGACTAGTTTTTCCTTATAAGTTTTTTTTTTATCTCCTTTAATATTATAAAGTTAGATGAAGAATGAAGATGATTTTTTATTTCGGTTGGTGTTTTGTTCTTTTTTCCTGCGATTAAAGTTTGTCTTCGGATTGATGATGGTCGAATGACGGTCTTTCATTGAATGTAAGATTTCATCTCCGAATTTTGTGTGTTTGGCTGGTAATCTGGAAAAATAAAGAAGGGACACATTAGACTACACAAATTATCTATTTCGTTGGAAGTTTATTTTTGATTAAATCTGTTCAACATTGTCAACTCAACTAAATATCTGTTTTCTTAACTATACGTTGTGATGCTGTAAAATTTGATCCACTTTAAATCACATTTTTAATTATAACAAACGCTTGGAAACTTAATGATTCTTAAACACTCAAGTATAAAATTTTGTGACAAAGCTAAACAGTTTCTTAGTAAATAGCATTGCAAAAGAAATTTTCAAACTAAAAATAAAAATCAACAGGAGGAAAGTATAACTAGAGCAATTACTACTAAATTGTTGCAAAATAAATTCTCGAAAAGAAATTGAATTAAATATCCGACGAAAATTGAGTGCTTTAATATCAATCTGAATCGATGATCTGAATCATTTGGTTTAATTTAACAAGAATTTCATTCTTCAAGTAGCAGTTATCAGAATTTTCCCAATTATTGAAGGTTTCTTGGGGGGGAAGTATAAAAAAGCAGGTTCGATTTTGGCGCAAATTTTGAATTTAAAATTTTGCGCCAAAATATCGTAAACTGGAAACACTGAAACACTGTTCAGAGCTAAAAAAACAACTATAATTTCAAGCTTGAAAGATTTAAAACCAACTTTCCATCCCTTAGGGATTTATCTTCGCTTTGACGTATGACGAGATCGTGTAATTTTAACTAAAAAAATTAGGAACGAGTCTAGACTTAAGTTTGGGCCTGACATTTTCAAGTAGGTTTTTTCCAACACGTGCACAAATGGGTCGATATTATATCGTTCAAGAACTTATCATATTAAAAAAAAGGAAAAGGAATCGAATGAAGATAATTGCCGAAAAAAAGGGTTGCATCATAAGTATTCTTAATTAGCAGCAGTAACAACCCATTACCATCACAACAAAACGAAAAAAAGGTCTAAGTTAATACCATCAGCAGGTAAATAATTTCTATAATAGTGCCCCGAGAGAAAATAAATTGCTCGTAAGAAAGCACACATTTCGAGAAAAAAAAGTGCAGCTCAATAAGAATCATTTCTTTTAAATGCTAAGCAAGCACATTGCCTGGACAATATGTTGACCTCCGTTGAGCCACGACAATATTAACCGTTTTGTCTCATTCGTAAATTTTACGAGTAAATCGTAAAATTACGCACTGTAAACGTACACATACGAGGTCAATCTCGACCATATATGATAATCTATCTACAGTCAACTTACTACAAGGAAAACTCGTAGATGTGATCTCAGCCGAAGCCGGATAGTGAATGATTTATTGACGCATTGTACACGGTATATATAGGCTGGAGCACAGGCTACTCGATGCTTGACATTTCAAACTGTGATCACCACAAGGTATTAGAGTCTCACACGTCAATCTAAATCGTCCATCGGTATTTTCCGTTCTTTTGCCGTGAATATTCCGTTGGACTTTATCGAGAACAGCAGTTCCAGCCAGCCATCTCATTTTATTTTCCAATTATCTTGCATTTAACTGGAGTAATAAATTAGTCATCGGCACGCGATCTAATTTAAAATTGAAAATTTCCATTCCAGGAATTTCGTTATTGTAGTGCTATGGTTGTAAAATCCGTACTTATCTCATAGAACACACAATCCCGTAGTTGTATGTGGTATATAAGTATACAGATAAAATATGTATGAATGTGCCGTACAATTTAAGGGTATACATAAAACCGAGAATAACCTGTAGCAACGAGAACGGAGAAATTATTATCAAAAGCTATTATGTAGTATAATCAAGACTAAATTGTAATTGAAACTCGATTGAATGGACTTGGAAAAACCATTTACCGATCAACGTTTTAGGGCTTTTTCATGTGGGCATTAAATACGGAACAAAAGATTTACTTTCTTTTGTTTTAATGTTGGTTCCGAAACCGAATCGAAAAAGGCATATTTCCCCCCATTCATGGCAACAATTCGATTAAATAAACTCATTTTTAATTATTGTTATGCCAAGCACACTTTCCCATTATGTCTTTACTTATACTATCCGCTTTGTCGAATATTTGAATCGTATGCCATCCCATTTCGCATATTTATTTGTGTTTAGGTCACATGATCAGTTAAAATTTTTCGCAAAACAATCCGGATTGTTGCAATTGAATTTAAATTGTTGATTTTATAACTCGCTCAAACTAATTAAAAAAATGCATTGAAGTTTAACAAACTTGTTGAGTTAATAAAATTCACATAAAATTCATGCAATCATTGACAAGGGGTGTCACCATCCAATTAAAAATTATTTCTCATTAGTAACAAGACTAATTAATGGTTTCAGTTGCCTGCAGAATTTTATTACAAGGACAGAGAAGCAGATACAGATACAGATTTGATAGAAATTGCACGATTTCATAATCTGTTATCTTACAAAACGTTTTAGACTCTACAGATGAGTATAAACTAGACCCACACATCGGTTAAAAGGTCCATACAATATTTCAACAATATCATCCGCTTGCATTCCTATATACAAAGCGCCTGAATATTAATCATTATTCAATGATGTCATCAATTGAATTCAAATATCCTGCCTGATGGTGCATACTTCATATCACCGTAAATACATAATCATCAATAGAGTTGGCTCGTTGGGCCTAATCAACCAAATAATTATAAAACAAAATGTTCAGCATAATGTGTGCTGCACTATTGAATGCACAATGCACTCATCCTAAATTGGAACAGCAGTTTCATTAAAATGGAAACAAAAAAAAAGCTTCAGATGAATGGGTAAATTGTCGATTATTAACAAACCATTTTCATTAAAACTGTTTCCTTTTAAGTTATGATAATGTAATGGATGGTAGATAAAGTGAGAGAGGCGAGTTATTTAAAAAATAAAAAATTTGTTATTAAAACTTTGAAACTAAATTTTACATTTTTCGCGTGAATTTAATGTTGAATTTAAATTCACAAAGTTGCAGTGAAAAATGCAAAGAGAAAAGCAGGAAATTTGATGCGAGCAGATGAGCTTTGATGCAAATTAGCGGAGTGAATTATTAAAATTTCAATGCTGTCGGTGTCGCTTGTAATTTACACACGGAATAAATCCACGTATAATCTAAAACGTAAAATGGTTGTTGCATTCGAGATATTAGTAACTATTTTTGAAACGCGTTCCCTTTAATGGTGTTAATTGCTTTTGAATTTAATAGTGAAGTAGATTAGTTTTCAACTTTGGTAAATATGAAAATTTAGCACATTTATTTTATGGTTATGGGTTACATCATTATGTTTGCTTGACCTAAATCCATCACTTTCAACGAAACATGCACTATGCATAAATTGGTTGAAAACTAATTCTGTGTCAGCGTAAATGTTTTTTTCCGAGGGGTAAACGACTCTACACGAAATTTAGCTGCAGAAAACTTTCAAAATTTGGGTGTAGTCAGTGCAGCTAACGTTTTCTAATGATTTCCATCATATATGTCTTAAACGTACCTTGTGTCAGAAAATGATTGACTAGTCTACCCCTCGGTATACTGGTCAATCATATATATAAATGAATAATGCTGACAACGATTCAAGCACGAATAATAAGTCCATTCAAAATCATGTTCCTGCAATCATCCAGACGAATAAAATTTTTAATTGAATCTATTGACCGTTGCATAATTGCAAATGACGTCGATGATGGTTTTGAATCGCTCAAATTTACAGGCAACATTTGCATGCGAAACTTTAATTTGAGGGTCTGAAAATTTTGCTTGAAACCGTAGAATGTTCGGTGGAAAAATTCCGTCTCTCATTATCGTTGAATAAAAAGCAATTTAATTCTGTAGCCTGATTTCAGGTGGATACATATTATAGAGAGAAGATAATTTTCAATTTAAGAGCGCAGTTTCAAATTCTCATTAACTAAACTCAGGGTGAATGTTAATTAAAATAGTTAGCGATGTAATGTATTCTACGGGTTATATAAAACACGCGCCTCGTAGCATTTAAATTCCATAACAACGCGTTAGATTATTTTCGTGTGCTGTTGTATCCGTGCATAAACCTTGTATAATGCTGGACCGGATTGTTAATAATGTATGCTAAGTTTTGTATGTTATTATGGGTTAAGTGGGTTCAATGCAATGTTCTATTTGGAAATTCAACTATGATTTATGATGGCGCCATAAAATGGCCATAATAATAAGTCCTTGGTATTAGAAATATTCGAAATATTTACAAGGGGATCATTACTTTTAAGGGCAATAATTTGTTTCGCTCTTAAATTTAATAATAACGGATGAATGTGCGTAATCTTATCGGTTTAATTCGTCAATTGAGAGGAGACCTCTGCATGTCTTCACATACATTTGGTTGGAATTGTGAGCTGTGCTGGTAATAAGATTATTTCTCAAACCGATGGGGGATTGAAGTTTTGACCCATCCGACGCAGAACGTTATTCTAAGCAATAGATGGTTCTACGGTATGCCTCTAAAATGCCTAAATCCTAAATCGACCCAATTTTTAATCATCCGCCTAAAATGTGCCTGAGGCCGTTTCAGTCTCGATGAAAATAAGTATGTGTTAGGTGTTCTGCAGCAAGAACTAGATAGGTATCGACAATTCTGATCAAAAGAATTGCTAAAAACAGTGTAAAATCAAAAATATAGGACCGCCATTTTATAATTTTCTTACGGGCGGCTGTACGTTTCGAAGCCTAGACGAACTTATAAAAAGATCAGTGCATTTTAGAGACAGGCCGTTGAACAATTTCTTGTTTAGATTAATGTTTTACGTCGATTAAAAATGACTTAAAAAAACTTCAATCCCCCATTGGAATTCTTATGCATACAATGGAATACTTGGAACGATTAAAAATTTGACGAAATATTCCACAGGATCAAACGTTCAATCGATGCGCGGCAATTAACCAAAGCTCTACAAAATTAAACGATCGTAATATTTCTGTATGTAAGCCGGACAGCTACAAAAACAAGTGCCATTAATGTTTTAAATTTCCATCACCTGAGCCATAATAGGGGTAACTAATTGACATACTGTATAATCAAGTGAGAGACAGCCAGACTTTGTTTTTGCTTCGAATAATGTCCTTTTCATGGGAAAACGAGCCATCAGAACAGTCGGAGCGTTTGCTGCGACTGAGCCCCGTACAAACCCGTATATCTATTGCGTACGTGACCCTAGTGCGTCTGTCACCCTACTTTGACCGTAAACCTATGCGCCGGTTAAAGTGGTTAAAGTAAAATTATTATGTAATGTGTACATCTTAGAAATTGCGCATAGCGCAATTACGAAGCCCCGTACGACGTTCCTTTCAAATAAAACAAAAATTTCAAATAGCCCTAAAATTTTAATTTATTGAGTATAAATACACATAGGGCCGTAGTACCGGCCTTAGTCCGAGGATCCAAATTATTTTTTTCAACTACATTCTATTCGGCCTTTGATTACCTTCCAAATGAAACAAAAATTACGAAAAACGAATGAAATTTGCTCGAGTTATACGTAAAATACATATAGGGCCCTAGTAGCGGCCTGAGTCCAAGGACCCAAATTTAATTTTTTTTCAACAACATTCTATTCGGCCTTTGATTACCTCCCAAATGACACAAAAATTACGAAAAACGAATGAAATTTACTCGAGTTCAATGTAAAATACACATAGGGCCCTAGTAGCGGCCTTAGTCCAAGGACCCAAATTTAATTTTTTTTTCAACAACATTCTATTCGGTGTTCGATTATCTTTCAAATGAAACAAAAATTACGAAAAACGATGAAATTTACTCGAGTTGTATGTAAAATACGCATAGGGCCCTAGTAGCGGCCTTAGTCCGAGGACCCAAATTTAATTTTTTTTCAACAACATTCTATTCGGCCTTTGATTACCTCCCAAATGACACAAAAATTACGAAAAACGAATGAAATTTACTCGAGTTCAATGTAAAATACACATAGGGCCCTAGTAGCGGCCTTAGTCCAAGGACCCAAATTTAATTTTTTTTTCAACAACATTCTATTCGGTGTTCGATTATCTTTCAAATGAAACAAAAATTACGAAAAACGATGAAATTTACTCGAGTTGTATGTAAAATACGCATAGGGCCCTAGTAGCGGCCTTAGTCCGAGGACCCAAATTTTTTTTTTTTTTAACTACATTCTATTCGGCCTTTGATTACCTTCCAAATGAAACAAAAAATACGAAAAACGGATTAAATTTACTTGAGTTCTATGTAAAATACACATAGGGCCCTAGTAGCTTTTCACTTCTAAGGCCCTAACTAACGGTCCACTCACCCGATTTTAAAAAACTTTTTTTTCCTGGATTGGTATTGACAATACCTATCATTTGCCGTGTCATTTACATTTCCATCGTTTATTTTGCCATAAATATCACCAAAAGACCTTAAATCACTTAGGTGGCCCTAACTCACGAAGGGCCGACCCGAATATGCCCATCTTCGAACTTAGCCTCACTATTTTGACTATCTTTCAGGGAAAAAAAAAAATTTTGAAATCGGATTTGATTTACTCAATATATCGACGTGACGGACAGACGGACAGACGGACAGACGGACAGACGGACAGACGGACAGACGGACAGACGGACAGATGGACAGACGGACAGACGGCCCAAATTTTTATTGCGGATTCGTCATCTATGAACATAGGCAAACACTTTGCCCTTACCGTCTGCTTCGAATTCCATCAATTACACACGGCATCGTAATCCTATAAGCCCCTTCGTACTTCGTACGGGGCTAAAAAGATAATCTCAGCCACATGTTGTATGATAAATTTTGGTTCGTTGACATTTTTTTTTGTCACACACAGCCACATATGATGTCATTATTGTCTAATGTTTATATACAGCACACCAAAATTTCTATTAAGAAAAGAATATATTCGCAACAATTTCGGAATTAGACTGACGGAAAGAAATTCTTTTTTATTTCCATTTTTATTAACGGAAATGCAAAAGCAAATTTAAATTTAAATGAACAATTTACTTTCGGTTCAAGAAGTTTGAGCTTTTAAATATAATTTTAGAAGGATGCGAAGCAAGATGAAAAAAAAAACTTTAATCTTATGACGGAATCACAGTTGAACTAAGTTCTATCTCGTACAATATAATATACAAAAACGATAACAACAAATCTTTACGATGTAGCGTACCTCTATTGCCTGGTTATATTATATCCCATAAACCAGAATGTACATAATGCTTTGTTATGTCTTCTATTTTCCATATATATACACCCGAGTTCAAGAGATAAGCCATCTTCTATTCTTGGAAAAAAGTTTTCCCTTTAACGTTCGGCGATATTACCGAAAAAAAGGGAAATGTTACAAGTTTAACAACCTGGGGAGAGTGGGTTGCTTAAGTATTTGTGCGAACGTCTATTTGTTCTGAGTGAAAATATAAAAAGTAACAGGGGAAAAAAAACTTATAAAAATGGGCATAACACACATAACTTAGATGCCATTTTTGTTTTTATTTTAAGCAGGAATATAATTAAGCCGATATTCTACTTTTTTCGCCATATCGTTTGCGATATGTATACATTGTATGCCATTAAGTATTTATATTTACCCCGAATACATAGAACTGAAGAGAACAAAAAAAAACTCCAAACTTAGTTAGAGAAAACGGCGTTCGTGTCGAGAAAAAAAAATTCTCAGACTAGGTTATATACAATATCGTTGGGTATCGTTCGGTATATATGTATTTCTTATCCCGTTTTCTCCTCCACCATTTTTTTCTTCAATTGTATTGTATAACGATGATTTTATTAGGAATTTCTCTTTTTGAATGAAAAATATTGTAAATAAATATGACGCAATGGTCTTTTATGTTTGTATTACAAAATTGTTGGCTTTATATTTTTTTTCGAACATTCTCAATGTTTTCTTAGTTCGGGAACGCTTTGGAAACATATTTTTTTTTTCCTATTTCATTTTCTTTTTCATGTTGAAAACTGGTTTTGTATTTGCTAACAAATGTATGGAAATCGACGAACGAAATTATATTGATAAACTTTTCATATTTTTGTTTGTCTCTCTGCGCGATTCAGATATAATGGTGAAACAGACAAAATTTTCTTTTGTTTCCTATAATCCTACAAAGGTACAAAGATTTTTTCAGGGTTTTGTATTTATTAGATATACAAACATCACATCTAAATTTAGCCACACATTATTCATTACAAAGACAATGATTTATTCACTCGTTATGTATGAAAATTCGGAGTGGCTGGTTTTTCTGCACAAAAAAAAAAAACGAAGAGAAGAAAGAAGAAGAAGAAATTTTAATAAAATTATACACTTGACTAACCATAATTTATTTATCGAACAAAGATATATTTATAAATTCCAATTATTTGTGTCGAAAAGGGAACCGAATCTATAGACTTTTGATTTAGTTAAATGACGAATAAAAAATGCGACAACTTTTTTTTTAATAAAAGAAAAGTACTTCGTTCACAATGAACTTCTAATATTTTTTCGTTTTGATTACCTGGTAATGAGTATTGATTGCCAAGTAAATACCAAATACCAATTAAAAAATATTGTCGGACGTAGACATTGTCGGTAACGCAATGTAGCATCGACGCGGTTTTATATAGCGTGTTTTGGAAAGTAATTGAACCATAAATTATTATCATTTTATTAGAAGGTATCGTTCACAAAAAACCCTGTCTAACTTGTCTAGTTTTGCAGATTCACTCATGGTATCCCTCAAGAGAAAAAATGTTTTTTTTTTCGAAGGAACAGCTCAGATGTAGTGGAGGGGGTTTTATTTGTCGCCTTTACAAAACTCAGGACTTTTTTGTTACATTTTTGGTAAGAAATTTTATCCTTTTAGTAATCATTTGTTATCGACAAACATTAACGACAACAATATGCGATGACGGTTAATTTGGCCTTATATTAACATTCATGAAGTAAACAAATGAAGTAAAAGAGCACTCCTCGATAGTAATAGATTTAGTGATTATAAAACCATCTCTAAATGGTATATGCTGAGTCAAACAACAAACTCTCGAATTATTTATTCACACCTATTGCTTTTGAATCACTAGGTAGCATGGCTCCTGAGACAAAGACATTTATAAAGAAATTGGGATCATTAATGCAAAAGGCTTCTGGGGAACCGCGCTCTACCTGCTACAGAAGGTTTCCAAGAAATTCTAGTTGCATTTTAGGGACCTTGGGACGTAAGAGAATTGATGATTTTTATTTATTGTAAATATTTGTTTTTTGAAAAGATCGTTTTTTTATTGGTTGCACTTTGCAGCCTTTTTTTCGCTTTTAATAAAGAAAATTATTCAATTTCGAATTCCTCCAAATTAAAAAAAAAATCCAGTCACCAGTGTTTCTGGAGATTACTCAAATCTCTTGCATAGTTAAACAAAATTTCCATTTAAAACTTTTCAGGAGATGTTGAAGATTGTCATTTATATTTATGACAAAACTTGAGAAATATCAAGAAATTGATGTCGTTTTTTTATTCGACCTGCCTCCAACACAGTCAGAGATTCTTTTTTCCAGCAAATGTTTTCTAATTCGTCGAAATATTGTAACAGTCTCCAAAGTTTCAAAGTAGCTCAGCTAAGCCCCGTCTTATAGCTAAGTATCAATCAAATCAAATTAGTGTCATTATGTTCTATTTACCTTTCCAATTTTGTTTTGTTCATAAAATTAATCAAAACGATAACGATGACCTAAATACCAAATTTAAAGTCAAACGAAAAATTTAAAATTTAATTTTCTCCGAGCAAACTTTTCGAACGAAAATCACAAAATTAAATTCATTAAAAACAATTATAAAATTTGTCTTTTTCTCCCTTGTGATTTGATTATGTCACACAATATATATATGTACTGACAAGTATAATATATTCCAATATATTTAACGCGCGCCTCTTAGCAAAGTTGACGAAAATAAAAACGAATATACGTAAGAAAGCGTGGCGTTACAACATTGCGAAATTGTTGGAACTTAACAGGGAAACCTCTGTAATATATAGAGCAAACACGAGGCATATTGTGACATCGGATGGTTACATTATTTTTTCTTTCCCCACCATAAAAAGAAATTATATATAAAATGTTATGGCTGGCAGATATACTACTTGGATGACCTTGTTCGTCCTTAATATACACCCGCTTTAATGTCATTCATGCGAACAAAAATAAGAACATTTTCTTTATGGATGTTGTGTGTTTCGATGTTTCTCTAATTTTATGTGTTATTCAACAGAAAATATACAAACATACACATGACGACACGTGGTGTGCAGAATGCCATTTATGTCGGTTTTAAGAAGCTAAACATTCAGACATTATTTGGTATCAGTTTTAAAGTTTCAAACTCCTACTTTCATAAGTTTTCTTGGTGGTTGACTGAGAGTTGAATTGAAATTCAATTGAACACAGGGTTAAATGAAACTTGTTTGGAAACATTACTTGCATTGCTAACATAATTTGTTAAACACTTTAATTAAGAAAAGCTAAGTATTAGTTTTGTTTATATTATTTTTGACACGAGCCTGAAGGAGAGACCTACTCGAGCTGAACTTTCAGAAGCGGCATCTGTTGTCGACAGCCAAAAAAAACAAGCCAGGTCATCCGCCTAATGTACTCTTATTGAAAGAAAATGTTTGTTGAAATAAATGAAGTAAAAGATTTTCCATCAAGCAGTAGTGCACTATTTAAACAAAAGAAGTAACAGATTAAATGATTTATATATGGCGATACGCCTGTCGATTTTAAAACCGCTCTACCGCCTTCCTTGGCTACGCTTCAGAATTGCCAGTAACGAAATCAAATGTTGTTGCTCCACAACCAAATTTTCGAGACCTTTTGTTTATTTTCCCTACTTCCGAATTGCGTATTGAATTAAGTACGACGCTTGGTCGTACGATATGCCTATAATGTCAGTGTGGGTGCTAAGCAATCAACTTCAATTCTCTTAAGTGTTTTTTGGTACACTGAATTCCGCATCCAATTTCATGTGTCGTTGAAATTCACTGCAAAAAAACACCATGCAATTGAAAAACCATAATATAAATGCAACACACACAACTTTGAAACGCTTACGTGCATATTTTTCATATTTTCATAAGACACGGCAACTGAATTAATACCATATGCATCATGTATATAATGCACTTATGTTGCATTCCACTCATTCGTGGTACTTTATTGGTTTATCATTTTATGTCATGCCATTCTACATGAAAATTGTGATGCTAAGTTTTCTTTTTATCATGAAAATGGAACATACAATTCATGTAGCTGTCGCCGCCATTTGCAAGCTCAGAGAGAAACCATTATTGCAAAGACGATTTTTTTTTCTATTTTCTTCTCTGGTCGTTGCATTTCCTTGCACAAATTATCTATGTAACATGGAACATGGACCCATTTATGTTAGGAGCTTCAGTTCTTATCATTTTACACACAAATGAACACCTATACATATGGTGGAGTAATTCAATTTAAATTTATGAAAAAATGGGGGAAAGAAAAATATTTTCGATAAAACTTTTCTGCAGACTGTAACATATTTTGCTTGAGCCAGTTTACAAACTCAAACACATACAGTTTATAGTTCATTCAACAGAACAATTTAATTAAGTAATTTGGAGCTTATGACTGAAGACAAGACTTTGTACTCATCATTTTGTGTTATACGAACATCTAATATAATACAGAGCTGACATTAAATTAGGTTTTGCGATATGATGGTTCGGTGTTGTTGTTGTCTTGTTGTCGACCTATCTCATTTTGTTGAAATTAGTAGCAAGAAACGAAGACTTTTCCGTAGTATATTTTAATGTTCACGTTCGGTCGTATTATTATGTGTAAGAGGTATACTATGACTTTAACGTATATATAAATAATACATAAATTTGTTGGAATACGGAATGCGCGACATTTTACGCAACAGAAATGTGTGTGTTACGGTACGGAAAGTAAATTTTCTATACTCGGAATTTTCATGACGAAAAAGGCCTACACACTTTCGATAATGTATGCTACACACATCACTAAACTTGGATGCTATTAAATGTGAAGAGACATTTACTTTGTTGGAAATTCATTAAATGAGAATTTTAAATATTCATCACATTGTAACGTTATACGGAAGATAGTTCTCGTTAGTTTCTAAGTGATCTACCATACATACACCGTAAGGATTTTCAATTAATTAATATTGAATTTGAAAATTAGTCGTTGGAAGACGGCGTACTTCAAATGCTATAAGTGGAGACGCTTCGAACGATATTCGCCTTTCCAACTTTGATATATGTACCCAACAGAGCGTGTAGGAAGAAAATGAAGTGATCCGAAAGTTTTCTATTGTCTATTCTCTAGGAATTTTGTTTGAAACTGAAATTAAAGTTAAATAAACCGACGACGACGGAAACAATTGATAAAGTATTCTTGAAATTTTATCTGGTTGTAACAGTAACGAATCAGTATCGTAGGGGGTGTATACTATGTAAACACGAAATACTAAACAATTCTCAATGAAATCTCTAACAAATATAAATGCTAAACGATCGTTAAGGTCGTAAAAGGATTTGTTCCCTATTTCAAAAAGGCTTTCAATGGAAATCGATATTTTCTTCTGTAAACTGACAAATTTCATCTATCAATCGTTTCTCATTCAATTACAGTTCTGACAACCCATACAACAACAGCCCGTGTCATCTACCGAATTCTAATTTTACTTTCTATAAACTGAGCCACCGAACCATTATACCGGTTTCGGTTCGACAGGTGAAATTCATCCCAACGAAATTCAATTTCTAAAAATAGATTTTCAAAACAATGTCAAATATTAATTCGTGCAATGTCTTCAAAAACATATCGATTCGAATTTTATTGGTGTTTCGATGTCGATGAAATAAATAAATTAGAAAAAAAAATTGTTCCGTTCACACGCTGCACGAAAGAAAATTAATAGTTTTCAAAGTGCTTGCTGTGGGTGTTTTAACAAAAAAAAATATTGTATTACGACAACAGAGATGTGTTGGTGTTTTACAGGTGTAAAAGATGAAAATAAACAACCAAAACGTAGACATTAAAAGCTTAATGGAAAATAAGTTGTTACTTCGATGTGTCAACCACTTTGGTTATTTAGTTATAATCCTTAATGAACCCGAACACGATTCACGTTTCTAACATACACTGTATGAATATATGAGTCCTATGTGTATACATTGATACGCTGTGTGTACGCAGTTCGTCTGCTCTAAATAATAGAAAAACTTTGGGGATATTCGTGACCATTTTACTAAATAGAGGTGAGAATCTCCACACAGAAAGAGACTTAAAAATTCTGTATAAAAAGGTAGAAAGGTAAAATGTTTATGCAAAAAATTAGACAATTCAGAAGGTGACGTGGGTTGAAGTTGTGAGATTTTTTTTGGTTCGTACGTTTATTCCTTTGCGTTGGTTGATAAAAATTATCGGTTTTGATTTGTACGGGTGTGTGCGTTTCTGAGAAAAAAGGCTGTTCATATTATCAAATTTACATTTCGTGTAAATGGTAAAATCAAGCAAAATTCATTTCTTTTGTCGATAGTCAGATATTATACCTAACCTAACCCATCCGTTTTTTTAAGTACCCAAGAGATGCAACCCTTTCCGTTTCTTTCCCTTTTCACATTGTTCTTTGATAATGAAAGAGTTCGATCGTTTCGACGGAACTTTTACACTTTCGTGAACCATGTATTTTAGGTCTAATGTGGGTAAAATTGTTATTTTTAGAATAGCATTTTCAGAAATATTGTTTTCGATATAAAATCAAATGATTGCCGAACAGGTTTCAAATTTTTCATAAAGAAAAGCTATTGGACCTCTATTTAGGGAAATACTTCGTCATAGGATATAAAAGTCTCCAGCTAAAGATATTTGTCTGGCCTTCGTCGTCAAATTTCAACAAGTTGAAGTAATGGCTTTAGTGAAAATAAAGTTTTGAAAGCGGCCATTCTGAAGTTATTACGCGAGGTAAAAACTACTCCGGAAAGTCATGGCACAGGGGCCGGAAAAGTCAATGTACAAATATACGGAACGTCAAAGTCATTTGCTCAGTTTCTTCTTCGCATTATGGTTTACGATTAGTTCTGCAAGTCTTCACCCGTGTAATTTACCATACTAAATTAAGTGGTTCGAGCTTTAGAAATTTCTCTAGATTATTTCAATATTCAATCTGTCTTCGCCATTGTCCTCAAGTTTTCTTTCATTTAAATTCATTGAAGAGGATTTTTTCACAGTCAAATTTGACCTTTAAGATCGTATCGGGAAAAAATTACTAAAAATTTGTTCGTCAGTGAGAGAAAAGTGACATGTTTTCGGACTTAAGAGTTGTTTCGGTTTGTCCACAAGAATGTCGTTGAACAATTGAAAATGTAAATTTAAATTTTCTGAATTTTTACAAGGGCCGTGCAACAATACTAGATTTTCGTTTGTTAGACAAATGTGTGGAATCATTTACCAACCACAAGAACGTTTAAATCAGAAAACATGTCGAATTTCACTTTACTCTCCCTGTATGAAAGAAAACACTACCAGAAGTCATAACTTATACTTTGTCGTCATTGTCGCACATGACTAACAGTTTCTGTTATCGTATTAATCTTTTTAAATTATTATATGAGATCTCCAATGTATAATGAACTTCTTCCCGTGAGGCGTGGTCCTGTTTTTTTAATATAAAGTATTTTGTGTCTCAAACAATAATAATAACAACAAATTGCGATGGTAAAAAAAAAAACCCTCACTTTAAATGTAATGGCAATGCAATTTCCCAAAAATATTCTAAAGAAGTCGAATTGCTGTCAGTAAAAGAAATTTCAGCATTTCATGTTGTAAGTTTTTAGAGTTTCTTTAGAATAAATAAATCCAACAACAACTCCACCGCCAGAATAGCAAACGGAGTAATCATTATGAATTGCAACAAACTTCTGACAATTCTTTGAAATCTCATGCGATTTCATTTTTAGAAAATTTTTATTTAATCGAAAGTTCAACATGTGAGCAATATTTCCGAGGTTTCAGGTTGATTTTTTTTAATAAAAAGAAACTTTTCCCATAAAATTGTCTATACACATCTCGAACTTGCTTATCGCAACAATCTACGTTTGACAAAAAGCTTTTGTTCATTATTCTGTCTGAAACGAGAAATTGAAATGCAACTTTCGTATACGTTCGAATAAAGTGTAACACGTGCCCTCTTTATATTATCCTTGAATATGAAAAAAGTTCATTGATAAGAAGTTAAACAGAAAATACAAGAACAACGTCTCCTCTGGTGGTAGCAGACTTGTGAAATTTGTTACTATTTCGTAGAAAATAGTCCGAATACTAAAGCGATACAAATATATCTGAATTCAGTAACACAGAAACTCCATCATATGAGTATATTGCCCTATATGTTATCATATTCTTTGTGATCAAAGAATTTATTTGAACGAAGGGAAGTATACATACAGCCTCGCATACAACACAATCAGGTCTATAGTCTATATTATATTCATATTTTATATTATGAACAATGAAGATATCATAAGGAGTATATATAGGCAATAACGACATCACGCATGTGGAAATTGTAGTCCAGTCAAAAGAGTCACGTATGCAGTGAACTTCTCAACGTGATGTCACCGATTTTTGTTGGTTGGATAGTTCTTACATTCAGTAAAGAATTTTAATTTCGTTGAATGTACTAGATGTACAAGGTACATTGTATGTTGAAGAGATTTGAAAAATTTAGTCGAGATGGCACCTTTAAAGGGTGTTCGGAGCAAGACATTTTTTTTACAAATGTTCGAAATTTTCTAGCCAAAGTAAAACCCCAATCCTATTAGAAAGCAAACTTTCCACGTGGAAACTCTAATCTTCAGCTCAGCTTCAATGTCGCTGGAATAATATTTAAAAAAAAATATTTCATAACAAGTTCCGGCAACCGGACTACTTTTCACACAGGCAATAAATTTCATATATCTTGGGATAACCCCTTTAGCTGAACATTTTTTTTTCTACTTCGTTTCTCACTTTGCTTTTGTTGTAGAAATTGTGTTATGGTTCTAGATTGATTATATCCCTTTGATTACAGCTTAGCTTAGCTGTATATATATGTCGTTACGTAAACACGTAAAAATACCATGGATACATCGAGAGATACATGCTGGCAACCCATGCGGACAAAGGGTTTCTCCCCTAAACATTATTATGATTATTATTTTAATTTATTATGTATGATAAGTATATGTCCTTATTGAGGCTCAAATGATAGATAAATATAGAATATTGTGTTGTCGGCGGTCCGGTCACACGACGAAATTCGCTTTGACTTAAGCTTAAAGCACATCTTACTGTCCCATAGAACACACAAGTTAAATAGCATTATGTTTGCATGAACAACACAATACATTTAACGTTATGTTATTTTATCCCCCTCAGCCAGTATGTTATTATGTGAAAGAATAAAAGCAAAAGAGCGGGTACCGTATGACCGAGTTTCCATCTCGATTTAATTTTATAATGGCACAGCACTAAACATACACATTGTACAAAATGGTCTTTATGAATATTAAATGTGACCTAATATTATTACAAACATAGAAGGTTTCAAGATTGAAGTGAGCGTTCGTAAATTGCACTTCATCAAAAGAAACGTAGATCCTTGTGCAAGAGAAAACTGCCATGAAAATATAACATTTCTTATGGCACTTTTTTTTTCTGTCGAATGGTTTGGAACGTTTCATGGTAACTATGAAACTTTAATTACATCTGGAAATAAAAGATTTTTTTTTTGTACTTGAAGCTACATGCATCTCCAGTTTCAGTATAAATTCGTAGAAAAAAGTGAGATATCGATTGAATTTATACCCTAAATGAGATATTTTGATTTGTTCGTTATATAACAACGTTTCGGAAAGAACACTTTTTCGGATGAAGCTCTGAATAATCTTCCTGATCCAAAGATATCATCCCATTCATCAACATTGAAATATGTTTTTAAGGAAAAATATCAAAAATTTATGCAAATTCTTCAATAATGTACTGTAAAGGCACGTTCCACTGTTCCGCTGAAATATTACTGCAGTCGCGATAAATTCTTGGCTTACAAAAACAACCAATCGACAAAATTGTGGCAAGAATAATGAGATTTTTTTCGTTTTCCAATGACAATAAATATAAATTCATTCACATAATGCCACAATGAGACGATTGGTTCGATTGAATGTCATTTAAATATTGTTTTCCATATCAATGCCAACATATTTGAATAAATGGGCGTCATTCCACAACAATAGAATAGGTTTGAATATGCCAACTGCAAGATAGTAGCTGATCATAATGAAATAATCGAACTTCAAATTCATGTAACGAACAATGGTAAATAATAAAAAAAAACGTTGTCATTGCGACATAACGATTTTACACACTGAAAGAGTTTAAATATCTATCGATAAATATTTCTGCGGTGGCGGGACCATAAAAATCTTATTCGTTTGCTTTAAAAATTACAGGTTTACGAACTTATCGAAATGTAATGCAGGCTGACCACGTGATTTCTTGTTCTTAGTGGTGAATAAAATTGTTAATATTCGAGGGATTGTTTATTTTATGAGTTTTCTTCAGAGACAATTGCAATTTGAACGATAGTCGTAAGGCTGAAACGACTTTATTTATTCGAATAAAATGAATTAACTGAATCAAACACTGACAGAACATTTAAGTTTTGTTCAAGGAGAGGATGTCTCCAAGGCATTGATATTATTTATAATGAAAGCAAGTGTTCCTGTCCGACAAATTATCGTCAGTGAAGGGTCTTCACTTCAGGCGTTACAAATTTGTACATAGGTGGATAGGAAAAAAAGTCGTTTCTTCTACTCATAGAAACCAATTCGCTGGCAGCCACAGATTTTCATTAAAACGATTCGGTAAAATGGTGCCAGTGTTTCGTGCGTAACTCTTACCATCATTCTCAATTTATTAGTCTCCTGAGCTTGCTGTTTCATAAAACAATCTAAACTTCGTTATGTGGCTCTTGTTTTTTATTTGAAATTTAACTTCCGAAAGTCCCATAAAGCATCAATAATTTATTGTGTTCATTCCATCGAATTTTATTTTTAATTATATTGCCCAGTCTATTCGAAAATTTTTGTTAGAACAATAAACTGAAGATATTTTTTGTGCAATGGGATGGGTGCCATAAGCGAAAGAATTTTCATTAATCTTTATTTCTATTGGAGACAGACACCATAAACCATCAATCAGTAGTAGATAGAACGGCACAGTGACAAGAAAAGCGTAAAATAATGAGTCATAACTATTTAACCACCGTGTCGATAACGTTATACAAACATTATTCATTTCAAATCTATATGCATTGCATCGTGAATGGAGTTGAAGTTAAAGAAATATTGTCAGTTATTATACCTTGTGTTTAAACGGTGACTAAAGTGCTATGATTTTCGTGAAATTTGCAATGTTGCGCTGATGATAATTTTTTTCCTACTTCTTACAGATATCAATGAATGTCTTGAAAGACCCTCACCTTGAAAATGTTTTTCATGATTTTTTGGTCATTGGATAGCTGAGTTATTAGTTTGAGGTGGCGATCTATAGGGAAGCAAGGTCCCCATCAGCACAGTTTTTATATAAATAAAATTATTTAAGTGTTGCATTGTCATCGGAATGGACCCAACTTTGAGTATTACTCTGACTCCGGGCAATATAGGATATTGGGCTAATGAGGTGTTTTTCTGGTCCGGAAGGCTTAAATATTGGATCCGTATCTTTTTTTAGAATTCTAAAAAATAGTTTAGGCATAGGGAGCAAGGCATTTGTACAAATGTACGAAAGCGTTGGTTGGTATTATACAAAAATATTGAAAAATAAAATTAATTTAAACGAATTAAGTTCCGAAACATGCAACAGTTAAACCGCGGAATAATTGTTTTTCAAACAAATGCCGACACCATTTTTTCAAAATATTCTCCTACCGAGACGAAAATTCCGATCTTTAATTTTCAAAAGTCAATTTCTCTAAAAAAGGTTAAATTTTAAGAATATTTTAACTTCTGAAGGAAAACTAGTTCAAAAATATCCGAATCCAGAAACTTTCGGAACGTCCCTCGTAGCACAAAAAATCGGCGAAAATGTTCCGATTATAGTCGAGTTCCATACATCGAAACTTCACCATAAAGGCGCAATTACAGTAGAGTTGACTACTGTTCAATTTTTAGATGTTTTCCAATATTCTACATCATAAGTGCTTAAGTTCATAAAAATGCAAAACTTTAAGGTGCCCTGGCACCATCCAATCTCTTCACAGCCTTGAATTTTGTTCTTTCCCAACCACTTCGATATTTTGTGCTAAATTTGCTAATTATATGAACGAATGCAATAAGCTATCATATATAGCACAAGTACCAGATCGTTGTCTTTGTGTTATAATATACTACAACAGAGCTGAGAGTCTTCTTTTGAAAATAGTGTACACAATCTCTAGGTGTACCCCTCAAAAAAGACCAGTCATCTGTTTCGAAAGCAAAAACAAAAATGTCTTTTATAGTAAAATATAGATTTAACAGATTCAATGATTATAAGCGGAGTTACGTGTTTCTAAAAACTTTCAAAGATAGTAACATGAGTACAATGTGATGCTGCAGGATTTGAAAAGGTATTTCAGGTGCTAGATATAGTAGACGAAACTACAAGAATTCGCTACGTATTTTTCACACCTAGACGGTTTATTTTTATGGCGTTCTATGTTATATTCCGTTATTAAAGCACTGAAGACAAAAAAAAAGTGACGATAGAGCTGTCTCATAATATTTCAAACAAAAGAAGGATCAGATTTAATGTTTTTATGGTGACACGCTTGCCATATGCGAAAGATTAATAATTGCATTATATACATGGCATCGAGCATAAATGCCCTCATTGGCGAATCAGCCATAATGTTTTTTTATGGCCATGAGAGCTATTAAAAGCTGGCTAAGTATTTTGCATTTTTATGATGAATTCGGCAAATTATACGACCAAATTAATGCGAAAATTAATGGAATCCTCAAAGCATACTGGTTACATAAAAGATTTACTGTATCATTTAATCTTAAAACCTTCTTGTTGATGGAATGTGAATAATTCAATAACTCATATCGAAAGCATTTCATCGGAATCGGAAATTACTTCGTTCGTCCTAAATTATATATCAAACCATCCAAGACATCGACGAAATACACTCTCATGCTGTAAACCATGTCTCAACTGTTATTTAGACTCTTATATACCCGTTATGGAAACGAAAGTAATGAACTTATAATCCAGCTAAAACACCCTGCCATTACTTTCTAAAGCACGGTTTATCGTCGAATCGGAAAACATTAAAACCATTTCAAACTTAAGGGATTTCCTTATATGCCTGGGAACTCATACGATGCTACGAACTTTCCAACAATTAATGTTTTCGGATAAGATTTGTGAATAACCGTTAATTCTATTAGTAAAATACAATTTGTAAAAATAAAAGGAAAAATCAACAGCAAAACTCATCCATTCCTGTCCATCTCGAACCAATCCGTTTACCAATGTCAAAGTAGAGAGCTTTCCGTTCTATCACCTCTCATGACTATGGAAAACGTCATAGAATTTCCACAATTTGTTTTTTATTGTTTCCAATTCCCTTACAATACCGTTGAGTGAATGAAAGAAAAATTAAATTAATGGCATGGTATGGCATGTGTTGTGTTGTGGTACATTGAGCTCACGAATGTATTATACGTACATTTCGATGAATAGAAATGATGTAATACACGAAATTAATTTACTTAACTCCAACACAACCATTTCACTGTTTCACCGTACAGGAAAAACAAAATGTGTTCCCAAATATTTTGTGCGTTTATAAGTTGATAGATGATGTATTATTGGGATGTGTGTGTACGTTGTGTATTTCATTTTATTGAGAAGATTTTTCTTGTGTCTCATTTTGGGTCTTAGGGACTTATTTTATTGATTTTGATGGGAATTAAATGTGAATAACTTATAAAAGGATTACTTTGCACGAGGGTATTCGGTTAAGTCAGAGAGCCACGCAGATGGGGGAACGGAATGATAATGTATTGCTGCTCTTTGAAATCGAATTCATTTTGACGAATGATGGGGGTCTGGCGGAAAAAGTTTCTAATTTGAAATTACAATTCGCTTAGGATTCAGAAAGTGCTCTAAAGCAAATTGTATTACATAATCCACAGACAATTCTATAAGGAAACATTTTAATTTTCAATGTTTTCTTCATTATTTATTTAAAAATTTATTTCGTTGTTTCACTCACAGTCTTATATATTCAATCGGACCGATTTGTGTATATCTATATACTGTCAACCCATATAACATTCGGTACATTTTGTATTTGAAGTGGAAAAGTTTAATCAAGACTTTACTTAAGTCTCCATCCAAGTATTCGGAATGTGAAATTGCTAGAAGTGTGCATTGAAGAAGTAAATATTTGTTAACGATTATTTGCTTTGTTAGTTATATTATATGGGTCAACCACATAAATAATTGTTTGCATTGTCTTGTCTCCTGTGTTTGGCATTTTATATGTTTTTAATGTCCTCTGCTTGTGAATGAGAACAAACAAACAAGACAGTATACAGTATCCGTATGTTATACACCTGTCCAGTCTTTTAATTGAATTACAACAAGAGAGTGTAATGAATACCGACAATATACAAATGAAATACACGTAAGTAAATAAACAAGACACTTAACTCTAAAACATTTGTACCGAACGATATTGACCACAACCGCAATACTATAAGCAACAAAAGCTATTACAGCTACCACCAGACCTTTTTGTACGTTGCAATATGATTAGAACTACAATGTTCTGTTCATTGAAATGGTCAAGTTAACATTTTGAGGTGCAAATTATGTGATTAGAAAGAGTTAGTACGTCAATGTCAATGAATAGTACAGTGATGGAAGTACAAAGGAATGTTTCGCGTCACAGTCTCTTCAATGCATGGGTTTATGTAAGTGACTCGTCATCTGCTTTCGAGAAAATAGGCAAAGTTAAACGATGAACTGTTGCCAGAGAGGATTCTGTTGAACAGTCTACCGAAATCGGACGTATTTATGCTGGACCTCATAGCCAGCGTCAATTTTTTTTTTAAGTTCTTGTGTGACTAGATAAATACATCTAAATATTTAAGAGAAAATTTTACAAAAATATTTTACAGCAATTGGACAAGGACATTAGACAGCTGAGAACGTGTAGTTACGGGGCTGTATTGGGTTTTGGTTTTACTTACACTGAGATATGGGTCATTGAAAAATAGGTGAAATTCAATGGGTGCCTATGGCGAAACTAAGCAACTGAAAAATTAAAAACCTGTCTGCCCTCCTTATTATTTGTGACAGCTTTCCAATGATACCAATCATGCATGACTAGTGAGATGGTGAATGCAATGTGCAAGTGGAAATAAGATCCGGTATGGATGGCAAATTTGAACCGAAAATTCTGTTTGAAGTAGAAGATTTTGTTTCAAGCACTAGTGATTCTTCAAATCATGAATGTGTAGATGCTTGCCTGTTGTAACGGGTCAAAAAGACTGCTTTGGTCTCTGTGAATGTGAAGGCGTTGTAAAGTTACTAATTTGTTTATTGTCAACAGAAGTCTTTGTCTGTTCATTGCGAAATTCGTTGTTCGGAATACAGGCTTTTCTAATCTTTGCAGTAAATGAACAATCGGGCGCCGAAAAAACATTTTTCACTTCAAAATTTCCCCATTTCTACAGTTGTTATCGAATTGTGAGAAGCACCTGAAACGCTGACTGTTGAAATGTTACTTATTTTTAAAGTCATCTCAAGCTATTTATCACCTCCGTCTTATGTTCCCCGGTGAATATCAAAAACTGAAAAACTCCAACTCACCCATTGTTCTTTTTATGTATTTTCTACAACGAAATAAAAAAAAATCAACTCAAGTATGTCGGCATATCGTGTATATAGAGTGCAGATTATAGTAAAAACAACACAAAAGCATTCCCTCGTTTCGACGGTCTCAAATATCATCCAAAAAATAACTAGAAAAAAAAAGAAAACGAACGAACATTCGTTTAATGTGCAGATATTAAGAATAAGATGTTAACTTTTCTGTCTATTTTTGTGTGATTCCCATCTCACATTATTTGCAAAGAGATGACAAAGCATAAAATAATGTAAACCATTGATATAAAAACGAAAAGAATTTTTTTGTCATAAAATGGAGATGAGGGAAAAAAAATTGTTGTACCATCTCTATATATGCGATGTATCGATGGGAAGAATACAAAATGACGGTCAAATCCATTTATTTTCATTCCTTTCAACAATATACCTCAAAAATATTGTGGGATGGCGGTACTTATAGAGCTTATATGAGCCGGAATCTGTGCCATAAAACATATTTCCATTCTAAATATAAATTACATGCCGTAAAATTCAATTGACAACGAGTTTTATACCAGTTAAAACAACACTATAAGATTCGATGTTCTGAGCACGTAAAGCTGTGGATGTAAAAACCGAAACATAAAACTTTTCCAGTCAACTATCATAAAAGTGTTGTATCCTCTTTTATCACTTGGAAAATGCGCAACAATTCGTTCATTCACTTAGTGCATTGTGTGCTGGTGTGTAAGGCTTCCGCGTGTCGAGTAACTAAAGGCAAGAAGATATACAGCAATAAGCATAATAAATTTCGAGTTAAATCGCCGTTAAAGGATTCGTCAAGTAAAATGCGGTTTTAACCATAAAAATACGAAACTGGTAATATCCCCGAGGTAAATTTAAGAGTTTAAAAAAGGCGAAGAGTGAAAAAAAGATCCTTCGCTCATAAATATGCAATGAAGGATCAACATGTATCCCAGCACGTATAAGATAAATATTAAAAACGGCACTTCGTTTCACTTTTCTTTTTATTTTAATTAAATTATTTCACTGCACATCCCCAAATGTGTGGCCGTAAAATGGCTGGTAATCTTGGCGAATATTCTCGTGTTATAGTCACCGTACTGAAGCCGGCCTTCTCTAGATCGACCCACGTTGACTTTCTCAAACAGCATCCACCCATAATGATTTTCCATATCGGTTCCAAAAGACCTTGTACCGCTGTCCAAAACTCATTACCTAAACAAAGTGGTTCGTAGGCAACGTGCTCGATAAAGAAAAATTTGCCACCCTGGACAAAAAGGAAGTCATGGAAATTGTGGAAAAAGCAAGTTTGTCGAAAACATTACCTCTTTTAGCACCCTTTTAATTTCTTTCAGACCCGCCGGAACGTCGGAAACACTGCACAATACATGGGTACAGAGAACTACGTCAAAAGTATTGTCTTTGAACACATGCATGTCCTCTACAAATCCGTTAACAAACTTCTCGAGTTTAATCTTCGAAAATTTTTTCACATTTTCGGTGAACTTTTTCTTAAAATATTCGTTGTACTCGAAGCCAGTTAGTTTACAATTCGGGGGATACAGTTCGAAATTTGTACCTTCGCCAACACCCACTTCCAGCACTTTCTGTTTGGACAATGAAAACCACGTAGTAAAATCAACGTAATTCAATCTCGAATATTTATATGGGCGAAACATACCAATTGTCCATCTGGAGCTTCCGATTTTAGTTCACTGAATTTTTCCAATTGGTAATACTTGGAGGTTAAAAACATGCTTTCATTCCACAGATTGATCAGTCTACAGGTGAAAAACTCGGCGAATACCGATTTTCGAATCTGTTCAGAAAATATCAGAATGGCCAGAAACCACAAAACTATCAAGACAATCACACCGATATAATAGTACCACATTACGTCCATGGTTTATTCTACAACTGACTAGTGTAAGATCAAAAATGAAACACGAACTGTAGATTTAGTACGTCAAATGGTAATTTATCTTGCCACGCATAGATGAGTGTTAGTTTTATTCATAACTCATCGTTCGCCATACAAATAAATTGAATAAATTTTACATACATTCAATACAACAGTACTTTGTGTACACAGTTGTTAATGAGTTTGGCCTAAAATAGGGCAATTACAAAAATAATATTCGAATAAAGTGATAAAAGGAAGGAGTGACGAAATAGCTTGAATGTAAATTTCGGCTATTCGTCAAATAAGAATTTTAAGCTATACCGGAAAAGAAATGTGAATATTTGTCTTCGTCAGAGACCTTGAAAACTGTGAAACTGTACAAGGTTGACTGCAAATTACTCCAGCCAAGGTTGGAACCAGAACATTAGTGTAATAAGTTTGATGAGTTACCATGAGAAGATAAATTCGAACAAATTTACAAATCGAATAATATTAGTGGATGCGATGCAAACAGCTATATCAACGATTTTTAGAGCAGATGTAAGGTTCGGAACAGGTCAGGTTTGAACTGTAAATACGTGAGCCTGAACTGAATATACCTGAACCTGTTTTGGATTGAACCTGGTTCAATCAATTTTAACCTGATCTAATTTCCCCTGAAACCTAACTCGTTTTCCTGAAAATTTGTACGAAAAATTCAGGTTACCTGAAATCTGACCTGACAGAAGGTTGCCTGAAATCTGACTTGACAGGTGAAATCTAATTTGACAGGTTTCAATGAAACCAGGTTCAGGCCTGGTCAGGTTTGTTTTCTAAAATTGCCCCAAATTTTCTGGGAACTCACGGCACAATTTATATATTGAAGGGGTTGTGCTTATGGAGAGACACGTTCATCGATAATATAGAACAGAATGAGTCTCATCCAGTTGTTGGTAGAAAAATAGAACTTTGAAATAGAAATACAAACGGCAACGAATTTCTTTTGGGTACCCCGCTTACCGAACAGGCCGCTGTGGTTTGTCTGAATAATAAAATCACCGACTTACAACGACTATCCAGGAAGTTATCGAATATCAGTGCACATGGCGCCTATTTTCTGTTGAGAGTTTCGATCACAACTCCACGGTTGATTATCTTTCTCCGTGGAACACCAATGTGGCGCAACAGTATTGGTCTACAACATTATGACGAAGTTTTGAAAGAATCATTAGAATCACTTCTCAACGTTCAATTAACACCTCAAGCTTGGTCCGAATCAGCCTTGCCAATTAAATATGGAGGAATTGGGATCCGTCATGCATCTGACATAGCCCTACCGTGCTTTTTATCATCGATTTACGAAGTTTCCGACTTGTTAGACAATTTGTTATCTGAACAATACCGCCAAATTGATTTTGCAAAATCGGAGGCAGAAGAACTTTGGTGTGACAAACATGGTGACTTGCCAGATGCAGCAGTACGAAAGTCCCAAAGCGCTTGGGAAATCGATATGATAAACAACACAATCAGTTCAATACATTCATCGGTCAACACCAAAGAAGATAAAGCAAGACTTTTATCAAATTCAGTGTGTCATACCAGCGCATGGCTACAGGTGATTCCATCACCCCAATTGGGAACATACCTATCAAATGATGAATTCAGAGTCGCTATGTCACTACGCTTAGGCACACCGATTGTGCAACCACATACTTGCATCTGTGGAGAAAAGGTCGATCAATTTGGTAGACACGGACTATCCTGTTCAAAGGCAAAAGGTACAAGGATTCGACATGCATCAGCAAATAATATCCTCCAGCGAGCTCTACGATCAGCGGAAGTTCCTGCAATCTTGGAACCCCCTCTGGCTCAAGACCAGATGGAAAATTACCAGACGGCTTAACTCTCGTACCATGAGAACGTGGAAAATCCCTTCTCTGGGATTATACATGTCGGGACACTTTCGCCCCTTCATATCTGGAATCAACCTCAAGACATGTAGGATATGCTGCAAAACAGGCCGAAGATAAGAAATTTCGTCATTATTCTGATTTGTCCAATCAATTCTGCTTTGTGCCCATCGGCTCGGAAACTTCGGGAGTTATTGGTAAACATGGGTTAGATTTAATCAAGAAGATAGGCAGTAAAATCGCAGATGTGACAAATGAAAAACGGTCTACATCGTACCTGATTCAACGCATTAGTATAGCGATACAAAAGGGAAATGTTGCATCTATATTGGGGACGATACCGCCATCGAAGAAGTTAAATGAAATTTTTTATTTATAATCCCGAACAAATTATTATTAATGTAAATTGAGTAAATAAAAATAAACTTTGAAATTGTCTATATTTTCAATATAATGTTCCTCGATTGTGCAATAGTGAAACCAAGCTCACACAAGTCGTCTAAAGTCTAACACATTTTTGCGGCTCTTTTAAATATTAGATTCATATTCATTTGGGCATTCTCCTTTTTTTCGCATCCAATATAAATTTGAATTTAGCCAATTAAAAAACTTGATGTCTCCGATCTACTTTACAAAAAGCTCGGCAATATTATTATTTTGAATTACAGCACTCAAACTTGGTCAATCAATCACATCGAACACATAAAAATATTTAAGTTATTAATGTGATTTAATCGTTGGCTGTAATAGCTTGAAATTATCAAATGTTTAAACAGCTTTAGCTCACTTGTTGAAAATTGACAAAAAAAATGTCTTTCCTCTAGTCAAAGTTTGATTGATTATGGGTATTTTTTCAACAAATTTTTATATTGACTTCCTCTCACATAATATTAAATTATGAATGAAAAATGTTTTGTCGTACGAGGCAAAAAATCGCATAAACATCGAATATTTATAAACATACCTACAATAAGGCTTAGCGTTCTGCGTCACTTGACTAAAATTTTCATGCATAAAAAAAATTGAAAAAGGAAAATAAATGAATTAAGGTTTTTTGTTTGTTTGTTCGTAATACTATACGTTCGAACATTTTTAATATCGAATGCACTGAGAGAGCGCGTGGGTAACCGCACCACATTACATCACATAACATTTATCTACTTTACCTCTTATCATAATAAAGATATGTATATTCATACACCGCACAAAAATATTATTATTTTTAATTCGAATAAATTGCGTCTGACAAGTTGATAAACTTTGAGTGAAATTGGTTTTGCGTTTATCAAGTACGAATGAAATTAGATATATTTTTTGTTCGTCTCGGATGTAGGACAGTCTCTCGGATCGGTGTGTATGATAGGAATACAATTTGGCGGTATTGCTACTATATACGTTACGAGAAAAAGGTCATATTTCAACGAAAAGGGTAAAGGTGATTGTGATATGGGTTTTGTTGTTGTTGCTTCTTTGGAATCCCGATATTTTCGCTTATTCAGTTTTACCAACAACGGCTAAACAGAAAAGCTTAATGTTTCTGGAGAAGATTTATTAATATTATGAGTACACGCAGTGATAATATCATAAATAAATGGTTGACACTATGGTAAAAGCGGCATGTGTGTAGAATCAAGTTGTCACATGTCTTTGCGGATACAATAATAATAATATTAATAATAACTAAAATCCATTAGACACGTAAAACACATGAAACATTTTCATCAAATCTGCGTGTTTGTGCTGTAGCTACAGACATAAACATAGAGGTGTCTGTCTATGTTACTGAAACGACATAGAAACGTGAACATTTTTGCTATTTTACAGACAGATATGTGTAGATTTAAAGTTAGTTTTAATGTAAGACATTCAACGGCATAATTTTTATGCTATTGACGTCATTTCAAACCCTCAACTCTACTCAGTGGAAGTTTTTATATGTCAGTACTCAAGTTCAAAAATACAAAAGCAAAAACTTCATTTTTCTTGAATTAAATTTCAAATTAAATTAAAAGCAAACAATAAATTGTTTTTGTTGGTGTAACTTACGTAATATAATCAAAGTACACGACGAAGAAATGCAGAATTTGTAAAGTTGTGAGTTATGAATTACCTGAAAACAAGAAGTGAAAATCATTAGTATTAAATTATTCAATCTGTTAATCTTACAGTCGGCGACTTTAATCGCCAAAACAAAATGCGTAACTAATTTCAAAGTCGTCGACTGTACATTGTCAACAACAAAAGTAAAGGAGAAGGTCAGTCTAGTGATGTTGTAAAAACATCAACAAATAAAGATTTTCTTGGAATGTTTGAGGAGCAAAACAAAGCTTTCATCATAACTATTTCAACACCGCAACGAATACTAGTTCCTGTGCTGACGTCATTACCAGTATCATCATTACGTAAATTATTCATTTTGGTTCCGGTAGTGTTACGTCTCGGACGAAAACTTTAAAATGTTGTTTGCTTTAGCCTATCTAATGTAATTTGTCTAAAACTTTGCTTAGCATATGGTAAGTGTGTCCACTGGTGCCATTGGCGCCGATGAACCATTAGATTTGCTTCTTGTGCATTCGTCGTTAGGGAAAGGAAACCGGAAGGCTTTTAGCAATACCGGTTTTCGGTAATACCGGACCCTGTAATACCGGTATTTCATCAAATTTCTATTTCTCGTTAAATGTCAATAAAATCGAAGAAATTAATGTGTAGAATCATTTCAAACAGTTTTAATGCAGATTACTATTTTGTGTAATTCATTTAGTTTGAAAATTGCTTTCATTATTTCATTAGGACACCTTCTATAAATACAGAGAGGGAATAAATACATTCTATAATATCTTCGTGTTGGGTCTATGTCCCCGTTTTATTCTTGCAAAAAATAAACGAGAGAATATCTCATGTAATTTTCAATGAAAAAAGACCTCTATCTGACATAGTTCCATTTTGTATCACTGCTTGGTATAACATCAATAGTGTGGACTTTTCCGAAAGTCTCCATTATTGCTTACAAACATTCCGTATGCGGGACAAAATTCTTAGTATGCTTTAATACTTGTGGATAAAAAGAACCGATCGGTCTTTCCCTACACCCAGAACTGTTTCAATCTTCCACCGGAGTTACTTCCGGCTTCAATGCGATTATCTATAGAAAACCAGGCATTACTCACTAGCCCATACATTCTTTTTTATGTTTGCCATTGCGGAACAAGATTTTTATGTTCTGTTTTTAATTCGTCTACATTTGTTCTGAAATGCTTTGTCAATTATTGCCAAGGACTGATATAATTTGTGAACTGGAAATAGTGGATCACTTTTAACAAGCAGGGAAATTTTAGTGAAAGCGAAATTGTAAATGACGGCACGATAAAAGTATGTCTCTTTAGGAGACCTATTAGACCGTTCGTCATGAGAATCAGTCACATCATTAACAAATACCTAGGGATCACTTCATTTTAGACTAGAATTTATAAGTCGAAGTATTTTAGGTTGATATCCTAAGATTTTGTGTGTCTCAATTTGAGAGAAGCTAAGGGCTGCCACTAGTATACTCTGAAATATTGTAAAACAGGTACTTCTAGCAAATTTGAAAGGCAAAGTTATTCGCTTTCCTCTGTCTATCTAGTTTATTGATATTTTTTAAGAAAGTTGCTTTGGTTTCGACAACTTTTTCTATTTCTGTAGAAAACCGGTATTTAAACTAGTAAAACCGGTATTCGGTATCCCGGTTTTACCGGTATCACAGGTAATGGATTTACCGGTTTCTCTTCCCTAGTCGTCGTAAAGTATAGTCAGTTCAGCAAATAAATCAATTTTGTATATAAAATCGAACCAGTTTTATTAATCGTTACCCGATTACCCACCCAAGTCGCACCAAAAGTATTAACGGCTGCTTGAGGAATTTGGAATAAATCTGAATCGATAAGGAGTAATTCGGTCAGGATTATTCATATTCACTGCAAAGTATACTTTCTTAGAACAGCAAGTCATCTGTTATCGACACCGACAACCGAAATGTACGCTGAACAGATGAACTCTGGTTAGCGCTTCCACATATACCAAAATGTATTGTGAAAACTATGAAGTAGAAGATTTCAGATATTAGAATTTAAACAAAAGACGTGATAGATTCACTTATTATTTTACCGTTCCTAGAAGTTTAAAGAGGAAAAAAACCTTCTGAGTCTCTGGCTAAAGATCCTAAAACGGTTCGACAGATACAGTATTTAATTACTTCTTTTTGAAAGCCAAACTCGACCGTAGCCCTTGCATATTCTATTCTCCCTGACTTATGACATAACAAGTTAAACGAAAAAAATAATATTCTAAACCTTGAACCTTTATCCTGTCAAATTACAATCAAATTAGAATGTATAAATAATAAATGCTAAAGTACTTAAGCGAAACACTACACCGCATTTAAGTTAATATCCTCAAGTGGCATGGAATTACGAATTTTCTTCCATACCATTCATTACAATTTTTTCATTCTTTCTCATTTTCATATTTTCTTTTCTCCTCCCCCATCCACTTTTCTACAACTGAGAAAATTACATCATTCATGCCATTACCATTCTTCATATCTCAGAAAACCTAGCAATTATTTGAAACAAAAACAAAACAAACATAAAATATTTTATATTCTGTCCTGGTCGTATACATATACTTACGAATGGATTTCATGTATACATTTTCATTCGTTTATGACCCCCAGAGTCACATCTTGCGTGACGATGATATTTACAATCAAAGATTTCATTTTTGTTGTTGTTTTTCGACAGCGCTGATTTAATTCTACGATTTTTTATTTTTCTAAATATTTTATTCCACCCCGTTGCCTATATATCATCCTCTCATTATAATATTCGCACGCCATTATTATTATTATTTGCTGCTGCTTCAAATGTTCCGAAATTTGAAAATTTATTTCGAGAGCCAAGGAAAGAACAAAACTAAACAAGACTTACACTTTTCGGCGGATTGTGTGCTCCGTTCCTACTTAAATTTTACACTTAAAGTTAAAATGAAATGTAAAATATTGTCGGACATTTATCAACATGATATTAGCGAAGAAAAACAAAACATTCGAAATGGAAAAATGGAAAACACACCACACAATAAAAGTATTATCGTCGGTCGGAGCACTTTTTTTTATGCTCATTCCCATCTGCAGAAAAAAAAAACATTCCGGAATAAATTGAGTTTGTTTTCGAGCCGCGCGAGGACATAAATCACAGCCACAGAGTATATTAGATGAATAGACGAAATTTATTTCGCAACTAAGGATATACACATTCGTTTGAGGGAAATTACATTGTCTTCTTCTAAATTGCTTTTGAAACTCATCACCGAATGTTATTTCGTTATTTTTCTCGTGCACATCACAATGAAGACATTATTTTATTATTGCGGAAAAAAGAAGTGCCACGTTACGGCCTAACCACAGGAAAACTTTGGTGCCGCCTTTCCGCACAGCGTTGTCAAGGTCAATGAACTGAAACAAGGCTATGAAAAGGGGCAATGGTCTGTGAATAGTTACAAGGTTCACACTAATTCAAAGTAGAACTCAATATGGAAATAAAAGTAACATCCTTACGGCAATCAAGTGTATTTTTAGAAGTTTAATTTCTTTAAAAGAAACAAAAATAATTTTCTATACTTAAACTACAACAACCTACTCCTTCCATTCATAAAATACTTTATGAGCATCTTCTCACGAAAAAAAGTTCAATAAAAAGTAAAATCCCGACCAACCGCTATGTTCGATTTTGTTTAATCAGACCAACATTGTTTTAACGATTATCATAAAACCATAGCCTCTGTTGAAAATTGTTTTCAATCTGCTAAAATCGCATTCAATCAACATCAGAGAGTGACTTGAATGAGTGACTAACCGACACAGTCTGACTGAAATAAATGTCAACGATTTCGGTCATTAATCAAAGCGAGCACATGACTATCAGCATAGGTATTCAGTGAATACATACCGCACGTTTGACCCATTCAAAACTGTAGTGCCCATGTTGTAGAAGTGCTGACGGCAACTATATATCCAATTTGCATTTAATCATTACGATTAAATGAAGTACATACCTAGGTACTACACATTTTATGTAGTACATCAACTGGAGTGATTTGTTTTGACAAAAAATTATGCATTCGGTGCGAGTGTACATTACACATTGTTTCGTTTAAAAAAAATTATGGAAAGAAAGTAAATTATGTCGAGCTTATTGATAACAGAATAGTGTCAATATGCTGTACAATTGTAACGTGAAACATAAAAAATACGAAAACGATTTTCCACTCAGCAGAAATGACTTAATCCAAACAAATAAAATAGAAAACAAGCTTTTGTGTGTGTGTGTGTCTCGCGCGGAGAAATTGCCAAGATTCTGGAATGGACGATTCATTTCTATTATTTTACGTTTTCGGTCTTCAGAGAATAACGACGAACGGTTTAGAACGAAAGGCAACAGAGTGGAATACGTGCTTTTCTACGGAATAAATTATCGATATCAAATGAAATTAAAATGCTGCGTATACAGATACGTTGGAGTGAAGTGATAAATTGTTGATTAATGCGGACAATATAAACGACTCAAATATATCCATATAATATCGTTGGCATCTTGTAGAATTGGTGGCAATGACGTCATAAGAGGTATATGTCTCCTATGAATTTTCTTATATAAGAAACAAGTAATCATCTGCTATCGACACCAGCAAGGGCAATAAAGGACAGCGAGCTAATAATGTCTTATATAGTAAAATGTACATTAAACTAAAGAAGTACAAGATTTCGTTTTTAAGCAATATTCTAGCACAAACTTCACATAGATCATTCTCCACAAGTTCAAAAAAAAAAGTTTAGAAAGCAACTTATTTCAAGTTTTAAACACCAATCGATTTGCAGTGGTATTGTAAAATTTATCGCATTGCCATTTTCCACACATTTTTGCTACTTTTTTCTCTGTTACTGTTTTAAATAAAATGTTCTTATTCGTACCTGCGGTATTATTCCTTAAATTATATAGAATTTCAGTGGATTTCTCTCGACTAAGACTTTAAAAGGTTTTGAAGGAATTCAATTTCAATTTTTGTTAAAAGTACTTATCCTATAAATATAAATCACGGAAGAAAATACGAAAGCTATATGAGTGTGTGTAGTAGGGTGGGTCGATTTTAACAACTTCAAAATCCACACCTAGTGGCATGTGTACCTTGCCAAAACTAGTCAAACTGCATCATTACTTTTTCTTTTCCGAATACTTTTGAGTACCGCACAATAGATTGAATGGGTCTGTCAGGCTTCTTTGAAATTTTCATAGAAATGTTTTTGAAAAAAGCTTTGGAAGGCCTTGTAGAGGCTGAAATAGACGAAAACAAACAAAATCAACTTAATTTAAAAAAATCGGTGCATTCGAAGTGAAAAAATGTACATTTTCTATATAATATTTGGGGTCTGTCAACTTTGAACCACCATAATGTGCAATAAACTTCCTCAAATTTGATTAAATCTTTCTGTTAGAGTTAGAATAGGTAAAAATGATAATGATGTATATTGTCGGAATGTCTCAGTTTGATTATTACCGAAGTAATAGTTCCAAAAGGGCTATTTAAAAAAAATTCTTGTTAAAAACGTAATTTTTCGAAGTAGTAGATTCTGACGCTAGAATGAAATATGTTCCTTCGAATCTACTACTACTACAACACTACATAAATGCATTTCAGATTAGTTTGATATTTCCAAAGATCTCTTACACAAGTTGAGCAAACATTGAAAATCATGTCCGACCACGAAATAGAATGGGAACAAAGTGAGCAATCAACGTCTCGCGGAGCGTTATCATCTGAAGGCCGATTTGGCTTTATCAAGTCAAGCATTTTAAGTAAAGAAAGAAAGCCAACAAAATTTGACATCATAAGGAGTGTATGTCTGGGTTACGACGATAAACTTGCTGATGAAAACAAAAGCGAACTGTTGGAGTTTTTTGTTCCTGAGGTTATTCTAATTTGGAAAAAGACACAAGAAAAAGAAAAGAAACAAGAATCGACACGGCTTTAAAATGTTCTATGACGATAGCGAAAAACTTTTTGATATTGATCGCTGTCAATGTGTCAGAAATAGTTGCAAATGCGATGATGGTGATAGAATCCCGATCTATTTCATTTTTGATCAACGTGGTGACCGACAATTACGTTTAACTGAACTTCCTGAGCCAACAACGGAAATTTCTACAGATTTCCTTGCGACAACTGAAACTGAATCGGGAATAACTGGCAATAAATACATTCCAGGAATAGAATCTATAGAATGTTTTACAATAGAACACGCTCCGAAACGTTTCCCATGCTGTTTCGTGGTCGGACATGATTTTCAATGTTTGCTCAACTTGTGTATGAGATCGTTGGAAATATCAAACTAATCTGAAATGCATTTATGTAGTGTTGTAGTAGTAGTAGATTCGAAGGAATATATTTCGTTGTAACATCAGTATCTACTACTTCGAAAAATGACGTTTTTAACATGCAATTTTTTTTATAGATCTCTGGAACTATTACTTCGGTAATAATCAATCTGAGCCATTCCGACAATATACATCATTGTCGTTTTTACCTATTCTAACTCTAACAGAAAGATTTAATTAAATTTGAGGAAGTTTATTGTACATTATATGGTGGTGAGACCCCCAATATTATATGGAAAATGTACATTTTTTCACTTCGAATGCACCGATTTTTTTTTAAATTAAGTTGATTTTGTTTGTTTTAGTCTATTTCAGCCTCTACAAGGCTTTCCAAAGCTTTTTTCAAAAAAATTTCTATGAAAATTTCAAAGAAGCCTGACAGACCCATTCAATCTATTGTGCGGTACTCAAAAGTATTCGGAAAAGAAAAAGTAATGATGCAGTTTGACTAGTTTTGGCAAGCTACACATGCCACTAGGTGTGGATTTTCAAGTTGTTAAAATCGACCCACCCTAGTGTGTAGGCTATATAATATACATTATCAGCTAGAAGTGATTGACCTAGAATTCGAAAATTGTAGCTATGAATCCTATAATGCAAGTAGACTTTATGAAAATGGCACACATCTTTTCATATAGGAAAAATACAATAAAATTGAATGAAATAATCGATTGCTTCTGGAATTTACATAAACTCATACAGATGATATTTCCAACATTCCAAGACGTAGTTGAACAGAAAATCTTAAAAATTTAAATCGATTTTTTTCGACTTATTTGAGTACTGCAGATATAGTCCAAAATTGTGGGTTGTGCCTTGCTGATAGTTCAGAAACGATTTCTAATATAAGCGCATTTGGGTAAACAAAATTAAGAAAAATGTTATCTAAAAAGATGCTCTGCCATTCTTACATTTCTCTTGATGTGTAATTCGTCATCGTCTGATTATACGATGGACGATCTACTCTCAAAGGTAACTCACAGCTCACAATATCTAATTTTGAAAGTTTATAGGAATATTTATTCAGATAAATCAACAACACCCATAAAGTAGTCTGTGTCCGGAATTCATTTCAACATAATGTACGTCGCCTAATATATTTATTTCCGACTCAATGGGTACATTCTGAGTATAGTCCTGGGAATTCCAGTGACGTTTATACACATTTTTTGGACAATGAATCTCTCTCGGACTGATTTTAAAATATCGCCCAACTTACAATCTTGTTTGAATCGAAACGAATGATTGTATTAATAGACATTCTTGGCTTGTGTTTATATAAAGTACGGTGCGGAAGTTTGTACCAATAAATTTCAAACAATCAAAGTGCTAGATAAAAGGCAGATAGTTGAGAAGAACGTCTATTATTATAGAAATCGACGTTTATTATTACATGCTTGTTACATGCTGCTTTTCGTAGTCACAGGAAAAAACAAACAATTGAAGATTGAATTTAAAACGACTGTAAGTGACTAATCTATTATCGACAATCGTGATGAAAATGAGCGATGGGGGATGTATACTAATCTCTTATACAGCTAAAAATTTGTTGAAGGTTTAGAAGATAATAGATTTAGGAACAATTAGCCTACCTTAGCTACAAAATTTTTATATTCAAATTCATACACAATAAGAAATATTAACACGAAATTTGGTTTTATTTCCATAAAACTTAAAAACTCATTGTAGTTCCTTTAAACTCTATACCACCAGAGCGAGTAGCATTTTCAACTTTGTACGAGTTTTTAAAATTCCTCAATTTGAATGTTAATCTAACCTAATTGTAATTTGATTAAGTTTAAAATAGTTAACCGGTTTCAGCATATTAATTTCTTCATTTCTTTTTTTTTCATATTACAAAATACATTCCTTTATATCGCACCCCGACATCAAATGAATCATTTTTGCTAGCTGTAGCACGTAAAACCATTACACGGAGAGTAGAGATTATGCCCGGGAGCATAACATTCTGTAGAATGTGAAGCATTGGAAAACAAAATTTTAAAAGCGTTCATTGATGTACATACATTGTGCATGTATATAGTTAAATGTGGAGCTGAATTATGTAATCTTAATGCATAAAGCATTATAATGGGAAAAATGGAAAACTCGAAATGTGTGCACTCCTTTGCAAAGTAATAAATTTCAATTTTCGATATGCACTCTACATAAAGAGCATCCGATCCCTGCTCGAGTTAAGAGATCCGTTCCTTGGAATAAATGTTAGTGATAAAAAGTAATGTCAAACACGTTCAAAAGCAAAGCAAAAGATGCATGTTTTTAAGGGTTTACTGTTGATGACAATAACGATTAAGTACCAAGAATTTGAAAAGATAACTGCAGGTGGGTGAAAGCTTTTGTGAATTTATAGATTTCTGCAACGAAAAGCGGCAGCATGATTTGTACTTGTCGCAATATCTTCGTTGACGTTATCTATTTGCTGGAAGTAATCAGTGCTAATTGTAAGCTTGTTTTTTGATTGTTTACTGTAGCGTGAGCGTGAGATGAAAAATTCAGCAAAACACTTTTCTTCTCCAAATTTGAACCACAGTATTCCGTAAGATAACTTTTTACTAAAATGCTATTTGATGAAATGGAGTTAAGAGTTCACTGGTTTTACGGTTTGCATAACAAATTTTTAGAAATTTTTCTGAACAAAAAATTTGGTTTCAAATATTTTTTGTTGGTCCTTTTGTTTGCATAACCCAAAGAACTTTTTTGCCATACCTTTCATGGAATATAAACTTTCTTATTTCAATATTATTATCCTTCATCTAACCATCGAGCATCCCCAAAATAAACCATACAATTTATAAACATTTTCGAAACTACTAGACAGCATATACGGTTGCTGTAACCATTATTTATCTCCAAAATTCTGTAACATAACTTTTACAAATTATTTGAAAAAAAAAAAACTTACCGCGAAATTGGACTACCAATATATACCTAAATCTGATGTGAGCGAACCCATTTATCTACCGTGCTGCATGTCAAAAGAAGAAAACCCCATCATCCATAAAAACAGCTCAATGTTAACAACAAAAATGTAGATACATTTCGTGCTTCGGAGTTTTGGAACGAACGATATTACATTTTCTAGTATAAAATATTTAAGAAAAAGCTTTGAACTTTTTTCATACAAAAAAAAATGTGAATATTGCATTGATATCATGAATATTCCCTAGGGAAAATTGTTGCTTTTTTCATATAGAAAAAAAAATGTGAAAAATTTCGCAGAAAAGTCTTAGTGAAAAAATTTAAATTTCATTGTACGTTAAAAGAACGAAATGAATAGTTATTGTGTTGCATAGAAAAAAAAGGTTTTAACAATTTCCATGTTGCATTTTTCTCTGTTTGAAGTTTAAACACTATATATTTCATGCAGGCAGGTCTGTGCTTGAGGCACTTTTCTGTTTGTAAGGAAAAACTTAAAAAAATGAATAAGGAGAACATTTTCTGAAACCTGAAAGAGCGTTTCAGTGACAATGAACAGAATACGCGAAACCTCATTTCTTTTATGGAATCTTACAGTAGTACATTATACATACATTCTGTTCAGCAACGTATTTTCTTAGTGAAAACATTCACTCAGCTGCAATTATGATTTTAAATGTTCTACACAAAAAATAGGAGACTTATCTGCGCAATTCGAAATTCCGCATGGTTTGATTGTTATAAAACTTTGTTATTTTGACGTTGTCAGTGTGATAAGTGCTTAACGCCAGGGACGGATTAACCGATGTGCGATTCGGTTTCTATAACTCTATAATTCATCTAATTTTTACTTGAATCTCGCCAAGTATAGAAAAGTGTGTACTTGTTTTGCTTCTTAAAATGAATGCTGCAGTTGTGTGAGGTTTTGTGACTAGGATTCTCTAATGCTAAATAATGCTAAATTTATCACATATCTAACAACATTTGTAATCTGTTTAGTGCATTCGTCAGGTCGACATGACTTGGCTTGCTTTTTGTTCAGATTCAGTTGCGAAGGAGGCATTTAACAAGTAAACAGGCACCAGAATAGATTTGAAATAAGGGTCCTCGCTTCGCTCGTATCGGCAATATCACATCTAAAAAAATGTGTCCTGGTGCCTGATTGTATTGCGTTGATAAAACGCATCTCCCGTGAAAATGCGAAAAGATCAAAAAGAAGATATACAAGCGATTCATCACCGTCATTTTTAAAATAAGCGTTCTCGATGTGCGTGTCTATGTTGGTGGGTTTCTAGACATTTTCGCATGCACAAACACGTGAAAAAGTTTATTACAAATTCTCTTCTATGTATTTGTCGTACAAGAAAATTTTTAATGTTGAAAATGTTAAAGCAAACTCAAATTCTAGTGCAACTTTTGAATATTATAAATGTCGAGTTTATTCGTTACCTTTTGTTGTTTCTAATGGGCATAAAGTAAGAATTTCTTTGTATTTACCTGAAACAAAAAGGAAAAAATTTGTTAATTATCGGACGAAGGGTATGAGCAATGAGAATAATATTGCGATCATTCGCTTAAGATGGTATAATCGTAGTGACCAAAAACCATTAGCATGGTGCACTACTCAAATTTGAGAATCAAACCGGTACAATTGTTTTCGTCATTAATTTAAAACTTTATGATGCATACGCAAATAATAACACAATTCCAGACATACCCGCAAGACTTAGCATCACCTAGATATCGTCAATTAAATGAAACAGTTGAAGGAAACTTACTAAATGGTTACACGTAAATTCTCAACTGCAAATTGATGATAAGTTTGTGTCTATTAAAACTACTAAACATCGACTGTGCATATGAATGCTTAATTGATGTGTATTTACATTCACCAAATGTAATGCGAACTAGACGCTGGCATTAAACCAATATTATTAACTGCACATGATGCTCCGACCGGCTACTAATATTACTAATTTTATATATATTCCTGATTCATATACATCACATGCAAATATTCATTTCCACAGTAGTTTGAAGCGACTGTAATATGAGTTTATATGTGCACTGTGCAGTTGCATTTATAGATGTGCTCATGTTAAAATTTGCGTGAATTAATTTTGTGTTCACATGTTTCGTTTATTAAACGTGTTCCCTAGCTGTTTTCTGTGTGTGTTTTTGTTACATAAATTTCAATTAGAAATCGCATAATCAATTTCAATTAGGCATGTACATTGCAATTTCGCTGTATTCAGCCTGAATAAAACAAAATTATAATAAAATGGAATGTGGTTTGGGAAACCCTAATATTGTTCTGTGAAACGTAACAGTTTCGATCAATATTTTGATGTTTTTTTCATTCAGTTTGTTATTACATTTTGATTTTGCAGACAATCAGCTCCATTAGTTCTACTTTGTCCTGTTACGCCTTTGGTAACGAGGATGGTAAAAATTCAAAAAAGTTTAAACCTTTCTTTCCAGAAAACAAACGAATTCACTTGAAAGATGCTACTTTTGCGACTAATGTTGCTGTAAATGCACAGCATATCAATCAATCAATTGGACAGGATATGGTCACTATTTGGTACAAGGGTTATAATTTGGTATCTCATATACAGGTGTTACCAGATATCCAATTATCGCCTAAGTAGATGACACTTTATTAAAAGAGAGCCGCAAAGTTTTCATATCATGCATATTATAGTATGGATTGTGATTAAAAGTTGCAAAATTCTTGCATGATTCCGGTTCTAAGCGTTATTTTTATCGTTCACTGACAACATTACGAAAACTTACACTAACGTTTGGATTGGATTGGATTGTATGGGAAGGGGGTTAGCCCAGCACCTAAACAAGCCTCTAGTGGGCCTGTTGTGCTATTGCACAAGTCACTTGATCATATGAATTGTGAGTTTTTCATAATATCTCTCCCAACTCAGATAGTTCACAAATCGACCGTGTAAACGTCCCATACGTTGTGAATTCTCTAACCCACGAGTGGTATGCTAAGACCACAACCATCACTAATGACTTATACATTTTCCCAATGAGCGAGTCCTTATATTGTAAACTGGTGTCATTGATATTATGTCAATTTGGCGTGATGGTTACGAAGAAATCGAATATTGGATTTCTTGAAATTTGCGACTTTGTTACGGTCGTACAGCCGTTAGATAACTAATAGCGAGTGATTAATCAACAAGTGATTAGAATAAAACCAGGCAAGCATTATTGCACCGGGAGTCGAACCCGGGACCTCTTGGGTATGAGTCCTATGCTCTACCGATTGAGCTACCTGGACCTCAACTAACGTTACCAGCAGAACCAAAAATTTAAAGTTAGGGCCAGTAACGGCACCAGTCACGTCATTTGTAACTTTACGTTAAAAGAAGTTTATGTAGGAGCTGTCACGAAAAGACAAAAAATCCAGACAATAGAGAACGTCAGATTTTCTTAACGCTAAATGCCACACACTAACGCTAACGCTAAATCCGTATGCTAATGGCAAATGCCGACGATAAAGGCAACATTAACGAGTTAGCCGACGCCATGTTGCTTTTAAATTTAACATCTGTGAGGCCAGCAATATCAGGCACTTTTTCATCTCTGAATATATCAGCAATCGCTGTTTGAAATTTAAAAATTAATTCATTACCATAATTCTAAGGTCCATTAATATGAGATTCGCCTTTTATTTGCAAGAAATTTACTGAAATTAAAAATTTATTTATGAAATATGGATACATGGTCGGCCATTTTTGATTCCAATTCGAATTGATTCTATTTCATATTGCACTGCATTTGATTTCTTTAATCTTACATCAAAATGGCGGACCACGTATCCATATTTCATAAATAAATTTTTAATTTCAGTAAATTTCTTGCAAATAAAAGGCGAATCTCATATTAATGGACCTTAGAATTATGGCAATGAATTAATTTTTAAATTTCAAACAGCGATTGCTGACAGATTCAGAGATGAAAAAGTGCCTGATATTGCTGGCCTCACAGATGTTAAATTTAAAAGCAACATGGCGTCGGCTAACTCGTTAATGTTGCCTTTATCGTCGGCATTTGCCATTAGCGTACGGATTTAGCGTTAGCGTTAGTGTGTGGCATTTAGCGTTAAGAAAATCTGACGTTGCCTAATGACGTTACAACTTGGAACTTTTTGTATAAAGTTACAACGTTAAGGATGTATGAAATGTGCAACTTGATAACAAACACCATCTTATGAAAACCCATTCAATAATTTTCCTATCGTTGCCATATGGAATCAGAAATATCTGGCAGACAACAACTATATTTGTTTTTAACAGACATTTTGGTAAATTAATTTTGGAAATAACAAAAAAAAGCCAAAGCCCGACGACAAAAGGTCGCTTGCTTTTTCGTTTCAAGGTTTCACTGTACATTTTGATTTTAATTTTAAAAATAGAAACTGAATTCAGTTGGATAAGTCGAAAAGCATCATTATGTCGAAAATAATTTATTTTTTGTGGAAAACAAGAATCATATTAAAAATACTAAAGTTCACCGAAGCCTGTGCAAATATGTCTGTTGTTTTGGAAGTTGACTCGAGAGTTCCTCCTGATACTTTTGCGTTACAGTGAATTGTTTCAAGGGGTTTTTGTGGAAAAATTAATTTTAGATTGGATACGTACGTATCTTCAGTCGTATCTTTAATATCACAATCGGATTGTTATTTTTGTTATTTGATTTGATCCACAGAAATAGAAATCTATTTTTAAACAACACAAAACACCCACAAAAGGCAAAAATTTCATTGTTGATGAAAAGTAATTACTCTGTACGATTGCAAAAATGAAATGTTGTTGACAATTAAATTTTTAACTGGAAATATAGCAACGGTGTACACTCACTTATACAATAAGTCACTCGTACACATTCGTGGAAATCGGAAAATGAAATATGCTGAAAAAATGCAGAAATTCAATTATGAACATAAGAGACAAAAATGAAAAAGCCTTTTTTTTCATTTATTCTCGCATTCATGGTGAAAAAATATGTCAATTTGAATGTGTGTTTGAACGAAATGATTTTTCGATATGTGTGAACATGTCATTATGCTCTCTCTTTTTCGCTATTATATACGACACAAGAAAATATCTATTCTACGATTACTATCGCCAGCAGTACCGATTCAATACATTCCTCATTCTATCCACATAATAAACTGCTGGTTGCAAAGTATGGATTGATTTTGAGAACTGATCGGAAACTTGTTTCATATGTACATCGATAGTACGGATGGACGGATGGTGATATTGAGACATAATTTGTATAACGTTCAAAGTTCGTCAGTCTTGTTACTTTTCCTGTCACCTCTTCAGTATCATCACCAGCAAATGATATACCGACGTAAACTATAGCAATACATTAAACAATCATTTCGAAAACAGATGAGTGACGCAGTAAGACTATGGGTCACGATATTTAGCTCGTTGTACTGACATTATTGTCATGAATATCTTTCCATTAGAGCTGACGTAAGTTTGACGAATGTGGGTTGACTGTATCTGAGATAGTAATGTAAGAATGTATGCACTAGATGGAATGATGAATAGACGAACACCGACTGTATAACGTAAATGCGAAAGTAAACCATTTTTGAAAGAAAATCGATTTACTGGTGGAACGGTATGACAGAAATTCATAACGATAAATGGAAATTGCCTATCCATTTGGTAGCAAGGTACTTACAAGAAGTCAGCATTGACACGGTTTGATAGTGGAGCAATAATAGTCAATTCAGGTGTCATCTTACTTGTGTAACACCATTTGATATAACCCTTTTCTGGTGAAATACAGTTGAAGAGACAAGAAAATAATGGAAAAGAGAATACCCAGGGAGGTCCTGATTATTCTTGTTGCAAATACTGACTCGGGGAAGATTTAATCGTCTGCGGTACAGAAAAAGAAAATGCAACGAAATGAGAAAAGAAACTGAATCATCCTGAGTACTGTCTTTTGTATAATTCTCCATGTCAAAACGTATTATCGTATCATCGATTTCTTTGGCTAAAATGGAAAACAAAATAGTACCGAGATCGAGCCGTTCCCTTGGAGAGTTTAAATTATTCATTTTGCAGCGAGGTCTTATCCGATTTGCATAACTAGCACAATGGAAAAGGTAAATAATTTTTTATCGCTAAGAAGTGGCATAAAAGTTTTTATAGACAAATTACAGAATTACAGTTATATGAGTGTGTTATAGATAAGGTTAACAAAACAAGCACAAACCAATAATAAAATAGAAATATAAAAAATAATCGATTTTCCAATCAATAATATACTAACAAAAAATGACTTGCTGTAGAGGTTCGATGCTTTCTTATCTTTTGAGACGTTATTGACTGTTGTATACGTACGATTCATATTATATACCTTATCACAACTGTAATTCAATTGTAACCGGGTATAATATAGGTTCAAATTGTCGCTGCTACTGTACGAAAAAAACATTGTGTGGTGCTATTACGTTATGTAATATCATTAAGAATTCGGTGAATATCAAAGTAAAGGTGGGAATAACAAAATATCAAAAATTCCAGCCAATGTGGGTAAAATATCACAAAACTCGTAGGTATTCTATTTTATCAATTGTTTGGCAATTGTTGGGGATTTAATTTATTCCCTTGATTTTATATTGACACTTCAATTTTCTGTTTTTTTTCCTCCTCATGATGCGAAGACAGATTTTTTTTCTTCTTCTCAAAGTCATTACCATTGCCTTAGAAATCTAAGCTTATTACATTTTAGGGTGAAATATTTTTTCCTTGTTCAATATTTCTTCTTCTTTTTTATTTCAATTACGGAACGCGAATTATCCTCGTGATTTTCTATTTCATTTAGTCAATATTTTGGTGTATTTACATAAATTTAATTACGTTAATGTCGCCGTATACATGTGGATTTTATCGCAGTCAAATATCGATTTCGCGTTTATTTCGATGGATATTGTAGCAAAGAGACTTCAGTACGTTAAAAGTAATGTTAATTGCATTGAGCCGTAGCTCCTTAACATAAATTAGTCAATTTATTTTGACAGTAGTGATAAAATGGAATTACTTGAACCGAGGCTATAAACTGTTCGTTTAACAATGTTAAATGATTCATGGCAAATTCACGGGATTCACGCGTCTCATTTTGTAATTCGGTAGTTATTTTGCTTTGTTGGTTAACAAAAGAAGAACTAGATTCTCATTTTCAAACCTCCTCTCAAATCATAAAAGATGACGAATCTAGATGTTGAGATTTGGACCTTGCCCAAAATGCATTTAATCTATCTCAGCTTCTCATTGGAAAAGTGCTTAAAGAAAGCATGTGATAAATTGTCCATCAGGGTAATAAATGTCCTTTTTAGAATTTTATCCCATCATTCTATCCATATTAACTTCTAGGCGCTGGACTAATTCAGCATCGAGTGCACCAAAAATTTACTGACGATATTCCAACATTAATTCCAATTTTATTGTTTCCATACAATAAAAATGCTATGCGCCAAAAATTAGAGAATTACACAACCAACCAAACGACACGAACAAAAAAAAACCGAATAAATTTATTTATTCAGCAGTTCATATTAAATGTGACTTATAAGTACATAGTGTAGATGTTGATCGAACATATTAGAATTTATAAAAGTATAACGCGAGTGAATACAATTGTACACGAGCTGGATGTTATGTAAAAATGAACAGTAGTTGAGTGTTGAATGTCACACAGCTACAATTAGATGTGTGTGAACAGTACACACTTGACGAATAAACTCAAGTGTACGAGGTAAATATAATCTGTTTACACCGGGCAAGAGTGCTGAGCTTTCATACACACGCACAGACGATCAGCCGTTCTATAAATCTGTAAAAGTATTTGGCGAAATTTCTGTTCATACATACTTGAACTAGTTTCCTCAATTAAGCTTTATTCTTCTCGAGTAAAGTCTTTAGTTTGACCATATGGGAATTGGATGGACAACAAGAATAAAACAAAAATTATTCGAAATCCGTCGAATGTTATGACTTGACTGGAATAAATGGAATTAGATTCATTAAAAAAAAATAGAAGAAATTCGGTCTGTCGACTATTTATTATCACATCATCATCACACATGACATGAACAATATTGTAAAACTCTTCCGCAAATTTTCTTCAAGGTAAAAGAATTTCAACCCAGAAACCGCACACGGGCACTGGTTTAATTTATTGTGCAAGTGATATATATATCTAGTTGGCTCAACCATTTTCAATATGCTTATTACACCGGATATAGATTACAAATTTCTCCTTTTTAACTGTTACAATATAAATACGACCTCATGCTGACTCTCGGGTTAACTCCATCTGACCGGTCATATAGGGAGACACGTTGCGGGTAACCCATATCTAATGTCAGTATTATGATATATTAAGACATTTCCATTTCGCTTATTCTTATATGTGATAACGAAACGCTGAAATTTTTAACCTATACACAGAATATTGTACGTGTGGCGGGTGTATACACGTTATATGGGTATACATACGACTTTTGTTTGCATGGAAAATATGGTGTGAAAAGCTACCAGCTACAAATCTATATAATACACACTTCATCATTATATAGATAGACTGGTGGTATGAAGTGTGAACTTTATAACGAAACGAATTCAGACAGAGACAGTCATACGCAAAAAATCTATTATAATTCTCGAGGAGTGTTGGTTGAATGTTTGTTATTAAATATATTCAGCTTCAACTTATATTGAAAAAGCGGTTAGAATATGTTTGTATACGACCAATAATATCATGTTCACGATGAAAGAAAACAGTTTAGAGCTCATTCTAATAATACGTTTCTGTCATTTGTGCAATTCTCTCTTTCATTTTTTTTCTGTGGTGCTCAAAAATCGTTCTTTATGATTTAATTTATAGGGAAATATCAATTGAAACATATAAAGTGGTCGTAAATAACGTGGGCTCATGTGAATGTGATTTAATTCAATTGGCTGAATTTGAAACGCGTTTACAGTGATACGTTATTTTTAGGTCATTGTTTTGATGACTTTATATTGAAATGGATAATGTATGAGCTTGAGCATTTTATTTTTTTGTTCTGTTCATTATTATGAATCGACAGATTCATTGCTTCAGTAAATAATTGATGAGCATCGTCATGTGTTTATTTTGATGGTAATTTAATAACAAGGTGGAAAGTTAACAATGAGTGAGATAATTTCGGAAGTTCAAATATTTAACCACAAAATTTTTATTATTCTGAAAATGGTCATATTGTCAACTATAAATCTGTGATGTTAGCACCATAAATGTTCACTTTTCAATTCGACTTCTATTTTAATGGATGATTATTTTATGCTAATTCCGTGATCGAAAATTCTACCAACCTCATTACCATGATTAAAATCGAATTTTTCAACTCACATCAATGAGCATGGAAATTAAATCAAAATCGCAAAACAGAAGAAATGAATTCCATGAACTTCTGCTGTATTTTTACCTGGCCCAGGTGACCTGAAGATGGTTAAAACTTTGCCGAAAAGTTTTTAATCCGTTTGAACCAGCGAAAAGTGTGAAGCTGAAGGGTTCTATCAACGCGACGGATTTTTTCAGGTTTCTGAAAATTAGTTGATTGAACTATGAAATTTTGAAAACTGCCATGGGAATACGGATTCGAACACGAGTGGCCTGACCCTAATTTTCGAAAATTTTTCTAATATTCTTCTACAAATGTTCCACTTGCCGCTGGTATTGTATCCCGATTTACACAATCAAAAAGCAATTTCTTTCGATATTTCTAAGTGTAAGATTGAGATGCTAAATGTAAAGAGATTATTGACCTTGACACTGTACATGCAAGATTCTACTTGGCTCCCCGGTAGAACTTGAAAATGCAGCAACTTACAGCTAGATCCCGTTTTTGTTCCATTTATTTAAGATGTGGATGCACTGTACAACTCAACGGTGCCAATCGATAATGTATTTGACAAGCTAACAGTTTCGGTGAACTACATGATCAGGCTGTTCTGATATTATGTACCAACTGACATCTGTTACATTGCTTCATAGACAGATAAACAGATTTTTTTACAAAGATGAAGCAACTCCTCAACATTCCAAATAGGTCCTGAGAAGATATGCCCTGAACATAAGACTTTCTTCTGCGATAGCTGAACTATTGAGTGATGGATTACTTGAACATTTCTACAGAAAACAATAACTTGAATCAACATCAATTTGTCATGCAAATAATAATTTCATTGTTTAATGTACATTTCCAGTTTAGATCCGTTTCTGTCTCTCTCTCTTTCTACAATTCTTGAAAGTCGAAATAAGGTCATGGAAGCTTTACAAGTACAACAAAAACACTTTTCTCACATTAGCTTTTCAGTTATTGCGAAAGAAAATGACGTTAAATGGAATTTTCATATTATTTTTTTGCAAAGTATGATGTGTAGCCACTTAACCGAGTCATAAATAATAATTGCTGAAATTTTCCTCAATTTTCTATGACGACAAGCATACACTTTTTTACATATTGTAAAACCAAAAGCAAATGCGAAAAAATTGCGTTCTACTGTCGATTTCTCCAGAGAATGGTGTAGCACACACTTTCATTTCACACGTCGTTGTTCCATCTCAAACAATAAATCTCAATTTTATTTAAGTAATTTTCCATTTCAGCATAAATTTCACTCATCCTCCCGCAAAAGTAATGTGGATAACCGATATTAAGAGCTTATAGATATTCGCTTGTATCCATGCTTGTATCCCTCTCCCGACCAAAAGTCGACGAATAGATATATATATATATAGATATTGCAGAAGTTCGTTTTGCCATTATAAATGAAAAAATAAATCATTTGTAATTGAAAACTCTCTAAGTCCCCATTCACATTAGAGCCAGTTGGTACACACATTCAGCATAATTATTGTCAAAGGGATGTTACAGCAAATTTTAATTATCCGTTAACACACACAGATCCTGAGTGTAGAACATTTTCGTGACGGAAAATCGTCTCAACCACAAGGTTTCCATAATTATTCTTCACCTAAATGGATAAAGTATCACAGAAACACAGCCAAACTCGGAACAACTCACATTACAATCATCTATTACCAACCGAATGGTTTCTATCTGGTATGGCATCTATATCTCTATCTACGTTTACCGATATGGCGTATGCGAAATAAACTTTTATGGGTTACACATGACGAATGAGGTATGAACTAATATATTATGCTTCTGTGTTAGATTCGGTAAAACGGAAACTTCGTTAGAAAATAAGTTTTATTTTTGTTTTTGTTGTGAGGAACGCCAGTGAATTTGGCACGTGAAAAATGGTTTTATCTTTATTTGTGAATGAACAATGTGTTTTGTTTCAAGGAGACTTTGCATTGATTATTTCCAATTTGTTTGATTTTCCTTTCTCGTTCTCGTCTGAACTTTTCTTTCGATAATTGGCATTACTTACACTTCAATGGTCTGAAAGAGAAATGTAACTGTTCAGCGATTAATTCGCATTATGGAGTAGTTTTCCATGTAGTGTACCCTTTCCTCGGTGTTTGCGTAATGCAGTGTTTAGTCCTTGTGTAAAGCAAAGCGGAGCATGAACTTAATTTCGAAATTGCACAACTTCCTATTTACATTTAATAGCTGCAGCTAGGTTTGTGTAACGAAGAGATACATAAATTTCTTATATTTCGTTCGTCGTCGATCCAATTTTTTTTTCTTTTTTTTTTACTTTACCTAAACAAACTTTTAACTGAAAATATATGCATGGCTGAATGTCGAACATTTCCTATTCATTGCAGATGCATTAGTTAATGCATTCAAATATACAAGTACGAAATCACATTTTCTTTCAATAGCATTACGGGTCTTCGTCTAAAAGAAAACTTTTATTCATACTAAGGACCGGGTTGTACTCGGTAGTACACCGTAGAACGGTTCCAAGCTCTGACGGTTTCTACCATTTCATTTGTCTATTTTTGTTTTAAAATTAACAAATCAATAATTTAGGAAAGTGTAGATGTGTATAGGTGGATTTATTTGGGAGACATGACCTCTTTACGTTATATACCATGAAATACGAATACAACTTTGGAAATACTATATCTGCCGCAGGTTAGAAAATGTTTTACACTTAGCCACTCATATGTGCTCTCGTATTCTATGTTATAAATGTTGTACTATATAATTGGTATATGACAATACATATAGCTTGTTTTTGGTGAACCATGTGAGATCATATTTCTATGTTCTAATATCTTACGTCTCTCGCATGCTATTTTCGTTCATGGTTTCGTGTTCGATTTCGGTCACGTAATACAATTCAATGTTGGACGTTGAAGATTTACTCAGGATTTTCGAAATTTTATAAGTTTATCGACAAACGACAATTGAATCCTTTTTCTGTACAATATGAATAAACTGCATTCAGGAATTCAAAAAGTTCAATAAATAAGCTTCCTACATTCCATTAAATTTTCAAAAGAAAATACAACGCCCATTCATACCGAAAGGATTTGAAGTCAATTCTCCGTAATCGACTGACTTTCCAGTTTAATTTTACATAATCTGACACACATTTCTTTCAAAGGATTCGTTTGTATTTCAAAGTATTTATAACAATGGCTGGGGAAAGCTTGCAATTTGAAAACCGATTTCGAATTCCTTTCAGAAAATATAAATTATATTTCGCTGTATGCCTTTTGTGTACATTAATTTTAAATGTAACGATTGTTGAACCGGAGCGGTTATATTTTCTGCGTAACTATTCGTAAATAGTAAAACTGAAGGAATTCCGAGATCCGGATAAAAGGTTTTTCTAATGGAATCTTTTCACCAAAGTCCCTAGAGCTCACTCGAATTATGCATTATGTAACGAAGCCAAACGTTACAATATATTTTGTTTATTTATTGTTCGGATTAAAATAGAGAGCAAACCACAATGTATATATGTTTGTGAACTAACAAACGTGGAAAAATTATGTTCGTTCCAACCTCCATACGAGACTCTTACACAGCAAATAATACGTGAATAAAAAAAGGGGAACTGTTTTTTCTTCTTTCCTCTTTTCCACGTTTGAAAACTCTCTAATAAATTATTCATTGTGATGCTGCTTTTCCTATTGAATCCAAAAAGAAAAAACCGAACGAAATATAATACTGTAACGTTCCTCACACAATTCTTGGCAAATAAATTTTTCATAATACCAAAAAATCGACGTGGGAAATATACTTTCGCCTAAAAATTTGTGTGCAAAATGTAAGTTTAGTACAAATTGGAACGTACTAACAGTGGAAACAGATGACAAAACCAGTGTATAATAACGCTCAGTCGTATTATAATCGAAATGCTGTCTCGAACATAATGAAGGAAAGGTAAAATTTCCCAGATTTGTATTTCTCCTATAATCTCTCGGAGCTAATTTGTGGTTGGTGTGCTGTCTTGCAGACATTAAATGAAAATTTATAAATTTCCGAACAGACATAAAGGTCATGGGTTGAGTTGACTTCCATCTCTTTAACTAATATTCCGGGTAAAGATATCCCACGAAAATGTGGAAATCCTCAATTGAATTTTTAAGCAAAATGTTTTTCTTTCGACGATGTTTATTTTCCTAACACATAAAATGTACCGACGATAATTTTAAGGGAATAATCTTCTTATACAATAATTTTGTGTGCCTATGCAAAATCAAGTATAATCTGACAATGTTAGCAATACACCGGCACAGCGCCCGATGACTGTAGTAAATGTTGTGAGGAAAATTTATTTACGAAACATTTAACTTCGTATACCGTAAACAATGGTTACATTTTTCGGATCACCATACACCTTAAGATGTACCCAATTTTATATTTATATTTATATGAGAAAATTTTACATTTCTCACCATCCCCGCACACAAAAACACCATGTTTTATATTACGCAACACTAATTTCGCAAGTATAGGGGAAAGAAAGCGACGCTTTCACATGCATTCCTTGGCTGTTGTACTCTCTGGAGAATCATCCACACTCCACCTTTTTTTTAAAGATAATTTATGTTTTCTGGTTGTATTTACCCACTCGTTGTAGATTATTTAGAGGACAGAAAACAGGTCTCATGGATTTTTTAAAGCCCATTTTAATAATATTAAAACGTGCCGATATTACGTAAAATAATATTTGTGTGTTAGTCGGCGCACCGTCAAGACTATATAGGAAGTACGTACCCATTCATTTGCATACAAGAAAGAAAAACATTTCGGGAAGAAAAAATAAACGAATGAGAAAAGTTTACAAATTTATTACGAAGATCAATTAGCAAGTGTTTCAGTTTCTATCTGGAATATACGTAGTCGCTGATAGATTTATAACGAAAAAATATATAATTGACTTTGTTCTAATGTAAACAATTCGAACCAATTATTAGCAATTCTTATTACCATTATTAATAGCAAGAAAACGAAGAATTAAAAAAAAACTTCGTGAAACAAATGCAGATAGGGGAACATAAACTTTAACGCGATTAGTATCAAAGTCTACATCGTAATTTGTATTATTATGTTGAAGCGATTACAATTATATGACAGAACGGCAACCGATTTTCTATGTTAAAATAGTTAATTGGCGTTTTTGTTGGTCATGCGAATTGAGCGGGTTCGGTTTAATATTCACATTTTTAATTTTTTACTGGTTACGCTTGACTCGGCAATTACTTTAAAACTATTTTCGGATATTCTCAATAATTATTTTTAAAATATTTGCGCATGCAAATCACACAACTGATTGTTGTGTATGTACAAAAAATTTCGTTGATTGCTGAAAAATATTGAATTAACGAAACCAGTTTCAACTGCAAAAAGCTTTAGACATGTTGATAAAATTGAATTTTTTTTTTGTTCGCTAAACATAACATTGCTTTATGCATTGTATTTTGAACACTGTGTGTCTAGCAATGACGACATCACCGGTATATTACAATTTCAATATTTGGATTTTTTTTTTGTTGGAATGATCATCATTCACATACACTTTCCTAATATGGTTGTCGTTTTTTTTTGCGACAGACAATTCGTTTAGCCTATCATTTTTTTCGGAACATTTATATCAGTCACCTGCCAATAACTTTGAGAAACGTGCACATGTCACTTTCGGAGTAGTGTGTGGCAAATTTATATCCCAAAATGTTAAAGTGAAGTATGTGGCAGGAGTTATATATTTTCCACAGCCACAAATGGACGAAACCGAACTCCATGGACATAAAACAAAAAGCTTACTCCCAATTGTATTATATTCACATTACGGCTCTCGCACACGTCATAGTTAAATGTACGAGGAATGGAAATTTCCTTGGAAATAGCGCTCACAAGTAAATCATTTTACTGATGAATGGAAGATGTAAAGTTTTAATGTCTGCCACAAGAAATACGAAACGAAAATTTTCTAATTATAGACCAAAGAATAGATGGGACGGCTATTGTATGTGTATAGATACGTGTGGAAAACAGCCATCGTTATGAGTTATTTCGTTGAGAGAAGAAAAATAAAGGCGAGCGTATGATACAAAACCTAATCTCTAATGTACATAAAATCGCCCCGATTCCTAAACCATTTGAACAACTATAAACGAACAAAAGGACAAACCACTTGAATGTAACCTTTTTTCTTTTTATTTTTCGTCCAGGCATACGCAGAGCGCATGACTACTATGACTGACATTGTAATAAGGCAAACAATTTCGAATTTTGTCGAGACTATAATCATACAGTCGGGAAACATATTGTCGCTATTGATTTTAGATTATGCATGGAGCCCAAAAAACAATTTTGAATTTTATTTAAAAAAAAACGAAACGAAATCACACAATAATTTATAATCATCTAACTCGGCTTATCTCTCGGAAATAATGGAAATTATTTTATTTTGCCTACGTCTCAGACACGAAATTGTTTGATCCGCTGAATAAACTAAATGGCAATTGTTTACTCGGTAATGAGATAATTGTGTTTCGTACTAGTTTTTTTTTTGTGTGCGAAAAGGAATCTGAAATTCCATAACAGTTTAAAATGTGAGTTAAGCGAGTAACATTCAGTTGAAATTATTATACAAAACAATACGGCATTCAAGACAGATACACACATTGATATATATCAAATTTACGTTGAGTTGTACCTGTAGAATCGGAATCATGCAAAATACCGTAATACTGCTCAGTCTTATCTCCTTGAACACGGATAAGTAACTTCAGACAAACAAACAAATAATACTTTTTCCGACAAAAATGCTAAACAGTTCAAATATGACATAGACGCTAAGTTCCCATTCAATGGAAAATTCTCAGGCAAATTAAAATTTCATCATTTTACACATTCATAATAAGTATTATGATTTTAACGACTAACACAGTTCAGTTAGCAAGTTCTGAATACAAGCAATGACGGAAAACATAAATTTAGCCGAGAGACAAATATTTGAAGTTTGAGCAGAAAACATTAGGTCTTTATAGATTTTTAATGAATATTTTCTTGAATATTTAACGATAAATTTTACAGATTCTGCGTACAATCGTCACCCAAATGTGTAAACTAATTTCATACGGAGATGTGTTAATGAACATTTAACGTAAACAATGATACAATGAAGGTACTGAACTCAATCGATAAACTGGGAACCAGATACATAAATTTAAGGAATCGTCGTCGTTTAGCCCGACTAACCATTTCTCTGGTGGAAACATAATATCGAATCCACAAAGACTCTCGATCATCAAACGTACTACTCAATTAAATAATATTACACATTGTTATTGGCATCCAATACGAAATCTTGAAACGTCTCGCGTGTCTTTTCATTATTATATAGTTTCTTCACCACACCCCAACCATCCACCTTTGTCATGGTTGCAACTATCATGCCATGTGCAATTTTCCCGACAATATTGCATTAGTTAATTCGATAGCTTCAATGTTGTTGGAAAATGTGTACGAAATGTAAAATGTTGGGTGGCGTTTTTTTTTTCTTCTGTTTGTTCAGTGCAGACAATGACACAGAAAACACATTTTATTGTACTACAATGTACATGTATCTAGCTTGCAATTTTCCTTTAAAGGTATAACATATTTTCGGAAGTTGTGTCTTCTATTTCTATACATAATAAATGCCAACAAGACATGATACATAAAACGCTTTGAAGTACTTGCATGAAGAACATGCTTAAGTGGTTTATTTAAATTTTTTTCTAGGCTAGGCAAACTATTCCACTTATTTTTATATATTTTTTTAGTTCATACATTGTGGCATGTATTCCAGTGATGTGAAATTATATCACTGGAAGACAGTGTGCAACGTTATGAATTGAATATCGTTATGTGTTCATACACATGTTACTGTAGCTAAAGTAAATCAATAAAGTTTTTTTTGGAATGAAAACTCACTTATCCCCGAATGGTTATGAATGTAAACCCAAAGGTTTATGTAGAGTGCAGATAAAACATGTAGCGACATATTGTGATAAGACTTTTTATGAAAGAGACACGGCACACATACACCTTTCGAATTTCATAGCATACAATGTAAACTAAGAGTATGATGAGGTGGTATAAACTTTCCAGGCTGCTTCTGCAATCGATAAGGCCTGCAACGAAATTCTTTGTTTTACGTAAATTTGTAGGAGCTGCTTTTGGCCGGGGTTTTATGAGTTGCTCGTACAATATGGGATGGGATTCGGGTTATATTCCATGCCCAAAATGTTCAAGTTACTAATTTGAATCTGTACTTGAGCTCCGTGAATAAGTCTACTGATTGTAGTCGAAAGCTTGGATAAATAAAACAAAAAAATCAAATCGCTTCGAACCATTTACCACCTCAAACATTAAACTATAGAGCTATTGTAGCATAAAACAGTATTTCTTTTAAATTCTGTAAAATTCTATATTCTCTAGCGCTACGAGTGATTCCAACTTGATCTGCAAACCGGAACTATTTTTTTTCGATTACGAGATCCCTTAAATTTAGTTGTCAAATATTAAACAAACACCATTGGTCATCTGTTATCGACAACAATGACAAAATTAAGCAAAGTTCTGTGATATTGTATTGTTTTATATAGCGAAATGAATGTTCAAACAAATGAAGTAAAAGATTTTGTATTGAACATTAGCCGACAGTTTAGACAAACAAAAGAAATAGATTTGATAAAGATATTCCGATACCATTTCACCGCGCGAAATTGTAAGATTTATATAATTTTTGGTCGAATTCCTAGGAGTATCAAAAATACTAAATTTAGGAACATGCTAAAGTGAAAGACAGCGAAATTGCAACTCTATACAGTAGCCATTACGGCCTATTTCAAGGTAAGATCGAGGTGAATAAAATTTGACTAAAAAAAATTAGCAAACTAGAATCGAACCATCATATCGAATCCATCAAACAAGATTTATGAAATGAATACATCAACAACCCACCCTGACACCAGCAATGCTTAATTGAATATTTAAAACATTTGGCATGATTTCAAAAAATGACTGACTCGAAAACGGTTACAAGCCACTATTTAGCTGACAAAATAATGTCCAAATGCAACTATTTCATTACTGGGCGGACAAGTGGATGACTTCATATTACCATTTTTAAAAAGAAACAATTTCGTACATATTGTTAACTCTGTGGTAACGTTTAATAAATACAATGTTATGCATTAGCAATGTGTTGAAGTGCTCATTGAAATTCTGTTCAGCACAGAGATTTTTATTTTCTTGAATAAATTTTTGTTTTTCGACAGTGTGCGAATTCATACATCAAAGGAATGTCAGTACATTTACATTACGTAACACATTTAGATGAATGCAAATATATTCTTTCCGAATCAATTGGACTCAAAGAACATCTAGACCGACTGGTAGTTAGCATCGAAAATCTTATGATCTAGATTTGCACAAGTTACGTACATAAATAGAAATTCCTCTGTGTATGGATATGGCTATAAATGTTGAAGTTACTTCATCTTTTCAAGAAATAAAATAAAAAAAAAAGGATATGCCCTACGGTTTTGCACAATTTCTCTGAAGCAAATAATTTTTTATTTAACAAAATATATAAACTTAGTCGAGAGCTGCTGCTGTGTGCACAATGGGCAAAATGTATTATATATTATAGTTGAATCAAACGACTGGGCTAACGTAGAGAAATGGAATAAATAGAACTTTGATTAAAGTTTGAAGATAGTATTTTATTTATGATGCCATTGGCAAACTGAGAAAAAAGAAGGAATAAAATTCGTAATAATAGAAGACGAAACAGAAGTTGGACTTCAGGATATCTCCCAAAAGGTTTAAACAAATCATAAGAACACGAAAATAGAACAATGGCAAAATTATCAACATTTTAAGAGACAGACTCGGCAAAAAAAAACAACCTCATAGGGAAAGCATTAAAAAGTGAAAGATTTATAAAATGGAAAAGTTTCTTCAGATGGAAGACGACGGGAAATGGAATAGAATTGAGTTCAACAGAAGAAAAAAAAAAACTTATAGAAAATGTTAGAAGTCCATCATTTCTATACAAACTGTATATTTATGACATTGGGATCGCTTCACTGATATATTCGATGTCAATTGACAAGAGATAGAATAGAAATGTTGCTAACTTGTGCCTGTTAAAAGCGAGATAAGCGAGACATAAGGATTTTACTTGGGTAATGTAACTGACGGAAACACATTATATTCGGACGAGTTTTTGTTTTGTTTTATTTTTGTGTTAGTAATGGAATGTCCACAGTTTTATCATTTTTTTTGTTTCGTTTAATATAAAAGATTTAACACCTCCACATCTGGATGAATGGCATAAAAAGTTACCGTATTCATTACGGAAAATGTTTAATTTGAAAAAAATGTTCACCGGAAACATTGAAAAGTATTCTGTTAAGCGTAAAAAGTTAATTAAATAAATTTTTAATTTGTGTAAATATCGAAAGAGATATAACAACGAAAAGCGAACATAAAACTTGCAAAATTGAATCAAAATATTTTCTCTTCAAACTTTTCGCTTCCACACTTTTGTTTGAAATTGTTCGAAAAACAACAAACGAATAAAGACGTAAAATAAATCAAGATAAAGAAATCGCACGTTTAATTGTTATAACACACACACACACTTTTTCTATTTATTTTTGTTTGCTGACAAATTGAAATTGTTTCTGTTTCTATTCACGCGAAATATGTTGAATGGAATACACAAATAAAAGTAAGTTACCTGCCTAAGCCAGTCTTTGAAACAACAACACAACAACAGAAATCCATGTAAAAACAATCGTAATGTGAGTTACGATTTATGTTTCAAAATTAATACCTATAAAAAAGAATTACATTCAAGTGCATTCATCACATATGAGTAATCATAATAACAATAATATAAACATTGCGTGTATGTAATTCACACCATTTTTTTCACTCTCAATTTTCAATTACTTTTTTTTAATGTCTTCATTTCATTTGGAAAATACGTTTGTCTTGCAAACTTTGTAATCATACTTAAAGTAAAAACTTGTTTTCAAGTAAGACTACCGAATGAGCAAATAAAATTGATGTATGTAAAACCATTGAAATCAAAGAATTGGGGATTCGAATAAAAGTGGTAGCAGCAAATGATATACAGAACAATATTACAAAAAAAAATTTACTTCGGAACACATTTAAGAAATTATTTAACTTTAACCTTAAATTTAAAATATCAATTTGAAGAAAAGTCGGAAAAGTCTTGAACGATTTGGAAAATTCGGAAAATCTAACTGCGCCAAAAAAAACTTTGAACCTTTACCTTTAAAATGAACTATCACACGTATCTCTCCGTTTCACACAGCCCTGTCAATAATTCGACAAAGACACCTCTGCATTTAAACTTTGAAGTGGTGGTGAGGGGAAGGACGAGGAGGAATTTTTTGTCTCTTCTTCAGAAAATTATTTCTTCGATGTACCCAACAACCTCCAATCATTCGTTTGTCGGAACTCGCTCGGTAAACGTTCATTGCGTTATCGACCACACTAAGAAGAGAAACGTTTTCGTTGGTCTTTAATAGACACTAAGAGACATAAGTAAATATCATTTTGTCTGAACCCGTGGCCTTGGCGCTAGAGCTATCGACTCATAATCGAGAGGTCCCGTGTTTAAATCCGCGGCTGGCCAGGATGATTTTTCCTTCATTTGCTTTCTATGTAACACTTGCTCGTAGATATTCTAATAGTCCGTTGCCAATTCGCAGCGTTAAAAATCTCGAATGTCCTATTTATAAATTATCGATGAAATATCTAAAATTACCTAATTTACTGACAAAATTACTGAAAAGCGAGGGAATGTCGGTGATTTAGATAAATTCGCCATTTCAAATTATAATTATTAATAATCGGCGCTGGATTTAAGAGACCATGAGGCCTCTCAAAAGGTCGACAGTCGAAAGACCTGAAACTTCTGATCAGGTCATGTATGAACCTGACCTGACTTGAACCCGAATTTTTGAAACCTATGAGGACTTGAAACCTGAAATTTGTAGAAATTTTCACACATATTTCAAATCAGGCTTCAGGTAAATCGAGGCATCTAAAGATGTTTTAGTTGCTGACGCTAATCAATCGAGCAATAAAGTATTGAAGAAGGATTTCGTGAACGATCCCCTTTAATTTGCTGTTCGTTGATATATGTAAATGTGTAGCGAGAATCATTGATTGCTGTCAATGTCATTACCGAAAAGACAACGAATGAGTTGACCGCGTAGAAACCGCTGGCCATCTGATATCGACAACGTCGACAATAATGAGCGAAGAGCTCTGGATAATGTTCGCTTCAATAACACAACGTAAAAAATGTTGAAGTAATAGATTGTGTATTAAGGACTAGAATATATGTTTTACACATGAAGTAACATTTTGTTTCAGCTGATTCACTCCAAAAACAAATGCGCTAAGGTTTGTTTATACAGGTAAGCAATGTACACGCATGTGCGTGGTAATGGTAAAACCGTTTAAAGAAGTAAAACCATATTTGTTTGATGATTGGATCAGCTAAAAACCAGCTAAAACAAAATGCATCACTTTTTAGCCCCGTACGAAGTACGAAGGGGCTTATAGGATTACGATGCCGTGTGTAATTGATGGAATTCGAAGCAGACGGTAAGGGCAAAGTGTTTGCCTATGTTTATAGATGACGAATCCGCAATAAAAATTTGGGCCGTCTGTCCGTCTGTCCGTCTGTCCGTCTGTCCGTCTGTCCGTCTGTCCGTCTGTCCGTCTGTCCGTCTGTCCGTCTGTCCGTCTGTCCGTCTGTCCGTCTGTCCGTCTGTCCGTCTGTCCGTCACGTCGATATCTTGAGTAAATCAAATCCGATTTCAAAAATTTTTTTTCCCCCTGAAAGATAGTCAAAATAGTGAGGCTAAGTTCGAAGATGGGCATATTCGGGTCGGCCCTTCGTGAGTTAGGGCCACCTAAGTGATTTAAGGTCTTTTGGTGATATTCATGGCAAAATAAACGATTGAAATGTAAATGACACGGCAAATGATAGGTATTGTCAATACCAATCCAGGAAAAAAAGTTTTTTAAAATCGGGTGAGTGGACCGTGAGTTAGGGCCTTAGAAGTGAAAAGCTACTAGGGCCCTATGTGTAAATTACATAGAACTCAAGTAAATTTCATCCGTTTTTCGTAATTTTTGTTTCATTTGAAAGATAATCGAACACCGAATAGAATGTTGTTGAAAAAAATTAAATTTGGGTCCTTGGACTAAGGCCGCTCCTAGGGCCCTATGTGTATTTTACATATAACTCGAGCAAATTTCATCCGTTTTTCGTAATTTTTGTTTCATTCGGAAGGTAATCAAAGGCCGAATAGAATGTTGTTGAAAAAAAATTAAATTTGGGTCCTCGGACTAAGGCCGCTACTACGGCCCTATGTGTATTTTACATATAACTCGAGCAAATTTCATCCGTTTTTCGTAATTTTTGTTTCATTTGAAAGGTAATCAAAGGCCGAATAGAATGTTGTTGAAAAAAAATTAAATTTGGGTCCTCGGACTAAGGCCGCTACTAGGGCCCTATGTGTATTTTACATATAACTCGAGCAAATTTCATCCGTTTTTCGTAATTTTTGTTTCATTTGGAAGGTAATCAAAGGCCGAATAGAATGTTGTTGAAAAAAAATTAAATTTGGGTCCTCGGACTAAGGCCGCTACTCGGGCCCTATGCGTATTTTACATACAACTCGAGTAAATTTCATCCGTTTTTCGTAATTTTTGTTTCATTTGAAAGATAATCGAACACCGAATAGAATGTTGTTGAAAAAAAAATTAAATTTGGGTCCTCGGACTGAGGCCGATACTAGGGCCCTATGTGTATTTTACATATAACTCGAGCAAATTTCATCCGTTTTTCGTAATTTTTGTTTCATTTGGAAGGTAATCAAAGGCCGAATAGAATGTTGTTGAAAAAAAATTAAATTTGGGTCCTCGGACTAAGGCCGCTACTAGGGCCCTTTGTGTATTTTACATATAACTCGAGCAAATTTCATCCGTTTTTCGTATTTTTTGTTTCATTTGGAAGGTAATCAAAGGCCGAATAGAATGTAGTTGAAAAAAAAAATTGGATCCTCGGACTGAGGCCGATACTAGGCCCTATGTGTATTTATACTCAATAAATTAAAATTTTAGGGCTATTTGAAATTTTTGTTTTATTTGAAAGGAACGTCGTACGGGGCTTCGTAATTGCGCTATGCGCAATTTCTAAGATATACACATTACATAATAATTTTACTTTAACTACTTTAACCGGCGCATAGGCTTACGGTCAAAGTAGGGTGACAGACGCACTAGGGTCACGTACGCAATAGATATACGGGTTTGTACGGGGCTCAGTCGCAGCAAACGCTCCGACTGTTCTGATGGCTCGTTTGAAAGTCGCCGACTGTAACGGGCAAATAAAATGAAAATAAATCGTTTTGTTGCTCAGAGAAAGACTTATCCGTTCAACCGGACTTGAACATGAGTGTAAATTATAGATGTTTTTTTTATCATTTTCGAAATTTTGAGACTGAGTGACGAAAAACATTTCGCTGAAAATTTCGGTTGGATGAAAAAATGGCATAAACTTCAGTCCAACAAAGAAATTGAAGCATTTATACATTATATAGTTGCTGATGCTGATGGTGCAGCATGAGCAGATCAAAGCCAATGTTAATAATGTTAATTTGAAAACGAGATCACGTGAGTACAATTTTCTGTGCTTTTTCAACGGACGATACAACCGAATCAACCATACATGCAAACGAACAAGTTATCATGAGTTATCAAGTTTAATTTCATCGTTTGTTACGTATAGCACAATCGATCAGTACTGCACTTTTAATGTGATTGAGCAGCTATGTATGATGCGATGGAACCGAAAAACGACGATAATCAAAAATTGTATTCTTAAAGTTTCGGTTTCACTTAGCGACTACAATAAAGGCTATCATGAATTAAAAACGAATTCGTCCGGCGGTGTAATAACGTTTTGTGTATGAAAACATGACCTTGTAGCTTAATGTTCAATGTTTGCTGATTGTTACGATATCGATACGGTGTGTGTATATATCATCTATCTACCTTTATACCTATTCCGTACAATATCAGTCGACCAAAATGTATATAGAAATAAATATAAAGAAAAAAAAAATTCTTGTTTATGTGTACAAACCATGTATCGTTTTGTCATTTTGTTTCGGTCACATGTATTCGGTAGATATATCTATTGCTTCACGAGAAGCTTAGGAAAATTTTATTTTTATTTTCTTTTCATTATCTCTGTATTTGTTTATTTTTCCAGCTTTCCGAGTAATTTGTTGCCTGGGAAGTTTTTATAGTTAATATTGCTCAAATAAAATTGTTACTGTCAATCAGGTCAAATCCAAATGAGAAGATTTAATCGATTTTCGACGAGAAAATTGAACGAAGGAAGGGATCGTAAAGCATATTATTTACGATTACTTCTTCTTCTTCTTCTTCCTCTTCATTTTCTTCCCCTTCTGTCGGAATATGAACAGTTTCCCAGTTACTTAGCCCCCATATACACACATAATACACACATTCGTTACTGGGTCTAATGTGTGTGGATGTTGAAATAAATTCAGCTGTAAAAATTCCACACGATATTGGATTTTATCAGTGTATTGGGATCGATTAGTTTTATTTATAGGAGAGTAGAGCACTCATCAATTTCAAAAAAAAAGGAAATGGAATGAATATTACGCATTCAGGCAACATCGTATTGCTGTCATATGCATAATAACACTGTGTCTACGTTATACAGGATACACGAGATAGTGTTGCATCTATAAACAATCCATTACTATTGTAATGGCTGTTTCTCGATTTCTGCATCGTCGATTAGATAAACTCTGTTTTTAGAATCTATGAATTATGTAATAATACTTATGCAATCAACGGCAAGCTTCTCTGGGCGAAACAAAAACGGCACACTTAACATGATGATCATGTGACGAGCGCACACATTTTATAGCACGATAAGGGTATTCACAATTGCCAACGTATACTCGAGTATATCCAATATTTGTGAGTATATCGAGAATACTCATTTTAAGTCGTATAATGACAGCTCTCAACTGAAAAATAATTTGGTCAGTGTGAAGGGCAGCATCTCAGGACTCCGGTAAAGTAATATCTGCCGAGCAGTATTAAGACTTTGAAAACGTGATGTGAAAAACATGCAAATGAACACATATTCTCTAAAGTCTGATCGCTTAGCAGATATTGGTGTGGTTGAAAAACTAATTACTTTACCGGATGTCTGGGATCGTGCAATACACAATAACATTTTGTATGACTAAAATTCATAGACTCGAAATTTTATTATTTTTCAGATGACAGTTGTCGTTATTCGATTTATACTGAATATACTCGATCTACTCTAATATACTGGTACTGGATATACTTGAGTATAAGTTTGCAACTGTGAACACCCTTAATGAAACGTGGAGTGTGTTTTATATAAGTTTGGATCGACAGCTTTTACAGACTTCAACGAAAATGAAGAAATAATTAAAAACTAAAAAGCATATGATTAATTAGCATACATCCATTGTTGACATCTTATGTCTCAATAACAAATACATATCGATCGAAACTAAAATAAACAGAGGAAAAAAGTTTTTTTTTCTTCCTTTGCTACTGCCTACTGCTGCCTCTTCAACGAAGAAACAAAACAAAAAACACTTTTAGAAGAAGAAAATATTTTTCTTCTCAACATCAAAATACATTCGAGAGGCAAACAATTTCGAATATGTACAGTTTGATGATCAAAAGTTTAGAACGGAAATTGTGTGCGAGTTTAAGTGGTTCCAATTTAGTAGCATTAATTTGTTTACATTTATATTGTGCTTTTGGATATAAATATAATTCAATCCCGGATATTGAATTGTTTATTTGCATTGGATAAAAGATGTGAATTGTGAATTAATGCACTCAAGTGTTCAATTTGCTTTTAATGACATTACTACTAACAATAAAAAAAATGAAAAAAAAATCCAGAGAATCCGGCTTGCATTAATAATGCGGTCAGCCAAAAGCCCTCGACAAAAGGCACTAAATTTTATGTTTATGTTTCCTTTAGTAATGCGAGGAAAGGGGAAGAGGAGACAACACAAAATGTATCGTTAGTTTGTGATTATTATGGCAATTTGAACAGTTGGAAAATAGGAGAGAGAAAAATAAAACTCGTCAAACCGAATAACATTGAAAAGAGAAACATGTTTATCCAATTAAAAAAGTTTTTCGATGGAACAGTTCCATTGGAACTTGGAACTTATTTTTAAATTTGAATTTGTGTGTTACTGACAAAAAAAGCGAATTGAAAAATATCGAATATACTCCAACAACAACGAAAATATTTTCTAATGTTAAATTGCTACAACGCTTTCATGAAAGGTCGAAACAGCTTTTCTTTCTTTTTCGTCTCTTTACGTGATGGGCAAAGGAAGAGCTATTGCGATGTCGTTCCGAAGAGTCTTTCTTTGAAAGTCGGAGGATGTGAAAGGAATTCGGTTCTTGCAATCTGCGCCCCTGACCATTTCAGGTTAAGGAAAGTTGGTATGCAGAAAGAAAGGAATTCGGTTCTTGCAATCTGCGCCCCAGGAACGAGTGGAGGAAGTTAGTAGAGTCAGCCAAAACCCGCTTGGGTTGACAAAGGCTGCTAAGTAAGTAATCTGCGCCCCTGAGCTTTTCGTCTCAGGTTAAGCAAAGTTGATATGCAGAAAGAAGTGTTGACAATGTATACTGTTTCATAGAAATTGTCATAAAATACCATGTAATAGCCCAGATTTTCGGCAATGGTCAATGTGAATTGAAGTATTTTATAACAGAAGTCGATGTTGCCTAAATTTCGATTCATTGAAAAATTAAAAAACTTGAACAGGGCTGATACAAAAATCAAAAATGTAGTAAGTAAGCAGCACCAACAATAAAATTTGTTCTAAGTTACCCCTGTGGTATAGGTCAGGAGCTTATTATTATTATTATTAGAAACAAGAAAGGTTATGAAGTGAAAAATGATATCGAAAATATCCCCCGCGTACAAATTCCCTTTCATAATAAAATTATTCTGCAGTTTCTACGTCCACTCCACAGTGAACAAGTCTCATTTCCTGCCTGTACGAATAACATTTACCTAAGGTGTTGGTGAATTAGGTCAACTGGAGGTGAACTGAAGGAAGAACGATGAAAAGAATAGCAAGAAAATTTCCGTTCGAAACTAATGCTTATTATGGAGAGGTTAGCAGTAAATGAATGTTGAGAAGTCGGAGAATAGTGTAATGGAAAGCAATGTGAACGTAATTTATGTTCCCAGTGTATCATGGACCTGCACACCGCAGAAAACTTCCGGTGTTACACAGCACCAAACATTGTAGCAGATTTAAATTTCAGATGACGTAGTCTGCTTGCCCTATCTGCCCTATGCTATATATATTGTCTCGAACTGCTTGTAAAAGTTCACCTTACGTAGATCAACGTCATTGAATGTTTCTAACTGTCGAAAGTTGGTAACCGAAGTGCAATGAACTCATGCTTGTAGTGTCATTTGAGCATGGCTTAAGAGTTGTTTTTTTTACATGAAAATTCCAAATTTATTTTTGTTTGGTCGAACCGAACCGAGAAAATGTTGTCCCATTTCATCGAGAACAATATCAATAACGTAATGAATTATTCACGCAAAAACCTCGACAAAATACGTATAGGAACTCAGCTAAAAATGTGGCCCAGTCTCTCTGTTTTATTCACAATTTAATTAACACCTCGCCTGCAATTCATATCGTAAATTATTGAAAAGCTATGCAAATGGATTTTCATTTTAAAATAATAATAAAAAAAATCGCTACGAGAGAACGAGACGAAGAGACAAAATGAAAAACGAAAAATGCGAAAATTTAAAATTGTAAAACTCACCTGTATGCTCTATCTGGTATAAAGTGCATCCTCTATTTAATGGTACGTACGGTGATAATACTTTTTATGTATGTATCGCTAACGTGTGTGTAATTTTGTTGTTGGGATGTGGTGTGGTGATAGGTGACAGCTTATAAAGACGATTAATCCATTGTCAGTTGATTGAAATTGATGTTGCTCTCAATATAAATGCAACACTTTTCTTGCTACGAGAAAACACGAATGTCAAAGTGTTTTTGTTTGTTTTTCTTTTCAGTTTAATCCATTTGGTCTTAGGTTTTATTATGTGGCTCATTCAATTTCTGTTTGTTTTTTGGTTTTGGTTAAATGATCTTATGCTTCGATACAAAAAAATTTAATTATGAAGGACTGTTTCACTTACACAAACTCACAATATTTTTTTTACTTGACTTAAATCTTATGACTGGTTGTCTTGTGTCTTATTTAAACCATTATAAACACACAGTTCTACTAGTTCTACAAGTTCACATTTTTTTTTAACTTTTTTACTTATTTAAGTTGGGTGATGTGGCAATAATCAGTTCACACGATTGTACAGCGACAACAACGAAATTTTCTTTTAAAGGTCTAAGCTCACAAGTTTTTTTTAATAATTTTTTTCCCATTTTAAAAACAGAAAAGGAAAAACTTAAAAATTTAACAACAAAAACTCGAAAAACTAAAAAAATTAATGAAATTATTTGGTTGGTTTGGTTATTACATTTGACTTCCGTAGCTCCTACCAGTTTTCCCAAATACACATTGCACATTTCAAAATCAATTCTAAATTAATCCAAAAATTTCTTTTTGTTTTTTTTCTGTTTAAAATTCAGCAAATTCCTTGGCGCATTTTTCGGTACTAGAAATCCTCAGTGCCTCCTCTTCGTAATCGTCAAAGTTGCTAGTATCACCCGGTCCTTTGCAGCGTGGTATGAAAGGCGCTTCGATTTTTTTCTGGAACACAGCTATCCAATCGGTGGAAGCAAACCATTTATGACCTTTGATGTCATTGACGCCCGCCTTCAAATTGCCGTAACGTTTCGTTAAATCGACTTGCAGCAAATTTCGCAGTAAATCTTTCAAATCCGAACCGAAGTGTGACGGGAACCGTACTTTGCCGGACACAATTTTTTCATAAATTTGGATCGGTTGATCGGCGAAAAATGGCGGATAACCAGCTGCCATTTCATATACTAAAACGCCCAATGCCCACCAATCGACGGCTTTGTTGTAACCTTTGCTTAAAATGATTTCAGGCGCTAAATATTCGGGTGTCCCGCACAGGGTCCATGTACGACCTTTGACACGTTTGGCGAAGCCAAAGTCTGTGACTTTTAAATAGCCCTGAGAATCGATCAGAAGATTTTCCGGTTTCAAGTCTCGATAAATAAGATCTAAGTAGTGCAAATATTCAAATGCTAAAACAATTTGTGCAGCATAGAAACGTGAATGCGGTTCCGAGAAACGGCCCACTTTCCGTAGATGCGAAAACATTTCGCCGCCTGGCACATACTCCAATACCATGTACAAATTTGAATTATCCTTAAAATGGTATTTGAGGCTGACTAAAAATGGAAACGAGATGGCTTGCAGGATCCGTTTCTCGTTCAATGTATGTTCGACCTGTTTTAGTTTGACCACCTTCTGCTTGTCCAAAATTTTCATGGCATAATAGTCTTTTGTTGGTTTATGTTGAACGATCATAACGCGGCCGAACGAACCGGTGCCGAGCGTTTTGATGCGCTCGAAATCATCGAGGGCCGCAGTGTTGGTCGGATTGCGTTTCCATTTATCTTCGAATTCCTCTTTCGCCTGTTCGAGGAACTCCTTTACGCTCTCGGCTGCGTCGACTTTCTTATTTGCCGAGGTCGCGTTGTTACCCATTGTTAACCGACTGTCCTTTTTCGAGTCCAGCGTGTATTACACTTTTTTGCTTTTGCTTTCGGTGTGTGGGATTATGTTCTCTATTTGATTTTTTTGTTTTTGTTTTGGTTATTGGAAAAAAATTGCTTTTACTCGATTGTGTTGATTTTTTTCCCGGCCTTGCAATTGTTGTGTATATTTATCACGTAAATCGCCGATGAGGAAAAAAATCAAGAAGTAAAAATGAGGAAGTAAAATCAAAAACAAAACAGAAAATTAATCGAAAATAAAATAGAGACTCTCTTGCCACACACTAAATAAACAAATTAAAAACAATAAAAACACTCACACCTTGCCCTAGATTGAACAGAAAAACTGTCACACACAATTTTTTCGGAAAATTTAACTTTTTTCTTATGTTTATCGATCACCCCCGAACTTGACGTTTAATAGAAATTCCACTTCACAATCTTTTTTTTTTTCAGGTATTTCCCTTCAGCAAAAATATATAATGTCCGCGCTACTACCGAAATCAACTTTTAAATGTTACGAAATAAATTAGCAATAAATTAAAATCACAAACAGCTCCTTCTCGTTTAGCCCCGCATTAAACTATTCACTCCCAAATGGTTCAACACTTTTCGTTCATTTTTTTAGACATTTTGTATGTGTCCAACTTTCAACACTTTTCATTCGGCACAAATTTTCCTTCTTTTCCAACTTTTACGAAAATTGTTACTTTTCTGTCGTCGAATTTATATCATCAAAAATGAAAAAATTCTAAATCAAAAAATGAATTCCTCCGCTTCCTTTAGAAAAATAGCCAGCCAATTCCATTAAACTGGATGAGAACACAAAAACTGAATACAAAATGTTACGACAGAATTTTATTCACGAATGCCTTGGTGACACTCTATACTTGCTTTTGATGGGTTTTTTTTTTTCAATCGAATTCTCGCACAGCGCACAACCGAATGAGTCTGTTTCATACGTTCCAAATGTTGACATTGGTATAACGACTAGTAGACTTTTTCGTTTTTGTTAGGTTGAAATTCCATATACAAACTGTATAATACCGGTAATACTTTTTAGATCATTACCGACAATACCATTAAATGCACTGAAATGTTTCTGAACTGGTGGCGGGTGGTATACATTACAGTGCTATAATTATTGTCGAATATAAATAGTTCTCCAAATTAATTGATTATAATCCGATTTTTTTTATTTAAAAAAATGGAACGAGTAGAATAATTCCTGTAATCTGGAATTTTGATTACCTACCGAAAACCCACTCAAATAAATCGACAAATATGTTAAATGCAAATGTAAGTTTTTCGAATAGGTGTGATTGGTAATTCCAGATCATAAGAATTGTTCTATTCGCATCAAGTTTTTTTTTTTAAATAAGATCAGAATTAATTAATTTAAAATATTTTTTAAACTGGCCGGTAGACCAGCTGGTAATCGGTCAACTCAAGCGATAATTTAAATGGTTACAACCAGTGTCTACATGTAAATTCAACTTGACAAAATAAAAACGAAAATCTACGTTTTATTGCAGTTCGTTCAAAGTGTCATTCCACAGTTGCCCCGATGAAAAGCTCTTTAACGTATTGAACTTGCTTTCGTTAAAATAAATCAATTAAAATCGCGCGAAATTCAAACCAAGAAGTGAACTTGCCAAATGAAATTTATTTAATGAACAATCTACAAGCACGGAATTTTGAAAACCGACACATTTTCTGTTCATGTGTTTTACTTGAGTTTCTGATTTCTCCATATAAAAATACATGCAAAATTCACAAAAGACCAATAAACCACAAAACAGAAAATGTGTCGGTTTTCAAAATTCCGCGAGTCTTTAAAATTGAATTTTTTACTTTTCCAAACAATATTTTACAAAGATGTAAGAGATCTATTTGAATTGTATTTCATTGTCTTATTTTCGTTAAGCGTCAATAGAGACATTAGAAAATTGAAAATTAGATCCGTTGAGCTTTTTACAGAGAATAAACCCATTGCCCTATGAGCCCAAAGTATATAAACAAACTGAAGGTAATGCAAATCCACAACAACTCAAAGTATATCAACACTGAACTATCTGAGTCCGGAGAGATATGATGAAAAATCACAATTCATATGATCAAGTGACTTGTGCAATAGCACAACAGGCCCACTAGAGGCTTAGGTGCTGGGCTAACCCCCTTCCCATCCAATCCAATCCATATCAACACTGAAGGTAATGCAAATCCGCAGTTACACACGGATCCAAACTTTCAGGTGAATTTTAGCTCCGTCATGTTACACACCTATTGAATTCGTTTGCGTCAAGTTGCATCTAATGGTGAATCTGGAACGATTTAGCGGCGTTATGTTGCACACATATAAAATTCGTTTGCGTCAAGTTGTATTTAGTGGTGAATTGGAAGTATTTAGGGCCGTCATGTTGCACAAGTCTAAGTTAGACAACATACGAAAATGAATTCACCTGAAAGTTTGGATCCGTAATTTCTCTGATCCGTTGAGGGTCTGTGCATTACCTTCAGTGTTTATATACTTTGTAAAAACTCACGGAACCCTACTTTCGGGTGAATATAATTTTTACAAACATCACAAAAGCAACTTAAGAACAGGCCTCTCACACCTCCTTATTTCCTTATTTTTCCTTATTTTTATGAAACCCTCCTTATTCCTCCTTATTTTGTTATAAAATCCTTATTTTTCGCAAATTTCACCGACGAAAAATTAAAAATTCGATGCGCGGCGTTTCCAAATTACTTTTATTATGCAACACAAAGAACTCTAATAGAAAACGAAGTGGTGGCGCATTGTCGTTCCAATATGATTGATTTACTGGACTTATACCATATATTTTTGTGGTTTCCTTCGATAGTTAGCACGACCTAAGAGGTGGCACCTATCGAGTTGAACTATTTTATTTACCATTAACATCACCTTTAAGAGCGATATCGCGAAAAAATTAGCACGTTGGAAGACAAAGGTTTTTTTAATGGAATGACTTATGGCTCATTTTATTTGCCTTTCAATTCTAAAAGACACGTATGTTTCACATTTTCTTTAAATTGCTTATTTTCGGACTTATAGATGTCAAAGTAAACGGTATTCCCGCAAAACGGTGGTTGCAAAACGGTTTTTTCGATATAACTGAAGCAAGAGGCAATGAATTTAATTGTTATTAGGTTAGAAAGTGGGACATTAATAGACACAAATTTTGGTTATGGTCACCGGCTAGTTCTGATTGATCTTAGGAAGTTATATTCGAAAATAAGGTCGATTTTCAATCGAAATTGGAGAATTGCAATAAAAGAGTTCTGCGAAACTTACCCATGACAAAAAAAGTGGACAATAACATCTTATGAAAATAAAACCCCATGACTGTTCTATTGCAAAATTCAGTAGGCACTATAATTAAGCTTTCACCAGGATTTCTTAGATAATAATCCGCTGAAAGTTTTCTGTAAAGATGACTGATTGATTCGGAAAAAATAGGGAAAAAAATATGAACTTTATGCACCCCCGTGAAACAGTTCGAGCCTAAAACCTCTGCTAATCAAATTACTATGTGCAATCTTTGCAATCTTTAGTCTATAGTCTATTGAAGGAGACCATACGCACCCTATTCGGTTCGGTAAATATCAATTTTCGTTGCTCGAAGTCGAGTAAACTCGGTCAACTCCAAAATACATGTAAAATCGATTTTGTACTTTTCGAACAGACACTTTCAGTTCATGACCAATCGTTAAATTTGTAAAATTTCGAAAGTTTTAAGTTGAAAAATTTGAACTAACTTTTCTCCTTATTTTTCCTTAATTTCAACTAACGATTTCCTTATTTCTCCTTATTTTTGTGCTAAAACCTCCTTAATTCCTTAATAAGGAGTCCGAAATTAGAGTGAGAGGCCTGCATAAGAAGTCTTATATTCAACCGAAACTTGGGTTCCGTAAAATTTGTGATCCGCTGAGCATTTGCATTACCTTCAGTATGTTCATATACTTTGTATGAGCCAATAAAAAGTTAATTTGGCCTCGAATTTGACACATGTGTGACATAGAAAAAAAATCGTATTGTAAGCCCCATTCGGAAGTTCACTATTACATGTATGTTTACCCTCCACTGAAGAAATCCGTTACATGCAGGGTAATTTTAGGATCTTTTTTGTCTTTAGATGTATGTGTCCTCCCCGCGGAAAGTGCTCTACAATTGTTAAAATAACACTTTCCAAACTTCAGGGATGCTTCTCAAATTTTTGGCCCAAAAAATGAAAAAGTTGGCTTTTTTACGCAAATAGTTACGTAGTTAGTTGATTTTTGGACCAAAAAGTGAATAATTTCGGGAAAAAGTACCATAGATCATTTTTTTTTGCTTAGAAATGTGTTTTACGTCGAACCTGTCGAAATTGCCTCTACTAATTTGGCATCTATCTCTCATTCTGAACGTCTATTTCCTTCTATTTCTACCAAAGGTAAATGAAAGGAGGGTGATGTCTCCGCTAGTGCTTGCCATGTAACGGACGTAACGAAGTAATATCAGTCTAAAACTGTGTACTCTTTCCTCGCTTAGAGTACCACCTGCGATCTTCAGTCTGAGGTTTAAATTTAAATAACTTTCAAAGACCTGTTTGAGATCGTCTGAAAAAGAATTGACCTTATGTACTGGTGTTAAAAATTCACGAAAATACTTAAGGTTACGATTACGAGCTTTTCGCAGCTTTTTAAAATTGGGAAGTTCGGTTTCTCCTCGCTCACCGTAAGATATTTGGTTCTTACTTCAACGATTTAGAAAAAAAAATAGAAGAAATATTTTGAAAAACAGTCTGCCGTAGCAGTAGGAAGCAAATTTCTTTTTAGTAATTTTCTTTATTTTCACTGAAAATACATGACCATTTCACATGTGATGAATATTTACATGTTTTACAATTTGTAAACTTCATCTAGCTGATTATTGGATGGGCGTGTTCCAAGAATGCTGGTAGCATTACCCTGTTGTAAGGCCAGAGAAATTTTGTTGCACAAAAAATGTCTGGCGCGAATATCATTCGATTCTTCAAAAATTTAGTTCCAGAGCGGGTTTGGGATTCTACAGTTCATTCATAGGCTCATAAAATTGACTATTGAAAATGGATCCAACTTCGGCAGATGGTTTTCAAAAGTTTTATCAATGAAGATCGCCCAGGCAAAATTGTGAAGAAAAGAATCTGACTTCAGAAAAAAATGAGTTTTCAGTTGAAATATTCGGTTTTGCGTGCAAAAAGTTGCTCACTTTTCCAGATTTGCTAAATAGTTGGAAAAGGCATAGAGGTAGACTACCTAGAGCAATTATGACCGAAATTCATTGAAAATTACATCACACACACCACTAGGGAAAAAGTGAGAAAAGTGAGTCAGAAACATCCCTGAAACTTCGTTGCTTAAATACTTGGCTCATGGAAATAATTACTTTTGCCGCATCCATACAAACTAGGAAAATTGGTGTTGTAAAAACGTACAGCAGTGTACGTTTTCATAGCAAGTTTTTAAAAATAAACGACTATGAAGTATGGTGAAGTGATGCCCATTTTGTGTTGAAAATATTATGTATTTTGTTACCACTTTGGTGTGCAAAAATGAAATAAAGTTTAGAATTTGTGTTTTTTTTCTGATGTCGATAGTGTTCAAAATTTCAGTGCAGAAAAGGTTAAAACGACGATTGTTTGCTAGATAGAGTCCGGATCGTCTTGTTCAGACAGAAAAGAAGTTTTTCGGGTTTCTTTCGTCACCCGTAATTTTAATTAACCAATTCCAGGAGGAATCTGGTGTTGCTCGCCAAAGTTCACGCTTCGCTGTTTCTAAGTATTCTAAAAAAAATCTATATTCAGCTGAACGTTTTTTTTTAATCGGTAACAAGTACAAATGGGTAACGCAGCAGTATATATAATTACAGTTAAAATGCATTAATGCATCCTCAAAAAAAAATCCGATGGTCTAATTTTGATGTCGTTAACTATGTTGATGTTGGTTTTAGCAGATTACCAGCACCAATACCCTCTAGGGGGTATTGGTAGCACACTAAATTGATACACAGGCTTCCAGATTTTTCTGATTACTCGTAAACCAACTGTTGAAACTTAAAGTGACGATGATCCGCAATGTTATTTAGAAAGTAACAATTGACTTTGTAACTTTAATTCAATCATTTAAAATCAAAACTTAACTTTTTTGGAAATTCTATAGACTTTCAATTTCCCGATGTTAGAATTGTTAGAAATTTTCTTAGTTCTATTCACTTGGCAACCTTCCCCCATAAATTGCTCTTTCCTGAAACCTTAAAAAGTATCCTCGGATTAGCTAAGTATACTGGAACTAGTTTCTTAAAAATTTCCAAATAAAACTTAAGCATTCGACCAACATACACAGAACTAGAACTAAAAATAAACCACTCGTTGTTAGTTTTTATTCGATTTCTAATTGCATTCATTGGACATTGGAGTCGCAAAATAAATTTACGTGATGCCCATATCAATGGTCACTGTAGGTCCATTTAAATTACCACTTTCAGGTCGATCTGAAAAGGTACGAATGTGGCAATTAGCTCGATACAAATCTGACCCATATCATAAAGTCACGAAATTCAAATAATTAAAAAAAATCGTCATTCGTTAATGCCGACAAATTATCCTAATAATATTTTCGAATCGCAATAACTCTTATACGAATACGAAACACAGTATGGTATACAAGAGACGCCAACCCAATAAAAATAAAAATTTCTAACATTTGGTACTACTCACACATACCATTTACAGCGGTATTCATTCCATAAGTTGCCTCAACACCCTCAACACCGGCCTAAATTTCTCTCAATTTCATGAATTTGCGCAATACAAACTCATTGGCGATCATATAGCCACCACACCATACCACCACAAACATCACACTAAACGAAGAAAAATATTTTCATCTCCTTCTTCCATTGCCGGTACACACCATCTTCTGTCGACCTCATTCACACACGCATTACGCAAACGTGCACCAACACATATCCGTTCGTCAGAAACGAGTCAATTTTATCGAGCTATCACCCATCCGTCCTCATTTAACCGACAACTTCTGAAAAGTCAACAGCTCGTTCCAAACGTCTACAAACCGTGATAATTCGTTAGTACGAAATCTAAATATTCCAAATAAGTGAAAATGGCTGACGTTGTTGAAAATGCGTGAGTAATCGTTTATATTTGTTCATTTCATCAAAATTTTGTTGCATAAATTGTGAAATTCGTCATTGGAAATGGGATTTTTCCGTTGAAGCGGTGTATTCTTTTGTGTTTTTTTTTGGCGGCAATATGGCGTCGCTTTATATTTTGTTTGATCACAAGCCTTTCCGTTAAAATACACGAAAATACGATGTGAAATAATGCGCAATTTGTTCGTAATAACGTTGGTTTTCCAGTGAAACGAAAAAATGTTCAAAAAAGTTCTTAGTTGAAATGATTTTGAAATGGTTAAGATATTCACGTTGACCGTTTTTTCTTCTTGGAATAAAATGGCGACACCATTATTCACGCGTATTGATTGTGTCTCATTAAAATCATTGTCATATTAACATAGTTCGTAATATTGCGAGAAAATGTAACCGCAGAACATAATTTTTCTGTGAGGTGTAAATTGTTTAAATTGTTAATCATAAAAAAAAATTGCGGTGATCGAAAAAAAAAAATTCAATTCTTACAAGTTCATGCAATTGCCATTTCGCTTGATGAGTGCGCCACTGGTAACATGGCATCATTTTCGAACTGCGCGTTGAGTAGCTGTTTCGATTTTGAAATATTTTTTGCGTTGAGAACGTTTTAGAATTTATAAAAGGTTGATTACGGTCGCTTTGCAAACAGTAAAAATTTGACATCATTTCTAAAAATTTTTTTTGTTCATAACGTCTGCTGGTAACGTTCAAATGGAAAATTTGATCTTAACAAATACACCAACTTCGTCGTATAAACAATTTTGTGTAAATTTGATGAGCAAACGTTTAAACATACACGTTTTTTTTTTGTTGGAGTCCATTTGAATGGATGAAAGATAAAAATTGCCTTCGAATTGAATTGCCTTGTTTATTATTACGCGTTCTGCAATTGAAATTCTTTTAAATTCAAATTTGAACACCAATAAAATGTGGTAGAGATATAGACAAAAGATGCTGATGGTGTGATTAATATGTATCGAGTTTTTGTTATAGAACTTTTCATTTTCCATTTGAGCCAACCGATCTATTGTTCGAGTAACGGTTTTATGGAAGCTATTCTTAGCAGTATTTTATTAATTATCTCAAGTGCATATTTGTATCAAGCTGCCTAAAATATGATGATATTAGAGACATTGAAAGATCAATACATCTTAATTATTTGTTCTAATTCTATGCATCTCTCTAATTCCAACCAAACAGCTATTAATCACCTCATTTTTTCTGAATAATTCGTCCTTGACCTTGAGTTACATTGATTACCGCTCCATTCCTTTAAATTAAAATTTTTTCTCTTTTTCTTTTCCAAAAAAATAACAGCGAAATCCCAGTAGTCGAGAAGGAAGTCGAGGAAACTGATGCCCCGAAAGTGGTTGAAGCCGACGAAAAGGCAGTAGAAAATGGCCACGTTGAGGCTGCTCCAACAAAGAATGGTGATGTGGAAGCAGCAGCTCCCGTAGAGGAGGAAGAAGAAGAATCCAAGGATGGCGAAGAAGAAGCCAAAAATGGTGATTCAACAGGTAAGAGATTGCTTTCATTCGAACATAAAATTTCGATTCCAATTGCGACCACAAAATTTTGTTATTTTTTGTTACTGTTCTCAATTAAAATGATTTGAGGTTAAACAAAAAAGAAAAAAAAACATTTTTCGCTTCGAATGCGCTTTTTAGTGAGGCGAAGTCAACCGGTGTAACATTTTATTTGGATTAGATTCAAATAGATTCTTTCGTTATAAGAACTTTTCAATGTATACAATTTCCCATTCATTCGAACGTTTGTATTATACCGACTTTTGTTGGTGTATCACATTTTCTCATGTGAACTGTCGCGCATTCTACTATGGTACAATAACTCTTTCTCAACGTTAGTAACTTATAACAAAAATATAAAATAAAAGCAGAAGAGGTATTGGTATATGGCGTTTATTTTTTATTCGAGTACATAAACAAAGTGCTTTGAACTTGTTTCAGTTCAGAAAGTAATATTACATGCCTTTGTGGATAGGTGAATATATATATACCACCGTACCTCTATTTTGATCACTTTTCCACTGCATAGGTAAATAACTAAAAATAATAAAGAAAACGAAGAAGAAAAAAATTTCGTTACTCCGGTTGCTCTTCATCTTGACTTCATTTGCCGCACAACATGTGGTGTAACGTTCAAAAGAAAAATTTGTTTTATTTTTGGATTTTTTTTACATAAAACAAATGAATAATATATGCTGCCGTTGGTCTGTTGTTTGTTGCGTTCTCCATATTTTTATTGGTTTCGTTTTTTTTATTATTATTCTCCTTTCGTTGTTGTTGTCGGAACGCTGCGCATACGTATTTAGCAGAGGCAACGAAATGTAACCACATGTTTTCTTCTCTGTCGGTGTATAACCATTCGGATAAGTGGGAGAGAGGATGATTTTCAATGGACGAATTTATTTATTTTTGTCGTTGTAATTTTCCGCTGTCCTTCTGATTGGAAAACGGGTATAAAATGTTTTCTACTCGGTCACAATGACGAAATTTAGTTTTTATTTCTTACCATCGATCTACGGAATATTTTTGATGAATGCTTCCATGTACCGTTAGATTTGGCGCATTTTTTGACTCATCAGCGTCACTGAAATCGTACGATGTTTTACGTGTTCTGAAACAAGAATCTAATCTCTTGAAATACGAACAGACTGTTTGGTTCATTTTGTTATTTCTTCCAATTTAGAACAAATATCTGCAGTTGATGCTGCTAAGACCGTTATTACCTTTGACTGCCATCTTTTTTTGTTATAACACTCCCCTGATGAAACTCTGTTTATTGCTCTGTAATGAAAAGTAGTTCAAACTCGTGCGGTAAAACTTTTTGCGTAGATTTTTTTTAAAGGAAAGGATGATGTTACGAGATCGTTTGACCTTTACCTTTTCCATGTGATGCAAGTTCTCGTAGCTCCCGAATGAATTAACGTCGGAGTTTACAAAAAAGTTTTTTTTTTGCGCACAGAATGAATATTTGTGGCGCAAATTTCAAAATTGCCCTTGGCGCCAAAAACTGTGTTCCCAGCCTTTTATTCTTTTAATTTTACTGTCTAAACTCCAAATGTTTCTGTTGCTCTTTGAATTGCAAAAAGTTTCTGTTCCAAGGTCAGACCATTGTACTTGTAGCCAGACTGTTTCACATGTAGTTAGACTGATGTTGTACTTAAAATAAGTTGTTAAGTTGTAATTGAGTTGTACAAATGGAATTACCCACAGCGCAATGTTTTTAATCATTTGTTTTTGTTCTTCATTGCAGAAGCTCCAGCCACCGAAGCTGTAAAGCGAAAAGTTGAAAGTGATAGTGCCGACGCTGCAGAAGAAACTGCAGAAACACCTGAAAAAAAATCGAAACTATCGGAAGAAACCATAGCCACAGTTGAAGCTGAGGCGACCGCTTAAAAATTTCATCCTTATAAATTCAATACACACACACACACATCCCATCATCCCAAAAAACAAAGTTGTCATATGACTTATCAAATATCATCTTACATTTGACTTTTTTTTAGTTTGTTAAACATACCTAAAGTAAATTGAAAAAAAAAATTATGTGTAAAGTTTAGAAAAGATGATAATATTCTTTAAAAAAAAATCATAAACTAACAATAAGAGGAATGTAATTTTGTGAATACTAATTTGACATTTACATTTATGATAAATTTCTTGATGAAAATAATATTATTGTCGGTTAAAATGTAATCGTTCAGAAAATCGTTCAGATTTTCAATTTGACATATGGGACAGTAGATGATTGATTTTTTTCTTTGACAAAGAATAGCATAAATAATAAAAGATACAAAATCGAATTGACTTGTCTCTTTTTTTCTGAATTTTCTTAACTTTACGGATTCAGTTTTTTTCGAGTATTTTAATTATTTAACTAACGAAAGAGAGATACTTAATTGGATATACATTCCTAACAAAACTGAAAATGAAAAAAAAAACATATTTTTAGTTTAATGAAACAAACAAGAAAAAGTACATAAAAAATGGAAAACAAACAAGGAAAAACCACCACCAATTACAAAATTTGATAAAGTGAAAATTTATTGGATTTTACGTTTTAATAAAACAATTACAAATCTCAACACGAAAATTTTTGTTTTTTTAATTTTATTTTTGAATATCAGATGAATTATGCAAAGTGGTAATGGACATTTCGTTAGTACTTTTACAATATTGGAAAAGATGATAAAGAAAAATTATCAAAAAAAAAATATTTGAAGTTAGTTCATAGGATAAAATCGTTCTCCCTCTCTAAAAACCACACACCCCCGACACACACAACTCATCCCCTTAATCAATTTTACTAATCTTAGAATGTTAAATTATTATTTTTTTTAGTTTTTTCTTCGTTTGTAATTATTTTGATTAATTTTGTATTAAGGAAATATATTGCAAACTCGAAAACAAAAAGAGAACTGTAGAAAGTTTGCATAAACAAATATAAAAGAAGAAGAGAAGAATACTTACACACTTGCACGATACACACTCACGATGGCATATAAATCGTTTATATTGCCCGTGCCAAATAAATGAAAAGAAAAAACAAAATTTGAACCCATACGACAGTTTACACACGAATTGGTTTTTCATTTTTCTAATTTGTTTTGCGAGAAAGAAAAAGTAACGTCAAGTTGCACATCGATATACGTGTGGCACCGTTTCTCCAGATAGATTTATGCTCCGATCTTCTGTGATTGATAACATAATCAACCATTACATTGGAATTGGACAAGTTTGATGGAAATGAATTTGCTTCCAATATTGTTTTTCTTATTCGACAACATCAAAAACTCTGTCCGGCGCGGCGTAAGAGTACACAAAGTTCTGATGTTCCAATTAACAGCGAATTAGAAAAATGTTTCAAAGAAAAACTTCTAATTTAGGTTCTTGAGTATTGGGTCGACAAACTAGAAAATGTTGTTCCGAATCTAATAGTCCGAAATGGGATTTGATCGGTGGATTATCAGCTACGTTAAAAAAAGAGCTCCAATTCTCCGTTAAAAAGCTTTACATTTTTGTCAACAAAACTGCATACATTTCCATGTTGGAAAAATTGGTATACGAACGAATTGTATAGTTTTATCAAAGACGCGATCTAGACATTTTCCCTCGGACTTTATAAAATTAAGACGCAGCACGATGTAAATAATTTGCTTTTATGACTTGCGGACAACACAACACACAAACCACAGAGAGGCACAGAGTGAGAAAATCTCCATTTATAGCTACTATATAGAACGAAGTGCGTATTAATGTCACGGTGGTAGTATTACGTTGTAAGAAAATGTTTAATTGTGAAAAAAGTGAGTAACCTTTCTGTGCGGAAATTTTTCAAATTGTTGTGGCGCATTTTTCTTACTTGAATTTTTGAGTGGGAAAACGATAATTTTGCACACATTCAACGCTACTACGAGCAGTGTACAAGAAAAAACAAATTTAATGATCGATCACTGCCAACCATATCAGCATAAAATGAATTAAATTTTAGAGAAGAACTTGGGCAACTCTATATTTCGTGTTGCCTCAACGCTTTTTTTATAACTAGAAATATTTTCACATTCGATGAATGGATGCAAAATGTCGTTTCTGCGATCTCAAATGTATCTGTTCCATTCGGAAAGATGCTCCAACAATTGAAAAAAAAAATCCCAAATTCTTTTTTTTGTGGCAAATTTACAAGAGAACTTTTTTCTATCATAGACGACATTTACTGTTTTGAAGGATTTTTTCCCCTTTTTTATTCGAAGAAGAAAATATTTGCAAAATTTAAAACCGAAAATATTTGAAAAGTGATGTTCACATACAGACATTATATACATATACAGAGATGTTTTTCGTCAGATTGAATGTATTATTAATTTTACAGTAAAAGAATACATTGATTAAAAACTTAAACAATTATATATTATACAGGATTTAAAATGTAATGAAAATTAAATAAGATAAATGACATATACGTTGGATCTCGGCAAATACCAAGGAACATTCTCAACGGAAGGTTCACAGGAAAATAAAGTCGTTTTCAAAATTTACCCACTTTCTTTAAATGTTTATGCCAAGTACTTGAATCTCAATAAGTGGAGAGACTCGTAACTAATAAATGCCCAAGGACTCTGTTTCACCGCTTTTCTTTACTACAAACAGCATTGGTTGTCAACTGTTCAGATTCCGTTTCGAATAGGTCCGTAGCCATCGAATGAACATTTACTGGAGAATTCAATATGGAACTGAGTACACGCATTGAAAGCGTTCACCACAGTCTTTTATACATTAAAAAAAATTCCCCGGGACCGAAACAATTTTGAAAATCTGATCGTTCGTGAGGTTGCGTTCCTTGGTATTTCGAACTAACGTAAGACTTGTAAATTATTTGCAATAAAAAAATTTATTTCTGGAAATTAAAAGTGTGTTGCGATTGGTTTTATTTGAATTGGGATTAAAATGATTCGATGATTATCAGGTGTTCGGTGAGTTTTTCAAAAAATTTCATGAATTACACCAAAATGCAAACATGCCCCTCCTCCACACCTCTCTGAAACTGTTTTGTCACAAAAGTTCAGTGAGTGGACATATTTTGATCGAAGCTAATTTTTATCTTATAGTCATAGGTCATACCTTTCTAACAATACCCCACTCAATGTATTTCGTGTGAGAAAAATCACTTCGTTGACTTGAAAATTGTCGTGAAGTCGCCAACTCGAAAATAGAGTAATCAAAGAAAGTCCAGGTTTCATTTTGATAAATTTGTTTCTTTAAACGTTTTATATACGTTCCTTTTATCGAAGCCAAATAAAATATGAAAAGTGTGAAGACTTAATATGAGTGTTCTAACTATTTAGCCTGTTTTCGAGCTTTGTCCGATTTTACTGAATGCTATTTTGAGCTCCCAATAGGTTACTGAATCGATGTGCGTTCTTAGTTTTTGGAAAAACTTCTTTTTTGTTGAGGAGAGGCGTGCAAAACACAATAGCGTTGACCTTTTCTAGATTTTCTATCTTGCACGCCTTCGGCTCGAAATACAATCTTCCCACACGCCTCAACAAAAAAGGTCCCAGCAAGAAAGTGACCAGAAAATGTGAAAAACTGGTTTTTAGTGGGATTAAATGGCGAAACTGTCTTTAGGATAAAAAAAATCGTCCTCATGATCGACCATTTTGCAATCATCACCCTAGCTACTTTCCACCCAAAACTATGATTTTCTTCATCACGCGAAAATTGCATTTACATTAAATCGAGAATATAATACCACTGCGCACTAATTACGCGACTTGACCTTTCTGTTTGTGCATTTGACGACAGCTGAATTGTCGTTAACTGCATGAATCACATTGTTCAAGTTTAGTGAATGAAAGTTACCTCAATCGAATTTGTGTACGATAAATATCATTAACCCACGGTAGTACAGTAGCTGTGATGCTAGTCTCAAACGAGTGAACATTTACAATTTATAGGCTGTTTGTGACAGTCGAAATTCACAAAAATGGATTAACTGGGTACTGCCAGATTTGATTTTAAATATTGAGATTTTTATGAGAAACACATACTGACTTGCGTCACACTCGCTTCTGAGGATTATGACAGCAATGACTAAATTGAATTATCTTTTTTATACGAGTGGGTATTGTTCTTTGTTTGTACAGTGCACATAGTACCTTAGTGAACACAACAGATTATTAACTTTTTTTGAATGAACGAGTGAGGGTTAAAAAAAACTTGAAACCGGAGGATATTAGCTCACATTCCCTAACATTGACCGAGATTTATTTAAGATGAAGTGGAACACATTGGGGCTTTGTATTGCGTTTTATATCATTGCTCCATGTTTTTGCCAGATATTTAAAAAAAGCGCAAAACCCCTATCTCCAGTTATCTTTGGTAAGTATCGCTGATAAAATTTCTCAATTTTGTTTTGCTTGTAAAATATCAATGTAATGCGTCACTCATTAAACGTTAATTAAATATTTCAAAATTTTGTGGGGTTTTGACAAAGTTTGGTTGCTCATAATGATTTTCCCGAAATATCGCAAAAGTTCGTATGAGCGGTCAGCTAACGGGCGATTGTTGGAAATAGTGCAGCTTGAAAGGCATAAGAAACCATTGAAAATTGTCTTAGTTGAAAATGTTCCTTATATTGCAAAAAATATACCAAAACCAATGAAGTACTAGATATTGTACATAATCATCCTGTTGAAAATACTTAGGTGGAAAGAAGTACAAGATTCGATAATTCTATGTGTGGTATCAAAGCACTGGTATCAAAGTTGGTGGTATGCTTGCCGTCTGTAAATGGACCAATTTTTCCAACACAATTATTACATTCTTCATTTACAGACGTCTGCATTGTTGGATGCTGTTTTTCAGAGCAGAAATTTATTTCGCACATTCGAAATCCTTTCATAAGTCTACCGATTCTTTTCACTTTACCATTTTCAATATCTAAATTTCTAGTTCCAGGTGATGGTGGCAACCAAATGGATGCACGGTTAAACAAACCAGACGTAGTTCATTACATCTGTGACCAGAAGACCGATTATTGGTTTAACATTTGGCTAAATCTCGAACTACTTGCTCCATACGAAATTTACTGCTGGATTGATAACATTCTACTGATCTACGACAATGACACAAGGACGACACAAAATTCACCTGGAGTTGAAACAAGAATTCCCGGTTGGGGGGATCCAGAAGTTGTTGAATGGATTGATCCGAGTCATGCTGGATCCGGAGCCTATTTTAAAGATGTTGCGAATGCATTAGTCGCACATGGCTATGTGAGAAATGTTTCAATTCGGGGAGCTCCGTATGATTTTAGGTAATTTGAACCGAACTTTGGAGAAATTTTGTTTCTTCAGGAACTTCCGATTTTTGTTTTTATTGCAGGAAGGCACCAAGTAAGAGTTCTTTTCATTATGTTGTTGTTGTCAAACATCAGGCTCTGCATCAAAATAAAGCTTACAAATTTTATAGATGAAAACAAGCAATGGTTCGTAGATTTAAAAGTCCTTGTCGAGCAAACTTACGAAACTAATGGTAAAGTCCCTATAACGTTCATCGTTCATAGTATGGGCGCACCAATGACCTTAGTATTCCTTCAGAAACAAAACAGAACCTGGAAAAATAGGTACATAGCTCGGATCATTTCATTGGCCGGTGCGTGGGCAGGCAGTGTAAAAGCAGTTAAAGTTTTTGCAATAGGTTCGAATTAATTTACGAGCTCTCATGGAAAGGAACTAAAATTTCTTTTCGTTAGGTGATGACCTTGGCTCACATATGTTAAGAGCGAGTGTTATGAGAGTGGAACAGATAACAAGTCCATCATTGGCGTGGCTATTACCGTCACCTCATTTCTGGAAACCAGACGAAGTTTTAGTTCAAACGAAAAGTAGAGTTTACACAATAGCGCAACTGGAAGATTTCTTCATGTATGATTGCACAATGCACATACTCAACTACCAGCTCTAAAGTGACCAAATATTATTTTATTTTCAGAGATCTCGCTTATCCCAATGGCTACGAAATGAGGAAAGATACAATGAAATATACCGATTTCACTGCACCTGGTGTTGAAGTACATTGTTTGTTTGGTTCAGGAATTCCTACTGTTGAGAAGTAAGCAGACTGTTGAAATCAAACTATTCTTGGAACTTAGTCCTTCTTAACTAAATGGCTCTTATATAGGCTGAATTACACCAAATCTGGCGACTTGAGCTCAAAACCAACTTTAATAAATGGTGATGGTGATGGGACAGTAAATCTCAGATCTTTGCAAGCATGTGCTCGCTGGATTGGCGCGAAGGAACAATTAAGCAAAAACATATCCACGCTATCACTGCCAGGGGTTGACCATTTGGGTATTTTGGGGGAACAAAGTGTAGTTCAATACATCTTAGGAGTACTGACTACGTGATGGATATTTGAATCTTTAGTAGTTACAGTGTAAAACAGGAACTTTAAATCTTTTGAAAATAATGAAATCAGACGAAAAACTGGGCGTGGCTTTGTTTTTTAAAAACTCAAAATTTTCTGTCAGCTTCACCACAACCGTCTTTAAGTTAAACTTGCAAGGACTCTTGTTAATCATCTGTTATCGATTGTGGACATAGTAAAATGTATGTCAAAACGAATGAAGTAAACGATTTTCTAGTCAAGTATAAGACAATAAGGTGGATAGAAGAAATAATAGATTCAATATTCAATGATTAAAGAATTGTAATTTCATAGTGACGTTTGCTTTCAAAACAAGGCTTGAGATGTATGCGAGAAAGAGAAGGAAAATGCCAAAGATGAGCAACATACCACTTACCTCGATGATATTGAGTCCGAACGCTCTAATTGAATCAATACATATCCCTCCTGGTGTTTTCAGTAGAATTTTTATATCTGCAATTGTTCTCACTTCAATTTCGACATATTTTCTAGCACGTTCCACCGTAAAATACGGCTTGATAAAACAATTTATTGGTTTTCTATTGAAGCAATTTGTTGAAAAAAGAGATAAGCCTATGGCCGTTGATAGACAAGATTGGATATATTAGACGCCGTGTAGATATTTAACTTTCGATAAAATGCTTGCTATGTACACTACACACTCAGAACATTTCGTTTGGAAGGTCTGATGAATTTTATCGCCAACGATGATGATAAAGAACCACAACGCTTATAATGAATAACTGTGTTTGCAATGGGTTTGTGAATTATTATTTTTTATCAAAAGCTTTACCTGTACGAAATGAACCATCATAACGAAACTGTATGGCCACGCAGGTGTTAATTTAATGTTTGATAAGTTAATGTGTTAGTTGAAATATTCAAAGCAAGCACAGCGTTAAATATATTCGGTCGGTGGAATATGATTATTATGGCTGTTAAAATACAATTAAATGTTGGCAGTACCGTACTTGTTCGGAATATTTTTTTTTTATTTTCCGTTCAATTTCCTAAACTTCCATGAAAATTAATAAGTTTGATCACTCCGAAAGGCGCCATGATCTTAAATCCAGCCCTGACTAGTGCTTCAAGTAATCGTTTAAAATTAAAAGTTCATTGATACAAATCATCCTTCCAAATAGCATATACTTACCGATGTGCACCGAATCAAAATGATGGTTACGCCTAATGGCTTCATCCATAAGAAAGCTAAAGCCTTTTTTTGAGTCAGCCATGCTTAAATATTTAGAACGGCGTATATTTTGCATATAGATGTGTTCGGCTTCTGTTTACTTGACATGACGTACATTTCAGTTTGCTACTTCACATCCGGTTAAAAATTCTCATTTTTTGAAGAAGGCGCATAGAATTTTTTCGATGACGACGCATGTAAATATCGTGTTGAAACCGTTCTTGGTTGAACGGATGGAGGTGAATACCTTTTTCAGTTAAGCATTATAAGCATGTCCTCGTGCTGATGACCATGCTTACCTTATTTCCGTTTTTGTACGTATCTTACACTCGACTCGTCAGTTGTGTATCTTCTCATTGCTTTCACAACTCAGAGAGCATAGCTAATAAGAAAAAGATCTGGAAATTTCTAAATGTCTGTCGGTTTGCATGGATTTATGGATCTAGTTGGGAATCTAACAGTTAGATTCTAACTTGAACGTAAATGTAAAAGAGTATTGTTTACAGTGAGTGGGCTTACATTTTATAGTGGTTTTTGTTTTGTTCTATTGTCTTCGCTACAATCTCAGTGTAGAGTAACATTTAAATGAAAATTACAAACAACAGTCTCGAAAATTCGATTCAAAAGACACTAAATTCGAAAATGAAGCAAATGTTGCAGATTCGAAATTTAAATTACCTATGGAAGTGGTAATTATTTATTCAAATGTGCAACATTCAGGACCTAATCGACGACAAAAAAATAATTTGAAAATTATTCAAATCAATAAATTAATCATCGAAACGTATGTGCATATAGTTAACATCCAATATATCTAGGTAATCTGCAGAAAATTGGTACAATAAAGCACATTATTTACACAAAATTTTTAGTTAAATAAAGATGAAAAACGAGTTCAACGAATACACTTCTTTTGGACGAAGGTCATGTATACTTCTCTGTAGGTTATTTTACTTCTCTACTGCGTTCATTTCTCTAGGTGGTATTATACACACGCTTTAGTAAAACGAACTCACATTTTCAATTGAATTTAATGAAAATCCACCGCACATTACCTACACCTACAAAAAGAAACGAAGATGAGTCTGATCTCTTCGATATTCAATTTACATTTTTAGAATATATGTATATCCCAATCAGACACTGCCACATGCTTTATTTGTATTCCTTTTGGCGCTTTATGTGTAGCATTTTTAACTCTTTTTCACTAGGAAAACGTTATGCCATCATCATTGGATATACAACACACGTAAATAGGGCCTTTTATATTGACGGATACCTATGAATCTAGATGCATGCTTCAATTACTGAATTTATGAATACTGTCGACTACTATTACTGAGAAAAAAAAAATATTTGTGCAACCAGAGAATTTTTGCTAACGTCTTTAGTGGCAAATAAAATTTCAATATTTGCAATAAAATTGTTGTTTTAATTACTTCAACGACTGTTTACACACAACAACAATTTCAGTTTCAGTTTAATGGCTCTTTATACGGCATATATAACAAACTCACATTTATAAGTAGATATATTCAGTACATATTCACGGCGAATACATTTAAAAAAAAATTTGAACTCAACTCCGACCATATATCATACAGTTTGGCTTTTATGTATAACACCTCAGTAAAACACAGTGAAATAAACGGCTTTACTGCATGTCGGTTCTTAACACACAAAAGAAGAAATTGTGTGTGCACAATTCGGCGACGTATGTGCCACCGGTGCATTTTTTTACTTCTGGCATAGCATCACACACAACCTCTATTTGGCTGTGTGTGCGTACGGTTCGTTTTTTGGGTTAATTGATTTAAGATTCAGTATGTTGTGAGTGTGTGAGTTTTGTAACGATTTTTAACGAGCTTTTCGGTTCGAATCGTTCGAATGTTTCGAAGTTTCTTTCTAGAATTTTCGTTTATATTATTGTAACCGGTATAGCAGCCAAGGGCTGTGCGTATCTTCCTGCATTTATATATGATGACAAGGTCGTTAGTGTATTCGGTATTGAAGTTACTTGTAAAATCATTATTTGATAGCACATTTGTCAAATTTATAACCGTTAATGTTAACAAAAGCACTCTACATGAAGACAAACTTTCTTATCTTATTAGATGGAAAATAAGATGATAAGATGGCCTGCTAAATAAAAAAAAAGGTTTAGGAAATGTGTTCATACGAAACATCGCGCCCATATAGATCATCTTCAAGTTAAGGTACGTTCAAACGTAACCTCAGATTATTTTCGTTGTGTTTGATTTAACCCAAACTTTTATGTCAAAAAAGAGCTGCCATTTGAGCACTAAATTTAAAATTCTGTGTAAAAAAAGAACGAACAGACGGCGGTTCAAAATCTTTCGTTCAAATGACATTATTTTTAACGTTTATGGCATTTCAGACGGCCTTGTATTGAAGATGATCTATATCGGTTGCGGTATATAAGTTTCTCCCAAGGTCATTTCGAAATGTCAAACTTTCAGGTTGACGAAAATTGTAACGAAAAATTTACAAAGACATTGGTTGACGTTTAGGTTATGTTAATCTCTGTGGATGAAATCGTTGTCATTCGTGTAATCAAAGTTCGGGTTTACACAGTATACAGTATACAGTATTTGGAACAAACCTATTGTCTCGATAGATCGAACAACTTGCAGATTTCATATTAAATTACCTTGCCATAATTAAATTTGAAGCTATGATAACGTCAATAATGCGAATGTTCATCAATAATGAAATGCGTATAACTCAGATCTGATTTCAACGAGTTTACATCAACAAAAATTTATATTCAAAAACTATAAATAAATTACAATTTTTCGTAGTTCAAAATTCTATGGACGTAGATCCAAGTATACTCCAAACCCTCTGCAATTTAGTTGCTTTTTGGTTAATATCAGAAATTTAAGTTTTGTCTATCCATCTAGAATAGAGGTGATTTCTTCGAAGTGATATGCTTCATTGTCTCTCACCAAAAAAGTACTCCGTGTGAGAGACAAAATTGATTTGTTGTTTCAATTTTTGCTTGATTTACTTGACAGCTCGCTCTCTCACGAAGTACTTTTTGTTGAGTCGAAACCGTCGAAACATACTTTACATATTCTAGTCAGCTCCAGTAATGCTTAATTTCCTCTTACCAAAAAAGTACTCAGTGTGAGAGACAAAATTGCATTTTTTCAATTTTTTCTTTGTTTATTTGACAGTTTGCTCTCTCACGGAGTACTTTTTGTTGAGTGGAATGGACACTTAAGTTAAGCAACGGTTTATACATTAAAACTGTTGATATAGACGCAGGTTCATAATCACATCCAGCTCCTGTTGATTCCATTTTCTTTCCATTGGCCGTAACAAGGCAGCGTCTTTTTAGGCCTCCAAACGTTGGTAAACAATCGGTGTGATTTTGCAAGAGAGCTGCCTGGGCCGTAATTTTATAATAGACCGTATTGTTCCAATCAGCGAGTGTTTTTTTAGTTTTCTTACATTCACTGTGCAGCTTATCATAGTTCTACAAACTTAAATTTCAGTTTGCTTAATCGGTCAATTCATAGCACTGCTCATAGCATTAATACACGTATGTCAGACGTAACTAAGCTACTGAATTTTGAGACATGTATGCGAGTACTTTTGCATTTGTTTTGTTTTGTTTTTTTTTTTTTAACGAACATCAAGCATGACTTTTGTCTTAACGAAAGAAATGCATATCCTGCATATAATTTGACTTAGGTCACATCTACTATTTCGATATTGATATTTCTCTTTCCAAATTTTGAAATGGTCCGTTGTACACAAAGAGTGCTATACTTGCATTGCTTTTACAGTGTAAAATGTACACACATCTGGTCCATTTTAAGATTTTTGAATATTTTATTGGGAATTGCCATAGTGCCAACGAATTACAATGTCCATTGTTTTCTAAAAATTGTGCTACATTAATATCTGATAACTCTTTTGCTCGCACTTCATACGTTTTATCAGAAGCAAATATAATTATCATCTGAGTCATGTGATTGTGGTTGTTTCCCTCTTTTCGTAATTTTACTGCATTGAGGAAAATTAGATTTTTTTGTTCACTTAAATTGTTTTCTTATTTTCCTGGTTTCCACTCATTCTCTGTATAAGCAGATTGTAAACACGTATTGTGTCATCATCATCCATAGTCAGCGCAATGCTAGGCCATTGATTCGTATTTAACAGAATATAGTGTTCACGGCTCAAGCGATTCATATCACAATGCCACCATACAGGTGTTAACGACATTCCCCACAATTTACTACTAAAAGCGCCCAGATCATTCACTGACCGCAATTCACATGATTGAATCTCACAATATTTCACTTTTTTACTGCCGAACGGAAAATAGTACCAGTGAATGCAAATGTAATCCGAGTAACAAGTGACGAAACTATTTTTTATCAATGGATGATCGGTACTAATATTTTTTCCCATTGTTACGAAGTGAGTGTCGCTACAGAACTAAAACAAAAAGCAGAGAAAATCAATCAATATTTCTTTTCCTTGGGTTGAGTCCATCGTATCACGTCATGTGATAATTATGTGTTGATTAGACAAAAAAATGTAAAACGACGTCGATATAAAGTCGTAATAGTTATTTGTGTATCTGTTTTGGACGATTGTTTTTAGGCAATTTCGCGAGTTGTAGCCTAAAATCAATCGTCCAAAACAGATACTCAAAAAAATTTTCATGTAAGGGGTCGAAAACCCGAGAAAAATCTCGAAACTCCCTCATTTTCGGCCCCGACACATGAAAAAGAGTTGTGTATGTATTCGTCGAGCATAATCATTGTAAGAGTAAAATTATTGCCTCATTCAGAGTTATTATCGAAATTTTGGAAACTCCAGGTTTCCATCGTTGTCAACTGTGGAACAAAAGTAAAATAATTTGTTTTAGATCAAAGTGTCGTATATTGTGTGATTCAAAATCTTTTTACATGCTTTTGTTTTCCCTAGGGTCGAAAGTGGCATTTATTACACCTAGGGAAAACAATAAATTTGATTTAGGTTTCAAATGCATGTAAAATATACATTAGTAAAGTTTTCGTGTGAATTTTGTTGATCCGAGGCGAAACCGAGGTCAATAAACACACGAAAACGAGACTTCATTTTTATCCAGAGTTATGTAATGGATTTTATACGTCGAAAGACGTGCTTCAAACATGAAAAGTACGGTTTTTGACGCATATAGCTGTTGCATGTAATAGTAGATTAATAGTAATAGTAGTAGCGATACGAGATAACTAGTTACTTCCCAGTTATAGTATCATAGTATGCTATTTTACCTTACGAGAGGTCGGTAAAGGCTTTGCTCTAGTGCAGTAATCTGCCCTACTTTGCAAGAATAGTACATTGAATGACAAGGGGCGAAAGTAAAAAAATTCAACCGTGTGCGAGAGTTGGAGCCCGCGCCGAAGGCAAGGGCTCTAATCGCACAGGTTGAATTTTTTTACTTTTGCCCCGAGTCGTTCATACTATTTTTTTTGATACCAACATTGAAAATTGATACGTATCGCAAATTTAGCCATCACAACAATAAACACACACAAAAATTAAGATATAACTAACAAATCATTCAGTAACAAAAAGTATCAACTTTGTATGCTAATTTCAATAAGAACACTGGCGCACAGTGTTTTACAATTTTGATCAAAGTATTCTGCATAATATGAGCGGATTTTGTTGACAACTCGACTCATTTCTCTCATTTTCTGTGACGTCAGTCACTTTCGCTGTTCGTTCAGTTGCGTTCGCTCTTCGTTAAGTACTTTCTCCCCGTGGGATGCATTTTTTTACTTTCGCCCCTCATATGCGGGGCGAAAGTATCATTTTTCAATGTTGGTATCAAAAAAAAAACTTCTTAGCCTATTTTCAATTTTTTTTATCAAAAAAAAATCGCGTAAAAAACGTTTTGGCGACAAATGGCAACAAATAAATTGCATAAAAGACTTTTCTTACAAATAAATTCGATAAAAAACTTCTTGTCAAATTTCAATACAAAATCAGTCGAAATATGTTTTTTATGCGATTAATTTGTTGTCATTTTTCGGCAAGAAGTTTTTTATGCGATTTTAATTAGAACAAAATAGTAAGAAGTTTTGTATGCAGTTTGTTTGACGAAATTTTAAAAATCGCATATAAAACTTTTTCTATAAAAATCACAACAAATAAATTGCATAAAAGACATGTGTTTTTCTTGCAAAAGTAGGGCAGTAATGGCCTTATTACTTTCCTAGTAAGGTAATATATATTACACACTTGTCACGAAGAAGTCGAGGCTTGCCGAGTTTTCAAAATTCCGTGATTGTAACAACTGGCAATTAAATTTGTCCGATCAAAAAACTAATATCGGAGCTATAATAAATTTAACCGAATTTTAAAATAGAGTTAAATTTATCGAGTAAATTTTGACAGCAATTAGGCTATTAAATCATTTGGATACATGCGATGTGATTAACCTTTTTAACCACTCAAAAAAGGCCATGAGAAAATGATATTTTGTTGACTAGTCGTCTCTTGACTGTTTGTATTGTGTAACAAGGTGATGTTTTCCATTCGCGATGAAAAACGGTTAATCACATCTCGTGTCATAGCACTGTCAAGCGACAGTGCGTTTGGAGGTGGCAGCGCCCGGTTATTTAACGTTACGCTTCTGCCACTTCCATACGCTTCATTAAATTAAATTCACTTCGCGTGATTCTTTGGGTAAGGGAAGGACATCTGCTCTGTTAAGAGTTCTGTTTCATTCATTTACCCTATGCTTGAAAATGGTTTTTAGCGATCAATATTCCGAAGGTAGAAACCTTTATTTTACCTGGAAAACACACTAATTCCAGGGGTAGTGTTATCTAATACGCAGAAAAAATCAAGTTCAAACGAATACACTAGAACAAACAAACAGAGCATAATTGTTCAATATTCCAGGTAAAATAAAGTTGTGTACCTTCGGAATATTGAATAATCCAAATAATCACCAAATAATCCAAATAATCCAAATAATCACCAAATAATCCTTCGAAAAAAAGAGTGGTTCACCCCTCGGTTTTCTGTCTAATAGCCTCGCGCTCTAAGTGAGTTATAGTGTTGCAAAAGCGTAACGTTAAAAAACCGGGCGCTGCCACTTCCATACGTAGACAATGCGTTGCTCGTGTATAAAAATTAGATTGTTTGAGCTAGTTTGAGATAGTTGTTGTTCCAAGTAACTGTAAACACGAATTTTGACTGGCCGAACGAACACGATTTCATCCACAGAGATCAGTTTTCATATAAATATTGTTGAGGTGAAATTATGAGGATGTGGATGAAATTTGACAGTTATTTGACAATTCGTGTGGCCTTGGAATAGACCTATGCTTGGTACGACAGCTATGTTTTATTTTGTTATCTTATGTTTACATATCAAACAGTACGGTCTTCACTACGTTGACCATACGACCAGTTAGACATTACAATATTTCAACATCTCGCACAAATGAAGAATGTTGTGTTCATTTAGGAAGAAAATAGGAATATTCAAGTTGTTGACAAATATGACAAGTGACGTCTCCCTCCGTTTATTGAACTCGAATTTTCCTCGAATTAACGAATGTTACAGTAAACATCAAATGCTGACGATGCTCTTATTTAAAACAAAACTTGAACTTTCAAAAGCAGCCAAAGCGCTTCATCAGACACAGCGCCATCTTATTAAATTTTCTGAACACAGGTAACGGGCAAAACTTTAGATGAAAGCGTAGCATTGATGTTGCGCCTGATATAGTTAGTTATTAGCTCAAAATTCAGATGACACCACTCGAAGTTCGATGTTTGGAAATGAATTTTCAATGTTACCGTATTTCCATATTGGAAATGGTTTAGGTTTGTATCTTTTTGGCAATAAAATTATTTGTTTATTTAGTGCTAAAATATCGCGACTTTGTCGCTCATTTCCGACCCACTACAAACAAAACGTTGTTCCTAATTTTTGCTAAAGGACTTTTTTAGCTAATTCGATTCCAGATTCCATTGGCAACCTCTCATTCGATAAAAAAAAAGTCCTTTAGCATGCGTTAGGAAAATTACTATTATATATTCAGGCGGACCAAAAACGTCCCATTCTCACCACTTTTTCGTCTAAGTTCTGCCAATTTTTGTTCAGAATGTGAATATTTGTAAAATAGTATTATGTTACTGCGAAAAGGTTACTGCAGATGTCGTCACCTGGTTCACCCTTTTGGTCCTAGTGACATAACATAACATGCTATTTTTAATCAGCAAATTTATTCTGATTTTGGCAGATAGGAAAATTTAATATAATGTTTCCCAAACATACTAGTGTTCGACCAGTAAAAAGTTATACTAGTGTTCGACAAGAAAAACTACTGCAACATGTTTTCTTCCATCAGCAACGGAAATACTTACTTACCGATTTTTATCTGCAGCTTTATATTGTCAGTAGCTTCATTTATTTCTATTTCATTTTATTTCATAAACAAAACACATTTTCCACTTTTTCTCATAAAGACGACAATCACAACTAATTGCTTCGTAAGTTTTCAGAAAATTTCATTTGATGTTTTATACAAACTTAAAGTCCCACCACAAATTAATAAACGAAAACGCTAATTTATCATGACTGTAAAGTTTTGAAAACGAATATTTTTTTCCATTACTTTTAAATTTTACTTTAAAAGTAGGGGAGCTATATACAAGTCATACTTTGAATCTCTTGCCGAACATAATGCGTCTCTCACCTTCTGAATCGATATAATATTGTCTCGCTCGACCTCCCAATTAAAAATGATATAATTTAAAATCCATTTTTCCAAAGGAACCATAAGCCAATAAAATGCTCTTCACAAATTTATTTTAATTAGATGCAAACGTTAGCACCCATTTAAAAATTCCCCGTTCAGTTAAAAAGAAAAGAAAAGAAAACGGCTACAATTTGCAACCCTTACAAATTAGTTAAATCATTTTAAAATGCTTTCCGATGGAAATTACACAGACATACGACTTACAGACACTATCTAAAGTATACTATGTGACTCGTGAATACTTGAAATAATTCCTCAAATAATTCTGTGCTTTTTAAGAGTTTTCAAAGTTTTTTTTTTTGCTTTCTTCAATGCGCTACATCATTATTATAAGCATATGCCTCGTCAGTGTGGAAAGGAGGAAATAAAAAGTTGCTGAAGTAGCGAAAGAGGTGCAATAATCTACAATGTAAAAGTAACCGAAGCTGTAATATTTACGATAAATTAATGATAGAAGGATTTTAATTGCTGACAAATATCAATTCGTATTATAGATTACCTCATTTTTATAAGAATTTCGTCGAGACTAACCAGAACAGAAGATTATATTTATTGCAAGCGCAGCGCGCAGCGCTGCGCCTTAATACATGACTGTCCCGGCATCTATTACACGATGCCCGCAGGGCATCGTTGTTTCTAAAAATCTAAAAAGTAGATAGGCGTGTTTTGTGGGGTGGCGAGATGGGAAAAAGTTGAGTTCGGACCTAGGTTAGGACTGAGGCCGTACCTCGGACCTAACGATTTTACGGTTGATTTCGGTAGAGCTTTTGATGCTGATTCAGGAAATGTAGGTCAAAAAAAAATTTTATGCGTCGCTTGGCCGCTAGGTGGCTTCAAAGTCGGAATTTTTGAAACGAAAAATGGCTGCCATTTCGCGTAAATACAATGGATTGTAGTGAAATTTGTGTCTAAAGGGTTTTCGAGGTCGGCGCTTCCGAATAAAAACATTTGAGAGCGGCCTCATGCATCTGAGCTACCGCAAATTACCAAAAACTGGGTTTTTGGGTGGTTTTTCTCAATTTTCTCAAAAACGGTACATAGAACTTTCGTGCAATTTCCATCGTTGATAGCCGCTGAAAATACCTATCGATTGAGGTATATATCAAAAAAATCGGCGGAAGCGTTTTTGAAAAAAGTTGGAAAATGTGTCAATTCAGTGTGCCAACTTTAATGTAGGTACGGTCACAAGATGGCGTCGTAGAGATTTGGTCTCTTCGGGACAAATGTTCAAAAATGAAAGTTGAGGGGGGTCCTAGAACAAAATTTTCATGTCCGAGGTCATTGGACCGATTTAAGATTTTAGGTCACTCGATGTTTCCGGAGCCTCAAGGTGTGGCACCAAAATTTTATTTCACAGTTGAGATCTTTGTGTCGCTTGAATTTCGTGTTTACGTAGACAATATCATCATAACGCATCGATTCAAAGAAAAATAATCGGTTTTCTAAAGTTTGGACCGGCGATAATCTAATCTATGTAAGCAGTTGATGCTGCAACATTTTCCTAAAACAATTTTTCGAAAATAAAAATTTGGATCAGTGCATGTTTACGAATTAAATTACCTGCGAAAAGATAAGGCCTATCGATTGCACAACATTTGATCATCAAACACTAAACATTTTATATTAAAATATTCGATTTTCGATTCAACTTTTACAAAATTCCAATTGCATCAAAGAACCATTTTGTGGTTTGTAAACATCAACAATGTTTCTGATTGATGTATGTTCGTCAAAATGGTAGTGCTAAACGTACTAGATCAAAAGGTGTCGAAAATGGTACACTTTTTGGGAGCGCTAAAATTTTAAAAAGTTCATGTTCGAACCTTCACATGCAAATGGAAACTGATTTGGATTTATCGAACATTGCAAACTTTCATATGGAAAAAATATCAATTTTTTCCGGTAATTTGCTGAACATCGATGTCGTGGGATTGTTGTCACGTGACGATTGTGATTGTTTTTTTTTTGCGCTATCTATTTTACTTTTAAGAAATGTTAAAGTGAAACGTTTTCTTTGGGAAAAGTGAATTGATCCTTTTACAATTTAATAAAGTTGACGGTTGTTCACGGTTAAACCGAATTTATTCAATTTACGTCTTTAAAAATCTTTTGCGACTTTTGAACGGATCTTAAATAAATGATTACCAATTAAACGTTTCCCATTATTTATTGAAAATTTAAATAGGCTAATCCAAGGTAGTACCGATGCGCTTCGGCTATTATTGTAAAACTTCTTTCGAAGATTTTTTCGTGATTTTTTGTCCATTTTCATATTATTTTGAATGTTCAGCGGAGTCATGATGTGAAAAGTCGTTAGAGGCGTAAATTATGGAGAGGGTATAATTGCTCATTCTAATACAAATAATTCACCTACCGAGATGATCGTCGTCGGGATGATAGAATGAATTTCTTATTATGTAAAATTATTAAAGGTCCTATACAAAAATTAGATTAGGAGGATTAATTTTGAATAAATGTTCAAACGCAATCTTTGATTCCAGCAGATTATACAGACTGAAGTTTTTGCACTGAGTCAGTAATACAAGAATATCCTGTAGTCTGTATAAAAGTTTTCACAAGCAATTTATCTGTCCCATAAAGAAAACCTAGGAGGATGGTTAAGCAGCTTTAGCTGCTTCGGATGTATCTCCTTTTGAGTTTATACCACAATGTTTTGATCATGAGCAGCGAGTAAGATGTATAAGAGACTAGTCTCAGGTGAAACTAAATTCAAGCATGAGTGGTACTCTAAATAGAGGATTGAAACGGGACAGTGTATCGAACAAATTTTGGCACTGTAAAAAAATGAAATGCGTTGTCGATTGGCATGAAGTTAATTTACGTATATGTTATGTTATTGTACATTTTAGGCAATTTCGCGAGTTGTATCCCGTCTGGCAACACATTTGTCCACAACAGGTGCGTACAGAACTTTCCATGCAAAGGGGCCAAATTACGAGAATTTTTTTTTGTAATTTTAAACGGTGTCCTGAAAAATATCTGGCGTATGCAACACGTTTAGAGGGATTCTTCTGAAAAACAGAAGACCGAATTTTCTATTGGAATTTTTTTATATGTGGCCAACAAAGTATTCAACCCCAGAAGCAAAAACCACTTTCAAAAAAAATCTTCGAAGCTTCTGTGGCTAGTGTGAGGTGATCAAAAACCGAAAACAGGCACTTTTCTTACAAAAATTTCTCCAGTTACACGAGCCGAACAGGGTTGTGTGAGGTGTCATTAGAAAGGTAATTGCATGTACTAGGGGCAAATACTTTCTTGTTGGGTGTAAAATGCATTTACCCAACTTCCGAAAGCTCTACTTCTCCTGAAAGTACATGAAATTACCTTTCAAATGATACCCCACACGACCCTGTACGGCTCGTGTACCTCGAGAAATTTTTGTAAGAAAAGTGTAAGTTTTCAGTCTTTTTTCGGCTGAAAACTTCAACTGCACATATCTCGGTTTGGATGAATTTTAAACCCAACAAGACCCTGTTTGCCCGAAAGTACATGCAATTACCTTTCTAATGACACCCCACACGACCCTGTACGGCTCGTGTAACTGGAGAAATTTTGTAAGAAAAGTGCAAGTTTTCGGTTTTTTATCACCTCACACTAGCCACAGAAGCTTCGAAGAATTTTTTTGAAAGTGGGTTTGGGTTCAAATGCATCCGATTTCGATCTTCTGTTTTTCAGAAGTATCCCTCTTAGGGTATTTCTTATCGACCTTTTTTCTAGAATGTAAGAAAATATTGTCTATGCCAGCAGACAGATTCCGTCCAGACAAATTTGTTTCAAAATTTTCCAATTAATCTTTCGCCTTTTTTGCTTCTATTGACGTTTAACAATGATAAAAGTTTTGTTTTCCAGTGAGGAACAAACATGAAACTACCAAAAAATAGTAGTAGTTTCTCTGGGCCGAACATTCCTGAGTTCGAGTTTCTCTTAAATAAATGAGAACAGGGACCAGACTGGCTACTGAAATGCTAACCTCAAAAGAGTCGCAAAATTGGAAAAACGCATTGGGTTTTGTCCGATCGTTTAGTTTTGCTAGTCCGGGACTGAATGTAACGCCAAGCAGATAATCTTGAAGATAATTCAACCCTTTACAAAAAGTGGTGTTCAGATGGTTCATTATAACCGTGCCAAAGTAAAGCTGTAACCTTACCTCACCCTGTGAATACAGTCTCATAACACAAAAAGAACAAACATTTGAAAATCCCCATTTAGTGCATCTCGCACTGTAAACTTTTTTCGCTGTAATTTACTACATTTCTCAGTAACTGGTAAGAACAAAATTAAATCCGCTTTTACTTAAATTGACCAACCAGTGTGTTGTTATTCCACAAACATTCCATAATCAAAACCCCTTCATAATGTGTGTTTGTGTTTTCATCACGGGTGTACGTACCACTTTACCATAAAAATTGTCGTAAAATACCATCGATTTTAGACAAATAAAAGTTACTACAACAGAAAATCGTTGTTGCCGAAAACTATAACATTCAGAAAATTAAAAAACGTGTCGATGTTTTTGAACGACATTCAACAGGGCTGGTACAAAAATCAAAAATGTTCTAAGCAGCGACAATAAAAATTATTCTAAGTTACACCCCTGTGGTATTCATTCGAAGTTACAACGAGTTCATTAGTGCTTTCATACGACTTAATGCGATCATTTTCAAATTGTAAAAGGAAAAGCTTACCTTTTGATAAATGTGTTTTAAGTGTATTTTGGCAATAAAGAGCTTTCGTTCCATTGTCCGGCTCTCAGTGCTTCCTTTTTAATGGAATTAGAGTCGGAATTTTTCTTGTTTCCTTATACTCAATTTAGGTCAATTTAAAATTATTGTTCTGCTAGTATCTCTGCCATCATTGTCGATTATAAGAAAAATAATATTACAAAAAAAGACCACAACAACAAACGAACGAGAAGTTAGATAGAGTTGCTGAAAATATTATTGAAAAAACATTCGTTTCGAGGAAAATGTTAATGCAGAAATATAATAGTCATTCATTTCAGTAACTTTTATGCACATACAGTATAGGTAGTAGCAATACCTTGGTCATACGCCTTTAACTGCACACTATAATATTTATTCGGTGCATTCAAAATTTTAAGTTAGAAACTTTTGCATAAGTCAAGACTACATGCAAATATGTACATTCGTATTACGGAACGTATCCGTTCAAAGAATGATGATGCAAATATAATGGGTGTGCATGTCGTTTCGATGGAACAAAATTTAAGAACAAACTTAATTATTTCGTCTCGCATTTTGTTTTTGATGACAAACTTGGAGTTTTTGTTCAAAGTTTTGCTCAAGCGTTGAAAGTTACACGACACAACGCTCTTTATATTATTACAATATTATCCAGATATATACATATATTCCCAGGCAAGTGGGTTAGCTGTTGACTTTGTGAAGCATAAACGCAATTTCAAATATTTATGGATTGAAATGTTGTTTTTTCAGTTAGTTATTTCAATGACTCGAACATTTTGCATTTGAAGAGATATCTCGAATTTATTCAGTTGAAGTGATTAGCTTTCAGCGAGGAAGTACATAACGAGTAATTGTTTGAAGAATATTTCGAAAGAATTTATTTCATTTAAACCGGACAGATTCAGTTGAAATAATTATCCAACGAAATGTCTTGAGTATTCTTTCCATTTTGTGTATGCGAAAACGGAGCGTATCTATAAATCTAGATCCATTGTGTAGTTGTTCTACTAACAAATTTTTCGCCTCAATCGGAATGATGGTGTTGAATATAAAATGGAATTTTCAAAATTGCTTCCTCGAAAATATTTTAATCTCTTTTTAAATCTAATTCAGCGAGTTGTTTAAAGCCAAAACAATAATTCGCTACTTAAAATCTCATTAACAACATAACTTTAAACACAATTAACTTAAGGGACTAAGTAAAATGTAGGTACGTACACTACACTCTACACATGATAATTTATTGTATATAATATTCTTCTCCCCTCTTAAAAACGGAAGGTTCTTACATTCGCATACACCTTGTGCTGTGTGACGCTATAAAATGTGCGCATTACTCTATAGCATCTACACATTAAATGTGAGAATAATCTACACAGGATAACGAACATTTATCACAAGGACTACTCGAAACGGCTTTTACAGCGTGGTATCTTTTGCGAAAGTTGTGTTGAGCCTGGAGAGCATAGTGTTTGATACGTGATAAAAATACTAAAATTGGATCTGCGATGTTTTAGTAAAGCCGAACACATTATTTTATAGTGTTTTTGTGTCTCCGTTGTACGAACGGTATTTGTATGACTGAATTTTCCGTTAATGTGGAAATGGGCTTAAATCGCTTATCGTTACATCGTTAAAATTATACAGAAGTACTTTTGATTTACATATCGACTATAACATTACGATGATTACATACAGAGTGTGTATTACACACTCAATGAAAGCTCTATTTAACTCAGAAATGTGAATCATATTGTTAGAATTCATTTCGATGGCTATTTCCTTTCGAACGCGTTCAAACAGACAAATTCGAAAACGGGGGTTAAATCAGAGCCGAACTGGGTTTTACTATGGAACACACATACAATTTTTACTTTTCAATCATTTTCGAACTTTTGCAGAGTGTGCAGTCTGCAGTCTGCACAGTGAAATTTATCGGAGGAACCGCATCACCTCGTTGACTGACTTCATAAAAATATGGTTTCTAACTGAGCACTAAGCTCATCATTATTAGTTACATAGAATGTAACTTCCGTTGTCTGCTTTCGGACACTCCGAGATGTTCCTGCGATCTAGAAGTAGAAACGGGTGCACACTTTATATGTGATTGCCCAAAATTTCTTCAACTAAGAAGCAAGATGCTCGGAGACTACGAGGTGGTTCCTTCGGAAATTGGTGCAATAGGACCTGACATCTTAGACAGGTTCCTATCGGCAACAGGAAGGCTGCCATGATTTACATTATGACCGGGGATGGAAACAAAGGATCAACAGATCTGTGTTTCGAGATCTTAAAAGATCGTCCCAAACTGATAAATCTAAACTTCCGTCGTCTGGCAAAAGTAACATTTCCTTGGTGGCACAAAGATCTGGTGTTCCTTTCTTTCTTTCCTGGCCATCATTTGGATCAAGGCAACTTTCGCGTCGCCACTAGAGTCTAGTTACTGGTGGGTGGGTGGCGCTGCGTTAACTTCCCACACATTTCAACGGCTAGGATTCAATCAGAAACATACAAATGTCGTGTTCGCAAATTTCACGCGACATGCATCAAAATCTACCCAAATTTGTACGAACCGTGCGTGTTTTCTCGAACATATCCTCCCCCAAACTACATGACGTCATTTGTGAATAATCCCAAAAGTGACTCTATACTACCTACCAGTCAGAATCGTCGCAAACCAATGCATGTTTAATTTACATGAACAAATGTAACATTACATTTGAACAAATCGAAACAGATTCAACTACCGCACCGTCAGAATTCAAAGTGCAATCATCCCATGTATGCCATCTATACGATAAAACACTTATTGAATATAATACCAATTATACCCTCGGTTTTGTCTTCATTGCCTAACATTCCTTGCTTTATACAAAGAAAACCACTGTAGGCCGTTGAATGGAGTGATGAAATGAACCTATAAATGACCCAATTGAAGAAGTTCACTAGTTCGACCCTATTGACTAACACGGAAACGGTTTATTGTTTAAAACAATCACAACAGAGCATTTAATTGAATCAATAGAGCAAGATCAATACAATTGTTAAGCGATGCGAGTGTTGACTCCAATTACCTGACATACTTATATACCAACCAATATAATGACTCCTTAAACCTATTGCGGCGTTGGAATATAAATTATCTAAATTTGATATTATGATACGTTTTCCGCTTTCTCTTTATCATTATTTTCCCCTTAAGTTGGTGATTAAGCATTAAGGCTTGAAATAAACAGTCTGCAAATTACTTTGTTTATTATCAAAAATTACTCTCGTTATTGTTGAAATATGTCTTCATTAATATATTGAGGCTATGTAATATGTTTAAAGCAAATATTTATGTTTTACGTAATGGTTAATGGTTTGATGGAATCCCGAAAATTGCTGGCTGCTATATTGAAGGTATATCAACAGTTGATGTATATGTTTCGAAGTGAAATTCTTTTTTGTTTATTTATTATTTATTTGATGAAGTGTCTAAGTATTTAGGTAAAAATGAGCGTATGGGGTGCCTATGTTGGTTGATTCTGCGAAATTGCCAGGCTTTCTCATTAATGGGCTAAAATACTTCTATGCAACGATGCCAAAAATTCAACGATTTGTCTACGTAATGGTCTCTTTCATATGGTAAAATAGCAGGTAAAAAAAATGAAGTAATAGATTTCGAATTAGGTGAAACTTTAGACGAAAAAATAGAACTAATAATGTTTGGTATCATTTTCGAAAAAAAATAATGTAATGCTTGCTCCCTTACCACCGTCATTTCACTCTCGACCCGGCGAATGGTATTTTTCAAAAGTCCAACAGTTTCAATCTCAACAAATTTGAAATAAAAAATCAAAATCATTTCAAAACCTTTGTATTGAAAAACACACCGAAAACCTTCTCAACTTTTCTTTAATGATCATAATGACCAAGGGAAAAAAATCTGACAAAACTGACCGTGTTAGAATAACAAATATCACATGAGAAAGGGTTATAACAAGGTTCGTATACAATGGTAATATTATACTTTGAATTCTCAGTGCAAACTTTAAGCTACAACAACAACCAAAATAAGTTCAAGTATTCATTTTTCAAGTAACATTCCGGAAATAATCCCTACAGGTCAGACTACAGACAGTAAAAATTCCTTGAACAATTTAATTTGATGTCAACAAATCTCATCCTAGGGGAAATGAATATTTTATTATACGTATACAAGTGTACTATGTCGCTCTCTCTATGTATAAAATCATATATTCAAGCAGAAATAGCTTAAAGCTAGCAGAAAAATATTGTTTCAACGTAATTGAAATAATTTTTTGCAGTCCTTTGAATTTCTGTATTAGGTTACATGCACGAATGTTTTGCGTCCTTATGAAATACACGCAATATTCGAAGGCACCAGGTGTTGTTAATCTAATTTTCAGAAATGAAATGAAATTGAAAAACTCAATTTTGTGCCTTCTTCGTATGTTTTTTAATTAGCCACAGTTCTTCCTTCGTTTCGGTTTCAAAGTGAACCCATTAGAATATTTCAATCTTTTGTCGAATGTTTTGAGCGAGTGAGATCAATGAGATAATAATGTAACCGCACAGCACTGCTTCTAGCATGAAAACTAATAGAAACTAATATTTGTAGGCTGATGAAATCGTTTTCGTTGAATGAGTTAAAACATACAATACAGACAATCCTAAGCACACTTATCACTAAAGCCTCCAAATTGACACTGGTCAATTCAGTGTTCATGCTAGGAGCAGTGCTGCGGTAGTAGACATACCTCGAACCAGTTCGTTTATATATAGATGGCTTCAAAGTTACAATGCAAAAACAGAATGTAAATACCAATGAGTGGGACATGATTTTCCATGTTGCTCTACCGTTCCTTGTAACTAATTGAATAGGATGTACTACATATTGTGCGGAGGTGTATAATCGAACACACGCCAATTTTTCAATTTTAACAGGTACACATAAAAAATCACGTTGATGCATGAGCCGGTTTGATCCACTTAATTTATTTTTTTACCAGATTGTTACACCACTAACGCTTGTGCAAAGAGTGAAGAATATCGAAAATACAAAATCCCTTAAAAGCTTTATTTTGAACAATCGTTTTTCTTTGTCATCAAGAATTAAATCTATTCTTTTCATAAAAAAGCTGTTTCATGTTGACGCTACATTAATCTTCTGATCAGATCTTCTTCACTTACACTTTCGGTGAGGTATACCTAGCTATCAAATAATAAAAAAAGACGGCTGCTGTATCTCTTCATGTAACCGAATAAATACCATGTACGATTAATGGATGGAAGAAAAGTAACATGTGTATCATAGAATGTATACACTGATCGGTCGTATACGAAATAGTATTTTGTTCTCTGCTGTCCTTATTTTACATTCATCCACAAATTGTTTGATTCTATGGAATCTTGTTTCTTCTTCTCGTCTTTTCTCTTCTTTTTTTTGTACCGAAAACGAAATCGGCGATGATTTATTCTTCAAATTTATGATGGAAACTTATTTGTTTTGAATGTTTACGGTTGTAAAAGAAAAGTATAAAATTTATGGAAAATATTTATGTGGAAAATCTTTTGGGAATGATGCTTGACGTGACTGGGATCTATACAATACATATATTACATTACAATGACAATCTTGTTGTGTTTGTAATTTTCTATTGGAGCTACAGGAACGATTCGTGATTCTGTTTTGACTTTAAGGCAGGAAGGAAATCGGATGGAACATGGGTATGTGAGATACATGCTTACATCTATTTTGGTTTAATTTCTGAGGGTACTTCATTATCACAATGACAATATTGAGCTTTAAAGCCAGGATGGACGGTCGATTAATGTCAAACACATTGTGTTTCGCAGTGAATAATTAGACAGAGGGATTCTTTTGAAAAAACAGCCGATTTTTTAGTGGAAGCTAGACAGTAATTAAACCCTAGAAACCAAAACCATTTTAAAAACATTTTTTCGGTCACTGTGTCGTCAGTGGGAGATGACCCATCAACCAAAAAATGCAATTTTCTTACCTTCATCTACCGATGACATGAATAATCCCCCAGTCTAATAATATCCAGAGGCGTCCATTAACATCCAGTCCAACGTCATCCATTAGAAGTTTATTCATTCCAACAGTATCTACTGTCCAATAACATCCATTCGAAAAATTACCAGTTCATTATAGCCCAGTTTAAAAGCGACTATCGGAATATTGCTGAGTATAATATTATCCACTGTCCAGTAAAATCTACTACAATAATATCCATTTCAATTTCATCTCGTTGAATATGAATGACTATCCATTAATATCCACTTGACTATTGCCCATTTGAATAACGTCCAATCCAATAACATCCTCCGTCCATTTTCCTCCGTTCAAATAACATTCAATGTCCAACAAAATCCATCTCAAAAACTTTAGCTCTAATATCATTCAATACAATAACATCCACTGTCTATTAATATCCGGCTTAAGAAAATCCACTCCAAAATCGTCCAGTCCAATAACATCCCACGTCCATTAATATCCACTTCAATAATATCCATTCCAATATCGTACAATCTACCTTGAATTTAACACTGTTTCATATCACTGTGATGACGATTAGTTTGAAAATTTCTTAAACTAGGAATACAGTGGACTATTCGGAGTGATGGAATTGTTGGAAGCAACGAAGGTCTGCATTTTGGAACAGAGATCTGTTCATGCCTAGTAGGCATTGCCTACATGATTATAGAGGAGTTATTGATGCGTGATAAAATCTCCGAGAACGGTTACGATAATATTAGGGATACTGAACGATAATATTGATTCTGTGGCGACATTAGCAGTCAAAAACCATATAGAGAAATGTGACGCAAGTACCTTAATATACTTCCGAAGCATCTGATATAGTTTCAGGTTTCAGCCTAAAACTTTTAGGTCACGCATTTTGAGCTTGAACACAAAAAATTGAACAACTAAAAATGTAACCGAATAAATCTGGGTCGAACCTTGACAAATATTAAGAAAATTAAATAAGAAATATCTGCCACTGTCGACTTTTATGATATAGATGAATTTGGAAGTTCAATTCTTATGACTTAAAAAAAATCGATTTCCAATATCCATTCTTTGCTATCAAAATTATTTTTATACATCTTCACAGTTACACGCATGGTAGAATCTATCTCTTAAATTTAAAAATAATTGGTTGATACGCTAAGCTTTTAGTCTAACTGGAACTAACTAACTAAGAAAGTCAAGGATTTTTCATTTCGTTATGAGTACTGAAATACATGCAAGTATTTGCAAGGTTTTGAAAAGCAGTTTACGACACTTCAGAGGTGACCGCATGAAGGCGGTGGCACAGGAATTTTCTAGTGGCTCCTCCACTGACGTAGAAGAAAACATTTTGAACTCGTACATACGCCAACTTTTTAGTATAGTATAGTATTAGCGAAATTTAGGCTAAATAGGCTCTGGTATATATATGGTGCCGCAGACAAGAAAAAAAACTTTTTTTTTAAATTTTTTTTAGTAAAGGGACTTGCACGGAAATGATGGTTTTTGACGACGGTATTATGGTTGCGAAAACAATAATATAATTTCAGTTAACTATAACATCGTTTTCTGAAAATCAGGGTCTTACATGTTCAAAAACTCCTTTACATTACATTTCGTAAAAGGATGAATTCCAGAGGATTGGACAAAACGACCTTATGTTACATTAGTAACCGGGAGCAAATAGCATCAACCCCCACAAAAAATTATATTTTAGACACTACCCTGTTATAGTGGATATTGTTGGACTGGTCAATATTGGAATGGAAGTTTTTGAATCGGAAAATATTGAATTGAACGATATTACATTGGACAAAGAATTTTGTTGTACTAGCACATATTAGATAGGATTTTATTGGAGCGGATGTTGTTGGAAGGTGGGATTTATATGAAATTGACTAAATTAAACTGGGTAATATTAGGATGTAAGATATTGGAATGGATATTTTTGAAGTGGATATTAATGGACGTAGGATGTTATTGGACTGGATGATTTTGGAGTGGATTTTCTTAAACCGGATATTAATAGACAGTGGATGTTATTGTACTGAATGATATTAGAGCTAAAGTTTTTGAGATGGATTTTGTTGGACATTGAATGTTATTTGAAAGGACGAAAATGGACGGAGGATGTTATTGGACTGGACGTTATTCAAATGGACAATAATCAAATGGATATTAATAAGACGTGGAAGATATTGAATTCGATTTTTATGGACGTCTGGATGTTATTCGACTGGGGGATTATGCGAGTTACCTCATCTACCACAGGTAACGAGGGACATGGCTGACCATGGTATCATTGGATAACTGACGTCATCTAGTTACGAACCAACATGGGTTTGGGTTTTCGATGCCATCTACGGTCAGTAACACCACTTTGAAAAATGACGATTTTAGACTAAAAAGGGTGATGGTTAGTTCTTCAATCGACCCTATATCGGCTTGGAGATAAGGATTTGAAAAAACGTTTTCTGTCATTGCATCATATTCTTTTTTTAAACTTTAATTGCTAGGCCGATATATTGCCGATTGAAACACTGATTGCTGTTCCGGAGTCCTAAGATCATGTGCTATACGATGGCATTTTATTTGACTGAAATCTGTCGACTGAAAGTCAAGGGTCTTACGCCAGAAAATACCCTAAAATGTTTGTTACCACACAATGTATGAAATGTTATCAAAAACGTAATTGTTTGTAACCTATTTTTCTTTGTCATCACGATAACTTGAGTAATTCATAACCGATTTTGATGATTTTTTTTTCAATCGACGAGGAATGAACTTCCTGAGGTTAAGTTCGAAGATGAGCCATCTAGAGATAAGGTTCTGGAAATTATTCCAGAAAAACAGGATTTTACTCTGTTGATAATTGATAATACACCGCTGATAATTGATATAATTGATAATTCCCTTCACTGTTGATAATTGATAATCTAATGTGTTATTCCCTTGAATGGCAGAAAATAGTGAACAATTTAGGTTCTTAAAATTATACATTTGACATTTGTAAGGTCAAGTTCGACGATGAGCTATATGGGATCACCGCTTCGGAAGTTATCCCAGAAAATAGAAATGCAATGTATTAAATGAACATTATAAATGATATTCGATAATTGGTATTTGATAATTGATAATTGAAATTTTATATTTGATAATTAACAAGCGGCACCCAAAATTACATATAATGAAAAAATTCAAGCAAATCTAACATTAGACAACTCCGACGAGTGTGATGTTTGCGGCCCGATCGAAGCGAGGGTCGTAATTCACACGAGTCGCGGTATCTTATTGTCACATTAGACAACTCGGACGAGCAAGTTTGCGATCAGAGCAAACCTAATATTAAACAACTCTGACGAGTGTGATGTTAGCGGCCCGAGCGAAGAGAGGGTCGTAATTCACACGAGTTGCGGTATCGTATTGTTAGACAGCTCGGACGAACGAGAAGTTTGCGGCCAAAGCAAATCGAACATTAGACAACTCAGACGAGTGTGAAGTTTGCAGCCCGAGCGAAGCGAGGGTTGTAATTCACACGAGTCGCGGTTATTCATTGCAAAATTAGACAGCGAGTCGTGATATTTTGCTTATTACAAAAGAAATAAATTTATGAGTAATTTGAGATTTTTTAGATCCTAAATGTGATGATGTTTAAGGTCAAAATATTGTCATTTGCTTGGACTACAGAAATTGTCCATTCTTAACCAGATGAAAAAATCAATGAAAATAAATTAAGATATCTATATAAAAGTCTAATCTGATTGACTATGAAGTTTACCAACATTACCAACCAGCAAAAGACAACATTATTTTGGGAAAATTATCAGTCAAGGGACCCGACCCGCCCAAAAAGGTGGGACCTAGTTTTTATGTTGACAATGGTTTTGTTGCAGCGACATCTGTCAGTGAAAGAGTGAATCGTTCTCTATCAGTAGAGTTTTGATTGAATAGAGAAAAGAGAATGCGCCTAATCGGTTGGCCTGTAGAGGCGCCACATTTTTTTTATAGTACTTCAATCTCACTGTACTATTTTTTTTGTGTAACAACTTCACATTGGTTCATTCCCATGAAATGTCACAGCAGTGAAGTTTGTTCATGAAAAAATAATTCAGTGACAGCAGACTTTTGATGAAGAAAAGTACTAAATTGTAATAGATTTTACCCCTAGTTTCTAAACTACATTTTCCTATTGGCGACGTAATCCCTCTCCAGCCCGTTAATTCAGCTAGTACGTGTCTGAGCCTGGCAAGTAAGAGGTGCCGGGCTTAAATCCAGTACAAACTTTTTATTTTTTTTTATTTTTGCTTGTCAGAAACCATAAAAGCAGATGATGTGATATGATTGTATCATTACGAATCATCAATTAAGTCGCATTTAATCTTAAAAAAAAAAAACATTTAAACGTCATTGCCTGTCTGACATTTACTGTACGTTTTAAATGTACATAGTGTATCCGTAAACCATTGGTCTTATCGTGTTTTTGGGCGATTGAAACGTAGAATTTTTTTTTGTGTGTGAACTCTCAGTTCCGAGTAAATCGATCTTTTGATTTTGAAGCTGTTACGACCTGAATGGATGCAAATCTTTTACTTAATTAGTTTTAACTACCGCAAATGAATGTCTTAATTTCCAAATGGAATGAATTGATTCGTCGTAAATAACCAAATATCGATATCATCCTCCATTCTACTTACTTAAACGCAAAGTTACGGCAAATACAAACGCCATGGCACACATAATAGCTCGATACACTCACATCAATTTATTAAATTAAAGAAATTGCAATTGTTAACTATAAATGCAAACTCATTTTACCACATATTTTCAATATAATGTTTACATACCAACCACATGAATAAAAGTCTAATTTTAATTTCAAAATCAATTTCGTCTCAAGATTTCTGTTAATAAACCACAATAATAATACACCGTGCATTTATACACATTCAAATTCAAACGTACGACTAACGAATGCAGTATATAAACTTGGTAAAGGGTTCACCTATTCTGCATAATAAAGAAAACAAATTAATTTTAATTGGTACTCGAAGTTTGCTACTTGATGTTGGATGCTTGTTTGCTTGGATGCTATTCCTTGTTGGGCGAAAGTTTTCTTTTACCAACAGAAACCATATATTCGAGCGCATACATATCTGTTTATTTCTGAGAGAAATTTCGGTTCAATAACGCGAAGTTGAAGAACGCTGGTTATTACGTATGTTTCGCAATATGGTTTGTTATGCATTTGAGAGCATCATTAAAAGTTGCGGAGATTGACAACATGCAATTGATTGTATTATAGAACAAGGATGTTTTGCGAATAGTTCAGAATTGGTTGCGTAAATATCATAAACAATAATTTATTGTCGAAACAGTGACGTCAATTGCGGAATTGAACATTAGTCCTACGATCGAATTTCGTTAAGAGGAATCGGCACTTAGCTAAAATTGTAGCCTACATTTGCGTGCCTCGTATTGCATTTTTGATGATATCTTTCCATCTTTGCCTTTCGAAAAATGTACGACCACAACAACGACAGCGAATCTGAAGCAGAAGAAAATGGCGCTCGTGGTCCTTAAAACAAATAGTCTTACTCAATTGGCGCCTATTTTCCCAATTGCCCGATGGCGCTTAAAAGCTAAAAACGGCACTGGGATTATACCAGAACTTACTGTTTACCTTACTTATTACTATGTGATGTGTTTTTTGTTAAGACGAACTGACACAACGCTAAATTGTTCTTTTAAGAGTGCTCACCCCTTGGCAATTTTCTAGCCTACATTTGTGCGCAAAAATATTCGTTTTTTGATGATTTCTCTGAACCAAAATCTTTTTTTGAGAAAGTAAAACCATTAAAGCATGCAAAAATGTGTTACTTTTAAGGGAAAAATTGGTTTGTGGATGATAACTTATTACACTTGGAGAAACCTTTACAAATGTGTACATTTATGTGTTTTGCAAAGGTTCCCCTAATTGGGTTAAGTTATCGACCACAAACCAATTTTTCCCTTAAAAGTAACACATTTTTGCATGCTTTAATGGTTTTACTTTCTCAAAAAAAGATTTTGGTTCAGAGAAATCATCAAAAAACGAATATTTTTGCGTACAAATGTAGGCTAGAAAATTGCCAACGGGTGAGGACTCTTAAGACGAATCGACATAGCGCTAAATTTGTGGTTTTTTTCGATGATAACTTCGTATTTGCGTTCTTTTTGTAAAAAGTGGAATCATCGTTTCGTGTCAAGAAAGTTTCGTGGCTTTGAGTAACAATTATAAATGTTTTTGGTGGTGTAACCTACTACGAGAACACGCAATAGTTCATGAAAATTGTCACAATTTCAGAGTTTTCTGATAGAAGGCCACATCACCACAAACATTTATTATTGCTACGGGAAGCTAACAATTATTTCTTGACACGAAATGATAGTCTCACTTTTTCCAGAAAGGACGCGGATACGAAGTTATCACCGAAAAAAAAATCGCATAAATTTAGGCTACATTTAGCGCTGTGTCGATTCGTCTTAAGATAAAGTCGTTTTTATAAAAGTTCTAAGAGAACAATGGAAAGTATGAGTAGAAATGAGTAGTAGAAATAATAGTAGTAGTTTAATTCGATCTATGGACCTTTGTCGTCTTTTAGTTTCGGTTTTACTTGCAGTTCAACAAATAAATTAACAGAGAATTTTCTGATAATCTATTTGATTGTAAACCACAAGGAATACTTAAACATCAATCGCAAAAGCTGCAATCTTTTCTTGGGATTTCGTACTGATCTACTGAAAATGGTATCAAGAACGCAAATTCAGTTTTATGGCATCAGGAACGCAAATTCAATCTTTTGTCTCTCAAAAGAGTGTTCTTGTCACCTTCGGGTGGCAAGTAAAATACTGTTATTAAAAATCTGACTATTAACGATCTGGTCATATGTAACATTACCATCATAACTGGAATACAGGAATATATGGTATGCACCTTATAAATTTCACTTCTTTGCATATTTTATTATGTCGACGAATCGAATGGAATGGACAAACAAGGTACTAACTTTGATGAATAGATGCAACTGACTCAGGTAAATCAGGTCCTCTGATTACAGGTAATTTCAATGAAGACTATATTCAACTATATTGAGACGAATTTAGTAGCTAGTCCGGCCACAAGTCGAGCGACGGTGGTTGTTGTTAGTTTTAAGTTGTACATGTCAAGTTGCGGGCCAGCGCTGTTATTTTTGGACTCACGTCCATTATATAACTTGGAGGATCAAAAGGTGGTTCTGTCGGTAGCACTTGTGCTACCAAAGTTCCAACGTCCATATCCTTCTGGTCGTGTGCAAAGGCACCAGGCTTAATTGTGTCAGGTCAGGTGAACCTTTCTCGTTTGTCTGAATTGAAAACAAATTGTGTAAGGCTCATGAAAATTATTTACTTACACGGTTGACTGAAGTACACGATTATGTCGACTGTGTATACATATTATGTATGTACAACCACAAAATCGTTTCGTCAATGATGAACAACATCTCGTCTCATTTATTATTCGTATACTGCATTTTAAAATAAATTTTGTCAACAGGACCTCAATTATGTTTGAAAAGAAAATTCCAAAATTTTATTCGTTCTGGCAAGGTATCCATTTCTCTCGAACGTCGAATATGTGAGGCGTATTATAATATCATGTTCCAAAAGTTCAATTAAACTTGAGTTAAACTTTGATATTTATTGAATTTATGCCATGCATACATTATATCCGTGAATGTTGTTTACGTAGTACCTACCTGTACTTGAAGAAAGTTTTCGGAAAATTACATTTAATTGGATGTAAGTTGTTGTCAGATGCTGTACACAAATTCATGGGAGAATGTACGTATTGCAGCTTAGTTACCGTTCCGAATTTAATATCATACGTTTGTTCGCTGAATAATAGATTGAATGAAGAAAAACGTTCGAGAAACGCATGCATATACGCGAAACACATTTACAATAAAATATACCTTGCAAGATGGAAAAAGTTGAATTTAATTTCAAGCAAACTTACCGTCATCATACAATATAACGTTTTAGCAACTTAACGGATACGAGCAAGTTAAGTATATGTAATAAAAAAATAGGACAAAACATATTAGGGAAACACTCCGAAAAACATTTCGTGGTATAGCGTAGCCCCATATATGTGCTAACAGCAAATTAAATAACAGCCACAAGTACATCATAAAAGCGTTGAAACGACATCACGTTCTTAGTATAATCAAAATTTAATTAAAAGTGATTTAAATTAACTTGTTTACAAGTCATAAACCGCATTGAAATATTTTCTAACCATTTTGCAGAGCTGATCAATATTTAATTTCCATCCAATTACACGTTTTCATAAAAGTTTTCCCAGCAAACGGAAATGCTTTGAATAATGAATGCACGCTGTGTGGTGTAGTTTTGTATTCATGTACAACACAGAATGAAAATGGTGTGCAAACGTTCATGGTCGTACACTTCCTAAGAATACGTATCTGAACTTTTAATTTTTCGCTTTAAACTTAACAAAAATCTTTTAAATTATCGCAACTTTAAGGATTATTTTTAATTTTGTCCGTATTTTAAAAGAGTTAGTTTTAATAAATTTCCGCCAGCGAAATATGGGTTCGCTAATTTAACTGATACATTGACATCACCTTCAGCAAAAAGTGATTGGAACGAACATTGTTGAAACTTAAAACGTTTAATGTGAAGTTAATATGAGTATGACGAAAGTACATAATAAACATTGAAGACTATAATAATCAATTAACACAATCTTTATGAACAGATCAAATTAATGTATTGCTATGTAAATCTGCTACTTCGTTTGTTTACTTAGACTTACTGTTCCTGTTCCATATGCAATAGTTATTTACGTATGTGTCTCGGACGATTGGTTTTAGCCCGAATGGAGTTAGGGCGACAAGCGATAGTGCCTTAATTTTTTTATGCAAAATATTAAGCACCGAAACATGAAAAATCTATTACAATAGATTAAGATTGGCTCACCTAGTATTTGTATATTACGTAGATGGAAGCACGGGGTTTCAGTGGGTTTCGAACATTTAGTTTTTTCATGTTGCACATATTGCTGTGTCAAATTCTGTCCAAGATGTGACATATTTGCAAGGTATTGGCCTTTTTCACAAAGTATAATCAGCGTAACCTTCGTAAAAACAATCTTGACAAGAGCACGTGTAAAAAACAAATGTTCAAAACCCACTGCTGAACCGTGGCGATCCGCTTGTCAAACGGACAGTACATAAACCTTAGAGTAATTATACCTAGAGAGGAATTTCGTACGATAAAATGTGGTCCCGACATCAGTTTGTATAGGATTCACATTTCGTAAAATTTTACGTAGAGATTTTCACTAACACATGTAGGCGTTGAAAATTTTGATAGTTGTCAGTTTTGTATTTTCCAAATCGCGTACCACTATTTTGGAATTTAGTTTAAAATCATTCGCAATAATAATAATTATTAATTAAATATGGTGCAAATGTGATTCATTACGGGATGCCAAATTAAAGAAGTCAAGGAGTCAAGAAGCCTGTTCATTTTTTCGGTAATTTTAAGTGCTTAATAAAAAATAGCTCGAGTTGCATCTGTTTGTTGATTCGTAATTTTCCTTCAAATGAGACTTAAGCCCGATATTGGCTGGAGAAAATTTTCCAATTAACTGAACAAACAATTCTTTTTTCGTTGTGTTTGTTGTAGAGATGAGCGGGCCGCCCGAAATACATCGGCCCGACCCGACCCGACCCGGCCCGATCGGGTTCGGGTCAGGGTTTTGAAAATTCATTCGGGCCGGGTCGGGTCGGGCTTTGAAAACAAAAATTCGGGCCGGCCCGACTTAGAAATACAAATTTAAAGTAAGCCAATAAAAGCCTATAAAGCATGAAACTAACTTATTTTATTATTTTACTTCGCGTATAAGATTATTGCAAAGCTTTTATGCGTAGAAAATGATTTTTCATTAAATTTCTTATAGTAAAAAAAAGTCGGGTCACGTCGGGCCGATGATTTTTTCGGGTCGGGTTGGGTCGGGCCGCGAAGAGAAAAGTCTCGGGTCGGGTCGGGCTCGGGTTCAAAAAATTGGATCGGGCCGGGTCGGGTCGGGTATTGAAAAAACGTCGGCCCGCTCATCTCTAGTTTGTTGATATCAGTTCATATCGTGGTATGAAAAAGCTTCTCAATTTTTTTTTAAAAGAATCCTTCTAGTAGGCACATTCAAATTTTTTGCGCTAATTTGCCCACCAATTTAGTAGGGAAAAACGCACACCATCAAACATTACGTATTTCATGTCGGGACCACAAATTTTACGTAATTCTGTTCGTCATTTCCTCTCTAGGTATGATTACTCTAAGACATAAACAAATTCCATTACCTATAATAGTCTTACCATACAATTTGCTGTAAAAGAACGCCTACTAGAGCTTGCCAGTTGATCAGACGATCGTAAATACGTAAATATACGTAAATAATTCAGAATAGGATTGAAGGCCGCAAAGTTTGGCGCACTATAATTTATGGGCAAAGCTAGCTGAACAGATGGGTTATTTAAAAAATGTCAACAAAAGAATCTACTTTGTATGTAAAAGCGTAGGGTTTCCGATTGTTAACTTTGTAAGTATAACTAGTATAACCCAATTTAACAACGATCAGGATACTTTGGTTAAGACAAGTACTGAAAAAAATTGACATTGTGCGCTATCGCTTCTCATGAAACGAATTCAATTTGTTTTTTGACTCCACATAATAAACAGAGAACGTTTCTTGCACTCAAAGTCAAGAGCTTTATAAATATTCCTTTAAATTGTCGGTATATTAAAAAAAAAGATGGCAAAGAGGGCTAGAAACAGTAATATTGCAGAATTATGGGTACGTAAGAGTTTTATGCATTGCATATGATGCTAATATTTTACAAAAAAAAATTCTCTCATGTCTACATTTGCACAATGTTGGTACTGTTCAACAAACTGTATGGTCGTATAGAAATGAAATGAAATGTGCATATCACAACTGTGAATAAAGCTTCGTTTTTCAATTACATATAGAGATGCTAAAGAATCTGGTTGAAAAGCTGGTAATAAAAAGTTGATTTCATCATTTTATCTAATGTGTATGCATTTTGACGTTATTATACCATTAACCTTTAGCAATGCCTCGGTCTATTGTCTATTGAAAGTTGAATACGAGTACTGTATGTTCAAGTTCTTTTAAGACATTTATTACGAACGATTCAAACGCTTGAAAATGTCTGTGTATAAAATAGACAAAGCTCAATAGAAGAGTTGATTGAGTTAAATGCAAGTAAAAAAAAGCTTTTATTGCTCAAACGATTCCCTTCAGGTAGTGGGTTTTGACAAAGAAATCACGTCATCAGTCTTGCACAGCGGAACGAAATTTATATTCTCAGACTAAATTTACATTAACTTTCCTCCAACAATTTCTATTTACCCACTCTGTTCTATGGCATTTCTGTATTTTCGCTCTGAAAGCCTGAATACGCCAGAATAACAACACAAGAACAAAACGCAATAAACAGCTGAAGTTTAACGATTTAGTTCTGAATGATTTACGTATGTTCAAGCTTGCAAAGAATTTTCACTTTAGCGTACCGAAATTGGCAAGCCCGAACATGAAAAGCCGACAGATATAATATGCAATGGATTTGAATGCCGTTGAAATTGCAAAATGTCTAGCAACCCCTGAATGGGAGTTCGCTTCCATTACGGGTTATTATACATGATTTTTTTCTTTTAATTTGGGGTACATCCATAAAGGACGTCCGCAATTCAGTGTTGTCAGACATAGTTTTTGGTATAGTTAAATTTGTGCTATACCACCATGAAGGGGAAGAGGGTTCGGTCATACATTTTCCACCTCAGAAATTCATAGTTATAGAGTTATCAATGACTTAGGACCTGTATGCTAACACTGATGAATAAATTTTTTGGACTTACATTCATCAGGCACAGATTTAGCGAAGTCTGCAACGAAAAGTTTAATACACACGAATGGTTTATTACTCTCTTATTACAGATTTGCATAGTCGCATTCAAAATACCTAAAAAAACACATTGCTGTCAAAATCTCATAAATTTGTTTACATAATACACGCGCTAACGGAAACCATTACAGATTGGATGGATGTAAGATATGACGAAAACGATTTTCAACGAAAACTCCTCAAATAAAAAGTGCATCTCTTGTGAGCTCTCACATAATATAAGAATGTCGATATCATCAACACTATAAATATTAAGGATATCGTAGCATAACATTATCAAACGAACGTAAATAAAAAGTTGGAAAATGATATTCAGTTTCCGGCACGATACATGCTTCTATCTGCAACATAAAAAAGCGGGGCTTTTAAAAAATTTCACTTAAATTTTTTTTTCTATAAACATTATTATGGCATGACAATATTGCTGTGAGCGATAATATTTTTGCTCTAATGATGACAATATAGTTACCCCTTATCAGACACTATTGTTAAGCTATATATGTTTCATGCATACGGTACACCATACAATGTAAAGTATAAGTGTGCACAATATGGTATGCTGTGAGTGAAAATAATATTGAAAATTCATTAACACTTGCTATATAAACGAATGAATAGATTCTGTATAGATATACCATTTTATGTTGCAAATATGCATAATGTTTGTCCATTGAATTCTCATTTCAAATACCAAACTATATGGAACCCTTGTTACCATTACGTTACCCTGTTATAACTCCATAGGTTTGGGTTGCATTCTAATGAGAGTGGAACATTTGAGTTCATATTCATAGACGCATACTATTTTGTATTGTCCCTGATATTGTTACAAACACTTTTCAATGGGACAAACAGGAAGTGCAATGTTCATTCTATATGTTCACTGTTCCGGCTTGTAAAATGTCGTCCATACGTCCATTTCAGCATTGTGACGTACGTGTGATAAATTGCATGAATTTATTTCACTATTGACTTGCTTCATATTTGTATTTATTACACATATTTGATGTAAAACTTTGTTTAGTGACACGCAAATTAGTGACTATTGGGCTTGGGGAAACTTTTTTGTTGTTGTTTTGTTTTCATTTTCATGATACATGTGTGGTGGTGTGAGTGTCACAAACCATTTATATTCCTACGTAAATCGGTAAAAATTTAATATCATTATACACGATCGAGTAGCTGGACTGCCACTCACTTCAAAGGTCAAACCTACAACACGCCTTTAGGGACGAATGTTTGTCTTTTTGTCTTCATCCATCTGGTGTTATCTGCTATAGCAAATGGAATATTCAAACAAACGAAGTACAAGATTTTGCATGAAGCACTGAAAATAGTTAGGATTATACAAATAGCAGATTTAACGTTTGAAACGTGATACGCTTATAGTTTTTAAAATTTGACGCACTTGCACTACAAACCAACAAAAGGCGGTCAATTGACTCTAAAAAAATTGTTCTTGCGTTGGTTGAAGGCAAAGACAAAAATATGACATAAAGCATATAATTGTAATAAGCTAAACACCTGAGAGAGATGTATGAGATATTTCATGAGACATTCGAGCACTGTTTCGATCTGAGAAAAGATGAAATTCATAAGGTCAACGATCTCAGATAGTATTTTTAAGAAATCAATACCCTCTCTAGAATCGTTGAATATGTCTCGACTAACAAACAATCTTGATAGAGCAGAAACGGCAAAAAACACCCAATAAAAATCGCGGCTGCCGCTCTTCGATGTAACACAATAAAAGTGGGAATTACTTAAAATGAAATTATTGTCTTAAGAACGATTAAATAAAGAACATTTTAAGTAGTTCACCGAAAAACAAATGATTTAATTTCGCATCAACGTGGAACACAGCATTGATATAAAAATAAAGTCGTACCCTTCCGTATCAGAATTAACTTTACTTCCTCATCATACTACCCATTTGACTATATACAAAATACTTTCAACTCATTCATTATTCATGCTAATTCAAAACAATCTGCTAAATTGTATCAAAATTGACTTTATGAATATGAATCCCATTAAATATTTTTCTCGAGAAAGTTTTTTTTTCTTCAGTGGTATCGTTGTGTCTTTGCTTGTTACTTATACACAGCAGCTGGTAAAGGCAAGCAAGAGAGTTTAAAAGTGAAGACAAAAGTTTTTAAAAGAAAAAAAAGAGATGAGTATGCAAATGCGAAACCTTAAAAAGGATTGAGATTATTAGTTTTAATTTATTTATTTTTCGGTTGGTATCAAATAAATTAAACGAGAAAAGGGTAAAATTTTCATTTTTCAATGCCGCTGAGAAAACTTGAAACTTTCAACTAGTTTAAAACATAAATGCGCGGGCAGGTATACGTAGTTGTTCGAAACATTGAATCTAACCAAGGTAAATATAGTGAGGAGGTAATGACGTATATAACCGAATCAGATGTGCAGTGGCACGAAAGTTCGATGCAAACGCCATCTCATCCCTTCGTTGAAAGTAAAAAATGTAATAGAGAGTCGGGCCATCTGTTGTGAGATAGTGAAAATATTTTTGTGAAATACAAGTAAATCGTAGTCAACCATTTTAAAAAAAGATGTCATTGGCATCGAACTTATGTGCTATAGGCCGCTAGGCCTTCTCACTATATTTACCTTGAATCTAACCACAACAAGTAGAACAAGAGGATATTGTTACACTACCCGATGCGACAACTCGTTTTTTCTGTGTCATTCCCTTTTGAGCGCTAGGAAGCCCCGAACGAAAGCAAGGCGAATCTAAATTTCAGCAGTGACAAAATCCAATCTCTAAAATTCCGATATTGGCGCCTTTCTCACCAAATTTTACCACCTCTCGACGTTGCGCCCTTAGAGTAAGATTTTGCGCCCATAGACTAAATACCCGATGAGGTCTTTGTCAGCCAGTCCAGCCCAGGAAGAAAAGTTGGGAATTACATTTTGATGGTGTTTGGTGTTAAACCCGAGTACATGCCATTTCCAACTTTTTTCCCTTAGTAAGCACAACGTTTTTCACAACAAAGACTTCCGAAGTTTCAGAGGAGAAGAAGAAATGACTATTTTCTCGCCTGTGTTGTGAAAATGTGCATTTCCATTTAATTAGTTTAGTCTTGAGTTCTAACGGCAGATTAATTCTATCACTTAGCTGAGCTCAGTGCCGATTACATTACAATTGGAACAGAGAAAAGTAAACCAAAAAGAGGAAGTAAATAGAGAATTTATTTCATTGATTCCGTCGCTTATTCATCACAGAATTTTTTAACCAAAGACTGCATCTGATCGGTTTGAAAGGCTTCATTTTTTAACATACGTTTCGGATCCGTTTTGCTGTCTAAACTAGACCGCAGAATACTACATACAGGTTTCTTATCGCTGCTACTACACAAAAAATTTTCAGATATTGAGATTGATTCCATTGAATTGGGAGAGGTCACCGTCACCGATTTACTTTTGCTGTTCGATTCATTTGACTCCGAATGAAGTTTATCGTCCATTTCTTCAAGTAAATTGTTCCAATCATCTTCGTCCATAGCTTTATAATCCCAAATTGAAATGTTGCTAACGCCTTGGGTTTCCATGTATTTCGGTGTCGGAATAAGGGTGTTCATATATTCGTCAACGGTTAACGGAATTGCCAACTTTGTGTCAATTAATTTTTTCGATTTTTTTCGATTCATGATTCGTTTGTACTCTTCCCTATCAGCGTCTTTAGACCCTTTCTGCTGCTGTGACTCCGCGGATTCCGGAATTGGAAAATCTTTGGTGAGATCAAATGTTAATAATTCCAGCGAATCAGCCGCAGTTAAAAATCGTGTTTCGCCTCTATTGCTGACATTCAACATTAAATTGTCCAGTTCGAGTTTGACCTTCTCTATATTCGCCATATTAAAATTCAGTCCCAACCGTCTCAGAATGTTGCAGCTGACGTCAGTTGTGTTGATATTGTTTATAAAACCAATTTTCGATTGACTCTCGGTTAAGGATATTTTCGATTGGAATGGTTCTGCAAAAGCGACTTCCGTTAGGGAAAGTATTTTTCAAGCAACTTATGTACGATGGCAATCTATATAATTACCATCTTCCTCATAAAAGTGGCTGTCTTTTGGTTTGGACCGATGTCGATAGCACTTAAAGCTAGAACAATTTGAATGGTCGTCCTCCTTCTCTTCATCGGAAGATTCACCTTCAACTTTACACACATTTATAACGAAAGGTTTTTCTTGATGGCTTAGTTCGATATTTTCCTGCTCAAGTTCACTAGACAAACTTTCATCGTTCCACGTGTCTTCATTATAAGAAGTGGTGCGCTCTAAGCCAATGTAAGATAAATTTCAACATGAGGGCAACAAAACAATTCAGGACATACCGCTGTCTTCTACTTGAGTCCTTAATTCCAGGTAAAGCTGTCTGATCTCAGCGTTATGTTGATTATGCAAAATTGTTAGTTTCGCAGAAAATTGTCGATTCATCGCGATGAACATTTCTTGCAAAATTTGCCAGTCTCGATTCTTCCTTTTCCTTAACATGTAATGTTTAATCAAGGCTGATCATAATGTCAAGCTAATGAGAACACATTAGAAACGGTATAACCTACTCCACTTCGACCACAATCATCTCCTGCATGTCTTGAAGTTCGTTTTCCAATGAATTTATGCGTTCAGTTAACTCACTGATTTTTTGATCTGCTGAAACCTGTGTCTGCTTCACCGACATTCTGATATCGATATCTCTTTGAAGCTCATGCTCATTCATCAGCTTTTTCTCCAGCGTTTCCATTTCGGTTTTGCTCTCTTCAATCAATTCGTCGCGATCTTTTTGAAACATTTTCAAAAGATCAGATCGTTGTTGCTTGAGGACTTTCTCATGAGCCAGTTTTTCTTGTTGTAGTGCAAATTTTATGCGATTATTGCACTCAAACCTGCATGGGATCATAGAGACAACTTACGAGATTTTTTTTGTGAAGCGAAAAGTCAGTTTTCAGTCACCTTTCGAAATCCTCAACCTCTTTTTTGGCTTCCTTTATTCTAGTTTGCCAATGCTCTTCCAATTTCTTTTCTACAGTCGATCCGATCTCTAGAATTCCCTCGTGAGTCAAGGCCTTGATAACATCTTCGTTCGGAGGAGGTTTTAGAACAAATTTCCCATTGTTTCTATCACTTGGCGACAACCATACTGTTTTTGGAGCAACCGGAAATGGTTTGTCTAAATGCATCATTTCTTTTGCGATTGGTGACATTTCACTGAGAACCGTTTCCCCAAGGAAAGTACCTAAATTCGACATGGTTTCATGATGCACCGGAACGGTTTTATTATCCAGTAAACTAGCACGCCGGTTCAACACCCTCTCAACTGATGTACCCATCGTATTCATTGTATTATTCTAATTTGGTTAAAGTTGATATAGCATTACAATTGGTCGACATTGACTACTTCGGTTGCTCACGTATTATTTATCCTCAGTATTATTATCAATTTATATCAATCAATAGACAGTTTATAGAGATCCGTAGACATGTATTGTAAAGGGTGGGAAGGGAGGAGAACACACACATACGATTTTAGATATTTACCCCGATGGACATTCAACCATCCGAACGAAAACAATTACCGATTTTGTGCATTTATACTTGCCCTGGTCAGTTGATATGATGCACTTTGGAACATCACGACACTGAGTCTTTGGATTATTTTTTTTGTCAATTCAGCTGTGGCAACAAACTGCAATTTTCAAAAATTCGAAGCCATAAAGTGACCACCCTTTTGGCTTTTTTTTTTTTTTAAGAAAAATAGCGAACCAAAGTCTCGCAAGTAGCGTCATAATAGTTTGAGTGTATTCAAAAAAGTCTGCTGAAGCATGAAGCAAACATATTTTTCTAGGGAATCGTGACGTATAAGAAAACACTTACCGTCCGAAAGAAAAATTCATGATTGTTATTCTTGTTCTTTTTAAATTTCTATGGAAATCCATCTCATTACTTTTATCCACACACATATGTGAAATAGCTACTATACATTACTATACATACATCATCTGAAATAACAATATCGATATTTCAAAAGAATTTCAGACTTATTTTTATTATAAAAGGAAAAAAAAATAATTTTTTCTATAAATCACTCTGGATGTTTTTTTCCCTTCTTCTTTCTTTCTTCATTTCTTTATTTTTCATATTATCCGGAGTACGCTTTTCATATAAACGAATGCCACAAATAGAAAATCCACCCGAATAGTTTCCGATTTCTATTGTAATGTAACGATTGCAGTCATTTCCGCTAAAATTGGATTTCAAAGAATATCTAAGAGAGGAGAGAAAAAAAGAGTGGACTGGAATGGTGGCAAAACGCAAATCATAAAATCGATAAACTGGAATAATAGATAGATTGTCTAAAATGGTTCTAAGAAAATGAAATAAAGAAAATTGAATTATTGCCCAAATGGGAATGAATTAACTTCACAGCTAAAAAAAATGACTGGAAAATTATGGCACCTAATTAGATGTCTGGTGCATCTGTATCAACTATTTTACGTTTTTTGTGATTTTATGTTCAAACGAACAAAGAGATACGGTGGAAAGACAGAAAGAAACGATATTGAGTAATAGTATATTTCAACATACCCCAATACACACAAGGTGTGTATGGATACGAGGGCGAAGCCCGAGTGAAATACACACCGCGTGTGTATTGGGGTATTTTGAAAGATATTTTTCTGTAATAGTGAGAGTGTGTTGGTGCTTTCCTTCCCAACCGTTACTTTCCCGCTCGACCGTTTACTTTCCCGCTCGACCGATTCATATCATACCTCACCAATACACTCTCACGTATACAGAAAATTATATTATTTGTCACCATCAACCCCATCATCTTTATCTCTATCATCTATATCATCATTCGTTTCTGTTTTATGTTCATTTATTTGCTGCAATCGCTTTCATAGATGAAAAACATCTTAAAGAAAAAAGCAAAACCATTTGTCACAAATTTGTCTCTACATCTAATCGTTCATTTTTATACAAATCCAAAAATTTAACACAAAAAAAAAACAATTTTCCTTGCAACGTTGCAACATTAACTGGGAATTCGATTAGTTCAAACGATGAACATAGAAAATAATTGAAATTCTTTACGCAAAAAACAAAATGCAACGTTCACTCTTGTCCAATTCAACAATCGAATCTATTACTTTTTTTCATGGAAGAATTTTGAACAGATTGGTGTAGCATCTTATACTTCGTTAGTTTTAATATGCCCTTGATCAGACCACAACGACCACAGCTCTCCGCTTACTATCAATGTCGGCGTCGATGACAGATGTACTCACTGATTTATTGGTTTTGTCTGAATTACCTGGATTGGCCAGAAACTAACCGAGTTACGTATGAAAAACGTTTCATGGCAAGAATGTCCAAAACACTAGCTACCTTTAGTAAAAAATATTTTTATTAGCGCATTTCCACAAAGTAACAGTTTGCAAAGCTTTTTGCGCAAACACACACGAGTTAGGTCAATACATATCACAAAATTTATAATGAATTACTTCCACCACATCCAATGCATTTATGTATTATGCAATTAAGACATGACCAGTCAAATGCTCAGCAGAAGTATGGGTCCGTACTTTAATTACGTACGTTTGGGATAAGGGTGGTGTCAAGGAATCCGTACGGTCTATACAAAGTAACATTTAAAAAAAAATAGAAAAATGGTATGTTGGTACCTTAGGGAAAAGTGGTGGTCTAAAATCACTAAAAACAACAGCGTTCGTAATTTGTGTACGGCCCCTTTAGAGGCAATCCAAGCTTAATATTTCGCAAATTAAAACACATCCACAAGTTGTAGAATATAGTAATTTTCTCAACTCATTGACGAAAAGTGAATGTTTTGTTGGCTTTATTGAGAAAAACGTTGCATGCTACTAGGTGATAAATAACTATTTCAGGCACTATGTTTGCGCCTGAAACCCATTTATCACCGAGTGCCATACAATGTTTTTCTCAGAAAATGCAACGAAAGTTTTACTTTTCGTTAATGAGCTGAAAAAATAACAAAGCATTCACGCAAAGAAGCAGATAGTGTAGCCAATTAGGATGAATAAAACCAATTGTTAAATTGGCAAATTAAAATTTAGTTTCTGTTGAAGTTCCAAAAATATTTTTACAGAAGTAACTTACGCTTACAATAAATTATTGAATACAAAATCCGACAATTCCCATAAAATCACCAGAAATAATATAAAACTGAAGGAAAAAAAAATCATTGTGATTCAATTTAATGCACCATTTTCGATACATACAATATGCAACGGGCAACTTAAGCACGAGAGAAAAATTGCAAATGAAATGAATGATGATTTATCAAATTGAAATAATAGGTAAGTATATTCTATACAACAGCGGCCAAATTTTACTTTTTCCGCGAAATGTATGTATACACGAATGAATAATAAAAGAGAATTCAACTGACAGAAGATAAATGCAAATTCTACGTTTTTTCATTCGAGATTGATTTTAAAGTTGAAAAATTTTACTTATTTTCGTGGAATACGAAATTCTTTTCTTGTGTGACGGATTCATCGAAGAAAATGGTAATGCGCTTGGAAACAGGTAAAATAATTGTGAATGGAATAAGTAATGACGAAAAATACGGATCAAATCGTATGAATGAAAATAATGCCAGTGTGTTATGTTTCAGCTGTTTTAAGCAGCTGATGGTCTATCAGTTGCTTGTAGTGGTATGTTGAACTATGCTTAAGCTTCATTTTTATATGAAAAACCTTTAAAGTCGTACAGTCCGACATTTTAGTTTATTTTTAGCCCCGTACGAAGTACTGGGGGCTTATAAGATTAATATGCCGTTTGTAACACGTCGAATTGGAAGCAGACAGTAAGGGCAAAGCATTTGGTTATGTTCATAGATAACGAATCCGCAATAAAAAAAATGTCCGTCCGTCCGTCCGTCTGTGACCCCTCTAGCTTGACCAAATCAGAACCTTTTTTAAAAATTCTTTTTTTCCCCGATTGGTATCGACAAAAGTAAGGTCAAGTTCGAAAATGGGCATGGTAGGGCCGGCCCTTCCAGGGCTAGGGCCCTATAGGTGTTTTTCAGTCTTTTGACGATATCTACAGAAATACGCACGCAGTAGCTGCTTCTGATATAGCAAATGAAAGGTATTGACGAGTAGAACAAAGTTGCTGAACATTGTTTTTGGGTAGGATGCAACGTGGGCTTGCTGGGAGGGCTCAAAGGGCGTTACTCGGCCATAAGTGATTCACTATAAATTATCTCATGACATATGACAGATGGAATATTGGTTTCTTCGGCAAAGTCTTAGAGTTGTGAGAGTAGAAGACGGCTGTATTCATGAACATGTCGAAAAGTTGGACATTGGTGTTTCAATTAGGTTTTTAGAATTATCTCATGACATATGACAGATGGAATATTGGTTTCTTCGGCAAAGTCTTAGAGTTTTGAGAGTAGAAGACGGCTGTATTCATGAACATGTCGAAAAGTTGGACATTGGTGTTTCAATCAGGTTTTTAGAATTATCTCATGACATATGACAGATGGAATATTGGTTTCTTCGGCAAAGTCTTAGAGTTTTGAGAGTAGAACACGGCTGTATTCATGAAAATGTCGAAAAGTTGGACATTGGTGTTTCAATTAGGTTTTTAGAATTATATCATGACATATGACAGATGGAATATTGGTTTCTTCGGCAAAGTCTTAGAGTTTTGAGAGTAGAAGACGGCTGTATTCATGAAAAAGTCGGGAATTTGGAATTGGCTGTTTCAATTATGTTTTTGGGGTTATCTCTGAACCTACAGGAGTTATATTGCTACTTTTTGTTTCGTTTGTCAGATTATTCAATACCGAAAGAAAGTTGATAAAAAAAAGTTGCAAATACGGGTTCCTAAAATTACATCGTAAACTTTTATTTTACTTGAGAAGTACTTCGTACGGGCTTTTGTAATTGCTCTATGAGCAATTTTAAAGATGAACACTTTCAAAAATGGGCAATAATGTCAAGTACGCAATAAGGTTACAGAAGCATTTTGGTAACGGACGAATATGGGTTACGGGCTTATTAGGGGCTACGGACGTATTATGGTTACGGACGAAATAGGATTACGGGTCGTACGGGGCTAAGTCGCAGCAAACGCTCCGACTGTTCTGATGCCTTGTTTCATGTATCAGACAATTTTTCAATCAAATATTTGAATTTGATCTTCATTCTTTAAGTTTCAAAACTACTGATTCAGATTCAGATTCACATTTTTATTAAAAGAATAGATTACAAAGTCAGGCTATAATAATAACATTTAAGTCGACATCGATGAGCGGATTCTCAGAGAGTGAACAACCTCTCTCAAAACTGCTGAATACCTCTTAATACTTTATAAAGAGCCCCAAACAATAACCTCCGACGACATAAATACAATTTAGCTTGCGTCAAACATTCTAAACTCAGCTACGTCTCGTCTGTCAATGTTTCATCTGAGAGCTTTGTACGACCATGCACATAAAAGAGAACTTTTTGAATAAACAACTACCTATCCATCAAAACCGTATAATTCTCTATTAAACAGCACGTCAAGGTAAGGTTTCGTTAGCTTATATGGATGCGGATTTCAGAGCTTAACATTTTAGTGAACATCATCAGCAGCTCTTTATTTCTCGAGTGTAAGGTAAATAATGGAAAATGAGAAATTTTCCTCGACGTATTTGTCATGCTATCAGTTGTTTTTGTTGTGTAATCTAATATAGTTTTCCAAATTCAATTAATTTGATCATTTCTCGCTGGCTTTCACATAATAGTCTGAAAATTTGCTTGAGGTAACCAAATTTGTGACGCTATTTGTTTCAGCTGTTTTACACCTGGTCCACCAATCCAACCTTACTGGCTTCTACTTGTTTATTTGGTTCTACCACGATCACGCTCGCCTATGAACATTAACAGCGCATTACGTCCGTGGCTCAAAAGTTTCATTTTGGTGAGTGGAGATGTTAAATCCCGACGAAAGGAAAAGCCTGGGTTCCTACTCTTCTTTTGAAGAAAAGCTTAAAAGTTTGGAATCATGTATACGTACTGTTCCTTAGTCTTGATTTCCTCTTACGAAAAAAGCACTACTTTTTTCTCCGTTTACACTTTAAATAATAGAAAAAAGTGAGGTTTAGCTAAATGAAGGCAAAAAGAAGTGTTTTTTTTTTGTAAGTGGAAATCAAGCTTTACGTGTAAATGCATTTTTCAAATGAGCGAAGTAAAGAGCCATTTACATTGCCGTATCACGTAAACTCGTATAAACACGTAATAAGCAGTGAAGTTGTATGAGTGACCAGCTGAAAAAAAATCGTCACAGCTTTGGTTGCGGCTGTTGGTAATTCAAAGCTTGTATTGGTTCTAATCTGTATTTTTTTATTATCATTGCTCTTAAATCTAACTGAAGTTTACGGAGAAAATGGAATCTTGTTCCAGCTGAATCTCCATCACTTACCTTATTATGATTTAAATTAACAAACTTTTTTTTTGTTATAATCACTCATTTTCACAACACACTCGCATGCTAACAGCAGTCTTCATTGTTGGTATAAATGCATTTAAATTTCATTGCACTTTGTTTCGTTTATAATTGGAATTTCGCAAATACTTCGATGTGGTTCGATGTCAAAATCAATTTATTGAATCGGAAATGGATTCAGTTGATTATATGCTTTTATGTTTTTAATGCAATAATTTCTATAAAACAAATAATTGCAAATTATCTAATTAGCAGTGCATCGAAAAAAATGCGACTAGTCACTGTGGAAACATTTTGCACAATACCCTCTCGGTGTGTTTGGGATTAAACCTACCTTGCCCGTTTCTCTTCTATACTTAGACTCGGACAATTTTTTGATTTTGTTTAATGATTCGCTCTTTCGTTTTTACGCGGATTTGACTGTACTTGGACTTAGAATATGGCCCTTCTTTCGTGGTCTTCATTGTTCTGTTTTAGCTCGGTTGAAGTCTTGAATATGGTGAGAAACTGACGCTGAGACTCTGAGTGAACGATGGATTAATGGACGAAATTTCTTTTCTTGCACAGATAATCCGTAGACCCTATAAACCCCTGTGCGTTTTTCTCTTAAGACGACATATGGGATATGTGGTATTGGGTTTAGGAATGAATGTGTTAAGAGGTAGAAAAGACGAGGAGGAGACGATTGCTTCATGGAGTTATGATTCACTTCAGGTTATACTCTTCAATGAGTATATAGAAGAGAAACGGGCAAGGTAGGTTTAGTCCCAAGAGCATTGATAAAGCTAAAAAGGTTCAAGATTTAGTGTATACGACATACTTTAAAGAAAACAAATGAAATAACAGATTTATCTCCTGCAAGCTGATATTTCATACATTACGCGTTTCTGCATATAAACACAAACACATACATAACCACAGCCTATACGATTGGATAATTCACACATAACCCACCTAGGGTAAATTTACTTTCCATCTACATATTTGAAAAAAAAAAAAAATCGCCGAACGGCGGAAGCGAACACGGGACCAGCAGCATATCAACCAAACATGCTGACCACTACGCCAACAAATCACATAACGCGATGCAATTGGTGTCGGTAGTGGTTCGTTAGTCACTTCTACATCGATCAAATAATCAGAGTAGTCGGAATGATATGATTTGAACGAAATGTTGAGGTGGATAGTATATGTGTGTGAGTAAGTAAATAAAGGATTCTCTGTATGATGTTTTTTTTTGTTGTGAATGCGTTTTAAAACAACATGCTTAATTAATTAATTTTAAATATAAATTTTTGTGGTTATTTCGCTAATGTATGAAATATCAGCTTGCAGGAGATAAAACATTATTCTACCTTGGTGTATATTTCTCGAATCACTTCTTATGTACAATTGTATATACACTCGCTGGCGCTCGTTATATACAATTGTACATACGAAGTTATTCTCGAAAAATACGCCAAGGTAGAAAATGTACTATTAAGCTTAAATTGCACGTTACTCCGTTTACTTTTTAACAATGAGAAGTGTGACTAGCTTCCGTTGTTCGTTCGTAAACGGATAGCTAAACGGCGTAAGTGTGTGTTAACTTAAGATTTGCCCCATTTTACTGCTAGAAGCAGTCGATTTTTTGCGGTTTTGTTTTTAGTTTAAAAAAAAAGAACGATAATTGCATGGCTCTGGTTCACCTCAATTTCGTTCTGAAATTAATAAATATCAAAGTAAATTGAAAGCTCAAATGTTACTAATCTAACGGCGAACTAACCAGCAAATCCATTGTATTTTATGTTACAATCAATACCGAACATATAATACATAACTGCTCTATCTCTGTGTATAAGCAAGCACACATTGATTTCCTTTGCACCTGGCTTGTATTGAACATTTTCCCAACGGAGGCTGATGTATGCAGGAATGCTTTTAAAGTCAATAACGTGAAGTTTGTTCGAATAGTGAAGGTACACGAGTAATCAAATAAGTGTTGGTTTGGAATAAAAATGTTTTTTGTTACAATGCCTGGAACGTATTGTGTTTGTAGATTGGTGATAATACAAATGGATGCATATTTTTACGTAAAATTGGTTTTAGTCGCTGTAAAATAAACACAAGCTGTTTCTTTGGGGTATTGAGTCAAAATGTAAACAGAAAAGTATTTTTTTAAGATTTTCAATTCGATTTATTTCATTGGAAAACATGTATACGGTGCACTTCTGAAGCTATCCTATGCTTTATTCGTATTACGACATACATTTAAGGTTTTAAAGGTGCGCTCTTTTTTGGATCGAATTCGATAAGCGATAACAGGGAACTTCTGTATCATAGGATTTGGTTACAAATCAGGGCCTATTATTGGAAATTTGATTAACTGAAATTGTCGAAGTTTACTTACATTCGCCAAAAATTTACTGAATTTACCTAAAACGTTTCGGCAGTTTTCAGTAATTTCAGAAAATTATATTCCCAATAATAGGCCCTGTTATAAATCTTTGATAATTTATCCATAAAAGACGTCTTTCGGAACTTCTAAGCTCAACACATATTTAATTCCATTGAAAACGTGTTTCGAGCAAAAATTGCTTTGTTCTTTGATGCTTAACGAATAGAATTTTGATCGAAACAACGTTTCCGATATCTCTTGTGTTTAGAGCCTAAGGCTCATTTTCATCCTCGTCTGCACATTTTTAATGCCTAACACCCAGCGTGTAATTACAATCAGATCATGTCACACGGTGGGGCTGAACGAACTTTAAATAAACATGTCGACTTCCATCTCGGTTCTTTTCATAGCTGAGTTAGGGGAGGCGCGTGCAGGCGTAACCGCTGAGCCGTTTCTGAGAACTAGGAATATCGTCGCCTGGCTCCGCGGAAATTGCTGGACCAGTGTTTGAAACTGGAATCGGTAGAGGGACAAATTCTTAGAACAATCATGTAAAAATTATTGCTCTCGGTCATTTGGTCGCAGAGCAAGAGAAGCTGAAAGTCGAAAATTCCACCTCTTCAAGGAGTGATGCCTCCCCGACGAAGTTCCCGATCCAGCATTTTAATAGCGTTTCTAGACAAGAGTAATGTGCTCTTTCGAATAACAAAAAAAAAATTGAAATTGGTCTCTTTTGGTACATTTTCAGAAAAGTCACTTTTTTGCTACCCTCGGTGAACTTTGGCTACTCCCATACCTTGTCGGTTGGAATATTTCAACACAATATACCTTGTTAAAGTTAGCCTGAAGTCTAAGCTTTCCAATGATACCGAATATGCCATGTATGATTCTCAGCAAGAACTATTTATGATAAAGAGTTTTTTCGAGGTCGGGCTACTAGCAAATTTGGGAAAACGAAATGTGCCGTTGGATAGTACACGCCTCCCCTAACTCAGCTATGAAAAGAACCGAGATGGAAGTCGACATGTTTATTTAAAGTTCGTTCAGCCCCACTGTGGTCAGATCATTCAATCCTTCCCCATGTAGACGTTCTATACAAAGTTGTTGGAGCATATTACAGCATATTGGTCACTCGATTTTTTACTCGCAAAAACGAATTTTACCAGTCAGAATTTTATGAAAGAACCAATTTTCGACTTTATACTGGCATATCGAAAGTCCGCATCAAACATTTTTTTGCAGAGGTTGTCTTAAAACATCGCTGAACTATCCAGAACCTGACCTCTATTTTGTTTTTTATTTAAAATTAATGCATCACCGCAACCATGCATCAGGTAAAAAATTAATAACATTTTTGCTGAAAATCCCAAATTTTGCACCCGCCCTGTCACGTCAACTTTAAATGTATTATATACTCTACAAAGAAAGCATTAAATTTCATTATCTAATGAATAAACTAAGTTTTCCATAGTGGACATTGATTTATTGGGTTTTTCAAAGTCCGAGCAGATAAACTTTTAATGATAATAAATTGGTCTTAATTTGTTCGACCCGACACGATTTATATATAATAGAAAATGAAGATACAAGAAGAGCTTGAGGAAAGAGGAGAAACTGTATATATGGTCAAGTAATTCGATTCGATTTATATAACTGTTCGACAAAGAGCAAGCGTATTACGACTTAACAGTCTATTCAAAATGTATTATTTGACACAAAATCATTTAACAAAACAAAAAATTCCCAAACACACCGAGCCTTCAAATGGCCCCCCCGAAAGTGACTGTACAAAAGAGATATGAAATCTTAGACCATGAAACGGTTACTCTAAGAATCATTGTCAACGCAATCGGTAGTGTGGGCTATAGTTAACATTAATGACCTGATTTTATTATCTCCGCTGTGTTTGAAACATATTTATAAAATGAAAAATGGATTCAACGTTTTGCGCTTTTTATTTTAAACAAACAACATTCAATAGCAGCAATGAGAATTTACAAAGCTTTCAGTACTACCATTATCTGAATGGACTTTATAAATGTTAAACAAACGGAATGAAGAGCACTGACTGTATACCTTTTGCTGTACAAAAAAGTTCGCATTATAGTTGTCGGATCCATTAAGTAATTTACCAAAAAAAACTGTGTAATACTTATTTACAGTCTCCTTTTCAAAGTATTTTAAAACAATAGTGGTTTTCTGCTGCAATCCAGGAGAAGCAAACCAACTTTTGAAAGATGAAAAAAACTTTGATATAAAGAGAGGTTGCCAACATACATCTTTTGAATGAAATGAAAATCCTTTTATAAAAAGCTAACGGAATTCCAAATTATTATTGCTTATTAAATCACTAAATTTATTATGAGGTCAAACACTCGGTCAAACACATACTACCAAACATTTCGTATTTCATGTTGGGACCACATATTTTACGTAAACTTGTTCGAAATTTCCTCTATTACTCTTAGAGATTTTCGGTACATGCTCCTGGTTTAGGGCTTGGAACGGATCGATTTTATCCGATCCGAATCCTAAAAAAGATAATTTGAAATTTTCGGATTCATTTTAGGTTTATCCGATCCGAACCGACGAATTCGGATTCGGATCGGATATTTTTCGGATTGACTTCGGATCACATTGGATTTATTACTGTATTATAAAGTTTATTACGGTCGTCAAATTCAATTTACAAAAGAAAGGTCTTCAGAATCAAGAACTATTTATCCTAAAGATTTTGCATCGAGGTCGGGCTACTAGCAAATTTAGGGCCATGGAAAACGAAATTTCTATTTTCATGTCTGTTGTGGAAAAATAAGTAAATATTATATGTCACATAACTCAGCTAAGACAATTAGACATAATTTAAAGACATTAATTTGTAAATTATGTTATCCATGGTCCTAAATTTGCTAGCAGCCCGACCGCGATGCAAAATTTTTAGGATAAATAGCTTGCTGAGGATCATACATGACATTTTTGGTATCATTGGAAAGCTTACACTTCAGCCTTACTTCTACAAGGCATGTCGTGTTGAAATCTGTCAAATGTACCAAAAGATACCACTTTCAAAAATTTGCTATTGTCATTCGAAAGAGCACATTAACTCCGTCTAGAATCGCTATTACAGTGCGCTTCGTCGGGAAGACATTACCACTAGAAGAAGGGGAAATTTCGATTTTCAGCTTTTATTGCTCTTCCCCACCGTTCAGCCTCACCGTGCGTTTTTTTATTCGTACAGTGAACGACATCTCAAATGTCTCGCTGTCAAATTTTTCTGAGAATTTTATTGTGTCATTGCATATTCACAATGACATTCTCTGAAAAAAATGACAGTGAGACATTTGAGATGTCGTAGACAGAGATTGTTTCATTATTTTCGGATAGATCTCGGATATCCGATTAAAAACTTCAGATTTCGCATGGGTAACGAGTAATTTCGCGCCGCGCGAGATTACACATATTATAGTGGAATTTCGCGCCCATACATTTTTCAATGGCTAACTTGATTTAGAGAATCTTTACGAGTACCTGGCGATAAATTGGAGGTAGGTTCAGTTGAGTATCAGGCACATAAATTTTGGAGATGCGAATTTTATTCTAACACCCTAGAGCTTTGTATCAGGGATACCGGTATCCTTAGAAAGTGTGGATTTTCCTTTTACAAAACGTTAGGATACCGGTATCCCAACTGAGATACACGTATTTTGTATCAAGGATACCGGTATCCCGACATAAAAAGTGTGGATTTTCCTTTTACAAAACGTTAGGATACCGGTATCCCAACTGAGATACACGTATTATGTATCAAGGATACCGGTATCCTTACTCAGAAAAAGTGGATTTTCCTTTTACAAAATGTTAGGATGCCTGCATCGCAACTGAGACGTTGCGAGATTCCTACCAGCAAGAAATTTCTTATGGGCGCGAAATTACACTAATAAAGTAGGAATTTCGCGTGGCGCGAGATTCCTACTTTAATAGTGTAATTTCGCGCCCATGCGGCGCGAAATTACTACTAGCCTTTACCAGCTTTACAACAGTTTCACTTTCCTTCTACAGAGATGTTCAAGTTATTTTCTGGATGATCACTTGAATATGTTCCCATAGAAAAGCTTCAAGACATTTTCCGTTTGTCCTCTACTCTTTGCCATAAAACCCATTAAACAGATAATACGTTCGGTTATGTGTCAAATCTCCGTAGTTTTATTACATACAGATAAACACTTTTATAGATGCACAACGTACAATATATTTTTCTTCGCTTTTAATAGACAAACTATTTCCACGCTATTTTTCAACCGTGTTATCATAATACCATACCCTTCCATCCAATATTATACTGTCAGAGAGGCGATGTATGTAGTATACACATATATATAATATCGTACAAACGAAAGAAATAAACACAACCTGTATAACAACACTTGAAAATCGCTACATAGACAAGATGTTGTAATGACAACACTTCAATAAACATTACTTCCTGTATTTCACAACGTGTTATACTTACAATATATGTAGCTGTAGCTGCTACGTGTACTCGAGTTTATCCGTATACAAGAGCATGGATAGATGAATCTTCTGGTTCGTTAGATTTATTTTCCTGTCTCTTATGTCAAGTGGTGTATTGAGTGTCTTGTTTAGTACATCCACATACATCCAGCACACTGTCTCCAATTCCACACAGCGAACAAACTATCGTAGAAATCACAATGCAATTTCGCCGATTTTTTTTTCGCTTCTAACGTGAATTATTATAATGATAAAAAGGTAACTACAATAAACTGAATGAAAGGATTATTATTGGCCTTCAGACGACATAAAACACCTTTGGACAGGGACTATGAGACTGTATGTTTGAACTTAAATTTTCCTTCGGCAAATTGTTCACTTTTTTGTGCTTTTATAGTTCTACCAGTGCAAGAAACTTCTTTTTTCGTTTCTCAGTCGGTATCGTCACTTTGTATAAAATTGTCAAGCTTGCGATGCCTTTGTTACGAAAAGCATTTTATATGCAGCACGTGACAAAATTGGAAAGTGCATTTTTCCTGTGTTATTCAGTCTCTGAATGCAATTTATAAGATTTTTTGCTAGTTATATAAACTTCCATTCTGTAATCCAAAATTACGATAGGACGTTTATCATTATCATTGCCTTTACCCTCTACCTTCCAGTTTTAAATATTTTTGCAATTCATTTAAATTGAATTTAATTGGTACATGAACCATTCATTACTTTCACTTGAGGGAAGAGAACTGTTTTTAATACTGACACGTGATTTATTAATTCAGTGGTCAGCGATAATCCTTTTTCGCTTTATATTTGTAGCTCAAAAACTATTTTCAGCTTATTAGCAAGTACATGGACGGAAAAGTGAAATTCGACATATTTTCTAATTTTTGGGAGTTGTTGTGGTTTGTAATTCATTTCACAAGAATTTCGTTGAACAAAAGAAAAATATTTTTTATTATCTGAATTTTGACCAGGCACGCGCTCGCACATTCTTAAAATACACACTGCCATAACAGCAATAGCTCCTTAACAACAATACAAACCTTCGAGAACCATAATTATCCGGTACTTATGATTCCTCGTCTCACGAGCTCTTACTATACGCATATTTCAGGGAGATTCATAAGCCTTCAAGAGAAGACGAACTGATGCAAGCTCACCGCCAATATGCTGTACCATTACAATGGGCTTATTATAATATAAGATTGACATTCGCAGAAGACATCGGCTTGATGGCAGCTGATCTATATCAGGTGCAGATCATGTTACAACAGTTGAATGAAAATTCCAGCAAAGTCGGTCTCAAGATGAATTTGTAAAAAACGAAGATCATGGCAAATATTGACGATGACAGAGACATTAAAATTGGGGATACCGTCATTGAACCAGTCGACAGTTCAATGTGTACCTAGGTCACAAATTAAAGTTTGGTCTGGACCACCAAACTGCAAAAATAAACCGTAAAATTGGTCTTGCAAGGGTAACGTTCGGAAAACTCAGGCTAATTTTCAAAAGCATAATGAACAATAGTCTGAAACGTAAGGTGTTCGGATAAGTGTGTCCTTCCCGTCCTCACATATGGAGCGGAAACGTTACCATTAACAAAAGCTTCCGAAAATAAATTAAGAGTGGCACAAAGAGCCAAGGAACAGAGAACAGAAGCATTTTGAATTACACTCAGAGATAGAATGACAAATGTTGGACCAAAAAGATCATGAACTGGAGACCACCTAAAACACGACCTAGAGGTAGACCACCAGAGAGATGGAATAATGGCATCAAGAGAATTGCAGGCACCAATTGGCAACAAGTGGCAACAGATCGTTCCGAATGGAAGAAAATTAGGGAAGCCTACGTCCAGCAGTGGATAGAAACAGACTGAAAAAGAAGCAGAAGATTGACAAACAAGCACCTGGCTAGTGTTGACCGGACATATCATCCACAAGCAATTCAAAATTATTGATCCCTCGCATACTCATACATACACAATTTATATCTGTGCAAATAATTAATTTATAAAATGTTTTCCAAATACGATTATAATGCAATTTCATGTTTTGAAAACCATTACATCAACATGTATTAATGTACAAAACGTCAATACAAAATAGTTTATAACAAAATACGATGGATGAACGTTGAAAAATATTGTATATAGAATACAATAAATAGAATGTTATCGGGAAAATTGCTGCTAACGGATGTTGCATAGAGAGAGCCGGTTCAGTCACAATAAAACCAATTAACAGCACAAGTTCGACAAAGCTCACACAAAACTAAAAATATATTAACGACCAGGGGTAGGATAAAATAATTATGTAACTTAATAACTTCCGCGCTAGGAGCTTTTTGCATCAAACAAAAAATTCTGATTATAGATTACAAAGCCCTAAAAGAATGTACTAGTTTACCATAAAAACTACAAAAGCGCCATCCCTGTTCTCATAATACGGTTGTATCGTCAAGTTTTACCCTGAAAACTAGAAAGGCGCCATATTCAGCTAAACAAAATTTTATGACAAATGGTGAATTGCACGGATTATCAATTGACCTATCGGGCAAATTTTGCTTTATATTGCACCCGGTCTTATAGTTGCTCTATTTTGGTTGTCACACATGACCGATCGTAGGCGAGTATGATGCATGGTATGATGTAAAGAATAGATTTCGAAATAAATTTTGGCACTGTAATAATTCAATTGATTTTGCAAAAAAAAGAGAAACACGTTCATGCGTGGGATGAATTGGTTCGGGATGTTAACAGCGTCGTATAATATACACGATTGAAAAAAAGAATAGAAGAAATATTCAGTAAATCAACGTCGTATTTATTTCACACTTTTTGCCCTTTAAAATGAAATTGTGTTCGCGATGGTAGCAGATGTTACAACATTTTGTTAAAGATTTTTTTGAATATAAAAAAGCTTTTGATTCCGACATGTACGCGGATCGTGTGCAATTTCATATATTTTTTTACACAGTCTTGTCCACGAATCTGTTTTCCAAATTTATCAGATTCGAGAATTATTCAATCGACCGTATGCAAGAACTGAGTACTGTCAACAAATTCCTTTAGTAGCAAAAAATCAATCAATTGAAAAGTTCTAATTGTCCTTGAAACAACATTGCCATTCAATCATTCATAGGTCCAATATCAACAATAGAAGATATGGACAGAAATGAGGTGAATTTTATACACTCGTTCTGATTCATTGATTCATACTACTTTCGTTCCATTCGATCAATTCGGTCCATGCACTTTGAGAACGAACTAACAAAACTGTGAAACATCAAAAACGTATAACGCTAAATTGAACTCAGTCAAACCCTACTTTAATATGACTATCAATAAAATAATCGACTTCTCTATTTCGTGATTTGATTTGAAGCATGCATGTTGCATATGTGCATCCTGAATGTAATTGATTCATTCAAATTAAATTGAGAAATGACAACAAAGGAGTTCTTAATCCTTTACGAACAACAAATTTATCGCCACGTAACGCTTAAATATGTAACATAGTTTGTTTCAGATTAATTTCTTGTGTTTGATACCAAATCTAATACTTCTTTTATTTTAATATACATTTTGCTGCATAAAAAAGACCAGTGAATGGGCCAATTTCTTTCGTCGTTATCGACATATTTCTGACAGTCTGAGCTACGTTAGACAACAGGTAATAGTTATTTTCCTAACGAATGCTAAAATGCTTTTTTAGGAAATCAGAGGTTTCGCTAAAAAAAAGCCTTTCAGCACTAGTTTGGAAATAGTTATTTATACAACCGAGTGATAAATGCTTTGTTAGGCACTAGGTGTTTAAATACACATCGAGTGCCTAAGAAAGCATTTATCATCGAGTTGTGTACTTATCCTACTTATCGTCAATTGTTGCGAAATCTTATATGATCATGTCAAACGTGTTCATGAATTTTTCACAAATTTTCATAAGTTACAGCGAATTATTAACTAAATTCATGAAAATTTTGAAGCAAGTATACAATCTGATAGTATAAGAAAACTCGTACATTTGATGTGTATCCTTGTTACATTTTATTTCCTGCCGCTAACTACAAAGAAAACCGCACAATAAATTTTCTTTCTACCAGAAAATCGCTATTTACCGGTAATAACCATTAACCTGTAAAATATCATTCTATGCTACTGACTATAAAATAGGTTTTTGTGTACACTACGTCTTCGGATTTACTTTACTCCTCGAGCATTCAGTTCCAACTTCAAATGGTGAAAAGTAGGCAATTTGTATGGCATAGAGATATCAAAAACATAAAATTAACATTTATATGAGTGTCGTCGTGTATGTCGACTCACTTCAACCGCCGTATAACTCTTAGCAATGGCACCGATGTGTAATCCTTCCGTAAATAGTTACTTAATACTACGTAGCATAGGATCTATAGATACATCCTCTTTATATGGTATAAATAAAACAGTGCTGTAAAGTACACGTTATTATTGGCATTTATCACTTTCACTCAACCAAAGACATATTATATGTGATGTGAGTGTACGAAAGTATCAAAAGAATTTATTTAAATAAAATGAGCAGAAAATAACTTTTTTTTTGTCGTTGAATGCAATAAATATAAAAGGCAAATCGTTTACGTATATCCTCCCGAATGTTTGTAAAATCATCCAAAATGGCTGTTTCAAATATTTGTCGTGTCATCATTGTACATATTGTGGATTTAGAAAGATAAACTTTTTGAATCTTTTTCGTTCACTCTGTTTGGAAGGTACCCCCATACACAATACGTTTCACAGTATACATATCTGATCTTATCATATTTCGCTGAAGTTTCTCTGCCGAATGTATATTTTGTGGTATATATTGAACGTTTTTGGAGATTTAAAGGATTTGGAAGGAAATTGTTAGAAAGTTGAAAGGAAAGAACGATGACTAATCTTCGGTGATGTTTTTTTCCCCAATAATCTGTTTGATAACTTTATTTTGTTCGTCCATTTATAGTTATGTATATTTATACAATCCATTATGTCAGTAGAATGGCTTTGCGACCTGAGTATAGAATTTAAACGAAGGTATAACAAGCAAAAAAATGCTCGTAAATTTTAAAATAATTTTTTCAATTGATTTGCGCGGCAGAGATTTTTTTTATAACCAATTATAGGTTGGCTGCATGAAAATACTGTAAATGGGATGAGGATTAAATCTCATTATGTTCTGTTATGAGCATATAAAAACCAAAATGATTTGATTCTTCTATTGATTTTTGCATTTAAAATGATATTTCAGTTACAAAATCTGAAAATATTGTCACAATATTTCTGACCGTTTTTATTTATATTTCGAGTTAAGCCAATCGGACCGATACTATTGGTATACCGAGTACAGTTACTATAATTTCTTAATTGGGTCTAACATGAGTGCATTTCATGTGACATTTCCGTACATTTCGCCATTAGTGTACTACTCTGATAGTTGATAGCTAATTTTAAAATTTTCTCAATTTTTTTATATTTTCATTAGTCTCTAGTCATTAGTGAAATGTACGCCATTCTGATGCTCAAATACACCTATCGTATTATTAGCACAATGAGATTTTACTTTGCCTACGGAATTGACATCGTTTACGAAAGTAGTACTTTTCCTAACGAACGGATTTTTTTTCAGCAAATGAGAGGTTTCCAGTACGAGCCGGAGGCGAGCTCTGACATGAAATTCGCTAAAAAGACGACTTAGCGTAAGATAGGAGCAACGTTTTAAAGGATTTTGGCAAATCAGTGTTGTATTGTCAGACAGAGTTGTAACTCGAGAAATAAGATACGTCAGTAAAAATTTATGCTATTCAAGGTGTTTATTTCTTAGACGAAATATAATTCGTAATAATTATTACTAAACAGGTATTTCGTACGGTAAAATGTGGCCCCAACATCAGTTTGTATAAGATGCATATTGCGTACGGTTTTACGTAGAATTTTACACCAACACAATGTAGGCGATGACGTTTTTGCTATAGTTGTCAGTTTAATATTGTTATTTAATATTCGGGACAATTTTATCATTAATTTACTTTTAAAATATTGTGTAGACATGTTTTTTGGAGTGTTGCCTTTATTAGGAGAAGACAGAAAAGAAAAGGTTTAAAATTTCAAGTGTTTTTTCATGAATTGTTTCAAAATTGTGTGAATTCGAAAATATATTTACGTGAATTTTTGCGTATATTATGAATTCATTGGAATAATTCACTCTTCTTGGAGTACATTTCGGTCTCTGAAAGTTTCCGACTTCATCCCCAAGGTAATCGTTCCAATATTTTGTTATTTTTTTTTTAATTCAAAAGATTTGTGTAGCAAAATTTTTTGAATTCTTCGCGCTTATTTGCCAACCAATTCTCACACTATCAAATATTTCGTTTTTCATGTCGGTGACACAATTTTTACGTAATTTCCGGTCTATATAATTCGTCTAAGGTTTATTTGGTGAGGTCGGTCTTACATTTGACACTTCAGAAATACATATTTCTGGTGATATTAAAGATTTAAGACCTGTATGGCAACACTGAATTGCGGACGTCCTTTATAAGCTCATGTAATGTGTTGGAAGTAATGCAGAACCTTCTCACTGTCGATATTATCACCCTGTAGCTGAGTTCTTTTTACTTTAATGCGTAATTTCAACTTACGAAAAAAGTACTCCGTGTGAGAGACAAAATTGAATTTTTTCAATTTTTTCTTTGTTTATTTGACAGCTCGCTCTCTCACGGCAAACAAAGAAAAAATTGAAAAATAATTCAATTTTGTCTCTCACACGGAGTACTTTTTTGGTAAGAGGAAACTAAACATTATCTGTATCTAGAATGCACGCCCCTCCTCAACAAAAAAGAAGTTTTTTCGAAATGCACCCAAAAACTAAGAACGCACATCGATTCAGGGACCTATTGGGAGCTCAAAACATCATTCAGTAAAATCGGACCAGTTCCTTCCCTATACAAAATTTTTCATTTCATGAAATTTCATACACCTCTCTGAAACCGTTTTGTCACAAAAGTTCAGTGAGTGGACATATTTTGATCGAAGCTAATTTTTATCTTATAGTCAGATACCCCAATCTCAACGATCTAACGATCTAACGATACCCCAATCTCAATCTATTTCATTTGAGTAGAATCACTTTGTTGACTTGAAATTTGTCGTGAAGTCGCCAACTCGAAAACAGGCTAAATAGTTATAACACTCATATGAAGTCTTCACGCTTTTCATATTTTATTTGGCTTTGATAAAAGTAACGTAAATAAAACGTTTTTAGAAGACTTTATGAAAATGAAAACTGACTTTCTTTGATTACTCTATTTTCGAGTTAGCGACTTCACGACAATTTTCAAGTCAACAAAGTGATTTTTCTCACATTAAATACATTGAGTGGGGTATCGTTAGAAAGGTACCTTATACGTATGACCTCTATAAGATAAACATAGCTAACGCCGACCCGTACGAAACACCTATTCGTATCAAAAGCCTTTAATGTGAAACTCTTCATTTCTCTTACTTCATTTTCTTCTCTGCTGAAAAACTATTCTCCCTTTAAAATCACTTACATTATCCACTCTTTGCCTTGTTATCATATACAACTAAATTGCCGGAGGCAATATAGACAGCCCCGTACGAAGACAAATTTCATAAATTCCTATTTAAACAGCTATATACCGCTATATTTAACTATATTTCACTATAAATAAACATTTCACAGATAAATATGCTATTATATAGCTATATATGCCTGTATATAGCTCAATATAGGTGAATATAGATATATATAGATGTCCATATATGGAATCCCTGAAACCCCTCACACTTAACACATTATTTCCATGTTAACAGAAACTCTCTAAGCATCATTTTTCCCACTTTATATCACTTTTAATAAAATCCAATATGGCCGCCGGCAGCCATTTTGTTAGGAGACCGGAAATAGTACCGACGCTTTACATTCGTTAATACCTTTCAAACAAAAAACAATTCATGAAATTCGGTCAAAATTTACTCGAGATATTGTCAAAATACACCACGTTCACTGTACTTCCGAGTAGCCAGATAAGAGCTCACTCCAAGAGACCTAGCTCACGCTCCGGAGAACATAATTTCATAATTTTTTTTCCCTGATTGGTACGGTCAATACCTATCTAATAAAGCTAAAACAGACGAAATATGTTCAAATGTGCGACCTACAAGCAAAAACTGCTTGCCGCCCTGTGCCTGGTCCACACCAAGGGGTCTAACTCACGAGTCGGTCATCCGATTTCCATAAACTTTTTTTTTGTCGATCGGTATTGTAAATACCTTTTATTTGACGTATCACTTACAAGTTTAACGTTTAAATGTCCGGAGATATCTTCGAAAAACCGTAAAGCACTTATTGGGCCACAGCTCGGGAGGGGTCGATCCAAAATCACTCATCTTCGAACTTAGCCTGTCTTTTGACATTACCAAACGGGAAAAAAAAGAATTTTCAAAATCGGATGCGTTTTACTCAAGTTATCGTGCAGACAGACAGACGGACAGACGGACATTTTTTTTTCGCGGATTTGGCATCTCTAGACAACCACAATAGGTTTCCCCTTACTCAGGGAGTCCAATTCGACGTGTTACAAACGTATGCGTAAACCTATAAGACCCCAGTACTTCGTACGGGTCTAAAAATTAGTTTCGATCAAAATATGTCCACTCACTGAACTTTTGTGACAAAACGGTTTTAGCGAAATTTCATGAAATGAATAATTTTGTATGGGGAAGGAACTGGTCCGATTTTACTGAATGCTGTTTTGAGCTCCCAATAGATCTCTGAATCGATGTGCGTTCTTAGTTTTTGGGTGCATTTCGGAAATAGTTCTTTTTTGTTGAGTAGGGGTGTGAATGTGCTTTTCTTCACCGAAACCAAAAATAATTTGTCAGAAAATGCTCTCTTTCCTACAAAATTGTGTGCTCTTTTTTGGCTCTTTGACAGCTTTCTGCGTAAATACTAAATCGATCGTAGATTTTTCACTCACGTTGTTCACATTCGTCAAATGTGGATACCACAGTGTCAATAGCAAACTTTTCCGTACATTCTGTAACGCGTTTTCACATAATTTTTTTTAGCTTCAGACTAATTTACATAAAACGCATTTTTGTGGCACCATCAAAGTACAGTGGGGAAGGGAGAGCCCATTAAAAATAAGTTAATCCGTTAATCGTTCCGTAGTCACAAACATTTGTGAACAAATATTGAGTAGATTTTCCTGTAAAAAATTTACGGACTTAAATTACTTAATGAATGGATTGCATACAGTTACGTGTTATGATTTTACTTCACATTATCCCCGGATCAAAACTATGAAATTGAACGAGTTCAACACAATTTTGAATATGTAGCTCCGAACTTTGGCTCGAATATAAGTTGACAAATATTCAGCAATATTTTATATTAATTGAACAGATTAAAACCAGAAACTCTGTGCATTCGTGCACCACAAGATATTCGCTACAGACGAACGAAGCAAACAACGTCGCAGATATGTACAATAAATGTTGTAAAATAATCTTCCGTGGAATAAAGTTTATGTACTCTCTCACATACCTAGATATTCGAGTCACTGTAAGCAGCTTACCTCCATGAAATATCTACCCGCATGTTTGGTTACAGATTTCAACTTCACCGTGTATCATTCCACCCCTGTTGTACCACACGAAACATAAAGTTATATAAAAACAAAAAAGTTTATGAGTGCAACCATTTAGTATAGATTAAATATGTAATAATTGTCCATGTTATCATGTGAACAAGAACATGAAATGTACCACTGAGTGTTGTTGTATAAAACAGTACATAAATGGCACGGTTATGGTTATTTCGGGGTGAGGTTACGTGACATTACTGGTATTTTCTTTCCGGATTTTAATTTTTAAAACAAAATTCAAAAAATCTCTACGACGAACGACGAGCGCAAAATAGTTCTTTGCTATACATAAAATTACATTTCCGTGTATATTCACTGCAAAGTTACCACTAAGTTGCGCATTGAAGATAATTGATTATTTTACAACTAAATAGCACTCTAGAGATGTCAAAGTTCGATTAAATGGTTCGAGAGATTTAGTATAAAATATTCGTTTTGCTGAACACCTGACAATTTTGAAATGTTTTTAATCTCCACCTGGTCCTTTACACCAAAGCACATATGGGGAATTCTGGGAATTCTTTGCACCTATGTCCAAATGTTCATTTCGCTAAGTGAGATCATGATCACGGCTTAGGATCACAGTCTACCCCTCTTCAGAATGAACATTTTACGGAGGTGCATATGATATATTATCAACTGTTGTGGAATTAGAATATCAATATCCATCGTTAGACATTGAATTAATGATGCAGTAAGTTCTGGTTCTCAAGAGCCGTCGAATATCGTATGTGTAATAGATAGAATGAATTGGATTGAAATGGAACTTAAAATTCAATGGCAGTGTCTGCTGAAAATAAAAATTGATAGATCGGACTGGTGGCCAGCTTGAGGCTTTAGTCTGAGAACCGGTAACTTTTAAGTTCAAAACATATCGAAAAGCATGTGTCTAGTTACGCGAATCAGCACTTACCACTCTCATTGCAAGTGTAAGAGTTTAGTAAAATGGTTTACCTTTTAAGTAAATAAATTGATTAAACGAGAGCGTTTCTAACATGCTCGAACAAAGATATCAATTTTTCGCTGTACGGATGCAATCAAAGATGATCGAGAATTCGAAATCTGTTCAAAATATTCACTTCAAATCGACCTACAGCTGTTTTAGGTTTAAAAAAAAATTGAAAATAATAAATTTGAGCAAAAGATTTGTCTGAATCTGATTGCCAATCGGTTTTCACAACACAACACAACACTGATTAACCTACGGTGTAGAACCATCACTGCTATGGCTGGCTCGCAATTGGTTCTCTCATTTAGTTTTTTAGAACGTTTTACGCTTTACCTACTACAGCATCGGAACATATGTTATGGCTCACACATGCTCACTACCGTATTGTAGACTATACTATACTATTATGTAGATAGATAGACTTAAGCAGAAGCGAAAGCGATAGAGTGGTAGAACAATTGGCGATCAGATTCATACAAACCCCCCCAAAGTGCAGTATTGAAGAGCGGGTCTAATTTCTCAATACTAACTCTAGTAACCCTGACGGTATAGTGGACAAACCCAAAGTGTTTCGCTTGAAACAGCAATGCGCTTAACCGCTCGGCCATCAGGATCTGTTTGAAACTTCGACAAATTACATTATAAACCGAATTTCGTTGAGAATAAAAATTAAAAATACCTGCGTCAACCGCGGGAATCGAACCCGGTGCACCTCGACTTGCAACCAAGAGCTCTACCAACTCGACCACTGAAGCTCTTACGATAAGCTGAATTAAAATCGTTAACCAGTTGTGGAAAAAAATCAGAGTCCATAGGTATGCAGGGCTGTTGCATTGGGCAGGGTTCAGTTGATTCGATGATTCGATGGTCTCGACCAATAAAATGTATTGACTGAAATGTGAATACGCTTGTAAATAAAACAACGAGTAATAGTTTGCTCCGTGGCGTAGGTGGTATCGTTCTTTATTTTAGATGCTGGACGATCCGAGCTCAATACCAGCCTGTGACATTTTTTTAATTTTTTTTTATACGTACCTATAGTTAAAGTTATAGTAAAACTAGTCAATATTGTGTCCTTAAATACAGGCATTTCTAATTAACATCAAACGTAACTTTGAGACAAAGAGAAAGTTAAAAAAAATATCCCCAACGAGATTCGAACAAGCAACAATACAATCGCAATAAACCGGTTTACCAGCTACACTTTTGAATCACTTGCGAAATGATGGATAAAAAATACCGACCTATTGTCTGAAGGACGGCATTCTGTGTGTGTTTCAGTCAGTAATCAGCTCTTTGTGACTTTATCGTCGCTAATTTCTGTTAATAATATGACATTGGACTGTGTTGTAGGTCCATATCATCTTCCGACATGGACTTTATTATGTGAAATGCGAAATTGTGGAAATATCTTTCAATTGTCAAGCAAACCGTGTAATTAATGTGAAACCAAAAATTTACATAAATGACGCAAACCAACACAATTAATAAAAAATTGTGTTCAATTGGTACAGTAGCGTAGACGCAAGAAAGGTTTACTTTATGATACGGTTGTTAGGTGCGCGATACCAGGCAACAGTTTTTTTTTTAAATTTACTTTGAAGATTTTGAGTTTTTGTGGTCCTTGTAATCAATAAATCTTATGATCATACTGATCAGACCAGAGCATTAAACCATTAACCAGTGATTCGTACGGAGCCTTTCATTCTCTTTTATCAATAACTATTTAGTTTGCAAATCTCTCCACAGACAGATATTCAATAGATTCATGGTAAAATCAAATTAGATGCGTTTGTACTATTAAATCTCGGGATGCGAACGAAACAATTGCTCTAAGAGTAACTTAAAAGATCCCGTGTAAAGATGACGGTTATATGAATATGTTGCGTTACAGCCAATCTGAATAAAATCAAATCTTAGAACTGAGAACATTTCTTGAACCCGAAGGGTAAGAAAAGTATCAAAGAGAGACCGTGTACTCTACAAAGCCACCAAACCAACAACCCTTATCTGATGAGATGACTCTTTACACGTGAAACCAATTGAAAATTCAAAAAATTACTCACATTAAGTATGAAAATCGTTTAAAATTACAGCTATCGCATCGTGGAGCGTATATTGTGCAAATACGCGGAAAAAAAATGTTTCCAACTAATACAGAGATGAAGAGCCCATTATATAATTTTAGAGTTGATTACACAACATGATGAGTTGAAAATAATCCTCAATAATTGCTTTTAAATGCCTTTTGATACACAACTATATGGGAAATTGTAATAGCCCCCTCATCGCAAATAAATTACATTTTTCCAATAAATTTTCGTAAATATCGAAATTCGATTTGTAAAAAAAAGTTTTAATTTTTAATCCTCGATCACGAATGAAATATGTTATTACAAAATTTTGTTTTAACAACAGCACCATTCAAATTTGGCAAGGATTTTCGGACAATTTTTTGATGAGGGTGAAGGTAATGGAGAATAGAGATCGTTTACGTTCTAATAATAACGTTATCTAAGACCATGTTCCATTCTGTCGCCGATTCTTCTTCATTTAAATTTGATATCTCCACTTAGTTCAAATCAATTGCTTAATGTTTTGTTGCCAAACTTAAACATTTTGATAAATTGAGAACATTATAAAAAGATAAAATGACAAAATGCGGATTCACATTGTACATTTCGAAATTATACAAAACCAGACGAACACAACGATAACAATAGTTATTGGTCTCACTATGCGATATCGGCAAATAAAGGGCTGTACCTCAACAAAAGTTTTGAAATGTCTTCCGGGGTACAAATAATTGAACTGTGCACCTAATTATATTGCCGGATGAATATCGTTTGTATTAAGTTTAAGTTATCTTCATGTTAGACAGACAGACTGACGGATTAAGTTTTCTATAATTCAAAGAGATAAATTCCATGATTAATGTTGTTGTGTGAATTTGGATTCAGATGCAACTTATAACGGCCAGAAGCAACCATATGAAAAGTACACTAGTTACCACGATACTTTACTCTTGAATACGCGCATAAGCTAAATTTTGAGTCGGAATATTTGATAATGTGTGAGTGGAGTTGCTTCATTACAACCCTGGTTTAATGAATAAGTTTTTCGATTAATCAGTATGTAGTTACCGCTTTTGGAATATTTCTCTAAACTTTGATCGTCGGAAGTTATATGGCATCTATTTAAAGTACTTCTAAGTACTTATATAATCTTAACCATATACCGCAAGTTCGTTACAAAAACTCGATTCACGAAAGTCTGAATGGCTCAGTCGGTAGCACGCTTTCTTTTTGACTTGTATGCTCTGGGTTCGGTCCTGGCGACGACATTTTTTTTTTAAATATTATTATCACGACAATGAACACAAGACTTTGAAATCTAACTTTGTAACATCAGCATCATCATCATCCTTTACGTATGACTTTAAAAGTGCGTGTGTCTGTAGGTAAGTTTCAACTGTAAAAATCCACTAAGTTATAGTCCTGCTATACCAACAGACTTCTTATAAGTTGCTATATGGGTTGAATAGTCACATACACGCGTGTTATAATTTTTATCAGAGTTTAAAACATTCGTGTATATCACAGCTTTTTATATCCTGACATTGGAAGCGACCCAGGTATTAGATAACATCGCAATGCTTAATCGAACCAAAACTTGCTATAGTGGCCAAAGACAACGAGTATAATTTACCAATTGGTTATTCGGAGCATCCACGTCTAGAGAGTCCTTCCTGTTATAATTTACACAAAGGGACCGTCAAATTAGATTGATATTAACAATTCTTTTTGTAAACATTTCATAAATATTTGTATGCACATTACGTCCCTAAGAGACCTGGACCAAAAACAATTTTTTTACTCGACCGAAACGAAACAGATAGAAAAAAGAATTCTGAAAAATATTTTCCTAAAATATTTGTCTCTTGATTTTCTCTACACTACCTACAACTGCCTTTATATACAACCATAACCGTAGAATTTTAGCTACGAGGTTGTTGTTGATTTTCTTATACCATTGTCGGGGTATATAGTACTTTAATGGGGTTGACACTGTGTGACTTCGTCAACTTATATAAATTTCATATGACAAACTGACCGTGAAATGGAACAAAAACAGTTCGGACAGTTTCTCTTTTTTGATTCGTTTCTTTTTTTGTTAAAGTAAATGGAGTTGTTAACTTTGTAGTTTTGGCTACTGTGCGGGGAAATTAAATAGCAATCAGTTTTTATTAAATACAATCATAATGACAACTGAAAGTTTTGAATTGTGAAAATGTTTGTGAATTTTAGAATCTAAGAGTTATATCGCCGAATCTTCAGGTGATTGGGGAACAAGCGGTTTTCGATTTTAATGAGTGATAGCTCGTTGGATTCGTCTTTCAATTCTAGAAAACACGTATCTTTCACTTTTTCTAAAAAAATTGTTTTCTGTGAAAAGCGTTCAGAAGTGAATACATGTCAGAGGGTACCGAAAACAGTTTTTCGTAACTCAAGAGAAAATTATTTTAAATTGTTGTAATGTCGGTCTTGGAAATACCTACAGGTAGAGTATACTCACCGCTTGGAGCTAGTAGCTCCACGAGAGTTATGACTAAAAATATAGTGAAAGTTCGGAGAGTCCGTCTTCTCTGCAGCTTCGATGTTGCACGGAACTGAGTATGGGGTGTTGTAGCTGGCCCCACCCACTATCGTTCCACATATAAATGTACCCAGTACCTTTGCGCTGCAAGCCTACAGAAGTCTTGGAAAAGAAGTTGGTGCCAAAATGTAGATTTTTTCCTTCTTTCTGAGGAACAGCATCTGGAACGGTACTACGGCAGTCATTTTTTACCGTCTACTATTCTTTTAATTTATCAATAGAAAAACGCTTCGCTATGTCGCGAATATATGTCGTTAAAACCGATCCACTATCAGTAATGTCAAGAGAAAAATTATTAAATTTTTCCCTGAGCATTTTAGTCAAATAAAGTGTTAGCGCATAGCAAATGACCTCAGGAGTCCGGAACTGTAATCAGTTTTTCAATTAGACCAATATTTGCTACGCGACAGGAGTTTAGGAGTTTAGAAAAGAGGGAGCAAACGGTTTTCCAAACGATTCATTTTTAGTCATAACTCTCGTGGATCTACTAGCACCAAGCGGTGCGTATACTCTACCTGTAGGTCTTTCAAAGGCCGACATTCGCACAAGCAAAAATTTTACCAAAAAAATTCTAGAAAAAAAATTATTTGCGTCACAAAGTAGCTTCATGAATGTCATGATGAACACATGTACCATTTAAAATGTTATATTTGACGAAGAAAAAAGACATCCGAAAGGATTTGAAATTGAATTTTACTCAGACGCAGCACTAAACTTTTGTCGCTAAATCTGTATGCGTGACCATTTCCATACAAAAACGACACTTGAACTAACATTAGAAAACACCACAATTAATTTGGTAAGATCATATGCTTTTTTGATAAACAAATTTATGAACAGCAAATCTGTTTGTTACGAACTCCATACCATTTCGAATAAAATATGTTTCAGCTTAGCTTTACATAAAACATTGCAACATTTACAGCATAGAAAAGGATCATAACGTAAATTTATGACTTCATTATCTCTGGCCCGGTCACAGTTCGTTTCGGTTCGTTAAGCGTGAAAAGTTTTCTGTCGCACATAAATTGTAAAATTTCAACTATAGCACAGCATGTTCATATTTTCAATTGATATGTCCGGAAAATGTGAAAAGTGAAAGTTACGGCCTGATTGTTTGTTACTGTGGGTTTTTTTTATTTCGGAACATATTTGAGATTTTTTAGAGTCTTAAAAGTCATCGATGTTTCCAGAGAATCAAGTGTTTCCAAATATCACAGACTGGATAGAACGTAATTGACTGGGAAAATCGATGACTTTTTAAACTCTGCTAAATTTAAAATTGTGCTTTTTAAAGATGAACTCACTGTATTTCGAAATGCTTTTTTCCGTTAGAATGTCTATGGGGACGATGGTATTTTCGATTTATAATAAATGAGACACGCTTGATATACGTGCTAAATTTAGCTTTTTAAATCATCGCAAGTGGCGTACAACAGTTTTATTAAATTGAAAAAGTGGAGGAAGGCTTCGCAAAACTTTGTATTCACATTTATAGTGTGTGTGTGTTGTGTGCTGTTACAAGTTACAAGTACTGACTCTCTTCTGTAAGTTTTTTCAAAATATTTGTATGAAATAATTTTCCGAATCTAGAATATGAAGAAAACTTAATTACAAAAGCGTCTACCGCACTATATACCCACCACATCATATAATTACTTTAATTGAAGACCACAATTTGAAATGTGCAGATGTGCACTTTTTAATGCATATTTCCACAAAATGAGATATCTTTTCCGAGTGACATAAATCTTTTTAACTAATTAAATGAAAAAACAAACTTTTAACTAATTTGGTGCATACCAACCAGTTGTAAAGGAAAGTAGTGTCCTATATACACATTTACAGTTTCATACAATGTTATACTTTTGAATGAAAAAAAAAATCCGTTTTTAATGGTGATCATATATTTTTTTGCCTTCCATATGTGTTCTGTTATAACTTTGTTCAACACATTTTATTTTTTGAATGGAATCCCTTTGTTAGAACTATAGTCTGTTTTAGTCGGTTTCAGTTTCATATACAGTGGAGAATATTGTTCGAGATATTCATTTTATGAGTATTTATTACATTGCAGCTTCCGTCTTCACGCTAGTTTACATTACATTATTTCTATTGCTTCTATAGCTTTAGCTTAATCTTTATTTCACTTGTAACATTGTTGCAGCTATAACTATTTAGGATAGTATTACGTACAATTTTGCGTCGCAAAAGAAGCATAAAAGCTAAGCTTAATAAGAATTTAGTCGGCGATGTAAGATTGAATCATAATAGAGGGTAAATCGTATGAGATGGAAGGGTGGTATGGTTCTATTCTGGGGAATGAACTAACTGAAATATTATCTTTTCAAATTTCGTAGAAAGTAAATTAAAAACTGTGAAAGTTTGTGACGAAAATCTTATGAAAATATGTACAGTCACTTTCGATACGAATTTTGAGAAGTTCTTAGGCATGTTGACTAAACATCATCAATCGATAATAGAATTACATAATAATCGATATCAATCGAATGATTTATCCATAATCGATATTCAAGCACAATCATCGATTGTCAACAATTAATAATCGATATTTAGCGATTATCTATAAAACATTGGTTTTATATTTTGACAAATACTAAAGCTCGGATAGTTTTGCAACGAAAATAGTAGATTAACAGTCAAACAAACTAATTTGGTAACGAAATAGCCTTTTATAGCCTGTGGAGGTTAGTTTTAGTCTGTTTTAATTTACTAAAACAATTTTTATCTTAATAATTTTTTGATTATCAATAAACGATACTCATCCGATTATTAACAATCGATACATGCGATTGATATTGACTTTTGAAAACGTCGATAATCAAATAATCGATATGTCAATCGAATGAATCATGCCCGCACGTTAGTAAGCGGGCGTGATGCAAGTTTTACTCTACAGATGGTGAATAAAAAATTGCTGCAGATATGAATTCGAAAACCTATGGGTGTTTTCCTTCCTGATTCTAAATCAGGAAAAATATAAATTTCTAGCACGTCTGGATCAGGAGATAGACCCGGTTTTAAGTTAAATAAGAATTCCACAAGTGTGAGAGAGACAACAATATTCGTCTCGCTCACACCAGTTGAATTCCGATTTAACTTAAAATAGGTCTAGCTCCTGATCCAGACGTCCTAGAAATTTATTTTTTCTGGATGGAGGGAAAAATACCGATAGGTTTTCGAACTCGTAACTGCAACGTACGGGGTGTCGAGTAGTAGAACATGCCTGTTGGATATGTGATGTATTGCCTTTCTGAATTGTATGCCCTGCCTGATTATATTTCGAAAAGCTTTAAGAAGAACCGATGCTTACACGTGAGTGGTAACTGTATGTATACTGAATATTTCCGTATAAATCGTTTTCTGAAAGGGTAAGACGACAATAACCCCCAATGTGTTAGCTTTCAATAAAAACCAGACTGTTGACTTTTCTCAGGACTGGTCGAACTGCCCCAAAAAATCTATTTTTTATTGAAAGCTACATTTTCGTACATTTTTCAAGAAGGATTCTAAGAAAAATATTTCACCGAAAGTAAAATATGAAACGCACAAATGTAGCCTACAATTTCAGCTTAGCGTGCCTCTTAATCTTAACAGACGGCAAGCCAACCCAATAGATGATTTTTTCCAACTTCTATTTCTAAAGCAATCAACGTCTTATAGAAGAAACTAAACAGCCTCGATCAAACACACACGCCACGGAGTTGTCGTGTGTGTGTTGTTTGAATCGAGGCTGTTTAGAAGAAACAATTCATTAATTGTCCTGAATCTAATCACAATATTATAGCCGTTATTTGTTTACTGAAGGGAGAAAATTAGAATTTCCAACGATCTAGAGTTGGAATTTCATATTTTTGCCCGTTACGTGGTGAACACACGTTGGCGTTCTTTGCCGAACAACTTATCAAAAATTGATGACTGAGGTTTAAAGTTTTAGTTTTTTGTTTTTTTGTTTGTTTTAAGACTTACCATTAAATGAGATCCAGAAGCTTTTTACAAAGCTTAAAATTTGTCAGAAATTAATTCTGTTTATTATAAGTATATTTGAGGAAAAAATCTATATATTTAACAGATTGTATTAAAACACAACAATTTGTTGTACAACCTAACAAGAACCCAGAGCCTATCTCTGGAATAGGAAACGTTCGTGACTATAATTTCCACTCATATCGTGCTTATTCCATCGCTTGGTGCTCGTAAAAAAAACAGTCGTAATAATGGCTGCGCGTGACGGAAATCCAATCACAAGACGAAAAGAAATTGGCGTAGAGTGCTGCACCAACAATACAGTAAAATTCTTGAAATTCTTCAATTCAGCTACACATAACCAAATTAGCATATGATACAAACTTATTTTTGCTAAAAATTTTACCTCTAAAATTTTTTGGGTTAAAGTTTCGTTGTGACAATTTTTGCGTACAAACAACGCACTTCAAGCATGAGCGGTTCTCAGAATAGGGTACTGAAACAGGACAGTGCACTGAACAAATTTTTGCACTGTAAAAAAATCTGTAAACATTTTTCACAGAAAATAGTACTCCATTTGGCAGCTGTCACTCGAATCAGCACTTTTGCTTGAAGTACGTTTGTAGAATCTTCTACGCATATGAGTGGAAAGACTCACTTTACGTTTTTCTTGCTGTGGACAGAATGAAACGTGCAGAACGTCAAGCACATGCTAAAATTTATTTGAGTTGATAAGTTTTTAAAACCATTAAGTTTGTTGGATTTTATACAAAATATTTGACAATTAATGCATAAATTGTCGGAAACACTATGCAACTGGATGATCGACAGCGTTTTTAACAGCGACCAGCTCTTGTTTAAGCTCTGGCATTTCACTGACAGGACCAGTTTTTTCAATGACATGCATTCCCACAATCTGAAAATCTATCGCAAAATGTAGTTGAAGCCCATTCTTGATTGTCTCTTTTAACTCATTGCAATGTTCTTGCAAAGAAATCCCATCATGTGGCATGTTCATTGCAACCATTTGGAGCTGATTCGAATAGATTTCGTCTTCCGATACATATTTGGCTAAATAAATGATCATCGTCCAGAATGGATCCGCAAAAATATCAGTGGCATCAAATGCCACAACAAATCGGAAGGGTTTAGTCAATTCACTTAGACGCTTCGCAATACGTTCCGGCTGTACCTCATCACAGACAATGTATTTTGAATCGGGTTTCCAGGCCGCATTGGCTGGATTAACAACAATAACCTCGTCATTACTTCTTTGAATAACAAGATGTCCATCATCACTCAGAAGAGAAACGAGCACCACCGCATTATTAGTGTTAACTCCAAAGACGACGATAGTGTAGTCGTCCGGTTTTCCTGTGCCACTATTTGCCATTGTTTTTGTAAGACTGTCTCCGTGAACTACAGTTGGTACATACACCACACCAACCAATGCCAACCAATACCAATGAAACATCAAAATGCAATCTTAATGGACCGATTAACTGACCTTCAATGTTTTACTTGAAATGCTGTATTGTTTTTGCAGTGAAGTTGGGCTAAAAATGTAAATCTTCAGATTCAGTGGTTGCTTTCGCACCTCCTAACCAGCCCCTTAAACTTACGTTCGATTTTTCAAGATCACACAGTCAATCAAATTAAATTTTGGCCTATCGCACAGTTTGGTGAACCACTTGGCGCTATCAAAATAATTTCTTGTAAACAGAGAAATGACATGTAATAACATGCGAGGTGTTATTACTTCTGCTAATGGTTTGTATTATTTGTATTATATATTGATTCATTCAGCCACAGAATTTATTCTCTCTTTCATAAACTTAACTGTACGCAGTGCACATGAGTGCCTATAATTATTTTAGCTACTTCTCCTCATAGATCTCTCTACCACGAATGCCGACGACACATTCATTCTAAAGGTCAGTCGACTTCAATACAATGTTATCACGTAAATTCTAATCACCAATGTCAATAATTACCCATCTTTTCTTTGTTACTTCGCTTCTCGTTGTGAATACCAGTTTTTTTCAATTTGTTTAAATTATGTTGATGCCAATGAGTCTTCATGCCAAAACGATATCAAATGGGCAATTAAATTCAAATTAAGAATCACACATGTGTTTGGTCAATACCTCCTCTAGCAAACAAACTTCGTTTTGACGCTGTCAGGAAACCACCTTATTCCTTTGTTCGTAGAATCATACACTGTTGACAACATTGACTGTTGTCTGATTTCTAATTTTACATGTAAAGCAGGGTTCGATTTTGATTTGATTTAAAAAAAAAATAATCATCAAAAAGATGTTATTATCAAAAAGAGTTGAAGATCAAAAAAACCTATTTGATGATCATTCCATCAATTTGATGATCAAATATTTGTGATGCTCAATTTTCGTCATTTTTTGATGATCAACTTTTTTTGATGATTAATTTTTCTTGATGATCAATAAATTGGATGGGTTTTGATGATCAATTGTTTTTGATTATCAACTTTTTTTGATGATCAAAAAATTGGATGGTTTTTGATGATCAACTTTTTTGTAAGTAAAGTTTGGGTGCCAAACTGAATCCTGTCATTTTTCGTGAAAAGGGTGAGGGGAAAGTCTAGAGTGCTTTATTTCAGTTCTCCTCGACGCTTCTCGCACACTCTGGACAAAATATTTCATATTATTATGGATGATAATCAAAAAACTTTGAAACATCTATTTTTCACTGTTTTATTACATTTCAGATCTACAATCATGTTGCCCAGAAAAGTCTATCCATATACTATTTTTTGAATACCTGAAGGTTACAGGGTGGTCCTGAACATTGATTTTATGGTGTCTATAGAGAAATAATGATAGCCATTTCTAACCAAATTTGTGACAGAAATGTGTAAGAATGACGACGGAATTACATTTTTATTATTTGTTAAGCGTAACAGGGTGTTCAGGGTAGGAATGTTTTTTTGAAATATGTCGAATTCTCACTAGTCTGGCCACTATTCTGGTCGAAAATGGCATTTAGAAGAAAGCAAAATTCCATTTTAATGCTCAATCATTCGATACGTTATCGAATATCTAACAAATGTTTGATGCAGTAATGACTATTTTATCTGCTACTGCTAACAAGTGAGTGCAGAAAGAGCGTTCTCAGCCTTACACTACTGCTGAAGATATTCGTTGCAATTTGAGCAGCACTACTATCGACAATATCCTTAAAATTTCGCTAAATCGCGAGCTCGTGAATTATGTTGATTTTAGTAAAATGAAAGGGTAAATATAATGGAGGTAGTTTTGTGTCAACCATTGTCGCGTTCTTGTTATGTCTTTGTGTTTTTATGGTATCGGGGAATCTGGCACACGGTGCCAAAAGAAAACACTTTTCAACAACGTAAAGAGTGAACTCGCACTGGCAAATTCAATGCTACAAAAAAAAAAATCGTGTGCGACTTCACCTTTTACGTAGTTGAGAAATTCGTCGTTTTAGCACAGTGTGCCAGATTACCCCACGCCGTCTATGCAACATTGTCAGATCACATCATTAGGCAAATAGTTTATTCAAATTATGTTGTTTATTTTTCAAAATGAATTTTATAAAAACAAACTTGAATTCGAATGAGCAACTCCTTTTTCTGACATATTATGAAAACATACCCTGAGTGAACCTGCAACTCACTTCTCTCTTCTTCATTTTCTGTAATTCACCTTTTTTCTATTCTTCTCACTTAAATCTCGATGTATAAGTCTTCAGAGATACAGTTAAGAGCACAGCGAATTTTTTTATTGAAATCAGTTACAACCAATTAGACAGTGTGAAAGTAAAGGTACAGATTGACAAAGATAACGAACAATTGTTATCAGTTTTCTAATTGATCATCAAAGTTTTCAACTTGATCATCAAATCAAATGGATTTTTTGTCAAATCAAAACTGATGATCAATTTTTGGTACTTGATGATCAACCCAACAAACCGATCATCACATCATGTCCGGAGCGATAGCGGAGGACTTGACGCAGTCTAACTTCCAAAAAAAGAACGAAGAAAATTTTTTGAGACGCGGCAACTATATATAGGCGAGAATTTAAGTTTCTTTCCTTTGGCCTGTATCACCACAAATCCTATTCTATCTTATTCGCGCTTCAAATACGAGCAAAACGAGCTATCACTCGACTATGTAACTTTAAAATTGCCGGAGATACATCGTTTTGAAATTGGCACTTTTCATAGAAAATACACCAAATTAACGTTTTCCAAACAATCAAAATCTTTCAACTTACTCTGTATGTTTCTATCTGTCTATCTGCCTATCTGTCTATCTGTCTATCTGTCTATCTATCGACGGTCGATCTCGGAAACTAGTCAGCCAATCTCCATGAAATTTTGCAGGAACCTCAGGGTGGGCATAAAAACGAAAATGTGATACGCCACTACCCCAGGAAAAACCAGAATTTTGTTTTATTGGCCTCGAAGTGGTTTCTGAGTGTGGTTTTCGAGGGTCGGTAACGCGTTGTCAGCTGTAGCTCAGCTGTATTGAAACCTGCAGGGGCGTGTGACCCATCAAATGAAAGGTATTCGCCACACGAATCGAACAAAAAAATAATTAGAAAAATTGGTGCAGATTTGGTTGAGCTAGAGTGGTCAGAGTGACCAAATTTTGAGCTACTCGAGCGTAGGATGAAAGGACTAATATTTTTTGGCTTATGAGAGATAAAGATTTACTTTCTTCGGCAAAGTCTCAGAGTTTTACGAGTAGAACACATTGGCATATGTGAAAAATGTCGAAAGTTGGAAATGGGTGGGTCAATTATGTTTTTAGAGGTATTTCTTGAATGGTGGCAGATAGAGAGTTACTTTCTTCGGCAAAGTCTCAGAGTTTTACGAGTAGAAAAGAAGGGCATTTGCGAAAAATGTCGAAAGTTGGAAATGGGTGGGTCAATTGGGGTTTTGGAGATATTTCTTGAATGGTGGCAGATAGAGAATTACTTTCTTCGTCAAATTTTCGAATTTCGTCAAATTTTCGATGTTCGATAAATTTCGTCAAATTTTCGAATTTCGTCAAATTTTTTAATTTTCGTCAAATTTTCGATTTTCGTCAAATTTTCGAATTTCGTCAAATTTCGTCAAATTTTCGAATTTCGTCAAATTTTCGAATTTCGTCAAATTTTCGATTTTCGTCAAATTTTCGATTTTCGTCAAATTTTCGATTTTCGTCAAATTTTCGATTTTCTTCAAATTTTCAAATTTCGTCAAATTTTCAATTTTCGTCAAATTTTCAATTTTCGTCAAATTTTCGATTTACGTCAAATTTTCGATTTTCGTCAAATTTTCGATTTTCGTCAAATTTTCGATTTTCGTCAAATTTTCGATTTTCGTCAAATTTTCGATTTTCTTCAAATTTTCGATTTTCTTCAAATTTTCGATTTTCGTTAAATTTTCAAATTTCGTCAAATTTTCGAATTTCGTCAAATTTTCGATTTTCGTCAAATTTTCAGGGAATAGTCAACATAGCGGTCACTACACAGCTTACATTACAATTCGGAATCAATGACACCTTCCCAATGATACAAACTTAACGACAAAACGTTGGCCACGTTTGGCTAAAAATGTATATGTTCTCTTCTATGAAAGCGTTTCTACACGTTAAGTTATATAGAATTTAGGTTTTCATATTATTTGCATTTGTAAGGTGTGCAACATTTACAACGATTTTAATAAAAATTTGGAATACGACTTCAAATGTTACTCTTACAATGTTCATAAACATATTTCAAGGTTTCATATGAAGTAATGAATAAATTTATAGATGAAACGATATTTATTGATATCTTTTATTTTTGCATAATTAGTATAAACATTTTTATGCTCAAAATAGCGGCAGAATAAAATCATTTGCATACATAGTCCATAACTTAAAAAATTAACAGTGTCACATCTTCACAAGAAGACGTAATATTGCACCAACTTTTTTACTTCAAAGTAAAATATGGTTTCATTGAGCGGCGTCTTACAACTAATATTGGTATCCTATGGATATAGATCGTAAGTGCGCTAGGTTACAATGGTCCGGAGCACTGAGTATGAGTATACTAGATGCGGCACTGCACATTACGCATTTTATGCAAAGATTACTGTGTAGAGGTAGACTTTACTATTGCGAATTTTGACAACATGCACATACTTGAAACATTTCAAATCAAAGATGTGCAAAATTAGCGTAACAAAAAGACTTTTGAAATTTTTGCATATCCTAAAGTGTATAAAAAGAGACAAAATGTGGAGCCTTGATTATCAACACTATTTTTGTTCACAATTATGGACCATTTCATCATTGGTACGTATTAGCGTGTTACTAAAACAACTTTATGCAACTCAGCATCACAATGTTATCAGCTGAGTTCTTTCGAAGTTTGACACTAAGTCAATGTGCCGTTCTGAAATAATTTAGCCGCCGCCGATCCCTTACCAGTCGGCGCACCGCCGCCGACTATTTTAAAACCGGCACACACCTCTAATTTTCGTCAACTTCCGACTTAACTTCTAAAACGACTGATATCCCGGCAAAAACTCTTTCAGAGCAAAGTTGGACGCAGTCTACAGTCTATATGTGTGATAACTTCTAAAACAAGTGATATCGCTAGAGGTGACGCTGTCAGCGTCGTTACGCAAAATTGAATTTCACAGCCAATTAATTGAAATTAGCTGATCTAGTTTTCCAAACCATTCGCCAATTTTTTTTTTCAGAAAAAATTTTAACCAACAGAATTTTGACTGAAAAATTTTCAACAAAAAATTCTGCGTCGCAAAGTGGCAGATGCTCACGGACAAACCTACGAGAAAATTTAATCTGCCACATGCGACGCAGAATTTTTTGTTGAAAATTTTTCAGTAAAAATTCTGTTGGTTAAAATTTTTTCTGAAAAAAAAAAATTGGCGAATGGTTTGGAAAACTAGATCAGCTAATTTCAATTAATTGGCTGTGAAATTCAATTTTGCGTAACGACGCTGACAGCGTCACCTCTAGCGATATCACTTGTTTTAGAAGTTATCACACATATAGACTGTAGACTGCGTCCAACTTTGCTCTGAAAGAGTTTTTGCCGGGATTTTTTTGACGAAAAAAATCAATTTGATGATCAATTGTTTGTGTTGATCATCAAATGTTGAAAATTCGATTATCAAATTTTTGTGTTGATCTTCAAGTACCAAAAATTGATCATTAGATTTGATTTGACAAAAAAAATCAATTTGATTTGATGATCAAGTTCAAAATTTTGATGATCAAGTTTGATTTGATGTCCAGAATTTTGATTTGATTTTGATTTTTAAACCCTGATGTAAAGTCGCAAAGAAAGTACTGGGGGCTATTAATATTGGTTTGCCGTTTGTAACACATGAAATCCGAAACAAAGGATAAGGGCAAAGTGTTCTCTTTCAGTTTATGTAGTTGCTTCTGCTGGGACATTTAAAAGTGAAATTCGCAGTTTGATCCGCATTGTAATTTTTGGACAATTTATAAGTTTTTATTGCTCGTGTTGACGTTAAAAACAGCGATAAATAGTTTTTCGTTGGGTGGTTACCACTACATTTAACTAATTTAATTAATATTGGTGCCAGCCAATGGGGCCAAAAGTTGTCTTTAAAGTTCTCTCAAAGAATCATCGCTTTTTTTTATTTCACTTTATTATTGTACCTTTTTCTAAGTGTGGAACACAATCACCAATGCTTTTGCATCTATGCACTTCACATGAACTTCCGACAATTGTGCCTTTATTTATTTATTAATTTATTTATAGTTCCAACGGACAGGCCGAAGCCCAATTATACATTGAACTTAAATTATAACTAGGAAATTGATACAATAAAATTTAAAAGATTAAGAATTAAGAAATGGAGAAAAAAAGCATGGACATGACGGAAAATATTCTAAAACGGGTACAGTCCCTTGACCATTGACTTATATTCGTTATAAGTGGAATTGAAAATGTCGTTGAGCCGAAAATAGATATTATGGTGGTGCTGCATGCGGTGGTGATGACCACTTTGCCGAGTAAGCCGTCCATGAACCAGTTTGAACAAGACCACTTCATCTAGCTCGAGGCGACGGGTTTCTAATGACTTCATTTTCAATCGTTCCAGTCTAGTTTGATAATCGGGTTTGATACAGTTGAATCGGTAATACAGCATTCTCGTAAATTTACGTTGCACCTTTTCGATTTGTTCTTTATATTTCACATAATAGGGGTTCCAGATTGTACTGCAATACTCCAGTCTGCTCCGAACATACGTGTTATAAAGCTTGATCAAGCTAGCCGGATGTTTGAAGCTCTGAGTACTTCTAAAGATAAATCCAATCAGTTGATACGACTTTTTCGTGATTTCATTGACGTGAGCAGCGAAGCTTTCTTTACTATCAAACGTGACACCGAGATCCTTTTTGATTGTCTTCTTTTCGATCGGATTAGCAGGTTTACATCGATTTGAAACAAACCCTTCAGCACCTTTCAGATGCGGGCAAAAAAAAAACTTTATTTGAGCGAATATTACATCGTTATATTTTCCTGTTACAAAATAAATAGCTTTTCTCAAAATTAGTAGATACATTTCAAAACAGATATAAGGTAAACTATTGCGGTTCGATATGCCAAAAACGATGCACATCTTTAGTGTCTGAAAAAGTGAATCAAAATCAAAAGTGGAAAATCTAATTTTTTTTAAATAATTTAAATATTTTTTTGAAATGGATCAGGAGAATCTAATCAAAACTGAATATATGTTTGTCATGTGGCCATTCCCTGTGAAAACCTTTTCCCTCTCTCGTAAAGTAAAACGTTATACTTAACACGTGAAATAATTTGATATCTCGTTTCACGATGTGGATACGAGATATCAAATAACTTCACTGGTATAGTAATGTACTATTTCATATTTTAAATAGCCTGAAATGTTGACACGAGGCAACAGTGACTTTTTCGAATGAATTTTGTATGACTTTTGGCTGAAGATTGCTCCAAATTAACAACTTCAGAATCACATTACTAGCCTTATTAATATTTACTTATATAAATTCAATCTAAAAGTGTGGAAAGTGATTTATAATGTCAATTTCAATTGTACCTATGATTCAAAACAATTTCCGCATACATAGATATTCCAAGAATCGGAAACAATCGAGTTGTAACGCAGATTTTCAAAAATTCTGTCGAACAGAGATGTAATTTGCCTTATTTCTTTTTTAAAAACAGGTCAAAATTCAGGTAATAAAAGGTAATCGAAATCAGGTTCAGGTCAAGTGTTTTTTTTTTCTTCAAATTACCTGACCTGAAATTTGAGGCCATCTCCAGTTTTGACCGCGGTCGACCTGTTGATTTAAAAGGCCTTAGCTTGAATGATTACGAAGTGTGATGTAAGTATAAAATTGAAAAATGGAATTGAAGACACTGCTGCATCAACCACAATGGAGATCGACGCAAAATCAATGGAAGACGGTGGCTCAGAAAAACGGACCAATAACTATACTAAGGTCCTTTTCGGAGCTAATCCCGAAAATGTTGAATTGTTCCTTTCATTACAAGGGGGTAATGGACATCTTGTCGTTGAAAGACGTAGCGATGAGGCAGCATTTGCCTGGAAACCCGATTCAAAATACATTGTTTTTTTGAGTTTGACTTGTACGGAATACATGTGATCACACAGATTGGTGTTGTTATTGAAACCACAGAGCTGCAACAAGAGTGGTTGATATTAAAAACGTTATCGACGGATATTCAGCTCAAAATTCTACGGCCGACACATCAAAGACAATTTATTGTGTTTAAAGCAATGCAACTCGCTAACAAAGTCACAGACTAGGTCCGATTGCAAATTTCATTAATTTCTAACACAATGCACGACTTGCCCGCTATTAGTTTTGTAAGCAACCTCTGTGGCTTTGGTAAAAGCCAAATAATACTAACCTGTAAACTATTCTTTTGAAGCAGCAAAATCATTGTTCTAATTTTATTACCCTTTCAAGCAAATTTATTCTGTTTATAAGAAAATATCTCCAACAGGTAGATTTCGCGGTTATCGATAAGACATCGTTCAAGCATTTGTCATCTAATGATGGTAGCTCCTCCTCTTGGAGCTTATAATACCAGAACGTGCGAAACCTGAGATTGGTGTAAAGAAAGATATATACTTCACTTTTGACTTTATGTTATGTGTAATCTCGCATCTTCAAAAGTAGGATGCTAGATTATGAGGTAAATTTGATTGGATAAGCTTATTTTCCTGTCCAAGTTTCTCTTTACAAAGTGTAGGTAGTTTTGCTTTTAACCAATCAACCAAACCAAAGCAAACCTAGCGAATTTTACCTTTTGCGAAGTGCAAAAAATTTGCTGGGTTTTACACAAATTTTATTTTAAGCTCCGATAACTCAACTCAATATTCCTACTATGCACGCTAATTTTGATTTTTACTAATAACACCACGCTTTAATGCGGGAGTGACGCAAGTCCTCTACTACAAACCTTTTAATGTTTAAAAACAAAATCTAGGGACTAAGGTACATCAACTTATCAACTTTTTGACTTTTCCCTTGGCTACAACGACCCAATTGCTATCGACACAAAACTTCCAAAAGAACTGATATTGATCAAGACACCCTAAAGAGCGAAAGTGAAACAACTCCTTGTGTCTACTTACAAAATAACTGATATCACTGAGGTTGAGGCAATCTGCACCTCTACGCAAAAGTTTTATCGACAAACTAATGTTTTGAAAACATTGACCCAAAAAATTTTATGCTGAAAACATATTATGCTGTTTTGGTCCTAGTTTTGACAGATGCAGCAGTCGCGATTTTGAATAGAAAAGTTTTACCTTCGTTTGACAGTTTCGAAAATTTCGTCATAAGAAATAGAACCAAACACGTTTCAATAGGTTTGTTCCAAGTAACTGTAAACACGAACTTTGACAACCCGAAGAACGACAATTTCATCCATAGCAACGTCGCTTACGTGATATTTCATACAAATCGACCAACGTCGCCTACGCGATTTACACAGAGGTATTATTGAGGTTATGGTTATATGGATGAAATTCATATGGCCTTGGAACAAACCTATGCCTCGTTTGTTTTGAGCATTAGAAAAAAAAGCGTCAAAAGTGGAAGATGTTCAGGAAACTATTGTTAGGAAAATTATTTAAATATGGATGTGCTGAAACAATGGAATTCAAACGGAAAAAAGCCAAATCTGCCACTTTGTGATGCAATTTTCTTTCTTTCTAAAATTTTGTGGGTCATTTTTTGTTGACATTCACAATAAACAGAAACACCACCGCTAGTTTGTACCGTTTTCTAAAATAAAAACTACAAATTCTTTTATATTTTCAGTCGTTATGCGATTTGAAAGCGAATACAGAACCAGTAAATGCTAAAACTTTTAACATTTCCATTTGTATTATATCGTGGCTAAAGCTTACCAAGACGTACAACTTGCTGAGAAGAATCCATATTCGAATAACTTATTCTCGTTGAGTTTATTAGCCGGAACGAATTTAACTTGCTCCCTTTTTAGAAAAACCAATGTTTCTTACAAGGAAAATTAGATAAAGTCACGGTCTAAGGAAATTGTAATTAATTGCGGAAGTTTTTTTTGTGTAACCGCCACACTGTCGAGCATTATACTTCGGTTGTGGTTTTTATTTGCCCCAGATAACCAAAAGGTAAATGGCTTTGATGGAATTCACCTGAAATAATTTCTTTTACTTGGCATAGTTTTGTTTTGGTACTTAATTGTACAAGGTATACCCAGTCCCAGTCGCATAGTCATTATTGTAACTTTTGAGAATTCGTAAAACATCACCCATTCTTCTCACTACAGTCGAGTTAGTTTCCAGGTCGAAAGCATTTACTGTTTTCTTAGATATTTAATGTGGACGGCGTACCTAAGTATTTAGTTTTATCAAGTTCTAACAATGAGCTAGATATTTGACTAACTAGGTGATACTTTCAAAATTATCCAGGTCCACTCAAGTGAACCTTTCTGCAGACGATCACTGGATATGCGGACTTAAATAGTAAAACTTATGTATTTCACTGGATATTGAACCTTCATTAGTTTTATGAAGTAGTAGATTTTGTATCGACCAGTTGATTTTTACTTATCGTATGGATTTATACACACTTTTTAAGATCCATTGTGGAATTATGATTCGTATCTTGAATTGTTTCATGAGATCGATCCGTTTTACTCTATAAAATGAAATAAATAAAGTGAAAAACATTATGATCGATCGTTGGAGAGAAGGGAATTCAATAAACCGAACAAGCAATATTTCATTATCCACCGTCAAAGGATAAAACAGGAATTTGAGCAGACGGTGCAGGCAGCGGGAGAGATGCACAAAATAATCTTTATTTTTGCTGCAATAACAAAAGTACAAAAAAGTCATTTCTTGTACAGATTTATGGAATGGTTTTCTGTACCTTCCTCCTTGTAAAAATGCTTCAAAGTTAACTTTTCCGTACAAAAAAATTGCAATTCGAAATATCATCGTTTTTGTTCAATTTCTTCGTCTTAATCCATACAACCACAATTTGAAAAAGTTATAAACTTTTTCTTGTTTCAACATCACAACAATAAGAAGAAAGAATAAAGTGTAAAAGAAACCAAGCAGACTCAATAAACACAAATAAATGAAGGCATATCTAATGTTCTTAAAAACATTCTTGTCTCTCTATACTCATGTGTCTACAATATAATTCCATATACCTAGTAGAAGACTTACTAAAGATGATTCAATGTTATACCCACTTACATATTGTTATCACGTTTCATCCACCATACTCCCTTTATTTCTCTTGATACCTTGCTATAAAAGTTCTGAATATAAAGAATAATTCAAGTAAGAAGTAAATCCTTTTTTTATTCCGTTAGATTATTTTTATGGGTTCTTATTACATATGAAGTGAGCAATATTACAATGTGTGGGACTGATTTGATAATGCCACATAACATTATATCAGGAACAGCATATTTTGTATTTTTTATGAAATCGAACGAAAATACACAACAATAAAATATTTATTATATTATGACCCTCAAATATTTCATATAAATGGCGGAGTGTTTGGCGCGTCGAGAAGTATAGGCAAATGTATTTATAAATAATATGGAACTGAAGTTGAATCATTTTTTGAAAGATGTTTTTGTCTACGTTTTTCTCAGATGTTTAAAGCAAGAAATTTATTATTTCTACGCGGTATCATAAATGCAGCCGTACTGATGAAATATTCAGATCTGTATTGTTTAAGGAATATAACACACAACCAATTGGGTTGTTTCGGATAATTGGGAAATGGTGAACTAATTCTTCTCATTTATGACTAACTATAACCTTTGATAACCTTCATAGAAGGATTAAATGTGTTCCTTCTTTTGTTTCAAGTGAAAATCTTTTACTTATTAGTTTAATAATTCTTTATAATGAGAGAACGAACATTCTGCCGTACAACGCATAAAAACCTTAGCGAATTTATGAGAGAATTTCATATATTTTCTCTCAATTAGCCTTTCTAAGGTTTTTATGAGTTGTACGGTTATTCAATTATTCTTGTTGTCCTTGTTGATAACAGATGACTATTCGATCTTTTCTAACTAGTCTGTTAGCTTTTTGAAAGCTTTTTTGTAATTCTTGTGAATTTGAGAGAACTTTCGAAGTTCGATTTGCAATTTGGCGAAACTGTTTTCTCTGCTGGACATTGAGAATTTGTTTATTTAGCAACACAAATCGAGAATTAAAATAAAATTGAAATAAAAATGGCGGCTGGAGAGTGAAAGCAAGTGCTTTTTTAGTGCAGACTTCTGAAAAATGGTCTTTCATAAAATGTGAGTGGGTCAAACGAAAAAAACATTAGATTATGTTAGACATTTGTCAAGTTTTCGTTTTACAAAGAAACGGGGTAAAACTAGCGGAAAAATATTGGTAAACTTGAAAGCCCTCGGAGCCAATTTTGTGACATAAGCACCTGGACTATAACCTGATTTTAAGAATCGGTACAAATTCTCTGAGATAATAATGAACGACTCTTGGAATTACTTGTTACCTATAACTATCCGATAGATCTATTCAAACAAAATCTAAACTTTTTTTTCTCTGCATTGCCTTTGTGCCACTTCAAACTTTGTTGCAGGTCGACGTAATGCTGAACTTAACAAGATGATTACAATTTCACACTCTATAAAGTCAACAAGCTATTTGCAATGACAGGAAAATAATTCCCGTTTAAATGATGTACTTTACAATAATTTATATTTCACCCATCTTTTATGAAAAGGCTGCACGTAGCAGCTAATGATGATTGCTAACAACTCACAAACAACTATACAACATGCGAGGCAATAAAGTATGTGTGGGCTGGCATCTGTATTTCAACTTATTATCGTTTGGTTACTTATCAGGGTGAGAAATTGTGGAAACGAAATGAGAATAAATGACACCAATCGTGATTGTATGGTTTGCTTCGGCTGGATTCATACGGAGCGGTCGGAACGAAATGAAATTCGCATTGATTGTTTTGCGATGTCACATTAAGAGTTTCATTCACTCAAATAGATGTAATCATATTACGTAACATAAATGAGCTCATAAACGTAATACTTTTACAGTCAGTTACGGAACAAGACAAAAAGTGATTCAAGAGGCAATTTTTGTGATTAAATGACTGATAACGAGAGCCGCTGTTAACAAAAGCAAAAACTCGTTAACAATAACGAGAACGTTGACGCATTGTGATAAAAATTATGTATAGCCCTCGATTGTCAGAAACAATGTTGCAGTTGGTTTAATAACACTTCTCGACTACAATTACCTACATATATATTGCTATTTTTGGTGCTGTAACATCTATACCCGGTTCTTACTACACAGATAAAAATCTGGAATTAAAATTGCAATCCCAAGAGGGATTACTTTTAGTTAGTAATTTTTCTGGGATTACATTGTCCCCTTCTAGGGGTTAAAGAAATTGACATTTTCCGTGGATTAAGAGCGGGATTAAAATGATAATAGTTGTTCTGTAAACGCTTTACATTTTTTAGAGTCAACCGTTTCCACAATTTGAATCAAATCATTGCACCGATCATTTCACAAGAAGATAGAACCACATCCAAATTCTATCTAGAATATATTTAAAGGGATCGCCTATTTTTTACCTCACGATCTAACAGTAAAACCGATTTTTTGAATAAGGTAAACATTGACAAGATTTCGAACCAGGGCTCGTGATTTTCGGATCGAAGAACAAAACGATTCGAATTAAACTTTGACCAGATTAAGGACACAGTTAAAAGGTTGTCGACTGGTGTGTTGGCAGTCCAGGGTTCAAATTTTGTCAGGTAAAAAAACTTTCTGATTAAAAAAAAAGCTTTCTGGTTATTAGCACCACACCGCATTTGGAATATTTTTTTAAATTTAGAACTAATGTTTCGAAAGATTAAAATGTAATCCCCCTAGGACCTAATGATTGAGGGTTAAGTAAAAGTAATTCCTGGGGGAATAAAATTTTAAAAATCCAAAAAAGATTCGGACGCGTAAAGTTAATCCCTAAAAGATTATTAGCTAGGTCCATACTTCTATCTGTGTAACAAAGTCTTTAATTTCGTTCAGTCTCTAGCGTTGCTTACATCTTTTAGTTTAGCGTTTGCGTTGCTTTAATCGAGCTCCTTATTCAAATTAGCGAAGCTCGGATCAATTAATTTAGTATTTATCAAATCCAGTTGTTGGTAGTCGTTGGAGTATGTGTCTGCAGTTAAAATGCCGGATGATTTACAATTTCCGAAAATTTTAATACCCTATAATGTCTCTAGAGTTTAGAATTTTAAATGAAAAAGTGAGTAACGAGTGTGTCACGTTAGTGACTTTTCTCGTTGTAAAAAAGAAATTGCTAAAGATATTATTAATATCGTTTTTTGCTTGTCGGTGCGCCGTGGGCGAACAACACAACGCAAATAACTCCCACCTTTATTCGTAAAAAAAATGAGATTGCTACAAGGTCTTGTTGCACAGTGAAAACCGTAACATCATTTTTAATGTCGTTGGTTTTATTACATTTTTCTTCTAAATTATAACAAATAGATAGCATTCCATTGTCTTTGGCAATTTTTAGTCCTTTAATTCCACATCTTCATCGCACTGACTGACTTTTATTAATTACATTATTGTCCCTAGCAAAACCCCCATCGCAATTATTTCTGTCACATCATCGTCATCATCATTATGCCTGAAATTAAATCATTTTAGCTTTTATAGTACTGTGTTTAACCCTCTAAATGGATGGGACGAAAGTTCCAGAATATAATATTAAAAGTGAAAATCATTGTAAGGATATAATGACACACTATTTTTTGTATAGCTATACGTATATAAGCGTTTGGTGGTATTGCTAACAGACCGTATTGAATGTATTACGATATGGTAGATCAGAATATAAATACAGTGCTACAGAAGCACAGTTTACGAAGTCGATTTAAAAATTTCGTTTAAGTTTTGAAAAGTTCTACATATTCAAATGTGAACATCTGCTGCGATTGTAGTCTTAGAACAATTCCATTTAAATATGTCTACACATACCTCCAGTCAATTTTTCAATTATAGTAAGTTATCTGCTAATCAAAACTTAATCCAACAATTCCAAATATCCTCAAATCCGCTCATGCCACACAACATACGCATAATATCACCAATAAGCTACGCATTCCAATTACTGTTAATTTCATTGAATATGTATTATAACTCCAGAAACAAGAACGATTTCATATAGAAAGTTTCAATTTTGAATTTTCACATCAACAACAACAACATCACGGTTCACTAAGCATTTGATTAGTAAGCTTGATGCTCAATAGAAAAGTTTATCGGCATATGTGTGTTGTATATAGATATGGAACCATCAACAGATTTAAAAACAGATCATCTCTTCATATAATGTTATAATATTTTTCTCACCATATCCACACACAATATGCTTCAAAATGTTCATCATATATTCAGCACCAGTAACCCCATCAATTTTCTTCTAAACAAAGTGTGTGTGTCTGTTGTGTAGACATGGCTCTTTGGAAGGGCGGAGGATAGAGAGTAGGTGTTTTGGTTGAAAATTTAAGTGATATTTGATGTGCTTCTCTTAGAAAATTATATTGTTCGTTATTGTTATCGACTGGTGGTGATACGATTTTTAGCCCCGTACGAAGTACAAAGGGGCTCATAAGGTGCCGTGTGTAACTGAACTGATGCAATTCGAAGCAGACGGTAAAGGCAAAGTGTTTGCCTATGTTCATAGATGACGAATCCGCAATAAAAATGTTGTCTGTCCGTCTGCCCGTCACGTCGATATCTTGAGTAAATCAAATCCGATTTAATTTTTTTTTCCTGAAAGATAGTCGAAATAGTGAGGCTAAGTTCGAAGAAGGGCATATTCGGGTCGGCCCTTCGTTTTTTAGGGCCACTTAAGTGATTTAAGGTCTTTTGGTGATATCTATGGCAAAATAAACGATGTACACGGCAAATGATAGGTATTGTCAATACCAATCCAGGAAAAAAAAGGTTTTTAAAATCGGGTGAGTGGACCGTGAGTTAGGGCCTTAGAAGTGAATTGCTACTCGGCCCTACGTGCATTTTGCATATAACTCGATATAACTCGAGTAAATTTAATCCGTTTTTCCTCATTTGTTTCATTTGAAAAGTAATCGAACACCGAATAGAATGTGTGATTGAAAAAAAACTGGATCCTTGACTAAATTTTGGGGCTATTTGAAATTTTGTTACATTTGAAAGGAACGTCGTACGGGGCTTCATAATTGCGCTATGCGCAATTTCTAAGATGTACACATTTCATAACAATTTTACTTTAACTACATTAACGGGCGCAATAGGCTTACAGTCAAAGTAGGGTGACAGACGCACTAGGGTCATGTACGCAATAGATATACGGGTTCGTACGGGGCTCAGTCGCAGCAAACGCTCCAACTGTTCTGATGGCTCGTTTTTTAAATGATGGTGTTCATTTTAGCATGGAACAGTTTAAACCGACATGGTTTTTAGGCTTATGAATAATTGCCTTCATCAACGATAAATTCAGAAACTTAGTGCAGCTCTGGTGGTATGTCATTCACCGTTATTTTATAGGGTATCGGCAGCTAGTTTAACCTTTAGCCTGGTATGAGACCTACATATTGTAACAAAGCCATAAACACACCCGAAAGAAGCTATGTTAGAAACGTTTGTCCCTCGGTTTGTCCTTTGTAAAAAGTTCCACAAGTTCAACCCATATTTTTACTTGTGGTACTTAGACAGCATTTACTAAATCTAGTACTTCGAGGCCAGTACTTTTTTTGTGGATAATGTTTGGGGATCAAATAAATAGAAAAAAGAATAAAATCTCTTCGGACATCTAATTCCGTTTTTCATCAGAAAGTGATTAATAAATAACACTATTCTGTAAAATGTGATATATAAGTCGGGTTAAAAGATGAAATCGTATAAGGCCTGTTTGAGTTGCAATAGTACATATTGATGACCTAATTGGCTTTAAATCTAAAGGCGATAAAGTCATATGTGAATTACTTTAGCACAACTCAAGAGTTGAGTTGAGATTGAGTTGAGTTTAGATCTCAAAAAAATCTTGAGTTGAAATTGAGATCTCAACTCAACTCAAGATTTTCTTGAGATCTCAATCTCAACTCTACCTCAACTCAAGATTACTAAAATTGAGAATTTAGTTGAGATTGGGATGGAAGGGGACATTAAGATTTTGAAATATTTGTATGGCTTTCTCAGAAAGTAAGTAACGTTACACATACATTCTTACATTCTTTCCGCACAAACATTCTTCGTGTGTACGAATCTATCCTATATTACATCGATAGCCGTAGCAAGTAAAATGTATAACTCGACTTATAATGTGTCACCAAAAACGTTGTTTATAGAGGTCAAAAACGTGATTTACCTCAGCAACAATGCTATCGCCATTGTAGCAATTGATGTGCGTTGAGAAGGAGAGCGTAGAGTACGCCTAATAGTGCATCGACCTCGTTATAAGCAACTCCTTCCCGACAAATTTTCCCAATAATAATTTTTCTAAATAAGAGTCATCTGAATTTTTCACTCCCTTTACCTTCCGGCTGTAAACAATAGTCATCGTTTTGTTTATGTTGACCAACGACACTGACTATTATAATAAACGAAAAACTCAGAAATGAAAATTTAATGTTATATTGCTGCACAAGTCGCTAATGGTAAATACAACGAATTTTAATAAATTTCCTCATGCTAATACTCCATTAGTGCACTAATTAACTATTGTTTCTGGCGTTTGTTTTAAATACCACGATGGACGCTTTAAATCCTTTCGCAATATGTTATATTTCTGTTGCTTAAAATGAATTAATGATATTTTCCCTTTTTTCATATCTCATTTTACCAACAACAATACACCACAGAAGACAGAATAATAATCTATTGGAAGCGAAAGAGACGCAGGCGGAACGACGGCAAAGAATGAGAGAGAACGAAACACGAGAACAGTGTCTAAATCATTAAAACAATGGCCATCATTTATTTGTAAATGGTGAAGTGGTCGGACCAAAAGGACTCGTGAACCATTCATAAATCCTATTAGGTTTTATGTTCGGTAATATATCTTGGCTTCATTTTCTCATTTATTGTTATATTTTTCTGACGTGTTTGTGATTTATTTCGTCGGATATAAAACGGTTTTGTAATATGAAAAAACGTACGAATTACTGACTTTGATTGTGTTTTTATGTGTTAACCACAATTCTGGTATATTTTTTTTGTAAACCCTTTTTATAACAATAAAACACGACCACAAATTTATTCGCTTATTCATCAATAATACACCTTTTTATTAGCGCAGTTATATGTAATATGAATATTTAAAATTAACTCAACATGTATTGGCCTACGGTTCTCTATGCAAATATGTATGAATTGGTTAATGAACGTGACCATCGTTCAAGGGTTTATGGATTTGGCAAAGCTTTTCGATTTTTTTTATAGAAATGAAAAGTCCGGGTGTATTAAACAATGACAACAAACGTAGCGGTAGCACGTAGCTATGAGTTGTCTGTAACAAAATATATGTTAAAACATTGAAGTAGAAGATTTCGTATCATATAATGGCATAGTAACGTAAAATGGTGGATTTGACGAAGGACCTGTAATTTATAAGTCGGCTTGCATTTTTTGGAATGAGCTTAAACATTTGGAAATGAAAATTTAATTCAGTTGTAAGATCGTCAATAACCCAGTTTGAATTTAAACTGATTGGCTGTAAGCTCGCTCTTTATTGACATTCATTGTGTTCTTTCTGTAAAGTCAACTGCTTCTATCTAGATTTCTAAATAATTAATTTTACAATTATTAAACGTAAAGCTTGTGCAGAATCAGCAACAGCTGAACATCTCCAGCTGGTCGACAGAGACAGCTACCTTAGTATCGAAAACAGTTCAAAGGCAAGTTACATGCAGTGCATACATACGTTAAGGTCATCCATGTGCGCACATAACACGTATGACTGTAGTATGTAGTAAACTCGTTGTTTAGAATGTGTTTTGATTGTATTGTGGTGATCACAGTTTGCCATTGAATTGTCAAGCATCAAGTAGCCTGTGATCCAGCCTATATATACCATGTACAATGCGTCAATAAATCATAATATTCCCGGCCTTGGCCGAAGACACATCTACTGAGTTTCATTAGTAGATCTGTATTAGTTGACTGTAGACTTTCTATATGGTTGAGATTAGCTCCCATATAATTGGTGACCCCAACAAAAGTTCACGTTAAAAAACCTCTGAACAAAATTAAAAGAAATTTCAGCTAACAATAGCACTGAAATCTTCTTATGAAAGACCAAATTGGCACAATTCTAAGAAATTGTGGATCCAATTTGCACTGTTCGTAATAAACGTTCAGTGGAATGTACCAATAACAAATAAAAAAGTGCCCACGAGCACCACAGTCGTCAATTAAATTTAAAATATCACGAAATAATACATCTATACTTCGGTCGACAACATCCTAAAATTGTGTTTTTCAATTATGAAAACCAATTCAAAATTTAGTAACAAATTGTACTTTTAAGCATAAAAACTAGGTTAATCCACTAGTTAAGCTCAAAAAGTAAATTTAGATTTAAGACTTAGTTTTAGCACAAATATTTTGGCTAAAATGTTGTCGACAAACTACCGTAACTATAACATCTAGTTACAAGAACTACAGTCAACCAAAAATAAAATTTTTTGGCCTAGAAATATGGTTAAACAACCAATTTCATAAAAATTACAAATCAACGTTTAGTGAAACTAAATAGTTTGATCAGAGGAAACCATTTCCTGAGAATTATTCACGAAAAACGATACATCGAAACTTATCAACGACACTTTCCACCAACCTCGATTACGCGGTTGGGATGTCCACCTCAAAATGGGTGCGTTGCATCACTGTGAAAAAGATAAGGTCTTTTCGTTTCTCGTACAAAACTCTAAAAAAAGTTTCAAAGAATAATTCAACACTTCAAAATTAAAAACAATTTTTCGGAAAAAAACATCCAAAAAATTCTTCTGACAAACACCAAAGAATCAAGTATTCCCTCATTACAATTATAGAACGATTTGCAACAATCGCTAATTCTAAATTAGTCCAATCACCCGGCTCAGCGTTTCGAAAATTAAGCTCTACGCCTATCCGTCTTGAGAATAATCTTTCGTGATTAACTCATAAACGACGGAACCGTTTAAGCAAAACCGAAGCGTGTCGAGGATTGAAACTTTTTGTTTCTTAAAGTTGTAATCGAAAATACTTGATACATGAAAATTGATCCAATGAGTTATCCATTGTGCGATAACACATCCTTTTTCCATGTAAACTAGTTTCACAAGTTCTTACCATCATAGAACGTAAAGAATAAAAAGTCATCGTGTATAAATTCAACACCCTTGAATTGACACACAACAAATTCAAGTTCACGAATGACATAAATTACAAAATCTGATATTAAACCACTAAACCGGCGCCAATAGGTTAAAACTCATTGACCGTAGAATCGTACAAACGTACATACAACCGTTCAATGAGTCACATATATAATATCAGTCGAAATGTACATGACAATTATACTGCCTAAAGTCTGCTACCACAGACAGCTATAACCATCTAATATAAGTACATTTCGTGCAGTGCGTATTCCTGCAAATTAAATGGCAGTAAAAAAGCTCCACAACAATTGGAATAAAATTTAAAAAAATTAAAATTATTCCGGAATGTTTCGTGCTGTCATATATTCAAATAACATTCCACGTAGAATGAGACAAGCACCAAACACCGTCTATCAGACTTAAGACAACAACACTTCATTTTTCGCCCATTAAAAACTGTAAAAATAGCAGTTAAATGAATGACATCTTGTCATTTTCCGGGTAAAGCCGTGGACAATGTCATTTCACGAAATTATGAGGTTGTACGATCTCTTAATCTGAATTAATTTGAAATTAAATAAAGAGTTGGAAACATAACCAATCTTCCAACATCGGAGAAAATTCATCTTCATCCGAAATAAAATCATTTTCGAGATAATCTGTTTCAAAATTAAACCCAAATTTAAACAGATCCAAAATTCGATATAATGAATTCTCGAATCAAATCTTATTAGATTGTCACCAATCTAATCAAGACACAAAATTTCAAAGTAACAAAACTTTCGAAAAACCAACTGTTTTCACAGCTATTAGGTAACCTTATGGATCCTACCGCTATGAAACAGATTCAAAATTTTCAAAGTACCTCACGTCATACACCGGTTACCAACATTCAAATGGTTTTGGACACACAACTCGACAAGCAAGCGACTTCAGAAATCACTCAAACCCGAACATCCGTGGCTCCAACCAATCCACCACATCAAATCCCTATCCAAACACAAGTTATGGTCCTGCTGTGAAATCTCGTCCCAAATCCACGTGACACAGACGATCGACTTGGACCAACAAAATTTCTTCAAAGGGGGAAGTATCTGTGGTGATCACAGTTTGCCATTGAATTGTCAAGCATCAAGTAGCCTGTGATCCAGCCTATATATACCATGTACAATGCGTCAATAAATCATAATATTCCCGGCCTTGGCCGAAGACACATCTACTGAGTTTCATTAGTAGATCTGTATTAGTTGACTGTAGACTTTCTATATGGTTGAGATTAGCTCCCATAGTATATTATACAAGTAGAGTGTGTTTGTTGATCATCTGGTCAAAGTTCAGCAGTTCAGCTGTTGCTGATTCTGCACAAGCTTTACGTTTAATAATTGTACTTTCAGAAATTATTAAATTCATGAAATTCGATGAAAAGAACGATTTTCGACTTATACTTTACGTGCTTGCGGGTCACACATCGTTCTTTTTTTCGAATTTCATGAATTTTCGACGCCCTCAGTATGTAAATACTATTTGCACTATTTGCAGTCAGTCAAATCATCGATAAGATTATTTATTCTTCTTTTTATGCTTTGTTAGCTATTTCCGACCTGTGTGTAATAATTGCCTTGACGATATAGATCGACAATGAATCTTCTATTTCGGCTTCATACATGCTGGTTCATTCAAACTTTCACAAATTCACCCTTAAAGACAGTTCTGTCATTTCATTCATGGATATACGAAATATATTCGAGTAAAAAATCGCAACCGGAAATACCTTTGATGAACATGAATTTTGACTGTTTTGAGATGCCTTTACAGACTAGTTGTAGACACATGCTTGCTTGAAAATTTGTTGATTTGACTAGTGGAACTTGTAGCCCGAGCCGAAGGTCATAGCACATGCCTTCGGTTCGGGCTACACTCGCCAAAACAACAATTTCCAAGTGAGTAGTGGACCGATCAACGATTTTCGGTATTATCACACAACCGTAATGACGTTATTATTTATCTGAAGCATGTTACGTCACTGTTTGTAATTATTTCTTTAGGCAAGTTTCAGGTTTGCGGAACGAGCCGAAGGCGAGTGGAGTAATAACACGTACCTAAACAAGCATTTACAAGCAGTGATGTAACACATTTTACATGTTTGTGGACGGTAAGTGCATCTTTCCTGTCACAAGCAGTGATGTAAAGTGCACTTTACCGTGCATAAGCATGTAAAAAAATATTTATTTCTCTTCTATTCACAAAAGTGACTCAGTCAATAAAGCTATATTTGAGTTGATGAATGCCAAATTGAAAGGGATACAGAAGTTTGTGATAAACAAAGTTCCGAGATTGTTTAAATACGGGTTATCGTACATAAGACAAGACCAAACTTTTAAAGGTGCAAAACACAACATGTTATGTCTAATGTGTAGAAGTTAAAAATTTGTACATGTATCGAAAACCGTACGTTTTGTGTTTCAATCACTACCGTCGTCGCCTTCAGAATGTAAAATTCATTGCACAGCTCGGTATAAAACAAAAGTCTCGCGTTTATTGACCTTGGCTTCGCTCAATAAACGCCACACGAAAATTCTAATTTTCATCTTTTTATTCCTAGTTATGTAAAAACAACTATTTCCTCGTACGACGTTGTCGTAGAAATAGTATAACAGTTACATCGGATTCCCACTGTATGCAAATTTTCTTTACCAAAATAGAAAATCTTATTCAAGAACATTACAGAATTTCAAGCATTGTGCTTCTGCATGCCAGCAAATTTTTCGCATTCCATCGTTTTCATCTTGAATAATGTGATAATCTACAAAATATCTGCAGTATTTTAAAATACACCCACGGTACCGAATCAACCTATTTAAATTTCCGTAAGCCTCTTAACCGGGAAAAGAACACCTGCTTTCGGACGCAACATCGAATAACAAAACTGAAACATATAAAAAGAAACCAGTTCCACCAGCAGCATCACTGCTTTAGCTTTCGAATCTATCTATTTATCTATCCATTGTGTATGCTATTGTTATTATCATATTGTTTTATATATTTTTAGGAAAGCATTGGGGGTAGATACAAATCCCAAGTCACATATAAAGCAACTTTTCCCATTTTGTAAGTATTAACATTAATTCAATGGCATCCTTCTCATTGTGTCCCCCAAGACAAAAAAGGACCGAAAAGGCAAATGAAATTGGGAATATACCATTCTTGATATGTTCAATTAAATGACCAAAATAATTAATGTTAGTGTTAAAGGAGTACTGCAGAATATAAACATCAAAAGACGTTATAACCATTACACAATGTAAGACGAATTCTTTTCATATTAATTTTGGTGAAATGATTTTTAACAGAAATGCACCGGGGAAATGAAAATTTGTGGGTTAAGACATTGCTGATTTGGAATTTTAAATTACAATTTAAGTTTTACCCAAATTGTGTTAATTGTGACATTACACATTAAACGTGATTTGGGATTAGGGGATCCATCCAACTTGACAGTTAATTTTTAGTCGCTTATTTAAATACAAATGCAACGACCTAGACTTTGCGGGTTTATTTATTTAAAGGATAATGAACTGGTGGGAAAGGTACACGTTGAATGTATACGTTTTTCGTTTAACTCAATAAGATCAGCATATGGCTGGCAGCACTGAGTGATATCAGATCTTTTCCGAAGCTTTTTTAGCACTATAATTTCTACAACCGTACGTTGGTTGTTGACTAGATAAAATGGCTTGCTTATGCTCAAAAACATCTCATGTGTAGACACTGAATGATTGGTGAATGACGTAATCCCGATTACGTAATACGATGAATTTGTGTTCATATGTCTAGCCTATATTTAGGCGAGATATCAATTAGCACCAACGTTTTCTGGCTCGGAAGACACGTTAGGCCGGTGGTCCAGATTGTACTTGTTATTGGCCGTAAAAGGTTGTATAGTATCTCTCAATGAATCAAATCAAAAGGCCCAAAGGTGCAAACCATGTGGTGGCTAGCTGAATGTAATTGTAGGCAGCGTGAAAATATTCAGACCAGTCTATATTTTTCCCAGTTTTTGCACATTTAATAATTAGGTGGAAGCTTTAAATATAAAGTTTCTACGCTTTGAGTGTAGCAGTTTTCTCTACTTGTACAACCAAAGTGGTTGCATTTTTCTATTCTCGCACCTGGTTATGAAAACTACATTCTAATCCTTTCTAATTCGTTCCATCTACCTTCCAGCCGTCTGGTATGCATACTCTACCGCCATAGCTAATTGCAAAAATTCCAGAAAGCGATATTTCCGCATAAATAACTAACAAATTCCAAAATAAATTTGTGTTCTAAAACAAAAATTAAAATAAAGCGAAAAGTGGTAAATAATTGCATTTTGAACTTTTTCTCTAGCACTTACACTTACACTTACACTTACACAAACAAACAGAAAAAAAATAGTCAAAGTGTAAACGAGGAAAATTACTTTAAAGAGGTTGTCAACATTCCGGGTTAAAATGTTAGCTTGTGATTCAGATCACGTTCCTTCATTCCACTAATTTTATCTTGTTAAATTTAAAAGTTGGTTGAATTATTACAACCCACTTTTCTGGCTTACAGTCGTAAAGCTTCGGCTTTCTTTTTTTTATTCTCTGTTCCACTCAAGACTCGATTGCTTTATGTTAATTGATGTAGAATTAGGTTTGTGTAAAGGGAAAACCAATAATTTTCTTTTTTCTAAATTTAAATTCAGATCATTTTGGTAATTTTTCAAGTCATTGTTCGGATTTATTTTCTTCTCGGGTGGCCTTTTTTGTTAAATTAATTCTATGAAATTCGTCAAACATAAAATTAACATTACTATTTACTAAGCCCTGTGGTGTTGAGAGAAGAAGGCTGAGTTTAAAATTAATCCGTTTTACGACATAAAAGATAAGTTCAGTAATCGTCAACGCCGCCATTGATTAAGAAAGAAATTGTGTCTAAAATTGTGTCACTAAAATTTTCTAACAGTGTATTGAGTGCTACTCCAGTCCAACTTTGGTATCTGAAATTTAGACAGGCGATTGCGTTGATTATAGCTGAGATCAACGCACTTCAAGCAAAAGTAATCATAGGCGACACTAGTAGTTGCCAAATAGATTGCTATTTTGTATAAAATTGATTTTTACAGTGTTTTACAAGTGTATGACAACTGTCCAGTTTCAGTACCCTATTTAGAATACCACTCATCCTTGAATTGCGTTGTTCAGATGCATTTTTCGGTCAATTGTTTATCTCTTTCAAATGATATTTACGTAAGAAACCATAATTTCACTGAATTACGTGGAATTTACGGCTATTTCATCCCTTAAAAATAAACTTTGCAAATTATTACTATACGATCACCAACTGATATCATGGGATTTATTTTTCTTGTCGACATAATACATCCGAACAAATGAGCAAAATGACCCCCTTACACATATTGTTCGTAAAAATTCTGTCGCCAATGTATTTTTTGTCGAAGGGAAAAAGACAGGTTTTTGTGGTGAGTATACCATTTGACTGAATATGAGATTTGTGCGATGTGAATGAAAACAATTTCGACATAATTTCATAGCTATCGCAATGCGCAATGTCTGGCAATAACTATATACGATTACGATACGAAACTATGTTCATGTCCCGTGTATTTTCAGGGGAATTTATTTTGACGGCGGAGAGAGATGTAGAGGGAGAGAGAGAGCAAAGCAGAGTTTGAGATGAGATTAAAGGAAATTTTTTAATGTGACGGAAAGCTCATCTTCTCATTTTAATATGAACACAAATACTATGTTAATTTCTACACAAACTAAGCCAATGAACTCCAAAGCATTTCACATTAAAACAGTTCTTTATAAATTTTCATATTCGTCAAATTACGAGTAACGCAGACAGACGTCCCTTTCGGTTGCTATTTGAATTCTAGATACATTATAGTATTGTATATGAATATATGTATTGACTTTACTCATGCTTTAAGTGTACACGTTTTTGATATGAAAATCCTTTAAAGGTACGAAAAGTATGTATAGGAATTTCGGGATTAGAAATTTTCCTTTAAAATGTTTTAATCAACGCTGGAATATTCATGCTTAGATTTTATATTATTTTTGCAAAGTGAATTTTTTGGTACTGCAGAGCACATAAAATGTCTGTAAAAGTGTAATGTCTCAAATGAAGGGAAAGATTTTGTTGTCATGGTAATAAACTGATGATTTATTATAGTAGTAGGTTGGGCGCCCGGATCATCATTTTCTGTTTCTATTGAGAAATTCACATTTTCGCTTTTATGAATTAAAAATATAATATGCTGAAATTAGGGTAGGTTGAGAATGGAATTATTGTTTTTCTGGTGGGGATGAATTATACGATAGAATTGGCTCATGGTAATATGTGTGTAGGAATAGGTAATTGGAGCAGAAATTGTAATTCTATTTTTTGTAGATTTATACGGTCTAGACCGCTTTTATTTTGTTACATTTATTTGCGTGTAGTGGTTCTCTTTTTTTGAATTATTGGTCTCTATTTTATACGGTCGTCCCATGCAGTCCATATTGTTATGGGAAGTGATTAATCAATGCGCGTATACTTTGTATGCCAACAATTTATCGATACTGTTACACGATACGTGACATTTTTCGCGACAAAACCGTTTAGCCGTTTACACATGTTAGATCATACTCACAAGGGACTACTGGAACACTGGAGTGAGTCAAATTGAAAGGTGGAAATAACAGACATTGATTTATGATCTGTATTTTCTTGTTACTTTCACGTTTTATGCAGCCAGTCATAATTCATGGGACAGCTACTATCAATTGCTTCTCCGTTGGATAAACAACATAAAAACAAAAGCTTGCGAATCAAATAGGTATCTGCGAATCAGGGACACCAACTTGTACTTGAGAAGTAGGGCGCCCATCCAAATCACCTATCAATTTTGTTTGAGATAGTTGTGCTCAGCCTCGATGACTTTTGAGTTGTGGGTAAGTGGGTATCTAGCCTCGCTGTGTGCGTCTCTTCCAGGGACTAACCTAAGGATTTTTCTGTGGGTGGGCATATCGACAAAAGGGCGCAAATAGGACTATCCTTGGGCGCCAAATACTAATTTCTTCGAAGTTGTTAAAGTTTAAAATTCTGTTTTGTATGTCATTAACGTATGTCACATCACTATGATCGAAAAGGTGGGTTTTTGACCTAGGTGGTGAAAAACAACAGCTTTTTGGTCCGAGTTATGTATACTATTTTCCAGCCTGGAGTACCAAATATGACTTTTCCAAAAAACATAACAAAATCGAACTGAATATTTTGCTAATGTAACTAAATATTGTAGTAGTGCGAAAGCAATCCGTATGAATCGAGGAGTAACTCACCGGCCAAAGTAGTAGCAAATCAATTACTAATTTCTTTCAATTCCTTCAATTACCGGATTAATTTCTAATTACCGGATTAATTCCGTTTTGGTGGTTTCGCTGTTCAATTCCTATTATTTCCTATAATATTTTCTGTTACTATCCAATTTATTGTCTACTTTTTAGAAACAATTTTCCACAAATTTTCTAAAAATTTTCTTTAATTTTCTTTATTTTGATAATTTTTTAAGATTTCCTTCAAATGTAAAGAAAATGAACAAAACTCGTCGAATTTACTGCAGTTTCGTAGTTGCCGGAGCATCCGGTAAATAATAGTAATTGAAGGAAATACTAGAAATTGATGAAATTACAAGGAATTGACTGGAAATAATAGAAATTGATTGAAATTGAAAGTCTATGAAAGGATAATATGATGAACGAAAGAACCAGCGACTGAACGGAGTTTTTTTTTGGTTTTAATTTTAAATACCAAAAGCGATAATCAGATTCCGTTTTAGCGTTTAAAAAATGCTCAACGAGCCAAATCGACGTGATCGCAATTTGCGAAACTTGCAGCGAGTGAGAACATGTTTTTTTGGATTTGCTGATTCTTTTGATCATCATACTTATCCGTATTTCCTCTCAATTACTTTCAAATACTATAAATTTCTCTTACTTCCAGTCAATTCCTTGTAATTCCATCAATTTCTAGCATTTCCTTGAATTACTATTATTTACCGGATGCTCCGGCAATTCCTTTAAGGGTGTGAGTCAATTACCCGAGTCGTTTCCCCTCGGCATGAATGCCTAAAAGCCGTACTGCCAAAGGCAGTCCGTTTGAATGCCGAAAACAATCCGTATGCAATGCATTGTCACAAGTCTAAAAAAATTATATCCTCGTGCACGACATATCTGCGAAAAAAATGAACATTAGGATCAAAAATGACATAAACGAAGAAAAAAATGAGCAAGAAAGTGATGGAGAATGTTGCTGTTTTGGAAATAAATTCGGTGAGAGAATGAGAATGTTGTTCCAGGATGAAAATATAACTGAGACTTGCCTTGGGGAATATTTCAAAAAAAAATTCTGAAAATATGCAATGGCAAATACCCCAAGGCAACTTCTGGTCTTTGAAACTCTCGGTCTGATCATAAGAATTTATTGGAAAAAGTGAAAAATATTCTAATCGTCGTATTTTTTAGTGTGAAATTTGCGTACTTTGTATGTTTCTGTTAAATTTTTCTTTGTGGGCAAATTTGAATTTGTAGGTGGGCATTCGAGAGGCGCGGGTGGGCATGTGCCCACCTGCAATGTTCCTTAGGTTAGTCCCTGGTCTCTTCTGTGAATAGCAAAAAACTACATCCAGTCAACATATAGTCCAGGCCCTTGTGTCAGTAAAAAAAGGTTCCGTTCGGCAAAAATGTATTGAAAAAGTCGATTTTTTAAAAAGAAAATTTGTTCCACGACTTTGCACTCCCAATCAAGTATGATCAATGAAAAGCTCGAAAAACTTAATGCGAGCGGATTGACCGAGGGGGACTGCACTGAACTTGCAACTCTTTTTGCAACTCTTTTTGCAACTCTTTTTTTCTGCGTGCAACTCTTTTGCAACTCTTTATTTTTGCGTGCAACAATTTTACAACTCTTTTTTTTCAGATTGCAACTCTATGCAACTTTTTTCAGTGCGATCTTCCTCGGGATTGACACAAGAAACCCGACTAATACTACGTGTATCTGTTGAAGGAAAATGGAAAATGGAAATGTTTCGGGACACTTGTATAGAGCATGCCATATTGATATTATATTTAGTTAAACAATCAATAATCTCTGAAATTCGATTACCTACGAACAATCAAAGCAAAATTTCAAAGTAACTTCACCAGCGAAAATAATTTTCCATTTACCGTTAAGTCGCGATACGGTGAATTAAACTGCGACAAAGGTAAACGTTCAAAGGGTAGATGAAAATTTGCTGGCTCTACTCCACAGCATTTATCTGCTTTGCTTTCTAAACGTGATCGCTTACATTTACATGTACATCCAAAATGCCTTTCCGGGAAATAGAAAATTAATTATTGATCCAATATTTTATTTAAAACATTTCCTGAACATCATAAATCCTGCACAATCTCATACATCACACATATCGGCGATACGGCAACAACATTTTCTATACATCAAAATTTACCCTTAATAATTCAGAAGAAATCTTCACTGGTGTGTTGTTGTCAATCCTATCGACTCGTATTTTTTCCCTCTATATTTTTGACCCTTTTTCGGCGCAAGTGTTTATAAAAATGGTCTAGGTCATCTCCTCTCAACATGTGAATTGGATGAAGAACATATTTGGGTGTTTAAAAATGTAACGGTCCTTTTCGGTCGTATGATTTTATTTTTATAAAAAAAATTGTTGGAAAGTATCAAATGTTGTTCAATATAGGTCAAAATGTATGTTGGACCGAATGAAGTTATTTAGAAATTTCAAAGCTGTTCCACAAAAGGGCGATCCAACTGATCTTTGTATTATTAACTCATCAAAAATTCATACCAAGTGAATATTATGCTTCTAGAGCCAATAGATCGATATTTTTCCTATGTCTGTAGATTTGATTCATTGAAGTAAGCGGTTGAAATATTGCCCTTTGTAAGAGCATCTCAATTGGTTGCTTCATTGCTCTATCTTCAAATGCTGGAAATTACAAAAGGAATGGAACGATTCTTAGACGCTCGAAGCAATTTATTTATTTATTTATTTATTATTTATCAACGGTTTACACCAACTGATCAGTGCCGCCTTTTCCATATGGGCAAAATGGGCGAATGCCCGGGGCGCCCGAAGTAGAACAGAAGAAAATGGCGCCCAAAATCGTTTACAAAAATTTAACTTCAACAAATTGGTGCCAATTTTTCGAATTGCCCGATGGCGCCCAAAAGCTAAAGGCGGCACTGACTGATAGTTATGATAATACAAAGCAGGAATGAAAACAATAATAGAACAAAAAGATGAATCAAACTTAAATCAATAATGAAATTATCGTCAAAGAAAAAAACAAAGAAAAATTAAGAGTGATATCGCCAAATCTTCAGGTGATTCGGAAACAAGCGGTCTCCGATTTTAATGAGTGATAGCTCGTTGGATTCGTCTTTCAATTCTAGGAAACACGTGTCTTTCACTTTTTCTTAAAAAAATTTGTTTTCTGTGAAAAACGCTCAAAAGTGAAGAGATGCCAGAAGGTACCGAAAACAGTTTTTCGGCAATAACTCAAGAAAAAATTATTTTAAATGGTTGTAATGTTGTACGATTGTCGGCCTTGAAAAGACCTACAGGTAGAGTATACGCACCGCTTGGTGCTAGTTGATCCACTAAAGTTATGACTAGAAATATAGTGAATGTTCGGAGAGTCCTCCTTCTCTGCAGCTTCGATGTACCACGGAACTGAGTATGGGGTGTTGTAGCTTGCCTCACCCACTATCGTTGCACAAATAAATGAACCCAGTACTTTTGGGCTGCAAGCCTACAGAAGCCTTGAAAAAAAAAGTTGGTGCCAAAATGTAGATTGTTTCCTTCTTTCTGAGGGCCCAACTGCCAGAAGAGCTCCATTCTATTAGTAATATCAAGAGAAAAATCATTAAAGTTTTCTCCGAGGATTTTAGTCAAATAAAGTGTTAGCGTATAGCAAATGACCTCAGGACTACGGAACAGTAATTAGTTTTTCAATTCGACCAATATTTGCTACGTGACAGGAGTTTGGAAAACCGTTTGCTCCCACTTGATCGTATCGTTTTTTCTCCTGTCGCGTAGCAAATGTTGGTCCAATTGAAAAACTAATTACTGTTCCGGACTCCTGAGGTCATTTGCTATATGCTAACACTTTATTTGACTAAAATCCTCCGAGAAAAATTTAATAATTTTTCACAAGAATTACTAACACTGGATATGTTGTAACGACCTATATTCGAGTCAAAGTGAAGCGTATACGGTAAGGGAATAGTAGACGATACAAAATTACTCACGTAGAACCGTTCCAGACGCTGCTCTGGCAGTTGGGCCCTCAGACAGAAGAAAAAAATCTACATTTTGGCACCAACTTTTTTTTCAAGACTTCTGTAGGCTTGCAGCCCAAAAGTACTGGGTTCATTTATATGTGCAACGATAGTGGGTGAGGCCAGCTACAACACCCCGTGGTACATTGAAGCTGCAGAAAAGGCGGACTCTCCGAACCCTCACTATATTTCTAGTCATAACTCTAGTGGATCAACTAGCACCAAGCGGTGCGTATACTCCACCTGTAGGTCTTTTCAAGGCCGACAATCGTACAACATTACAACAATTTAAAATAATTTTTTCTTGAGTTATTGCCGAAAAACTGTTTTCGGTACCCTCTGACATGTCTTCACTTTTGAGCGCTTTTCAAAGAAAACAATTTTTTTAAAGATAAAGTGAAAGACACGTGTTTCCTAGAATTGAAAGACGAATCCAACGAGCTATCACTCATTAAAATCGGAGACCGCTTGTTTAAAAGGTTAAAAAAATCACCTGAAGATGGTATCACTCTTAAAAAGAAAAAGAAGAAAAAAGAACTAAAAGCAAAGCAACAAAAACAGAATAAGGAAAACTTTAAAACTCAGTACGTTCTGTAATTTGCAAATGAATAGTTCTCAGGTATCTCGACGGAACGAACACTGCTACGAAATGCGCCCCTAGACACTGATCGGTCGTACAAATGTGCAAAACGGTTGAAGATCATACAAAGGTGGTTGACTGGTTCATAGTATCCATAGTCAGTTCGATGTCTATTAATTTGCAAAAATTCATTCACACGAAGAACTCGGGTATGTTGACGAACAGTTATGTTGGGCTTCAGCTCGGGGGCATAAATGCGTTCGGTAAGGACATCGTAAACGAAAGTGGCACTCAAATTGTTACGTCTCCTCGATAAAGTCTCGATACCAACCATTTTGCAGCGCGATTCGTATGACGGCAGATGGAATTCGTCGCAAATTCGTTTCAAAAAGCCGAGAATTGCGTATGCTTTGCTTTTTATGTGTTCTATATGAATTGAAAAGTCCAATTTAGTGTCGAGCATTACACCTAAATCTCGTATCCGAAATACTTGCACCAGATCTTCGCCGTCAATTTTGTAGTTTAAGTGAATTGGATGATGGTTTCGGCGAAAAGATATCGAATTGTATTTGTTTATGCTGAATGAGAGACCGTTAATCCGAAGCCAGTGTGAAATGTCATGAAGGTCGCGCTGCAGAGCTGAGCAATCCAGTACTGCACGTATCTTCTTAGAGATTTTTAAGACGTCAGCGTACATCAAGCACCGAGAGCGTTTTATTACTTCTGTTATGTCGTCGAAAAATAAGATGAAAAGGGGTCCAAGGTGCTTGCGGAATTCCAGATGTTGCACAAAACGTAGACGATGAATGGGCTCCAATTTTAACGTATTGCAATCTTCCACCCAAGTACGATTTTAACCAATCAAGCATTTTAGAATGTACTCCCATTTTGTTGAGTTCGGATGTTAGGAGATTATATTGTACTTTATCAAACGCTTTCTTGATATCAGTATAAATCGCGTCCATCTGGTAGCCTTTTTCCATTGTATCAATCACTGAAAGAATTCTGCAAACAAACTAGCCAGTTCGTCTCGGTTCGACGCGTTCTTATCGCCGAATTTCATATGAGCAGGGAAGCCATCCGACTTTTTCTTACTATTAACGTAGTGCCAAAACAATGAAGCAACCAATAAAGATGCTCTAAGATTTTCATTTTATGGAATCTCATTAATTTTGTAACGTTCATACCATACCCAATTGTTTGGTTCTCAATCACTGATTGCGACATTGCTCTTCGGATTTGATTACAAATTAATGATAAACTTAATTAGTTAATGGGCACAATACACGGTCCACATTATTCCCGACATTTTTTACATTCCGAAATGTCTCCAGCAGTAATACTAAATTCCCGATCCTATGTTAACCAATCCCTTCCCTTCAATCAATAAATTGTTGCCACAAATGTATGCCATGCCGCCGTTTAATCTGTTTTCGTCAATATCTATTTTTGGTTAAAGAATAAACTTGGATGAATCAATTAATCATAAACGGAAACCAATGCCTAGGTATTTACCATTTCTATTAACACATTTTCAGCTCGAAATGCTTAATCTGCAAATATGCACAAAATTAATTCACTACAGAAAGGGATCTCTTAAACATTATGGGAATTGAGATATATTATGAATTAGTTGGTATGTGCATGCCAATATACAAAAGCTCTTAGCATTGGCACCTGCTGTTTTCGTTTGTAAAACGCTTTCTAGATTTCAGAGATTTATGAACGCAAAATGTAACACGAAAAATGCATTTTCGTCCATACATTTTTAAACAGAGTACCCGCAGGTTAGTTTCAATACACGTATGGTCACGGTTTTGTTATTGCATATTGAAAATTAAACGGTTTCCACTCACATTCATTGGCCTAGATAGCATAAAATAAAGGAAAATTGTTTCGAATGGATGTACCGATAGTTAAGTAATGAGCTCTTTTTCCATCGAGAGAAAGTGTTATGTACATCAATACTGTGTAAGTCTATCTCGTTCAACATAAATTGATTAAATAGCCCACTCCTCAAGCTACTGCACATTTAGTCCCATCAGTTGTCACTATTCATAGCTTGTTATCGTTGACCGTAGTACAGTAAGGCATGTTGATAATAATTCCATTGACCGAACGAGTTTCATGACACCGGATTAATGTAAAAATTCAGAGTGCATAATCATGTTCTACCGTTGAGTCAGATTCGTTATTTAATTTGAGGGATTTTATTTTACTCTCATTTGTACACAAGAAGATGTAAGTTGGTTAGTTTTATGTTCGTTTTATTCAGCTATGATGGCGCCACTCGCGAAAATCTCCTAGTTCCATATTTCTCCGTATATTAAGCTATCAGAAGAGGTAGATGTCACCACTCGCCAAATGATGAAAAAAGTTAATCCATAATTGATCTATGGAATAATGAATGCTTCTAAAGAAACATATAACGTGATTTGTACAAACAATCGCGAATTGATATTGCTATTGCCGTTGCCTATTATTCGCTTATCAACAGCACGCAAAAATTATTGAAATGTTCGAGTTCTGTAGATGCCTATATTCCAGGCACTAATTTTGAGAAAATGTTTTCCTAATTTTTTCAATTTTTTCAAATTTTCTCAATTTTCCCAAATTTTCTCAATTTTCTCAAATTTTCTCAATTTTTTCAAATTTTCTCAATTTTTTCAAATTTTCTCAATTTTTTCAAATTTTCTCAATTTTTTCAAATTTTCTCAATTTTTATTCTTTAAGATTAATAAGTCTAAAAAATTAGATTAGCAAATATTTTTTGAAAAAAAAATCTTTATTCAGCAGAGTGGTCAAAGTTTTTCACAAAGTAAGGTGTTGAGTACGAATTACTTCTTACATTTTTTATTCGTTACCCGGGTCGAACGAATTTTACGTTTTAATGGATTATTTTCCGAAGCCTTAACGTTTCCATCATTTTCAGGTATCTTCTGTTCTTCGATACGCTGAACGAGGTTATCTTTGTTTTGATGTAAATTCGATTCTTGGATTTCGTTTTCACGAAAACCAAGAAAACTGTCACTTTGGCCCGAATTTTCTCCGAAATTGTCATTAGTTTCAACAATTTGTTCATCGTCGATAATTTCTTCAACATTATCCGATACATGAAAATCGTCGTCGTCCAAATCGACATTTGCATCGTAATGGTGTTTACGCAAATGATCGTGTAAAGCATTAACATACCACCTGGGATTTGAGAAAAGTTCTGTTGCATTTCGAGGACGTTTCCTTTTGTAATACTTCGGATATTTAGCAAACAAAACTGGAATGCACTGTCTGCATTCATTGTCTGGACACTTCAATATAATTTTCCCTATTTCGGACTTGTCGACCACATCAAAAATCGGATTTAGTTTCACAGACTAAAATAAAGATTTTGTTTTTAATTTTAAATCGAGTTTCACATGACGACTATTAATATTACGTTAGAAAGGCGGGTGTGAGAAGAAATCCATGTAAATGTAATGTCCTTCAGATCTTCTATGTTTTCATCGTTCACGGCGACAGGAATTGCCTTCGCAGTGGACTTGTTGGAAGATTCGCCTAAACAAGATAGGCTGCTCAAAAAGCTTCCCTTAAAAAATTATAAAATGGATAAAGTTACCATTTTCCGCAGTAGTTGGAGCGTTGCCAATTGTGGCAGCAGCCTGAGATGGAACAGGTTCTCCAACAAAACGTCGACATGCTTCAACTATCATCTCCAGCCATTTTCGCTGTCCACTTAAGAATGAAAACTTCTCCTGGCACTTTACAAATCGTCCCAAATATTCAGCAATGGTCTCGCCAGCTTCCATCATTTCAGCATTAAAATTTTTACGTATATCTTCCTCAATGGAAGTTATGGATGCATCGTCCAATTTGGCGATCACAATGGCACAATTGTAGTCACAGAAGATCAGATTCTTTTTAATCAACACTGGAATTGACGCGTTGAAATGTTCCTCAAGAAGCTTAAAGAAATCATCCCCAGATGATTTAAGAATATTTGTGGAAAATTGTTCGTCTGCCATTTCACTTGAGATTTGCACTTTTAAACAGCATCACACCACTGTTTAATCGGTCAGTGCTTGCAACAATAGTTTTGAAAACAATACCATTAGACGTCGAAATTATAATGTGTGAGGAGCAAAAATGTGAGGACTAGACTGGTCTATACTATTGTGCTCCTCACACATTATAATTTCGACGTCTAATGGTATTGTTTTCAAAAACTATTGTTGCAAGCACTGACCGATTAAACAGTGGTGTGATGCTGTTTAAAAGTGCAAATCTCAAGTGAAATGGCAGACGAACAATTTTCCACAAATATTCTTAAATCATCTGGGGATGATTTCTTTAAGCTTCTTGAGGAACATTTGAACGCGTCAATTCCAGTGTTGATTAAAAAGAATCTGATCTTCTGTGACTACAATTGTGCCATTGTGATCGCCAAATTGGACGATGTATCCATAACTTCCATTGAGGAAGATATACGTAAAAATTTTAATGCTGAAATGATGGAAGCTGGCGAGACCATTGCTGAATATTTGGGACGATTTGTAAAGTGCCAGGAGAAGTTTTCATTCTTAAGTGGACAGCGAAAATGGCTGGAGATGATAGTTGAAGCATGTCGACGTTTTGTTGGAGAACCTGTTCCATCTCAGGCTGCTGCCACAATTGGCAACGCTCCAACTACTGCGGAAAATGGTAACTTTATCCATTTTATAATTTTTAAGGGAAGCTTTTTGAGCAGCCTATCTTGTTTAGGCGAATCTTCCAATAACTCTAACAATCTTCCCACTGTGAAAACCAACAAAATTGGTCGGGATGATTTGTTTAAAATAATTGGTGCGCAAATGATATCTGTTTTCAACGATTCAAAAAGAATTACGTTGAGTTCGTGGTCGTGGCCATCTCGGGAAGTTGCATGTCAATTAGCAGCAAATTTCAAAGCCACAGGCACTGCCGGAGCGAACATAGATTTGCTGTACATCAACCCGTCACACCACAGTGAACTGTTAAATTGTATTGTACAGAGTGACTTGAAAAGATTTGAATCGGTTCTTTCCAGTTCGTTGGCACTATCTCTCAGACTCGACGGTTCAGTCGACCGTATGCAAAAGCATAATGTATACGTACTCATACACGTGATTACCGATGTTGGTGAAGTAAAAACGTTTTTCTTGGGGTTCGATATTCCAGTAGGCAACAGTGCTCTTTCTTATCAAAAAGTAACACAGAATATTGTCGATGAAGTTTTGCCGTGGGAATCACTGCTATCGATGACCACTTCATTAGTTACTGATGGCGAAAGAAAGAACACAGGTCATCTTACAGGACTGTGGCAACGACTGAAAGAAGAAAAAGAAGAAATTTCGGAAGGTCCGTTCATTACAATATGGTGCGTCGGTCATCGTGTGAACCTAGGGTGGAAGTCAACTTGTCAACTGCCAATAATTTCTGATGTCATTAGAAAAATCATAAATGTTTCTTCATATTTTCATCAATCTGGTGAAAAAACAAGACTTCTCGACGCAATAGCAACAGAAAAAAACCTAAACACTCCATTACACTACCCAAAGTACTTCGAAATTCGCTGGTCAGAGTTTACACACAATTTGTTGTATGTATTCCTGAGAAACTGGAATGCTATGATGTGGCATTTTAAATCAGCGAAAGAAACTCATTTCGAAAACTTATGGCTCTCTCGAGATAGAATTCGTTTGGTTGCATTTTTGTGTGACGTCTTGACTGTACTAAAAACATTTCAGAAGACCTTCCAGTCAAGCACAATATCAATTTTGCATTTATCACCCAAAAAAATCAAATTGATGGAAGATCTCACATCGATAAAAAACAAACAGTTGGAAAATGGTTGGGAAGAGTTATTGCTAAAACAAACGGTCACTGCAACTGATGGCTGTATTTCCCTGGTAGATCACAAATTGATTTCGAACGATAGACTTCGTAGTGCCCCGTTTATGTTTACAACCGAGAACCGAAATGAAATTATTGATTCACTCATCACAAACTTAAACGAATATTTTGATGTGGATGCAACTGTACAAAACGGGCTCGCCCCACTACTTGAGCTTGACCCAAGCGCAACATACGATTCCTTAAATATTTGCCATTCAATAATTATACCGGAAATGGAATTCGACGTTTTCCGTATCGAATACTATGAGGCTGCTAATTTACTAAACATCAAGGACAGAAAAGATTCGCTACAGAGTGTGCTGAAATTGGAACAAACTTCCACGAAAAGATTTAAAGTCTTAAAGTCGGCTTTAGCCAGAGCGTATGCTATCAAACCACATTCTGCTGACGTTGAAAATATCATCAGTAAGCCACTCTGATCTTCTTCCACTTATTGATTAAAAATTTTTCTCGTCTTTAATTGGAAATCCATTTTACAGACGTATACAACAAATACAAGGACGTCGACCGACAGTTACTTTCGAAAAAAACTCTTTTCAACAACATCTATGTGCACACAAATATGTGTACATTGATCGAGTTCGATCCCACTCCAGCTGCAGAGTATTGGTTGAACCAAAAGGATCGCAAACCAAGATATGGAACCAAATCCACTCAGCAAGAGTGGTATAGTGGGGTGTTTCCGGAAGCAAAACATTACGATAGACCCAATTCGCGAAAAATTCAGTTTTGATCAATGTTTTGGCTTTCGTAATTTGAAATAAAGTTATAAATTCTGCGTTTGTTCAATTTTTCATTTTTTTCAAATTTTCCCAAATTTTCTCAATTTTCTCAAATTTTTTCAATTTTTCCAAATTTTCTCAATTTTCTCAAATTTTCTCAATTTTTTCAATTTTCTCAAAAAAATTTCTCAAAATTAGTGCCTGCTATATTCTAAATCAATAAAACAAAGTGAATTTCCCATTTCCAATTCAATATTATGAAGCATCCCCTCATTAAATACGCGTCTACTCCTTGCAAAATATAAAAAAAAAAACTCAATTAGATTAATTACAGCTATTAATTAACCCCAAGCACAAAGTGCTAGTTTTAATTGAGTTTGAATGTAATGACTTTGTGTAAAATAAACAATGGTGTGTTCGGGGGTATACGTACTTAAAAAGTGGATTGGGCTTGAGTGGTTGCTCTCATTGTGTGGTGGTTTCTTCAATGAAAATGAATTCAATGAAGATAGTCGAGTTGTTTGCTTTTTGTATATATAAAGAAAATACTTACCGCCACACACTTACTGATCCTCTTTCGTCTTATTGCAAAGTGTAGTTTGTAATAAAATGTTGATTTAGCAACCTGAGCCCAATAAGAAGTCGTATAAAAATTCAAGTAATAAAAAAGCACTCAGGCGTTCTATACCAGCATAATTGATTTTCGATTCGATCATAAATAAAAAGGGTGCCATTCCCCATTACGCTTCTTCGATCTTTCAGTAGATTGATGTTTTCATTTAAAATCTGAAATGTTTTCTGCCATTCTAGAATTAAGATTTGATAAAAAAACAGCACAATGGCGACATGTCCTACCACTAAATCTGGTACTTCATTTGTTTCAAGTGGATGCCAAGTAGCGTGATGCACAATGTTTTATTTCATTGGTTTTATTGTACATTTTGCTGCAAAAGGGAACACTATCAAGAGTCGTCGTTATCAATAACAGATGATTATACTTTGTAAAAATTTTGAATCGCTATGCTACAAAGTCATTGACAATATTTTCTATCTAGTCCACCGCTAGTCGATTAGAAATAAAATCCTAATTTTGTACTAGGTGCGCTACAATAGCATCTAGTTATTTAGACACACGAACAATTTTGCGTTAATAAGATTGACAATTATGCTGCGATTAGCATTGTTTATCCTGTGTTGAACATCGGATTACAATGCTCTTGTGTTTTCAGGATTATGCAACCGAGTGATAAATGCGACAATGAATGTGTAGATTATTACTCGAGGTCGCATGTCGAGTGTGGCAATGTACATCTTGTTCTTACCGGCGCGGCGCTGCAAAAGGTGCCTGAAGACTAAAAACCAAACGTGTCTACCGAATTAAATCTCACTTTCGGTTATTGTTTTTTAATATTTTGTGCACAATAATCTCAAATGTATATGATCAGTGAAGCCCCGAAAGTTTTTTTTATCTTCGATTTCATGTATGGGTACAGTCATCTTTGAAACGAACATAATAATAATAGAGAGAATTATTGATGAAGAAAAAAAGGAGACAAGGAAATTACTTCTTATCTGTTATTTTTATGGCTTTTATCAAAGCATTCACCAATATAAAACTCTCTGGCACTTGAAGGCACACGCACACATCCACTCACACAACCGAAAAAGGCTGATTTAACTTTATCGTAGATATTTATACAGAGAATTTCTTTTCCTTGTGTTTATTTCTTATTCTGACGACAAATGGTTGAAAATAAAATAAATTTGGATTTTTAAGCTATTCCCATAGAATAGAAATAAAAAGGAAATGAAGGATAACGAAATAAAAAATCATTTCAATGATAAGGAGAAAACAATCCATTTAAATGCGTTAATGTTGATGTAGTGTTGAAGGTTTCTTTTTTTTTGCTGTTCCTTTTTTCTTATTTTAAGGGATTCGTTTCGAGATGATATTGCAAGATTTTAGTAATTTGAATTCAAGGGTTTTTTTTCGTGAAATTTATACAACATTTTAGAATTGAATGCCATAATTTACATTATTTCGAAGTTAGCTGCTATAAACGGAACGAAACAATAAAAATATAATAAAAGTATTTCACTTATCGGTTCATTCATGACTTAATAGAAATACTAATAAAAAGAAAAGATTCATACTACCGTGTACCCGTCTTCCATGACAATTGCATAATAAATAAATATAAAAAAAGAGACGAGCGATGGAATATAATACAGCAAGTTTATCGGAAACTTTTTCCGACTTTAACTTGGTTTAAATGCCATAAAATGTATGTGTACGTAGTGAGAATCATAAAGTTGCTATGTTCATTTTGTTACCCATTTCGAATTGGAGTCGTTTAAAAGTCCACAAATTGAATTGAAATGCGATGCTCCAAATTGTGTTCGATTTGATCAGCTTCGAAGTTTCGATTGGAAAAGCAACAATGTAGATTTTTTCATATTTTTCAATATATATAAAATTCAACTATACGAGATTTCGAATTTTTATTCATTTCGTTCTATAATATTTTTTTTCCCCATTTTACTGTAAAATGATTGAATGATTGAATTATTTTTTTTTTTTTTTTTTTTCAAATTCAGATATCAAATCGCTTAGTCGAGCATGTTGTATATATTTTTGTATATTAACAATAGTTTAAGTAGATTTTAAATGATTTGGACTGGGAAGGGTTTGCTTGTAGGGAAATTAGCTGTCGTACGGTACTGGGTACGCGTACAGTCAACAAAACTATCATAAAAACTCTTTTGTGATTCGTTTTCTTCCTCAGCTTCAACGAACCCCTTGAAGTATCACTTGAAGTACAAGATTTTGGTGCACATACAAGTGAATGCTACATATAGTACGTCAACGTCTCTGAAGGGCTTATCATTAGTAAATGTATTTACGATAATTTACCGAACTTTACTGAAGTTTACTGAATATTTACTAAATTTATCGAAACGTAAATTCAGTAAATTTTCGGTAAATAAATATACTAATAACCGACCCTGTTTCTAACGTAGTATAGATGTACCACATATAAATATTATGCACCTTTGTCCAAATGTTTATTTAGACGAGTTGGTGATTCTAAGCCGAAGGCGCGGATCATAATCTAACTCGTTAAAATAAACATTTGGACACAGCATATCATTTTTTATGTGTCGATGCAAAAATATATACAGACATATACAATTATGAAACATAAGAGGGACTCATACGAAAAGAGTAAGCAATAGAGCTAGTTGGCCATAAAAGTCGTGTATCTTGAAAGTACACAGCCACATTGTGACTTCAAAGCTCTTCATTTAAATTTACCAAGTGACTATTCGTAGTCATCTGCAAATAGTCAATATTGATGCTATTCGCAGTTGACTGCCAATAGTCAATATTGATACTATTCGCAGTTGACTGCGAATAGTCAATATTAATGTTATTCGCAGACTAATTGTGCCTTCACATTGATGAGAAATGATTTTGCGCAGCGAAACTGCGAATAGCATCAATATTGACTATTGGCAGTCAACTGCGAATAGCATCAATATTGACTATTGGCAGTTGACTGCGAATAGCATGTGCCTTAAATTTATTTCTACCATTAAAATTGCTTACAGAAACTTTGACGAATTTAGTAAATGACTTATATAACCATATATAGATCAGTCCATAACTGAGATCGCTGAAACCCGCCTCACATACTGCATGGCAGAGTAGCTCGAATCACACGCAGTCCATGAGCCCTAATTTCCAATCCCATGATCAGATTTCTTTACCATGATCAGAAGCTTTCATCATATTTGTTAACTGTAGCCCGTCTTTTAACATTACCAGAATTATCAAAATCAGTTCCATTTAACTTTTGTTACCGAGTGCACTGACTTTTTTCCGCTGATATGAAGACTCCCCTTACTAAGAGATTCGAACTATACGTGTTTAAAAAAAAGGACCTAACCTATAAGACCTAAGTGCTTCGTACGGGTCTAATCACCCAGAACGATAATAAATAGGATGTCCCGTAGTTCACATTTTCCAGATCATAACTTACATCAGTCCCGGACTGGCTCAAAAAAGCCCTTCGGGGAAAAAGTCAAAAGGCCCTTCGGTTCGGGCGACTTTTTCCAATTAGGCCCTCTATTCGTATGACTGATTAATATTGTGTAACTTACACAGTGTAAGTGAATCACAGAGTTCCGGCACGCCACACGGACAATTGGGACATTTTTGCCTAGGGCGTAGCGATTTGGCGGTGCAAAACTTTAAAAGGAAAAAAAGATTGGGGAAAGAACTCAGGAAAAATTTATTTAAAAAAAATCGCTCACTTCGCTCGCTATTGAAAGAATACACATTTTGATCCGGATTTTTTCCGTTGATTTTTTTTTTCGATTTCCAATCAAAAATTTTCTACTGGAGGCCTTTCCGTTATTTATTTTTTCTATTTCCAATCAAAATTAACAGAAAGGCCTCAGTAGTAAAATTTCGATTGGAAATCGAAGAAAAATTAATATAAAGGCCTCAGTAGGAAAATTTTGATTGGAAAACAAAGAAAAATAAAGAGATTGCAAATCGAAAAGAATTAACAGAAAGGCCTCAGTAGAAAATTTTTGATTGGAAATTAAAGATTTTGCCTGTGTTCCCTAAAATGGGCTTCATTTGTTTGAACAATAAATGGTTAATATTAAAAAAAAGCCCTGGCTGGATTTCGCCCGACTAAGGCAAAAGGCCCTTTGGGAATCGCCCGAACGCCCAGTATGGCCAGTGCGGGCCTGTTACATTCATTCATTGAACTAATTTAAAACCACGTTATAGATGACTTTTTCCCGAAATATTTCTCGCCTTCACGTATATCGTCGAATCTTTGATCAAAGCAATTCCAACAGTTAGATGCAAAATCTTTTACTTCCTTAGGCTTTACATATATTTGCTATACAAGACGGTGCTTATCGAACATTTTTGTTCTTACCGTTGTTCACAGATGCAAAAATTGATCGGTTTAAAGTTTTAAATACTAAGCTACCCTTTCAGAAAGGTGAGCCTTGAATTTTCATGTCACATTAAAACTCTTTCCAGATGTATCCTCGGATTGTCTGGATAAGTTCAATCTTGTTGTAGTGTTGTAGACTTTAAAGAAGCATTTTGAAATAACAAATTCATAAATTTTATCCATATTTACTTTCATTTATTTAAAAGAAGTTGATCGTGACTACCTTTACTAAGTCGTATTAATGGTTTTCATACTAAAAACTATTTTAAATGCTAACTTCTAATCACATCCAATTTATGGCCCTAGAATCATAAACGACAAAAATTGCTGACTAAATTAATACAAACATTCATTACCCCAACAACCGAACCAAGGAATTTTGCCAACATTCGTGTTACTAGTGTTGCTACTGCTGCTTTTCGTTTTCGATGATTTACGGTTTTTATGAGTTTTTTGAGATCTCAAACTGACCGACGATTCTCTAGAAGAACATCGCCCGAAAGCCGATTCATGGGATCCTCGACGATTGTGCAAGTTACCATCCGAATGACGTCGCCGCACTTTGTGATGATGACGTTTTGATCGATTTTGCTGCGGTAACAGATCAACGTTGCTACATTGATTCTGGACCGTCGTTGCATTCTTTTTACCATTGAACAGTTGTACTCTTCTCGATTTCCGTTTTGTGTCGATATTTTCTGTGCCATTAACTGTTTTTTTGGTGACCTAAAACTGTACTTTTCTTTTGATATGCTTCAGTCAAACACAACATTAGTGATTGGGATAGTGAGAACATATCCATTATCCATTTATAGCGGTCAGTAGCACATTAATATGAAGCTGAAAGCAAAAGTATGTACCTGATTTGCGAAAGTTTTTTCTCCGTCGGTCCCGTTATCACTTTTCAATTTGGCCTTTTCATCAATTAGCTTGTCTTTCACTGCATTGGTTTTCTTCGGGAATATTTTCCGTCGAATCGTTTCCAAGTAGTTACAATCTTTCGTCTCCGTAAAAAGTTCAAAGCATTTCGTATCGATGGTCGGTATTGTAGCAACATCATCTGATGCAATATACGGTAGTGTTGTGGGCAATAGGTTCATTGGCTTTGGAACGTATGGTGGTGGTGTATCCAGTTGATTTTCCGTTGCTAGTGGTGTTTTATCGGTGCCATCATTCTCGACGGGAATAATTTTTTGATTACTACCATCAAAGCACAACATTAAATTCACTTCAGATCGATACGGTTTGGATTGATGCTGAATTGTTGATCCAGTGGAATCTTTCGCGATTTCCATAGCCTTTTCTGATTCACTCTTGACGAGATTGTACTTAGAAGTTATCTTCTGATTCTCTTGCTGCATTTGAACAATGTCTTGTGATAGGTGTTCTATGTTCTGAAGTAGATCATCCAGATTACCACCGACCTATAAGAATGTTATAAAAACCAAATGAGGCAAAAAGACTTCGACTAACAGAAATGTGCAGAATCAACGCACTTCAAGATGCGTGATACTCTAAATAGAGTTCTGCAACGGGACAGTGTATCAAACAAATGTTGATACTGTAAAAAAATCTGGAAACATTTTTCAAAGAAAATAGTACTCCATTTGACAGCTGTCACTTGAAGTACTTTTGCTTGAAGTGCGTTGGCAGAATGAATGTTTATTTGTGTCGTGTGGAAATGTTTTGGTCGGCCTACCTGGAAATTTTTTGTTGGTTTCTTCCTCACTTCCGCATAAATTGGCTCTACCGATTTCTGAATCCCGTTTTGTACAAATACATCCGGTCCTTTTCGGCCGAACTGTTCGACATCATCTGTGTACGGCCGTGGGCTGTCACTAAAATCCCAACCAATTGCTGTGGTAGTTGTCTTTTTATTTGGTTCTGCCTCTGTCGTCACTAGTTTTGATTGGATCGGTTCAGAACTGTACTGAATCTCTCCAGAAGCGTCTGTAATTTTTAAATTATATTACATGCCAATTGGCTCGGGTTACAAACCTCCCACTACTCTAAACAACGTAATTACCACCTGGAAATCAGTTCAACAGATTGACTTACCCAAATTGGGACCAATATCCTCGTAACACAAATTTTCGAAATAGGCTAGTGGTGGAACGATGGATTGAAAATCTATTAGGGCAGAGCAGGCATCTGGTTTGTATTCCGACTCTTCCTTGATGGAGTCTATAGTATTATCGGCTAGATTCGGTGACGATGGATTATCACAACTTCCCGAAAATGTTTCTTCCGACACAATAGACAAATGATCGAAATTTACGTGAAGTTTCTCTTTCATCTTCGGAAAAGTTTCAAACGTATTTTGTTGCAATGGCTCATCATCGTCATTATCTTCGTCACACGTATCACAACATGAACTGCAGTTACTTTCCTTTAAATACCACAGTTAGGACATAATCATCGAGCATAATTTCATATAACAAACCTCCGATTGATTGCAACTATCACATCTTGGTCCGTCATCACTGTCCAACTGTGGATTGTTTAGTTGGTTTAAAATGTTTCTCCCATTTCGACTGGCTTGTAATAGTTTGTCCAATCGATCATATTCATCTCGCAGCGCCCAGATCTCCCTACGTAGTTGATCGTTCTCTTTGCGCAATTTTTTTATGTCAGACTGTCCTAAAAGACATCTTGTGATGTTGTTAGTGTTTTTGATTTTAGATTCCTTCGGTATTTAAAAAATAAAAAGTACCTCGTTCTACTTCAGCATTTATGTTGATAGTGCGCAGGCGTAGCTCTTCGTTTTCATATATTGTGCTTCGAGATGACTTTGGGTCCAATCTGGCAATAGAGTGTCAGTTGTTAAAATAAAATATAACTTTACAATCGAGCTATATTACCCTAATATTTCAACAATTTTTTAAAAAATTAATCCTTAAATATGTCCTGGTTTCACGACTTGACTATGCTATAGTATATTTTAAAATTAATCAAATGAATACACGCTTGTTGTCCTTTCTAGATTTCACAGATGTGCAGTTGCCTGGAATATCTTTCGGCTAGTTATCGCATGCATTCAGATTTTCAAAAAGTTTGGTAATGATGCGATCCTCTTCATCACGAGTTTAGCGAGGTATAACTCACAGAAGTGTCGTTTAAGTGGTAGAGCTGTTTGAAAACGTAGTGGTCCCAGGCGAGTTTTTTTTCCTCATTTTGTGTCGTATATCGTCGGCGATAAGTGGTTGATTTATTGTACAAAGACTGTACAAAGAAATATGCTTCTCTAACCCCTTGTCCTCGCCTCAATGAAATCGTAATGTAGCAAGGATTCCATTGGTATTCTGCTTTTCAATACTCCGGCTGTCATAACAATTGTTCTAAGAATTCGCATTTTCCTCTGAAAACCTCTAATAGACAACAAGCTTTCAAAAAATAATTTATTGTATGTCTAAGTATTTATTTGCAACATATTGATGCAAAATCTATTACTTCAACAAGTATTTTCTTATATAATATCTCGATAGCTAGACCATATCGTTCATTTTTGTGTCGTTGTCGATAGTAGATGACATCATTAGAAAAAGTCCTGTGCGGCCTTTGTGACATTCAGACAAGTTTCTTGTAGTGCTAGTAAGAGCTACGCTGGCTTTAAAACCATCGTAAAAACTAATTTGATCAATTTTTTATTTCAACTCTCAGACCATCCTGTTGAATATACATATAGTTTAGCATGGGCTAATTAGGAATCAATATTTATTAATTTTCTATTTCTCTTTTACCATGCAACAGAAATTCTATTTTCGATACACGATTACTCGTGTGATAAAAAATTTAAAGAAAACAAACTGAAAATTCTCCTACATCAACGGTCCTATCAACATCATATAGAACGTGCTCGTTTCTCGTACGTATATATGAGTATATTTATATGCAATGTAAACAAAAACTTTTTGGAAATGTACAGATATATTTGCTAATAGTACTCGTATACGTATCGTACACAGGGCGATGCAGAAACATAAAAAGAAAATTCTTCAAAAATTAAATTATTGAAGAGGAAGAGAAGAAAAAAAAAACAGTGGACAACATGCCACAACGTCTTTAATTTTACATGTCACTAATTTTGGAAAATTGGAAAACTTGTGTTAACCTGTGCAGGGTATATAATGAAAATTTTATGTGAAATAATATTTTACTGTTTGGCAGTTCAGTGTTTATATTTTGACGAACACGTAATTTATATTGAGAAATAATAAATTTTATCTAGCGTTACTCATATTATGTTTTTCGCCACATGTTTTGTGAGATGGATTCATGGATTTTATTAATGTGTCTTTCTTATCTGGTAGTCGTACATGTATATATCAATTCAAAATATTGCAATTCAATTGGGATTTAAGGTTTCATTTGCTTTCAACAATACAATAATGGCATGCGGTTTGAAAATTCAAACCAATTATACTGGCAGTTGTTTATAATTTCGTCGGTTTTATTTTAAAGATGCGAGATGAGTCAAATAATTAGGTTAATACGTTTCACTTGAACGAGTAGACGTCGAATTTATTGGTGATGAGTAAAAGAACTCGACGACAGCTTGTGTTTAATAATTCAGTTCGTCGTATGCGGGGTGAAATAGAGACGATAGAGGGTATTCGTTAATTGGGGGAACAACGGCTCATCGATTTAATAAGTGAAGCAATTTTGGAATGTTTATTACTCGCAATTTAAGCTATGCAGTGCCTTAAATTTGGTAGAAATAATTTTCTGAAAATTATCTGAACTCTGCTATTATTTGGGGAGCTTTCTTCATAGAATTTAAGGAAGCATTTTTTGGTGAACGTGATTTGTTTAAGTCGATAATGGACTGAATCTGACATCGATCTGTGCCTAGATGTAAGATCTTATATTCGATCTTAGATAATGGCTGTATTATTCTCTAAAACATGTGTTATCGACGACTATGACAATAACAACTGACGTGGGCACTAACTTAAGCAAAACGCATATGTTAAAAGAAGTGAAGTAAAAGATTTCACTTTAAAACATATTTGAAGTTGTTATATCAAAAGGAATAATAGATCCAATGACTGTACTGTTGATATTGCCGCCTGTGAAAGGTTTTAATGGAATACTCAAGACGATGTATGCGAATGAAACTCTTTCATAAATGCTGTGTTCCAACTTCACATATACTCCGACAGTAACATCATGACGCAGCCTGTTGCATAAACAGTCATTTTAAACACATAATTAAAACAACTGTCATGAAACTGGTGAAATAGAAATATAAAACCATGTCCAAAACAAGAAACCGTTGATGGAGTTATTTTGCATCCCTTTTCTACTAAGCCTTCTACCAAGCAGTATGTTCTCAAAACTTCATTGGACTGTATCAATTAATCTTTAATCTCTGGAGTTGTATTTCTTCATCATGCATACGCTTTAACATAATACCCCCTACTATAATCATTCCGAACAGAATCAATATTTTTGCACACTTTCTCGAAAGATTTCTTCAGATAATTAAATTAGCGAAACATTTAATTGCTAATCAAATATTTGCTTTTAGAAACAATTAAAGGGAAATAAGCTCTTCGTCTATATAACGCCAATGTTAACTTAAATACTCACTTTCGATTGGGTTTAAAGTTGGCATGACGTCTTCGTTCGCGTAACATTGTAATTTCGTGTATGATGGATTTAATCTGTTGTCTTAACGTAACCTTGGTATCAAATTTGTATATCAAAACGTAGGTTTAATGGGCTGTAATTTTTATTTAATTTCAGTTTATTTTTATTGCGTCTACTCATTTTAATTTATTTTTCTTTCATTTTTTTTAGTAATCCACGTCTAATGTAACGCAAAGACACTGTGGATGTTTATATGTCGAGGATGCTGTTGAATGGGTGATTAATTTCACACAAGATTGACGATTCATTGAATAGACATTTGTAAATTTTATTAAAAAACATTATTCATGAACCGAAAATAAACTGTGGCCTGTGGCGCTTCTAGTCATGTGGCTCTTTCACTATGTTTTCCGTTATTCAATTACGCGTGGAAATGTGTTTACATAAAGAAACGGTTTTCGAACTAGCTAGACCCCGATGACTACTTTTAGCGTTTCCGTAACTGGTTTCAACAATATTTTGATATAAATTGAATGATAAACTTATAATTCCACTTTTGGTCAAAGAGTTTGTCATGAAACGTTTTCTCACTATGACACGAAGAGATTTTTTCTTTTTTATAGTCACTGATGATGGTGAAGACAGTTTTAAGAAACTAAGTACTGAATACCGAACGAATTTAACATTTGAAATTTATTGTAAGAATTAAACATTTTAGCAACGGCAAGTATATCGCTACGTAACCATTAAATCTGATACTTCATTTGTGTGAAGTATATCGTAGTTGTCAATATACAAAATCTATTACTTCAATAGTTTAGTGATACATTTCGTGATACATTAGCAGGTACCAGATGACTACTTGTTTATTAAGATTAATAAACGAAATACAGCTTTCCAAATGTATCTGCATCAGAGAATTGAAATTCCGAGGAATATTGCAAGCGATTTTAAATATGTTAATGATAAAGAGAACTTTTCAATTTGTGTTCGCTTATATGACGGCAGAATGAAGTTTACGTTGCCGTGTCTACACCCAAAAACGAGTTAGTTACAACCGTTACAAATCGTTTCAATATAATCTTGTCCAATGCTTCCAAAACAACAACTTGATAGAGGTTTCGTGTTATATTATATCTGTTGGGGTGATCACAATTACACAAATAACTAGTGCATTAAACCGTAAAACTTTAAAAGAATCTCAATTATAATTCACTTATGTCTTCACGTCACATTTGTTGAAATTTCTTTCGGGTATATCCTTCGTTTCATAAACTCATGCAGCAGGACACCACTCGACGATGAAGAAAACTTCAGCAATTCGATCATTCAAGAGATTGTTTTCTGCAAAGTTTGTGCAATTGTAAATTCATTCATTTTGCTAGCCGTAACACATATTTTTCGTCGTTTAAAATCACCACAAAATTTTCAAACATTTTCAGCAAAACCTATTTTCCATTATAGTGGAAAACCTCAATCAAAACAAATTCCAATGTAAATGCTGCAGCTGTTCGACATAAGTTAATATTTTAAAAAGAAATATTTCTTATGCGCAGTGTGATCTGTTCAAAACAATTCGTACACATCAATATTTTCGGTTGCCACAAGATTTATCAGTTATTGTTGTTTTAATTACATATTTACAATGGGATCCACATAACTATTAAACACGCGTCAACAATCAATTATCATCGAGAGAGAGAGAAAAAAAAATCAATTTTCCACACTACCATTCCGTAAACGCTTATCACTCAAGCTATTTAGTTTCTATCTTTTCCATTCACTAAACGTTTTTCTCGAGAAGAAAAATTGCTAAATAGACGTGTTCCATCTTACAAAACCATCAATACACTAAATCTGCTATGTTGTATTTATATTAATAGACAGTAGCCGAGAGATCTTTATGCGTATTTTCTGTTAAATGTATTACAGTAATTATGTGTGGCGTTTGCACATACCTATGTAACGAACATAAATATATCGACAGAGGCATTGGCTTTAACTTTATCCGTTAAATTGATGTGGTCTGGTTATTATTTACCAGATATATATTGGATTTTCTCGAAATCGCACACCATATGCTTTGTGTTTAGTTTTCTCACCAATAAATTTTGCACTCTGTTTTACGTTGATGTGCATGACAGCCACATAATTATGTTTATCTCCTGCAAGCTGATATTTCATACATTACGCGTTTCTGCATATAAACACAAACACATACATAACCACAGCCTATACGATTGGATAATTCACACATAACCCACCTAGGGTAAATTTACTTTCCATCTACATATTTGAAAAAAAATAAATAATCGCCGAACGGCGGAAGCGAACACGGGACCAGCAGCATATCAACCAAACATGCTGACCACTACGCCAACAAATCACATAACGCGATGCAATTGGTGTCGGTAGTGGTTCGTTAGTCACTTCTACATCGATCAAATAATCAGAGTAGTCGGAATGATGTGATTTGAACTTGAGGTGGATAGTATATGTGTGTGAGTAAGTAAATAAAGGATTCTCTGTATGATGTTTTTTTTGTTGTGAATGCGTTTTAAAACAACATGCTTAATTAATTAATTTTAAATCCAAATTTTTGTGGTTATTTCGCTAATGTATGAAATATCAGCTTGCAGGAGATAAAACATTGTTCTACCTTGTTGTATATTTCTCGAATCACTTCTTATGTACAATTGTATATACACTCGCTGGCGCTCGTTATATACAATTGTACATACGAAGTTATTCTCGAAATATACACCAAGGTAGAAAATGTACTATTATCTCCTGCAAGCTGATATTTCATACATTACGCGTTTCTGCATATAAACACAAACACATACATAACCACAGCCTATACGATTGGATAATTCACACATAACCCACCTAGGGTAAATTTACTTTCCATCTACATATTTGAAAAAAAATAAATAATCGCCGAACGGCGGAAGCGAACACGGGACCAGCAGCATATCAACCAAACATGCTGACCACTACGCCAACAAATCACATAACGCGATGCAATTGGTGTCGGTAGTGGTTCGTTAGTCACTTCTACATCGATCAAATAATCAGAGTAGTCGGAATGATGTGATTTGAACTTGAGGTGGATAGTATATGTGTGTGAGTAAGTAAATAAAGGATTCTCTGTATGATGTTTTTTTTGTTGTGAATGCGTTTTAAAACAACATGCTTAATTAATTAATTTTAAATCCAAATTTTTGTGGTTATTTCGCTAATGTATGAAATATCAGCTTGCAGGAGATAAAACATTGTTCTACCTTGTTGTATATTTCTCGAATCACTTCTTATGTACAATTGTATATACACTCGCTGGCGCTCGTTATATACAATTGTACATACGAAGTTATTCTCGAAATATACACCAAGGTAGAAAATGTACTATAATAAGTTTTGCAAGAACATAAACGTATAACTGTCGATTCTTTTTTTGCTGTCAGCCAAATACATTATGAAAACGTTCGCCATTTTATTGTTTTTAAAAGCCTAAAATTTAATTGAATTGAATATCCTTTTTCGTTTAATTGAAATTTCATTGGCTTTGCGTAGGCATGCACTATAGATTCACAAATGCAAGCTCTATTTTCCATTCAGGCTAGAATTGATCTTTTAAATATATGACTAAACCTTAGGTAAACAGTTATTTTCATATATCAATACCAAAATAATGCTTTTGGTATGAACCTCAGTATCGAAACGTTAAATTGGAAAACTATCTTTAGCAAACAAACTTTGCCGCAGTCAAAATACTATATTAATTTAAGGAGTATAACACTGAAAATTTTAGAGTTGGAGTTGCCGCTCTTCGCATTTTTCAAATAATATCGATATCGCATAAAAAACGCAAATTTTAAATTTAATTCCCTTATTGCAATGAAAGTGTAAAACAGGTATGGTCTATTGTCCGCCCGGAGGATTTTCGTACTTAAACGCACTCATTTTCATATTATTTTGACATGAAATGTGAGTACGCCGTCGAGAATGGCAAGGTTAAGATCCAAAACTAGGAGGAAATTTCTCTAGCTCAGCAACGCTTAATCTTCGCTGGCAAAGAAGAGAGGGAGGAATATAGTGTAACGTTGAGGGACCACAACATCCGGAAAGAGTTCAATTTTTTTTGTCCTTGACTCATATCGCTCTTATTTTCAGCAGAAAGGGTTGTGCGTTTGAATTAGGTATATAAAGCGTTGAACAAAAAATTTCAATTTAGAAAAAAAAGTTGCTGGCTGCTTTATGTCTATATAAGCGGAAACCAGACGTCATATTATGACTACGAAGTTTTTCATACTTTGAGTAAAACTGCTCTAAAAATTTATATCCTCAGCATCTCAGAAGTGTGGCATAAGAATCTCCTTGGTTACACTGGCAAGGGAAAACGAAGTAAGAAAGTGAGATGATAATCAGCTAAGGTTCTATGAGTGTAAGCATAATAAATGTGTACTTGTAAGTGTGAATTTCAATTCAGTTTCTGCACCGTTTTAAAAAAACATATGAAAACCAACAAATTGTTTCAATGCAGGTGTACGAAAGTAGATAGAGTGAGTGAGGAAGAATTTTATGTTGATGTGTGGCTTAAGGAGGACCTAACTTTCATAAAGAACTATATTTAGTTATTGAGCTATTATGTGATGACACACCTAGTCGAGACCACACTTAGCAAAAGAAAACTTATATCAACCATATACCAACTGCCTATTATATCATTCGCTTCCTGTTCGGCGTATAATTTTTTCTCTACTCAGTGACGAAAAGTTGTATGCATCTTGGTTATAAATGATTGTTTAACTATTTTTCGTGCACAGAGCTTCCGCATCATATATCCACAAACTTGCTCGACTTTGGTCTACTTTCGCTAGATCACTTCAATTCCACATAAGACCACCACACAACAAGATTAGGATTAATTTAGTTGATTACCATTAACAAAATGCCTGGAAAATACAGATGTGATGTGCTGTGTTACAAGTTATCCATATTATGGCTAGAAAATATTCATATTAATGCGGTAGATAATTTTTATCAATCCATCACTAAGCCTTGATCATTTGCGCCCCAAATATATATAAAGGAAATTTATCACTCCGTTTGTGTGTATTTCAGTCGTTTGTGAACGTAATACTTCCAATGACATTTATTCGCTCTACCCGACATATAGGAAAAGCGTAATGATTTATTTCGATCCAGTGAAGCTTAATAGACGCACATATCAGAGCGTAGAAATGTCCCACATAAGGGTATAATAGATAAAATCGCAAACATTTCCAGTTTTTTTTTTTGTAAATTGCTCTGTGGCTTTGATTACTAGTTTTTTATTTCATTCGTTCACATTTTTTTTATATTCTCTCTGTGAATGGAATGTTTGTGAAAATGTATGTTCTTTTTATTTTGCCGTTTATAACCTGGTGAACAACAAAAACCACCCTCATTTCATCCGCATATATATGTAAATATTTTGTAACGGAGACATCCCCAAAGCTTTGAAAATAAATTTATTTAGTTTTATCGATATCAAATCACATATGCATTTTATGGTAACTCAAGCAAAATACATCGTGTATTTATAGAGACCGAAAATACAGTGAGAAAAAAAAAACACTACAAAGAAGATACCGAAGGTACATTTACGTTTTGTTTCATATTTGCGTTTTATATCCCAATATATTTTTGTAGTTGATGCCTTCCTCAAACCGTATATGGTTTGGAAGCGAATAAAAGAATATTTTCGAGGTATGTCTGCAATCATACAAGATCGATATAAATTCGAAAATATATCATCCAACGAACAACAAAACTAGTAAAAGCATTCCGTTTTTTTTATCCATAAAGCAATGGTTGTAACACATTTTTTTTTGTCTATCAAAACACTTGGTAAGTAAGTCATATGTAAAGCTCTGTACGATAGTAGTATGATATTGCCATATTCTATCCACCCCATGCAAAACACCAAACAAACACACCATATATCGTATGACAAATGATATTCAATATTCAATATTGTTTCAATATTTATTATTTATTGGCAAAAAGAAGAATGAGAGATGAAAAAAAGAAAATATCCAATAGTCACGCTACATCACCCTCCACATCATTTTTTATAGCTTTAAGCTTAAAGTCAATATTAAATGCAAATGGGATATAAACACTTTAATGTGCAACATTTTTATTTTTATTACAGAGATAAATGTTATGCTTAAATATTTTGATTTTGTAACAAAATATTTTAAATTTTGCGGTGATAATTTGTTGTCACAAAATTAGGCACACACGTACAACTGGATGCTGGCTGGGTGGAAAATAATTATTAAAAAAAAAAACACATTTTTTCTGATGGCCTTTTTCAACTCAAATATATTGTGACAAATAATTGAGCTCCGGGGGAGGTTCCATCAATAATAGATTGTTTAATGATATCTCATTTCCGAGGGACGTGATGTTCATTCAGGATTAACTAGTTTAATTCGTGTTTTTGGATTAAAATATGATTTAATCCGTTTAGTTTGGGAATGTGGGCACTCTTGCCGATTTCATAATTATTTATTCATATTTCTATGCTATAGATTTGTTAGATACATTTGATTGGAGTGCAGTGGTATGATATTGTAAAAACACCAAAATGTAGTCACAACCTGATAATTATCAAAAATCTATTATGAAGAGTGGGAATCTCAATAGCAATTCATGAAACAAGATACATAATGGCATACTTCATAAGAGGATGTGAAATTTTGAATCCGAGGCGAAGTCGAGGAAATGAAAAGCGTTTATTGCACTGTTTTGTCCACACTTTAGATGTCTCTGTTGCATAAAACATTGTCCGGATGCACTGAGCGTCATAAATAAATATTTATCAACTTAGTGACAAGAAGTAAAGCTTTCATGTGAGAGAAACGTAGCTCGGGAAGGTATTTCAATTTCAATTTTTCAATTTCATTTATTTCCAAGAAAAAACTTCTAACATTAAACACACAGCGTAGCTCCAGTATGCGTTACAATTCTAAGGAGCTACAACACTATTTGTGTTGTAAGACTTGACCTGCTGGGCATGGTTCGAGAATTACACATCTAATGTAGTGCATGAAAAAGCAATACTACTCGATTCCTTACTACTGTCGTTTCGGTACACAATTTTACTTTTGCGATAAACGCACTAGCTGCACAATAACTGCACTTATACGGTGTTGCTCTTCTTGTAAAAGTTCTTAAATTCAGCTGAATCTTCCCAAAGTTAGCCATTTCGGTCAGTTACTTTACCTCGTCTAATCCTTTTATTCCAATAGACACCAGTAGAGTAGAGCGACCTCAATGCAAAACTTTTTCATCAATAATTCTTGTAAAGCATAAAGTATGCCATATTTGGTATCGTTGTCAAGCTGAGACCCCAGCCTACCATATAAGCAACCAAATTGATGGGAAATACTCTTACCAGTAAGGTATTGAAGCGTCCAAAGTTCATCGAGGGTAGCCTAAAAGAGCAATTTATGAAAATGTAGCAGAAAACTTCGATTCAAAAATAATTTTTTTGCTGTTCAAAAGGGTTCGCAAAACTTGTCTGGGATCATCATTCAAAGGCTTCCCCGGTTGTTTTGTAAAGGAGATATCAGTCTTTTAAAATGGTGAAATTTTTACTTTTAGCTACTATTTCTCGATGAAGAAACTATCGAGAGCCATAATTTTTACACTGGAAATCTTAGAATTTGTCCCTCTACCAATTCCAATGTAAATCTTAAGTCCTCACTGTTTCACAAGCCCTGGCTGACGCTGGTGCTGGTTCTCAGGAACAGCTAAGGGGATTTTGCTAAAACTTGTTTACTTGAACAACACTTACCTCCCCCAACTCACTTATGAAAAAAACCTGGATGTTAACTTACACGTTTATTTAAAAATGTTAAGCCTCACCGTGGCAGTTCCAAACTAAAGTCGAAAACATTAAAAATTAGTTTCATATTCCACCTAATCGAACCATAATTCAAAATGAAACTTTGTGTCCAAAAATTGGTTGAAAATTCTTTTTAACAAAAAATAAGTTTATCGATTTCGTAAATATTATTTCTTTCAACCGTCTACCGCCGATTTTACCGATGCAGTAATGCATTGAACTTGCATTATGACAGTAATTGCTCATCACCATTTATCCGCAGTTCGTTTTAAGGTTATAACGTTACGTGTTTCATAATTTCTGCGAAAAGAATATTACAGTCCTTTCTGTTCTTTCAATAAAGAATGTGGTCAATATGACGCAGAATGCATATATATGTATAAAATTGGCGCCATTGTCATATTGAAAGTTTATTCAGGTAAATGTTTTAACTTAAATATGTGTGTAGTGTACTGGTAATATACGAACCATCTTGCAAATATTTTATTATTATACCTTCGTACAGTCATATCGTGATTCTTTCCTTATAACATCTATCCGAACCCAACTTATACAATCCATAAACGAATTTGCCTTCAATCCCTTGATTCCACTCATTGAATAACTAATCAAATAAATGTTTATCTCATTGTATATTATGTAATACAGTGAAACACTTAGACATTGTTATCACGTTTGCAACACTTTTCCTTAACTTTCAAGTTATACGTCCCTAATCGCCATAAGAATAGAATTAGGTCACACATAAAAGCCTTTATGGCCGATTAAACGTATGATTATTCTAATCACGCATATTGTTTCTTGTGCATGAGTATATGGATGTTATTATTGTTTTTTTCCCCAATGAGAAGAAGAGATCAGAGTATAAGATGCGAGAGTGTGAACTTGCTTTCACCTCCAAAATAATATGATTCGATAAAAGTGCCGAAAGAAATAGCTTTTTATATCGGTTTTGATACGTTTTCGGAACTCAAAACTGAATGATCGAAATGTGTTCGTCGTTCGGCTCAATCATTTCATAACTTCAGAGGCCATGCATGAGGTGAAATAATTCTTCATAAAATTGTTATTGATCTTTAAATAAATAATCGGCATCACATACGACGAAACTTTTGTTGAAAAGAACAATCTCTTTCACGGAAATCTAAAGTTTTTTTTAAAGTAGAGTTTATCAAAAGTTTTTGACGAAGAGTGGATGTAATCATGCCGAATAAGTACCTCGATAAGTACAAGTTAATTAAAAGAAAAAAAAAAACAAGAGGAACGCACGAGCTAGTCTGGAATGGTATTACACCAGTAATTTTCTATTACCTCTACTCTACCTAGTGATATGCAGTGGAAAAAGGATTGTCGATAAATTTTTATCTCCTGCAAGCTGATATTTCATACATTACGCGTTTCTGCATATAAATACAAACACACACATAACCACAGCCTATACGATTGGATAATTCACACATAACCCACCTAGGGTAAATTTACTTTCCATCTACATATTTGAAAAAAAAAAAACGCCGAACGGCGGAAGCGAACACGGGACCAGCAGCATATCAACGAAACATGCTGACCACTACGCCAACAAATCACATAACGAGATGCAATTGGTGTCGGTAGTGGTTCGTTAGTCACTTCTACATCGATCAAATCATCAGAGTAGTCGGAATGATGTGATTTGAACGAAATGTTGAGGTGGATAGTATATGTGTGTGAGTAAGTAAATGAAGGATTCTCTGTATGATGTTTTTTTTTGTTGTGAATGCGTTTTAAAACAACATGCTTAGTTAATTAATTTTAAATCCAAATTTTTGTGTATTTCGTTAATGTATGAAATATCAGCTTGCAGGAGATAAAACATTGTTCTACCTTGGTGTATATTTCTCGAATCACTTCTTATGTACAATTGTATATACACTCGCTGGCGCTCGTTATATACTACAATTGTACATACGAAGTTATTCTCGAAATATACACCAAGGTAGAAAATGTACTATTATCAATTACAAAAGTCCGAATTGATCTTTAATTTACTAGTGTTGAAATTTTCGGTATCTGCTGATACTGAAGAATTGGTGGCACATTAAGAGACGACCGGGAATTTAAAACAATGGAAAAATGAATCAAGAGATGGATGCCTCATCGGAAAATGGAAGTCATATCGAGGAATGAAATAAGAAAATGGGGATTTTGTCAAATTCGACGTAAAAAATTCAACCAATTTTGTCAGTCGTCTAAAAAATACCTGAGGCATTTCCAGCCTGGATAAAGATAAGTATAAATGTAAGGTGTTCTGTAGCAAGAAATATATATTTAGCCACATTTTGGATCAATACAATATCTAAAAACAATGTAAAACACATGGTCCGAATCATCTTTACCAATAAAATATGGAGGAATTGGAATTAGACATGCCACCGACATTGCTCTGCCTTGATTTTTGTCATCAATTAACGAAGTTTCCGATTTGGTGGACAAGCTGTAATCCGAACCTTACCGACAGATTGATCCAGTGATGGTGGAAGCAGAAAGAATTTGATACTAAAAGTTTGGGGAATTATCGGAAAGAATTTGGGAGTCAAATGAAATCACGAGTAAGGTCGATTCCATCAGCATTCAGCAGTTCCTTGAAAGAGAAAAGTGATATGGCAAGATTTACAGCAAATTCTGTACATGAATCCGGTGCTTGGCTGCAAGCATTACCGTCACCACAACTTGGAACACATCTATCCAATGACGAATTCCGGGTTGCACTATTACTACGCCTTGGTGTTCCAATCGTTCGTCCTCATGTTTGTATATGTGGAGAAAAAGTTAATCAATACGGACATCATCATGGTCTATCATGCTCTAAAGCGAATGGTACAAATATTCTCCAACGAGCATTAAAGAGTGGTCTAGTTACAGCTATTCTAGAACCACATGGCTGTTCGAGACTGGATGAAAAGAAACCAGACGGAATGAGCTTAGTTCCTTGGGCGAGAGGAAGGTCATTGTGGGATTTTACCTGTAAGGACACTTTCGCACCGTCATATCTAAATTCTTCATCTAAGCACGACGGTTACGTCGCAAAAGTAGGGGAAAGGATTAAAATCAGCCACTATTCACAATTGACTAACCAGTTCATTTTCATTCCGGTTGCTACGGAGACGTCAGGGGTAATAGGAAAATTGGGCCTGAATTTAATCAAAAAAATCGGAAGTAAAATCATCGACGCATCAGCATCGCCATTCAAAAAGGAAACGTGGCATCGATTTTGGGCACAATTCCACCATCACCATTTGAAGGAGTTGTTTTATTTTTCAGCTTAGAAATACTAGAATCCAATTGGATTTGAAATAAAAAATTGATGGGCACGGGTGAGACACGAGCTCACAACCTTCAACTTGCCCGGCTGATGCTCTAACCAATTGAGCTACCGTGTTTTATCTTTAACACGTTGCTGGATATTTCGACTTGTCAACTTTAGGCACACCGGAAAGTGCTAAGGGAGTCGAGGAATACCTCCAAATAAATTTCTAAAAATCAAAAATTTGACCTGTTTCGTTCGCGTCTTGTCTCAAATGTTGTATCAATGTGAATAGATAAACATTTTCATTCAAGTACACGCCCGCAATTTCGAAAACCGTCACATTTTATGTTTTGTGATTTATACTGATTTTCTGCGAATTTTCCATGTACTTTTTCTAAAGAAAAATCAAAAACTCAAGTTGAACCCAGAAACGAAAATGTGCTGGTTTTCAAAATTCCTTGCGTGTACAGCGAAGAGTCAAAATTTATTTCCTCATTACAAAATTGATTAAATTTGCTTCAAGGTATCTTCGCCAACGCATATCGTACAATCACAATCTCTTAAATTGACAAGCATGAATCGCAGTTAAATTGTGCCACTTAATAGCACTTCATTCAATGACTTATTGATTCAATGAAAAATTCTTAGCGGACCAGTAAAATTGTCAGCCTTAGTTTTTTTTTACATTTTCGCATTTTTCACTGCATCGTAAAATCGCACAATAATTAAGTGGGAAGTGTCATATTCTGCGAATATTCAGTTTTAATGTAAATTTTTTGGATATCAGGTTTTTATACTGAGAAGTAAACATTATTTCCACACGTGGGGATTCAATTTCACAAGATTATGTTTCTCGGAAATTTTCTGCAATTTTTTTATTTTAATTTCCATTTTATTCGTATGTCATACCCACAAAGCGACACTTCATAGAAAGAAATCATACGATATGGCAACCTACCCTTTTTCAAATAGCAAGTGTTAATAAAAGATTTCAACAAACTGTTGAAAAAAAAAGTTGAACAAAAGAAGTAACAGAGTCATAGATTATACAGGTGATAACGCTGATTAATTATCTAAAACAAATTTCCATCCCAAAACAATAGCCCTCAACTAGATCTAAAATCCATTTTTATCCCGCATGTGTAACACGCCACATATATATTCAGCAGAAATTGCGAATATCACAAAAATCGCAAATATGTCAGTCAAACAACAAAATATTCAAAAGTAGATAACGAAAAATGGATTACTAGATAGAATTCTACATTGGAAACCCACAGAAAAATCGTTTACATTTTGCATTCAAACGAATTTAAGCAATTTAGAAAATGCTTATCTATTTTGCCAATCTTTCCAATCTCCTTTTCCGTAAAAATAAAATGCATAATATACAACAAGCAAATGCACCATTGGTTTTTCCACCTTTTTTATAGTTTTTCTTCTGCTTTTCTACTATACCGTGGAAGACCCATAAATTTTATTCCGAAGTAGTTTTTGCGGCTATAAAACTTAAGAAAACGTATTCTCGTTTAGTGTCCCAATTTTTTCCTTCAGATAAAACGTAAAGAGACAATATTTTCATTTCGTTTTTCCCCCGCATGATGCATATTGTTACATGCTTCATGTCATATACACACAGTTCCATATACAGACACAAATGCATCCCAGAAAAACGAACGATAAGTGGCTGTACAGCTATGCATATATGTAGAGAATTGCTAACACTTTGTTGTGTATATTAACACATTGGAAGAGAAACGACGGTTTTGGCTACAGCAAAAAAGCAGTCAACCAACGAACAGATTTTCCTTCAAAAGATATACATTTTCGCTCTCACTGATTTTTCACGATTAGTGTATACACACATTCATATGCGCGATTTACCCATGCGCATCAACAAAAAACACAAACGTACGAACGAATATCATCCCCTACTTTCTGATTGTTACAACCAAGAAACGTTGAAAACTTTTGCTCAGTTTAACGATAGATTTCAAGTGGAAAAACTCGTGCTCCGGTAGTTTTTATTCGAGAGAAAAATAAAATTAATTTTTCCATTTAGAGCCAAAGATTTTGATTCATTTTCCTTTTAAATTTGTTAACGGAAATTGTGGCAATTAAATAGAGTAATTTTCGTAGAAAAAGAAATTAAAATTGATAAAAATACAAAGGTTGTAACTGTGTGACGGGAATTTAGTAATTGAATTAATTTTACCAATTATATTTTCGTTGAATTGCGCCAACAAAACGTTTCCAAAAATTCATTCATAATAAATTAAGAGAAACAGAAACTTTAAATATAACAAATTGGAAGGAAGTTTGAGGAAAAACCGGAAAATATATATAATAAATAATAGAACAGGGGCGACAATTTATGTCAGTGTTATGAGAATGTAAACAAAGTGTGGCAATAAAAATACGGAAACATCATAAAAGCAATTCAATTTAGTGAAGTGTAAAAAGGAAAACTTTCATGTTTTGTTCGTTATACAATTTGTAAAGAAGAGAAAGAGCATTTTATAAGACAGGATTTTGTTTTTGCCGCCTGAATTGTTACATTAAAATAGAAGTTTTATTGAAACTGCTTTTCAGATTATTATTTTTGTCTTTTAAGTTGATATGCCGTTTTCAGTTCAAGAAATTTCAAAAATCCGTTACTTGAACATTTTCTTCCGTGCAGCAAAAGGATATTAATTTGGAAAAGTGCTGCTTATATTACGTTACGTTGTTTTTTTCACCGATTGTTTACATTTAAAAAAAAGTCATTTCCACGGTTGTCGTTGGCAATAGCTTTTTATGCGACATGAAAAGCACATCTCGCAAAACAGAATGCACTGAAACGTAGAAAATATTGTGCGGTATTTGAATCCATTGACACAGTGTCAGTGTGTGTGTGCATTATAGTATAGATATAAAAGCTGCACAATTTCATCGTTCCATGGACTAAACTGATTTCAGTTTGTGTTTTCATCAACCGAAATAATATAACTACAAAATGTGCTTTTCGATCGTACCTTTTGTGCTCATACACTCAAGATGAAGTTGGATAATTTGAACGCAATTTGGATTTGGATAGTTACGTTTATTATATTTGGAGCTGAAACATCAGAAGGTTAGTCCCGTTTCGTCGTTGTACATATTCATGTATTATATTCTAGTTCAATAGGATAAGTTCATAATGTGAAATCGTCGTCGTTTGATTGATGCCATCGAAAGAACAGCTTATGCTGTAGGATTCGGTAAATGAATTGCTCGATTTTAAATTCCGTCTTTTTGTCATCCATAAAGCAGGCAGACATATTTTACAGGAGCTGATTTAATTTTGAAATTTAAACGAAATAGAGGAGGATTTTGGTGTATTATAGAGACGAGCGAACATGAAACTTTACGAATCATGTGGGTACGTTAGGTCTGGTTTTCTTTGTCATTAATAATGATTTTCTGCTCGACGAGCTGATGATGATAAAGATTTATTAACGATCACAATACTTATAAAGCAAGACAAAAATTAAATTGTGAATGCTTGTGGATTTTGAAAAATCTTTAATTTCTATTAGACAGGTTGCGATTTTCACTTATAATTATAGGTTGACATAAAATTGAAAAATGGCCAGTAACTTCACTATACAAAGTATATGGTGGGTCAGCCTAAAATTTATAAATTTTACGTCAACTAATAAGTCGCAATCTCCCTATTGAATTGTGTTGTGCACACATTTATCAGAAACACGTAAAAGACACGATTAGTAAATAAACCTTTAGTAGCTATTCAAAGATTTCTCTTTGCTGTTTAATCTTTCGCTTTTTCTACGGCTTAGTGGTTTTTCTTATAACTTTAATCGAAGGGGTGATGACCAAAATCTAGTTCTATTACATGCCTTAAAAATGCATCGTTTTGTTCCCAGATTTCTTGATAGCTTCTAATATGATCAGAAAGAATGATGAACTAAATTGGTTCAAATAAGTAACAAGAAAGGATAATTACTCTAATGGGTCTAGAAATTAAGAGGAATACTACCGTAACGACGTGATGTTGATGTAATATAACCATGCCATGCCCCATGTGAAAGTGATACTTAGTTTGCTGTCTCATATTTCAGTACTAAGCCGAATATTTTTGCAGATTATTTCCTCGAAAATTGAAATCAATATGTTGTCTTGTGTTGTTCTAACAGCCAACCTCTCAATAAAACTATAGGAAAAATGACTTAGTTCATTTTCGGGCAACTGCATCAGGCAGGGGTCAAAGTATTAAAAGTTCATATCACACATAAAGGGAAAGCTCGGAACACCAGTGTGTATGTGTACTTGTCTCCGGTTTTATATGTTTCACAAAACTTTCCCGAAAGTATAACAATGTCCGATAAGAATCTTTGTAAATATTCAATTTACAAAATTAAAAACAATTTTCCGAATAAATGGGAAACTAAACAACATTTGGCATATAAGAGCACTACAGCAGGGTTTTGTTGCAGCGACTCTTTCAATGAGATAGTGAATCGTTCTCTATCGGTAGAGTTTTGATTGAATAGAGAAAAGAGAACTGATGTCGTAATCCCTCTCCTGTCTTTCATTGACTTTTGTAAAAAGTACGATTGGAGAAATGTCAAAACCGACACGATTCTGCTATATGAAAAATGTTTTATCAAGGTTCCGAAAGAACAGGTTAAGACACCTCTGAGTTGATCACGAAGGCGAAGACGCCAATATTTCTCTGAGGCGCCTTCTACGTTTATGAAAATTTATATGACGACTTCAACTTAACAAAAATAAAAAATAAAAAAATTAGTCTGTTCAAGTTGAATTTTCACACAATTTGCGTTTAAAAAATGCGTTAGACAAAGTTGGTGTCACCCGCCTTCGTGGGTGTCTTAACCTGTTCTTTCAGAACCTTCGGTTTTATAAGTGTGCTTTACAGAAATTTTAATTCTTCATTTAATGAAGGTTTCTATGCTCTTGCTGAATACCGCGATTATAGTTAATCCAAATATCATCTGTTATCGATAAATACACAACAAAAACAAGCGACAAACAGACACTGGTTCGTTCCAAGGTCATTTCGAAATTTCAGGTTGACGAAGTTTTTAACGAAAAATTTACAAAGAAATCTGTTGACGTTTAGGTTATTTTCTTTTCTGATGATGAAATCGTCGGCGTTCGTGTTGCCAAAGTTCGTGTTTACTGTTATTTGGAACAAACAATGATCTATTGAATGTTAAAAGAAATGAAGTAATAGATTTTATATGTTATTATGTGGTAAAACGTTCATTATACATAAAAATATAGCATGCATATCTGTTCAAATGTTCAATTTGGAGTGTGGGATCATTATCACTGATAATTTATCCGTGCCCTCGGCCTGGGATCACAATCTTTCACTCGTCAAAATGAACATTGGGACAGTGTTGCATAATATATATTTCGCATCAACCTTTTGAAACTTGCTGAACGAAAAGAACTGGTGTATGTAAAATATTAAAAATCTAGTACTTGATCTGTTAACCGGAATACGTTATCCAAAAAAAATCAATGAATAATCCTAAAGAAGAAGGTATTACTTCATTTTTCATATTTCTGAGAGTGTAACATTTTATAAAATTATAATTTATCGATCCTAATGACAATTTGTCGTGAGTTACGACTCGTGGCCATGTTTATGCATTAGTAATAGCATCAAGCAGCAAACGTTACAGTTGAACACTATAATTTAAAGTGGTCACAGTTTCGATATAAAACCTATAGTGGTTGAATCTACACTTTGCCTAATATATGGGGAAAAATATTTTCTTAAAAAATGACTGGTTTCCCAATATATTTTGTGCCACGTGCTAGGTTTCTAATTTCTTTTTTGTTATTTAATAAACAATGTGTGCGCGTGTTTCATTGTGGGAATTCGTTGCTAGCGACGCGTGTGTGCAATGTCGTATCAAGTATTGTACAAGTGCAACCAATGATATGCAAGGTTTCTGTGCACTAGTGCAAAAAATCCTAGTATTTTAAAGCACTAATCGTGAGATTATTGGCTTCGGATAGGGTTGACAACATATCGTGTGAGACAAAATACTTGCATATCACTTTTGTTTCATAAATACCAACAGTCAGGTTACAAACAGACACATTCAGAAGGTATACTTCAACTTTATAAGTAATTGACAAATCATAAATTCACTACACAAAATTCCAATTTGAAAATTGATTTCCAATTCAGATGACATTGTCACATTTTCATTCAACCTAAATCTCAGCTTCATGAATGTAACAATCTTTTAGCTGATTAATTTTCCATTAATTTGATTCATTTAGTTCAAAAACGTTTAATCTTTAATTTAGCTGTCGCACATTTGACATTTACTCTCAATGTCGCGTTACTTCTCTATTTTAATTTCACTCCGTTTATTTTTTTATTTCAATATAAAAGCAAAAGACAGAATTGAAGGGGCTGTCAACATATATAGAGCTACTATGGACAGATCTAACATGCAAAATGTTGTGCACATTTTATCAAAACGGAGCTCAAAATCAAAACAATTTTCTGAGAGATGGAACCCAAACAGATTTTCCGTTTTTATTGAAAACTAAACCTAAAAAACGAATCGTTTTTCACATTCAATAATTATTTTCCTACATTTGCAACGTTAGTGGCTCTGCAATTTTATATGGTCGGTGTATGTTCTGCTAGTCGCTCTGAGTGATAATAACACATCGAGAGGATTTTCAGGCAAACTCTGTCAGTAAGGGTATCAGATTAAACCAAAATTCCCTGTCATTTGCGTTCTAAACCCTCTTCTTAGCAATTCACATTCTGAAAGCTTATAATCGAGCTAAAAATTTGCAGACAGTTCATCTTTAGTATGGCATTTTCTTTTTTAGGTTTGACATTTCCCTGAGTCGGTAACCCTTCCACTTATATCTAAAGGATAGACTGATTTCTCATTTTCAAAAGATTGGTAAACGAATCTTTTACTTCATTCGTTTTAACATTTTTTCTGACACATAAAACAACAACAACTAGAATTTGTCGTTTATTCCTAAAGCAGCTTCCAATAGCAAATGATTATTGCCTTTTGTAAAGGGTACAAATTCCTTACAAAATTAATACTTAAATCCAATATTGATGTCAATCGAAAATTCTCTCTCCATGAGCGAACTTACCAAAAAATGTTGTTGAAATTTGTATAATTGAAATGAAGCACTTACGGTTGACTTAACATTGTTCAGAGCCCTGCACGTACGTCTCCAGTGGGAGTTCATAATATATGCGCGTTTGTATTGTGTTTTATAACACAAAACGTATTTCTTAATGGAACAATGAAATTTTGCCCGTACTAAAATCCGAAAAGTGTTAATTTCGTTGGCATTTATATATGAGCCCCAAGAATACCATTCATAACAATCAGATTTCCTTTTATTCAGCCAAAAGCATATATAAATATTCTTCAATACAAGGAACATGTTTTTTTTCGGCAAAACGCCCCAACCATGTAATAACGCGTTCAATAAGATGCTAATAATATAAACGTATACTTGAATCGCTAGTCTTCCATAAGCATTTCCCAACCGGAAAAGTTTTTATTTTATCTCACACGCAATCATTATACATTTTACACATAAAAGACACCCTTCAAACAAAATGTTTTCAATTTTGTTTGCGAATTTGCACAAAACAAAACGAACAGGAACAACAACAACAACAACAACGAAATGTATTTTTTTTAAATATTGACAAGAACCTTTCTTTCATATTTTTTCACACATGTTTTCCTTCTAATGGCATTTTATATATAACATACATAAATATCATACCCCGCCGTCGTCGTCGTCGTCGTAATAACACAAAAATGTTTCCCGCTACATATCGAATGTTTCTTCTTCTCTTTTTCGGTTTTGTTTTCCCTCAGGTTTCAATCTATCAGAATTGACTTTGATTTTTCTTTTCTTTTTTTTATATATTATCATTTTATTTATTTGTTTTGTTCAATGTTGGGAAACAGTATTTTATTATTGAATTGACTTAGTTTTTTTTCTGGTATTTATTGGTTTTCGGTGGGGGGTGAACAGTGTGGGAGGACAACAGTGATAAACATACTCAATGCTGGTGATTAACAATCAAATGTCAATTAAGTAAGTTATTAATTTAGTCAATTTTGATGTATAATAAGTGGATTTGGTTTTGGTTTTATATCATTTTGGGAAAGTTTATGACAAGTTAACTGAAATCGATTTTATGGACTATACACCTCTTTAAATTATAACATGATTCACATCATCAGAGCACTTACAGTTGCATTGGCTTCACTGGACTATGTTTTCGCTGGAAATCGACATTTATGTCTTTACGACTCAAGTAAAACACAATACAATGAAATAGGATGGATTAGCATTTAAGAAACGACACAATCATATTTTATCGACAAAGATGTCGAAAATAAGACGTAAACTCTGGATAGTTTTGTATATTTTATATAATATAGTAAACGGCCAGTAAATAGATTAATCAACAGAAATAGCAGATAACATGATACATTTGTCGTATAACTAAATGTTGAAAGATTTAGTTATTTCCGGCACTTTCCGAATCAACGCCTGAGGTGGTCGTAACGAAAAGTATCATATGTCACTCAAACTAAAATTACGTAGAGTGTTTCGAGCTGACGCTGTCGTATACTTTCACCCACCTGAATATCAGTTTTTTTTAGATCGAGTGACGACGTAGGATGCAATAAAAAAAAATCTATGAAATAAAATGAAAGCAAAATAAAATGATCGAGTCAGGTTTTTGACAATTGAAATTCAATTGTCAAAAACCAGACTCGATCATTTTATTTTGCTTTTTACCTTAGTAATTTTTGCAACTAGTTACAAAAAGCTGTAGGTTTTGTCGCTAGAAGAAAAAAATTAACAAAAAAAAAATGCGTTACAAAGTGGCAGATGATTCGGTAAAATGTTTGCTTATCTTTTTGCAAGTCGAAGCTATAAGCGTCAGCCCCACCGATATCAGTTCTTTTGTAAATAAATAAAAGGACTTGCGTCACATCTCCACTGTTAGTGGTTTTGGGCGATGTACGCTTCAAAAATTGTTTCATTGCGATTACAATAGCCGAATGTTTAGATGTGTTGCTCGATGAGCAATTGGGTTTTGGTGTCGAATGTTCGAAATTTGGGCAGGGCAGAATTTTTAATTATGGTTAAAGAAGAAGTGGTGAAAAGTAAATCCATATCACCACCAGCGACGAAAAGGAAAATGTTGAAAACAGAGAAAAAAACGACCCTTCGAAAAAAGTGGAAAAATATATCATCCTTAGAACCCTTCTGGGTAAGAAACGCAGTCGCTTGAAAATCCCAATCCGACTGGAGATCGTGGAGCTGACGTTAGAGATGTGCTGCTCCCACGTCACAAACTCGTCTAACGTCAGTCCGAGACACTTAACGGACGAATGCACCTTGACTTCCACACCTTCAAAAAACAGAACTGGAAGATCGTCAATTTTGACGCTGGGTTTGCGGAAGTGGACCAATTTCGTCTTCTCCAAGTTCAACGTAAGCTTATTTACACGAAAGTACTCTGCCATAAGAACAAGATCTTCGGAAAGGCCTGACACGTTATCAGAAGCTACTGCCGACGAAATAAACATGTTCGTGTCATCGGCAAATCCAAAGGGGGAGGAATTCATCGGTAGATCAAAGAAGTCGTCAATGAACACCACGAAAAGGAGTGGGGACGGCACACCTCCCTGCGGAACACCGACAGTCTCAATATGAGTTGTGCACAAAGTTTTGAAATGTTGACTTTTTCAGCACTGGTCGTAAGTTTTCCTTACGAGGTCCTTTTATTTGTTCGTCTAGATAAAAAAAACTTCATTCTACTTTTCATCGAGGAAACGACAAAGATGAAATAAAATTCAAAATTTTATCATTTAGCGTAAATTGCGTGGTAGCTTTGGTGGTTGCAAAGAATATTTTTTACCTTTTCGACGTCTTTGTTTACCTTTTCGACGTCACAACTCATTAATAAAGCCTTTCACAAATGATCATCTGTTAGCAACAGCTGACGTTGTTTTATACAACAAATACAAGACTGAATAGAGTTTCTTCCGATAGTTGAATTGAAGTAGTAGATTTCATAAATATTTTGATGATAATATGACATAAAAGATTGAAGAAACCGCCGTCCTTCCATACATTGAACATGTATAGTAAAATTTTGATATCTATGATATCTACGGCGTGCGGCCTTGTGTCATAATCACAAATCTAGAGCCTAATAAAGTACTTCGCACTCGATGTCATAAATAACTATTTCACAATGTGAGATATACACATTGTGTACTAGGTCTAACTTGATAGCTATTCTATTTATAGATAAATTGTAATCCTTTAACAATATAATCCCATTCCACAAAATCAAAGAATATTTTGGGTAGGAAAATTATCGAAACTTTATGAACATACCTACCCTATGTTGCTATAATATGAAGTAAACGAGTTTATGCTTTCGTTTAATAATTTCTTTTTCTGACACTCAAGGGAAAAAACATTTTTAACCATTACGCTCAGTACTGTAACGATGTTGTTGCTATTGTTTTCTTGGCCCCTTTATTGGCTATTTTAAGGTATACTCGAGCTGAACCGAACAAAAATAAGTTGTACTCAAACAAATAAAACCGTCTAATGTAAAAGTAAATATTTGATTAGCTAAATTAGTGTGGCCATTTGAATTATAAAGTGAACCCTATTTACTTCAATATTAACAGAGAAGTTGTGGTATATAACACTCTTATCGGGAAACATAAAAGTTTCACTGGCATAATGAAGTCTGGAGTATATTTCATATCCACACATTATATTTTGCTGCCATGGTATATGAAGATAATTATTTAGGTAAATAATTTATAAGGGTTGGTGGGCTAGCCTTCAGTACATAAATTGAAGTATGTGTCAGTTTCAGTTTTAAATATGTAACGTCAAATTAGCAGGGTAATTCAGTCAAATGGTCATTGTTCGCATCATGGCATATGACTCTTTTATGCCATATTTACCCTTACATCACTACAGGAAAGTAACGATGCTTTTTTCTCTGTCGGAAATGTAACTGAATTGTAAGCGGAGCGGAACTTTTTTGTGGGGTTAATATATGGACTGAAGGTTTTATCTTTTTAATAATATTTTAAGTCTCTTAAAAATGCCTTCAAGCTTAGTGGGATTTTGATATTAAATCGTGCGTTAGGCTAAAGTAAATCAGCTCAGGCATGTATGTTTCATTAAATCCTCTTGTTTTGATGATCGTCAAGAAACTTTTAACTGTAATATGCTTTCAAGCGACTGGAATAAAGTTTACACTAACGGTTTCGATGTGTGAAATGGTTTTAACCGAGTAGTTAATTTTTAATTGCCCCGCAGAAATGATTCATGATGACATTTCCGAGTGACTTACATACTTGTTTGGACATCGTTATTTTGAAGTACTTTAAAACAGAAGAAGTTACGGAATGTTAAATAGACTGTTTTATTGCAGGATTTACTAAATCACCTGGAAGGAGTTTTATACGTAAAAATGTTGTAAAAGTCACACATAAGTCTGCAAAACTGTCAAAGCTCCCCAGGATTTTGTATATTTCTTGAACACAAACCGTCTATTCCTCCCCCTGCAAGTAGTCCGAGTACGAAACTTCAAAGTCCATCCTGCCTACCATTTTAACTCTATATCATCATTCTTGCATTTAAATCTGCACCGAAAAGCCATGAGCAATTTTGCGTTATTGAGATCGATAATTTTCTATCGTTGAACGTATACCTCGACGTATACTACAATAGGAAACCCAGCACAATTGTCAATTTCATCAACGAAAAATTTGCTCGTGTGTTTTCGGCCTAAGATTCAGACCAGTTTAGGTTGTTCATTTTTGTTTAAAGATATAACTGCATATATGTATGGTTATGGTAGATTTATTAAAAGTCGATGTCATTTTGTTAAATCCAACAGAAGTTTTTATCAAAGGTCTGGAATGCTTTGAGTAAATGAGTAGATTTGAGAGTCGTAAGTTTTTTTTTATAGAAAATAATTTCAGCGAAATGGTATTTACGTAAAATAAAATTGCTCCTTTGAGCAATGCAAAGAATATTTTCGTTTACCAAACTTATGAAAATTCTTCCATTACAAGCAGTATGTATAGATAGGAATCGAAGCAAAAAAACTTTCCGGAACACCTAGTTTTATTACATCGTCGATTTGTCATCATATAAAACGTGCATTATCAAGACACTGTGTTGAGCTGAATTTGATTGCTGTGACTTGCAAAAAAAATGAGTAAAAATAAAACGTTGCCATGATAACATCGCAATATCAGAAGGAAGATAAATGCGGGATTTTCGGTTAATATGGTTTCGATCCCGATGGTTGCTGGTTGCCATTTTACACTTATAAATATGGTGTTTTGTATATACACCACAGTATAGGTACAATTTCAATACTTTCCTTAGAATGTAATATGCCAAGATAAGCGTTTCCACCAAATAAGTGTGCTATTAATATGAATAGGAAATTTTCTTTATCCCACGTCCCAGGGAAAATCAAAGGGAAACCGACCTGTTTATTTGTAAGGAAACGTTCTGCTAAAATCGATTTTAAATTAAGAAGATTGACGTTGATTTTGGTCGTTATCGTTTCATACATAACACACCGTCGCATATTCGCTCGATATTACGCATCAGTGGCTTTCACTTCGATAATTTGTGTCCGCTCTTTATTGTGAAACGGAAGTGTTTCCTAGCATTAATACGTGTAATAATTCAACATTTTTGTGGTGATGATTGAGTTTTTGTGAAGCGCAAATTCCACTGTGTATAACTAAGACTAAGTTTAACAAAAAAAAATAGTCAGAGACTGTGACACGTAAAGAAGATTAGGGGGTTAAAATGTCAGTCCCCAGAGTGACTGGTTTTTGTTGAAATCTTTTTGGTGTAAATTAAAGTCATTATTCATGGTAAATGAATTAATTTAAGGCAACAAACTATAAATTTAAATAAATTTAGGTTTTGACATTGCAAAGTTGAATATTTCATAATCTAGTTTATTATGTCTCTCTGCACTGGTGGGAAACTTTCGTTTTTTTTAAATTAATTTCAATTAATTCGTCAGCATTTTTAAATGATAAACTTTGGTGGTTTTTACTTAACATTGATGTTTGGCGAATCTAGTACTTTGGGGTAGCAGTAAGAAATGCGGTAAATTGTTGCGTTTTCGTTCTCGGGCTACAAACACTCACTCTTCAAAGCAAACATTTTTTAAGTAGGAGCGTAATATAATATCTACATGCCTGAGGGTCGAAAATCGTGCTCTTTAACGAATTTCATGAACTTTTGACCAGAGTTGGATCGGTTATCCGAAAAACCGAAAATTTCGGTTCGGATAGAACCGAACCGAGAATTTCGGTTCGGATTGAACCGAACCGAAATTTTCGGTTCGGTTTGAACCGAACCGAATACTTTGGTTTTGTCGTAAAACAATATGAAATGAAGGCAGACTCGTCAAAATTGATTGATTTCATTATGAACTAAACAAAAAGAAGTAAATGGAGCAAGAAATTCTCGGTTCGGTTCAATCCGAACCGAAATTCTCGGTTCGGTTTAATCCGAACCGAAATTTTCGGTTTTTCGGATAACCGATCCAACTCTGCTTTCGACGCCAATAGCATTTAAAATCTGTTACAAATTTTGGGAGAAAAGTCTCGTTTTCATGTGCTTATTGACTTATTTAAATTGTACAAAATTGTTTCATAAAAGGTAAGTGTACCGCCACATTACGATTACATCTATTCTTTATTTTGGTGACTCTACTTCTTTAGTTCTACAATACGTTTTGGTACTTAATTGATTACAATTACTAGAGCTCATCTCTTGTCGATAACAGATGCTCAACTGAAAGTTGAATTGTTTTACAATGCCACCAAAGAGAATATTTTTTTGAGTGATCGTTTCTGGCTAGTGGAAAGTCGAAAGCTTTTCGTGATTGAGATTCGCTGCGACCCAATTATCGGTAGAGACTAAATGCGTCCTATCAGTGACCGAAGTCAATGGGTTGTGAAGCAAATGCCAGTCACTAAATTTCCAACTTTATGTAGCCGTTTTCGTGAATAATTTCTTATCACGACATGACTCTCCATCTAGCCATAAAGAAGCATTCGATACTCGAAACTAATTCAGTTAATAGTATTTTATACACACAACCACCATTTCCACTCATTCAAAATAATAAAATTAAGTAATCGATTTTATCATCAACATCAAACATAATAACATCATCATTTTAACGACATCGTTAAAACGCAACAATAAAACAGAAGGAATTTTAATCAAACAATTAAGCAATTAATTATGCATATATACGTATGGGTATTGTGTATAGCTGGGACTAACCCAAACAACGTTCTGCTCTCTCTATTTTTTTTTTTTTTTGAACTCACATAAGAACGAAACCATACCTTTGAGTAAATATAACGAGGACAATTAACAAACACATTAAAAAGTTATTATTTTTATTAAACTTTGCACGAAATATCATTTACTTTACAATAGAAATAACAGTTCCCCCTATTTCCGTCGTCTGGGTTGGTGTGATACCATTTCTTCGGCAAAATATTTATAGATTTATCACATGGTAAAATCATGTATAAGCTGTAAGACAATAACTGTATTTCCAGCCCATATACGTGTGTATTATAATGGTAACATGAATATTGTGGTTATGAATATTTGTCATTGGATTGTGGGAATGGGGGTGAAGTAATTAAGGTCAATTTACACCCAGAATTTCTGTGAATAGTCAGTGGAATGGGTAGATTGTGTTAATAGAATAAAGATTGTCTAAATGGCACAATATCCGATATATTGAGTTTTGTCTTTTGTGTTGTAATTGGACGTTGTTTTGTGGTGTTAGTCAGAAGGGATTAATGGGAAAATTTACTTTGATTTGGTCTGAAGTTTCGGCACGAATTGGGACAATGTTTTGGGCTTGGTTATTAACGTTCTACAAATAGCTAGTGATATGTGATCAACAATGACCACAAAGGTATGAGCACGGAATAGTGTTCCTTTGTTTGGCAAAATATGTTAAATGTTTAAACTGTTGAAGTAAAAGATTATTTAAGGAGGCTAAGAATATCAGTTGCAGACTGTGGCATTTGTAAACCTCCATAAACATCGCGGTCCTAACGACAAGACAAGATAATTATTATACTTATAACACTTTACGCAAGTGATTCATTACATTTGCTATAACATTCAATTTTTGTATTAAAAAGAAACGGTTATTCGGACTAGGGAGTGCTTTATGATAACTAAAAACCCAAAAAAAACTACACATTTCTACGTTTCATCTATCCTAAACTCTATCTACACCCGATCAAAAAGAATTAGTTTTATAAATTCAACAAAATTTACTCATACGTAAACCAATATTATTCTTTTAACCAAAAATGAAATTATTTTGTTGCAAAGAATATCAAATTGCATATCCCCAGCACTATCTTGTTACATATAATACCTCTTAAAACTTGAACGAAAATACTTACACAAAACTATATTTGAAAATTTAGTTTACATAAATTCAATAACTTTTGCATCAACTAGCCGGAATGTTTATTTGATTCGGAAATCTCGTAGTAAAGTTCTGCTTGATAAAATTCTATTTTCATTATTATATGGATATTATAATATTTACTTTACGGGGGTATCGCATACACATTCCTGACTGTGTCATACAGAGCAGCAAATTTTGAATTATTTGAGAAGTTGGAACGGAAATGTTTAAATTGACAACTTTTCAGTTGAATTTGTGAAATATAAATAGACAAATAAACATGGCTCTTAATTAAATGCTTCGTTTATTTCTGTGTTTTTTCAGGAAAACAACATCGGGCTGTTGATGCAACATCAGAAACAAATAATGGTAAGTCTGACGATTCGATCTTTTGTATTTTGATTTGAAAGCAAATAATTTATTTTTGCATTACTTGTTACGTTGATAGTTATTTGTTAACAGAGGGAATAAAATAGGAAATAATTTCACATTCCAACATCTTATTCGTAATTTCGCTGGAGTTAGAATTTCCTATTTCCTCTCAGAGGTGAACAAAGTGAGCAAACTTCTATTTTTCAAAGTGATTTTCTCACTAGAAATGTCATTCGACCAGCCGTCAAGAAAACACAATTTTCTCATGGCCTATTGAGGGGAGAAAATAAGGCAAAACATAACGCGGACATGAAATAGTTATTTGTTAACCAAGTGGAGAAATAGGAAATTTCACCAAGAGCGAAAGTTGGAATTTCATATTTCTCCACGAGGTGAACACAACGTTTTACATGCTTGCGTTTCACGAAAATCCGTATTTTTGTCCACTTTGAATAAAATAAAATAAATAGCGTGTTTTACTATTCAGCCATTTTAGTTGAGAAAATTATCATTTTCTCACCTAATATGGCTAAGCCCGCCATTTTAGAGGAAAAAAATTATTATTTTCTCAGCTAAAATGGCACCTCTCACAATTTTCACAACAAAATAAGGATTTTCGCATCGCTCCCATAAAAAAAAATTAATTCCCATGCTGTCACTGACTGCACCCGCATCCCGTATGACATAAATGTTGTATATATAGATTTATTTAATAGTTATTTGTGTATCTGTTTTGGACGATTGTTTTTAGGTAATTTCGCGAGTTGTAGCCCGAACGAAGTGAGGGCTAACATAGATTTTAGATTTATTCATACGAGGCTAGGGCTACATACGAAAGTACATAAAATCAATCGTTCAAAACAGATACTCAAAAAAAATTCATGTAAGGGGTCGAAAACCAGAGAAAAATGTCAAAACTCCCTCGTTTTCGGCCCCGACACATGAAAATAAAATTTCACACAAATTATTGGCATTTCGGTACAAAGTTTTAATTTTGCGCTAATCGCACTAGCTGTCAAACACAATAATTGCACTCTTATAAATAAACCATTTTAAAAGTTTTGAAAAATTACTAGCAATCAATTCTTCATTCAAATAAAAAGGGTTTTGATTCAAGAACCAGCCTCCGACTCGTGCTGCAAACCTTTCATTCGTTAAAATAGTTATTTGTTCAACGAGGGAAGAAAAGTTGCGTTTTGAGGATGTTGTTGTGGGCGACAAGTCACCCGAGAAAACACAATTTCCAACTTTTTTTTCGAGGTAAAAATAGCGTTTTTCACAACAAATGCTTTTGAAAATTTCAGTAGAGTGGTGAAAATTACTATTTTCTCACCTGCGTTGTGAGAATGCCTTCTAACATGCTTTTTTAGCGAATGATAGAAATTATTGAAAAATATTCATGCCATCCCGATGCCATCCTATTTATTAGAACCTTAGTAAGAATCCTATTAAAATGAATTAGAATGGATCGAGATATCCTTTTAGTCTCATTCAAATTATAGCTTTTAAAGTGAGGTATAAAATCAAGCAGACATTTTTCAGATATTCTAGGGCAATTCTCGACCCGAGTTTAAACTTTTAAACTTCGAGTATAAAGTTTAAAGTATAAAATTTTGACAGAACTGGCATATCGATGAATGGTTCAGTAATTTGATAATAATTACCACCAAAGTATCGTCGGATCTTGATTTTATTTATGAAATCAGTAAAGCTGTTGTTTCTAAAGCTAAAGACAGTGAGAATAATAATTTACATCAATTAAAAATAAGTTATTTATACTTCACACGGTCTATTGGAGTACATTGCTGGATCCTTTTTTTTTCAGAAGTCAATTATCGTAATATTTCCATAAATTAAAGATTTTCATCGCGAACAGTCGAACAATGAAATTGTTATTTTCCTAACTGGTGTTGAAATATGGCGACTTCGTCACTTATTTCCCACGTCGTTTAGGAAAAAGTTGTGATTCGATGATAATAAATATTTTTTCAATGGTTTTCATGGTAAATCTTCTTTTTATTGAAATATGAAACTTTTTTCTCAAAATCGCACACGGTCTATTCTTGATTTTTCATGAAATTGAGTTAAAATTTTGAATTTTTATCAATCATCCAAATGGGTCAGGTGCAATATCACATTTTACATTTGAATTCCTATAATATTCAATTTATTTCCTTTTTTTAAAGCAATTCTCCAATGTCTGGTACAATTGCGAACAAAGTTTAGTTTTTTGCAAATGTCTAACCTATTTTTAATTCAATGTCGGTTTAGATTAATAAATAAAATTTGAATCGATAAATTTTTGAAATATAAAAGCCTGAGGCTATTGCAAAACTGTTCAATCAATAGTCTGAATATAAATTCACTTCACAATCAGAAACTGTTAATTTTGTTCTCGTTCTCATGAAAGATTTACCGCTTCAATTAATTTTGTTATTTTGTGTATCGGCATTGATAATATGTACCGACGATTGATCGTCTGACTCAGGTAGAAGGATAATACAAATTTGGCGTTCATTCAGTCAGTTTTGATATTTTTCATCTAAAATTTTCTCGGTGGAAGAACACAGTGCTTCAGTCTTTTAGAATTAGCTAGTCATCAATAACCGATAAAAAAAATCGATGACCTCAAACGTGTGTTTAGTTTATGATTTGAAGATATTTTGGTATATCAAACACTAGATGATACTCGACACAAAGGGAACAAACAAATATAATGATTGACAATGGTTGTCTGTAAATCATGGCATACATACGTGCATAATCTCGTTCTCAATAAATTTTAATAATTGATTAACCTGAGAGTGATAGCATTATTAGATTAGGGGTTGGAGGTTTCAGTCCATTAGTAAAACAAGGCATCAGAACAGTCGGAGCGTTTGCTGCGACTTAGCCCCGTACAACCCGTAATCCAATTTTGTCCGCAACCATTATACGTCCGTAGCCCTAATAAGCTCGGAACCCTAATACGTCCACAACACTCTAATGCGTATGTTACCAAAATGCAAGTCAAGTTGCGCATTGTCAAATTTACTGAAACTGTTCATTTTTAAAATTGCGCATAGCGCAATTACGAAAGCCCGTACGAAGTACCTTTCAAATAAAACCAACAATTTACGACATTATTTTAGAAACCCAAAATTTTTTGCCAACTTTCCATTGGGTATTCAATTACCTCTCAAATGAAACAAAAACTAGCAAAATCGGTTGAGATTTACTCGATTTATGTGCAAAAAGTACTTACGGCCGAGTAGCGGCCTTAGTGCAAGGGCCCAAATTTGAAACTTTTTTTGCCATCATTCTATTCGTCATTCAATTATCTCTCAAATGAAACAAAAACTAGCAAAATCGGATGAGATTTACTCGATTTATGTGCAAAAAACACTTAGGGCCGAGTAGCGGCCTTAGTCCAAGGGCCCAAATTTGAAACTTTTTTCGCCATCATTCTATTCGGTATTCAATTAGACTCCATAAAAAACTAAATCTAGCAAAATCGGATGAGATTTACTCGATTTATGTGCAAAAAACACTTAGGGCCGAGTAGCGGCCTTAGTCCAAGGGCCCTAATTTGAAACTTTTTTCGTCACGTTCTTTTCGGTATTCAATTACCTTCCATAAAAAACTAAAACTAGCAAAATCGGATGAGATTTACTCGATTTATGTGCAAAAAACACTTAGGGCCGAGTAACGACCTTTGAGCCCTCCCAACAAGCCCACGTTGCATCTTACCCAAAAACAATGTTCAGCAACTTTGTTCTACTCGTCAATACCTTTCATTTGATATATCACAAGCAGCTATTGCGTGCATATTTCGGTAGATATCGTCGAAAGACTGAAAAACACCTATAGGGCCCTAGCTCTGGAAGGGCCGACCCTACCATGCCCATTTTCAAACTTGACCTTACTTTTGTCGATACCAATCGGGGAAAAAAAGAATTTTGAAAAAAGGTTGCGATTTACTCTAGCTAGAGGGGTCACGGACGGACGGACGGACGGACATTTTTTTTATTGCGGATTCGTCATCTATGAACATAACCAAATGCTTTGCCCTTACTGTCTGCTTCCAATTCGACGTGTTACAAACGGCATATTAATCTTATAAGCCCCCAGTACTTCGTACGGGGCTAAAAATCACAAATATCCCCTGTTAATCTTGTAGGTGCTGATCCATAGGATCTTCTGTTTCGGATTCTCTGGCTTCAGCTTCGCTTTCATTGAAAATTTCCCCAGAAATTTACCAGAAATTCGTTTAGATGCTTTTCACACAACGATGAATCCTAAATATTTGAATCACAGTGAGAGACCACAAACACAGCTGAAGTAAATTGACCTATCTATTCTGTTGAAATGATCATTAAACATAACTGGCAGTGGTTGCGGTTCGTTAACTCCACAACAGTATTATTGTGTAACAAACAAACAACATTTCAGTTAACTTCTTAATAACGAATGTCTATCACAGTTCATTAATGCAAATGAAAGTCAATCTTTACAGAAGTTTCTGCCGTAATAAACTAACAGACACATTCCAGAAAATCAACTGAATCATCTATGTAATATGGTATAATATGAACAATGAAGAGTATATTCCGGTATATTCCAGAACTCCAAAAGTATTTATTCATACAATCCAAAACTTTTATGAAATTTTAGTTTCTTCAAAAATTTTGAGACCGAAAAGCGAACCTAATGAACTAAAGTTTTCATATAATTTTTAAAGGGAAAGCTCTTAGAATTTATCTTTTTCTTTTTAAGTTTAATAAATATTAATTTCAACTCATTTTCGAGCAAGAAAATGCGTTTATATTCAATGTTTTCTAAAAGCATTAAGAAAAACCATTAATCATTTTCATCACATAACATTTACCAGAAAAGCCACATTATTTATGTTGTCCTATATTTGAAACGAACCTACGACAGGTGAAGATTAGTATTATACAGAATAATGGAAAGAAATCTTAAGCTGGCATTTCATTGTTTATCAACGTAAATGAGAGGAAATGAAAATTAAGCGTTTTAGCTGGGAGGCTGGTGACTGCTGTGCCACCAAGAAATAAAAATTACTTAAATAATTCATGGTTTTTAGAGGAAATTAAATAATGGTTTACTTTAGCGCTAGCAAAAAGAAATGTGTGTACATTAGAATTTGATTACAAGATTAAAAATGCTATTAACAGGGCAGATTTCCTTGTAGGATTCATACATACGTGTACATTCTTTACAGTTTTTTTTAAAACTTAGTAACCGACCTTACATTATTCATAATAATAATCTGCCTGCGGTATGTATAATCCGCATGTTGATATAATGTTTGTGCCCCCGAGAATTGAAATACGACTCTTTTCAGCACTCATTTTAGTGTTGTAAAGTGACTTATTTCAGCACCCGTTTGATGGGATATTTCAACACTCAAAGCAGTGTTGTTATGGAATTTGTATGAGTTATTACAACATTCGTTTTAGAAAATGCAAAGCAATGTGATCGATCAAATTTGAAGAGTGATTGTTTACCATGAAAATTATGATTTTTTGGGCATTTGTCTATTTCAATTCTCGGTTGGCACAAAGCATGATGTGTTACACGTATTGTAATGAGATTTTTTCAGCACACGACCCAATTTTCCTTACTCGCTCCGCTCGTACGGAAAACTTGCGTCTAGTGCTGAAAAAATCAACATTACAATACTTGTAACACAACATACTATTTGGACACACTAAAACTTTTCACATCAAAGACATTTTCCTTTGGAATACCATCACGTACGGGCAGAAGTTCTGAAATGAAGAAAAGTAACATAGGTACAAATATGGACCTTATGAACGTGTTCTTAGATTTTCCTAAGGAAATTTTCTTTTCACTTTTCTTTTGTAAAAAGAATTTCTGTTGAACTTCCGGATAGGAACTTATACGCTGTGCTCTGTTCTGATAAAAAGATCGACCAACTAGAAAAAATGTTGTTGTCGATTTAACAAGCATTATTATCGTTTCTATTACTTCGTTTGATCAAATGAAATCTTTTACTTCACTAACTTTACTATAGAAAGACAGTCAGATCTTCTCGATTATTTTGTTGTGACAGATGACAGTCTGCTGTATTTCTGGATGCGTACGATTTTGAAAAGAAAACTTCATATATTTTGAAAGAGGGAATAGGATTCTTAGATTAGTTATTGTTCGTGTGCATTAGTTTCATGTGAAAGAAACTAAGAGCATCCTCAACGTTGTTAATTTTACCTCTCTTAAAATACTCTAAATAGGGTACTGAAACTTGACAGTGTGTCACACAACTTTAAAACACCATTAAAAAAACCATTTCATACAAAATAGTACTCTATTTGGCTGCTGTCGACCATAATCATTTTTGCGTGAAGTGAACACAGCTGCCAAATAGAGTACTGTTTTGTATGAAATGGTTTTACAGTGTTAAACAACTGTATGGCACACTGTCAAGTTTCAATACCCTATTACTCTGTCACTTATGTTTGAAGTGCGCTGGTGAAGGGCTTTGTGCTGTTTCAAACTGAAAAAAAAAACAAAGAATGCGTTAAAAGATCTGTCAAGTTTAAAGCACGAATATGCAGCTGTTTGTTCGGCAAACTTTTAACGCAATTCCATTTATGCGCACTTTTGAACCAAAATAATAAAATTTTAGTCAAGTTTCATATTTTTGGTTCAAATTTGACAGATGACTGGAAATAGCTATTTTGCTAACAAGTTAGTAAATGGAATGTTTTGCGCAAGAGATGTCAGAACATTTACTAACGTGTTAGCAACAAGATTTTATGTACTGCAGTGGAATACTCAGTTTTTACAGACGTCAATTTACGCACTAGTGCTTAAATATTAGAAAATCCCCTGATCATGAAAATACCAAAAAAAAAAATTTTAAGTTCGAAGCCATGCGCACCTTTGAAAACCGACTTTTTGGTCCCAAAGCTATAGTGAGATCAGTTCTGGCGACAGTGTGGAAAAAAATTTGTTAAGTGTATATGATAATTACTCGTAGAGACCGGCTTCACATACTTTGACATACTTTAAAATTTAAAAAAATTTGACTCACCGATGAAAAATTACAAGAAGTGCTCCCGACCATGACTTTTTGAGAATTTTTCTGGATTTAAAGCTTAGTGAAATCTGTGACTGGGAAGCAATATAGTCGTGTCGTAGCTCATTTTAAAGGGAATTTCAAGAGCTTTCAAACGAATATAGACTCGACGTAAAGTTTCACCGGGTTAAAGATTCGTTGACCTTCTAGTGTGTAAAAAATGGTACGAGAAAAACCATATTTTTTAATTTTTCACAGAATTTATGCAAAAACGGTTCCCAATTGTTCTCAGTATTGCTGGCGTTAATAATGCAGCCATCCTGGGAAGGATGCTATAAGTCAGTGCAAGTGGTGTAAATCGTAAATGTTTTTTTGATTATTATTTTTTTTTTTTTCAAAAAACACCTTTATTGGTATGAATAGTACAATCTTAGCTTGACGTTAATTTATTACTACTGATGAAGTGTACTAATTTCTTTACGAATGCATCGAAATTAGTAAAACGTGAGCGGGTTGACGATCCATTGACCGGGCCCAAATGAAGTGTTGATTAATGTGGGAAACAATTTCATGATTTATGTATTGCAATCTTCTCATTATGGTTCTGGATTGGTGGACACCATTTGTTAAAAGTCTATTTAAAAATCCGGCGACACGTAATGGGCGAATAACGATTTTTTTCCTTCTAAATCGTCGTTTTTTGTCATGCTTCATCGGTTGCGAGTTACATCAAATTAATGTCACTCTAACTCACAGCCTTGTATACATTAACCTTTTCTCGATTGTTGATAATCCCGTGTTATTTAAATGTTGCAAGAACATTTATCCACCACGTCAATGCCATTGTAAGTCATGACATGTTTATGAACATAAAAATCATAATGTCTAATCCCATCATAATTCCTACCAAAACAACGTTCTATATTCAGCAGACGTTTTTTTCTCCGATCCATACACAGAGGAGTAAAAAAAAAACAAACAACAACGAAATCTTCGCCATTCTAATCTTCTCTTCTTTATCCCATTAAATGAAATGTCCTCTTCATTTTTTTTTTTGGAAAAAAATCCTTCCGTGATATTCACTGCCTATCATAAGACTTAAAAAAAAGTTGACTGGCTCTCTCTCACACAGCGAACGATAGACGTATCCCAAATAATAAAACAATTTTACTAAAATGTGTTTTATGATGATGGGTATTTAGGGTGATGTCATTCAAACTTATATATACAATGTATATTCACCATCCATACATATATTCCCTTTATGAATGATATAATAAATTGCTGTATTAAAATGAAAGAAGGTAAATTGTACTTTATATTTATCATTCAAATAGAAAGGTAAAAAAGAAGTGATGCGTGAATCGTATTTTCTTTTTCGCTGTGAAGACTATATACAATAATTTAAATTATCGATCGCTACCTTAAGTCGAGGGGATATGGTAAAAGGTTGCTGGCATATTGAGCATATAATGTGCGATTGATTTGACTTGATCCTCTCAGCATTATAATTCAAGTGTTTTTTATTTTATCCAATGAAAATTTCTTATTTACATTTTTTTTTCTTCGTATTTTGATTTTATTATTTGAACTTTATACACTTTGCATATAAAGCATAATAACAACTGTTTTGCATATCGTTTCAGAACTTAGTTTTCCGAGATTTGCTGAACCGATTCCTAACATAACAGTAACTATTGGCAGAGATGCTTTGCTTGGCTGTGTTGTAGATAATTTAAAAAACTATAAGGTAAGTGGTGTGGCCTGCATAATTTGTTCAATTAACTTTTGATCAAAAGGTTGAATGAAAAATTGTTGACAATTACTTTAATCTTCTATAAATAAGTGATGAGCAGAACGAATGAAGTAACAGATTTTATACAGACTATACTTTACCTTGCCCAACATTACTGTTTAATTGAGGTTAAAGTATGCTCAATCCTCGATTGGATTCAGTAAAAGGAAAAACAAGATAATTTTCAAAAAGAGCTAAGCATCTGTCAATGACAATAGTAGATTATTCACCTCTGTCCACATGTTTATTTAGACACTTGGGGAGTTATTGCATGAGCCGAAGGCGAATGTTATAACCCCAAGTGTCTAAATAAACATTTGGACAGAGGTGAATACGCTATTTTATCTACAGACGGCGAAATAATAGCACTTTTCACTGCTATTATTTCACCTAGGTAGAGAGAATTTGTTAAATCTAATGAAGAAACCGATTTTGTATCAAATAGTAGGAATCAACCTTTAACACCATTAATACTCGGAAACTCACGAAGGTATAAATTATGACGTTCAGCCCATACTACTATGACATTGCTTTGTCTTCATTGGGAAACAGGGCCTATTTCCTCAAAATTCCCGAAAATTCACAAAATTTGTGTTAAAGGTGTTTCCTACTATTTGTTCGTGAATCTTAAGAATGATCAGTCGAAAACAGCCAAAAAATCCTGAAGTTGTTCAATATGTGGTCTTGGAAGTAAAAAAGTCAATAAAATGACTAAATAATTGAGGAATTTTAGGTAATTATTATATATTGAAGTATACAGTTTATTCAATCACAGAAACGAATAAAAAAAAACACTCGCTTCGCTTGTGATTGCTAAATTCAGTAAACGAACCATTTAATTTCTTAATAATAGCTCGCAACGAAAATAAAAAATAAAACATCACTGATTTCAGTCTTTGATTATCACCGGCTAAAGTTTTGTAGGACTAATGGTCGCATCTACTGTGATAACAAACCACACAACCGATTCAACAACTTCCCAATAAAGCGAAGCGAATACATTTTCCGCTGTCCGCTCTCTTTTGCATTTACATTAAGAAACACTGAAAAAAATCATTAATCTAAAAGATGCTTCCATTTTCGTGTAATTCACAACGTAGGCGAGAAATAGTTATTTTCTATTCTCAACTGAAATTTTGGAAGCCGTGAAAAACGACATGTTAAGTTAACATTGCTAACCTCGGGAAAAAAGTAAGAAATTTCATTTTCTCGGGCTCGCTACGCTCTGACAACCCCCTCGAAATGAAATATCCAACTTGTTTCCCCTCAGTGAACAATTCACTATTTATTGTTTCATAAACTTATTTTAAAAGGAGATATTTTCGCAACGACCGGGATTTTTCTTTCGTCAGATTCCCGAGAAGAAAACCTAATTTCCATTAGCGCTACATCGGCAAGTCACAGCAGATCAGTAAAAATACAATTCTTCGTATAAGATAACACGATTGTAAATAATAAAGTATTGCTTTCGGAATTCTGGACCCGTTATAATTTACGAAAATTTGCTGGTTTTACTTTTTAATGAGATGTCTAACAAAATTTGAACCGGAAATCAATAAGATTTCCATGACTACACAAACCCTTCAGTGAAAAGTTTTATTATCATTTTACAAAGAAAGCTGGGAATGCCAAAAGTTTAATCTAGAAATTGACTCGAGTTTATAGTTTTGTTTTTGTTGATTAATTGGTTAAAATAACAAAAAGTAGTGGCAAATAATTGCTCGAATTAGCTAGAGACGTTAGAACGAGACAGGTGATTTATGAAGCAATTTTATTACTAGCAACAATTACAAGGGTGCACTCCTACACTCCTTCTCCACTTACACTATCCTATGTATCGTATCCTATCATCCTATTCCTTAACTTATGAAGGATATCTCTTGTAAAGATAAAAAACAAATTTACTTAACATTTCATGATTTCATACAAAACTGAGGACACCCTAAACCTGTCAGCTGAAAAAGAGTATTCCTAATATTGAACTAATGGATTCCAGCTTCATGTTTTAGTTACAAGTATGATGAATTTTCACTCAAAGAGACGAACAAATAACAGATATTTGTTGTCTATTGACTGAATGTCTGACTTTGTGAGTCGTTGTAGCCTGCAGGATACCTAGTTCTACATCGAACAACTTTTGTTTTTCTCATATTTTTTAACCGCAACGTGTATATTTCATGTTATTTTCTGTAAAATAAATAAATTTTCAACCAAAACAACAAATTACAAAACGTTTTAGTAACACAGAGGAAAAAAGCTAAAATAAACTTTGTGAACTGTTCATGTTCGATGTGGTTGCTATTTTGTTCGTAAAACAAAAAAAAAGAAGGAAAATAAAACAAAATTCTATCCCATGAGATCGCCGAAGGCGGATTACTCAAATTCTATAAATTTTCACTCTTCGAATTGAAACGTGCCCCGTATATCTGATTTTCAGCTAACGAAATGGTTGTGTACAAACAACACTCAAACTTATACACAATATCTCCCAAGTATTGATTTTGGGAACCTTTTTTTTATGAAATAATTATTATCGCGAACGAAGTGATGTTACTATCGGTGTGATGGTGCATGAAACCTCTTTTCAGACACGTTAAAAACATTTTCCATTCGTTTATCGACATAATTCAAATTGAAAAATTTAACCGAATCCTATCGATTACCTTTACTGCCAATATAATACATTATGGCTACACAATCGGTTATACGTAAAGGAAAAGAACAAAAACCAAATCAATGGCCAGAACGGATATGTACGTGATTAGAATTGAACACTACGAACGAACAAAAATATAAAAAAAAACACAAACAATTCCAAATGAAAAAGTGGAGTGTGTACAGATAAAACGTCGAAAATTGTCTGTAGTTCTGTTGTTCCACTACCAATTCTAACTGAAATTGTCTGGAGTTTAAACAAAAAAAAATATATTTCACAATAAAACACTTGTACTCGTAGGTCTCGTCATTGATATAATGCAGTTGCAAAAGAACCAAATGTTTGTTTTAGGATGTTTTCTTTGTTTTCTTTATTATTCTTTAATTTATGACTTCTGCAAAACTTTTCTGTTTTTAAATATTGCGATTAAACTGAAACCAGATCACCATGAATACACAGAGAAAAATGCAGGCTGAAATGAAATATTTTCAAAATTTTGAGTGTTAGAAACGACAGACTAATTGCGATATGAATCTACTACTTCTTTTTGTTGAGGGTTTGATACAAAATCTTTTACTTCGTTCGTTTTGTCGTACGTATCGCTTATTCTTGTCGTTGCTGTTTATAAACGGTTAGATTCTACTCTTCAATTGGTGGTTAACGTAGTAAACAATATTGGTCCAAATCCACAAGTATTTTTATCTGTTAATCAATCCGTTAAGTCGTTTAGAAATCAACAAGTTCAATTTAACGAGTAAATAATACAAAATTCTTCTAACTTTCAACAGGTTGCGTGGGTTCGTGTCGACACCCAAACAATTTTATCGATCCATCATAATGTGATAACGCAAAATTCTAGAGTAACATTAACCTTTAACGATCATAGATCATGGTACTTACATATAAGAGAAGTAGAAGAAAGCGATCGAGGATGGTACATGTGTCAAGTAAATGCAACAGATGTGATTAACGTTGAATAGATTTTAAAATGAAGTAAATTCGTTGCAGGTCAATACTGATCCAATGCGATCACGAAAAGGATATCTACAGGTTGTGGGTAAGTTATACATTTATTAATTTTTAATTACAATTAATCCCCAACAATGATTAATACGAGGGGCATCCAAAAAGTTTCGGGAATCGGGTATTTCCGATGCATAATAGTATTTAATTTGAACATATTCGTAAATTTCAACATTTTTTAAGGTAAATAGCCAACTCAGTTCGAAAAAAGGGTGTACTCAGACATTAGGGCTTATCATTAAAAATTGAACTAAAATTTCACGACTTTGGCAAGTTTAGACCAGGGTTTCTGTTGTTTGGGTCTCAGTATCGATGTAATACCAGCATAGTTCGATAAAAGAATCCTAAAAATATGTATCTAAGGAATCCTAACAGATTTCATCAGAAATTTCGGGAAAAATCGAAAGAATTAGATTCACATGCAATTTCAATGCGAGAGCGGCCCTACAAAATGGATCAGTTTATTTCTAAAATTTGAGATATAACATGACATGTTTCCTAGTGAAACAATAGCTTATGTTTCAGTTATAAAAGTCCATCCCTTTCCAGGCAGAAGGTTTTTCCGCTTCTGAGATATTAAGGCCGAGAAATTTAAATCACGAAAAAGCCTGATACTGAAGTCTCACTTTGAGATCACATTTTTTGTGCCTTAAGGCCTATATCGTGGCTGTTTCTTGGTTAATTTGCTTTGAGTAAAAGTGAGGAATTTATAATCGAAAAAAATACAGTAAAAATATAAGTTCTCGGAAATTTGCCAAGGGACACTGACTAAGACCAAACTGGTTTTATCTGCGTATATCAAATTATTTCACATGAATTATGACTTTTCTGATAGCTGAGAGTCCAATGCAACAGCAAAGTACTTTCAATTATCAAAACCTGTTTTTGAGGCAGATCTGTGGAGCTCTGAATCCGTCAGCAGTAGGTGTTTTTAATTTATCGCATTACTACGAAGTGTCAACATTTGAAGGCCGCGTATATGACTTATTACCATTTAGATGGACCATACTTTACATGAGAACATAAAAATACTTTAATAAAAAATAATTATTTAAGAAAAAATAAAAAACGAACAGCACTTCAGAAAATGAATTCGTCCATTTTCAAAAATGGCCGACAAGCCTTTTTATAAATGTTTCTCAACTCATATCAAAATCTTTTTTTTACGATGTTAAGACGTCATTTTACTTAAAAAATGTTGAAATTTACGAATATGTTCAAATTAAATACTTTTATGCGTCGGAAATACCCGATTCCCGAAACTTTTAGGGTGCCCCTCGTAATCGAATAATGATAGAGCTGGGTTATGCTGATGCATTTAAGAGGATCAGTTTTTTCAAATTCTTAAATGTTAGTTTTTTTGTGTAACTGCTCTAGTTAAAAGTGTACAACCACGTCGTGGGTTCAGAGCAGGGCTCGGAACAGATCAGATCAATCTGATTTTTTCCCAGATTGATCTGAAATTTACCCGATCTGAATCTGATCTGAAAATTTTGATCTGATCTAATTCTGATCTGAAATTTGAAGACTTGAATCTGATCTGATCTGTTTCAATCTGAAAGATCTGACGTCCCAAGAATAAAATTTGAAATTCCAAAACTTGCTACTATTATAGATATATTTTTGATTTTATAGAATGACATTTGATTTTATTAGTTCACCTGCACTCGCGGGTCCCAGCAGTTCAAGAATTTCTAATAAATTATCATTTGTTTAGTCATACTGATTTTAAGATTTCAGATTGATCCGAAAATTTCCAGATTCAAATTTTCAATTCTGTGATCAGATCAGATCTGCTTCCAATTTTCAGATTTCAGATCAGATCAGATCAAGCCGCCAGAGATCTGGATCTAAATCTGAAATTATCAGATCGCCTTTTTTCAGATTCAGATCAGGTCAGAACGATCTGTTTCGAGCCCTCTACTTCAGAGTATTTCTAACTCAATTTTATGTATAAATTTTGATGAAATAGTAAAGATTAAGCGAAGGTTAAATCACTTTTGGGATTGAATGGGATTATTTTGAAGTTATTATTTCACACAACAGCGGTATTAGCGCTAGACTTTCATCGAAATCAAAGATATTTTGATGCAAAAAATACAATAAAAGTGGAGAAAAACCAATGTTTTCACCAACGTTACTTGGCCAACCTCGGTCAATACAAAAGACATTACCTTGATTGATTATCCCCAAAGAAGCGTTAACAAGCACACTCGACGTGTAAACAATCCGATTAAAATACACATGGGGGAACGTTTTTTCGCAAAAATTCACAACAATTTTCCTCGTGAAAATATGCAAACAAATTAATGAAAACTAATTCGTAATGCTGAAAGCAATAATCTCACGGTTACGTGAATTTCAATACATACGACAAAATACAAATTTTGTCCTTTAATTGGTAGTCGGTAATATATTTAGTGAACGGAATAAATGTGCTGAAAGCCTCTTTTCCGTAATAAATAATCCTGAACTTGAAGTACAATTACGGCGGATATGGATTTTTTATTAAATGATAAAAAAAAGCTCGAAAATCGCCATAGTAAATAATCTATGCACATGGGCAACACACTGGTGTATGTTTTATGTATAATGTTGTATGCATATTACACCGAGTTTGTTCTATCATCCATAAATTAACAAATACCCACCTCTAGTCAAATTTTATAACGGCCTGGCATGATGCCAGACATTTTGTAGAATATTATAAATGTATCAAATTTCTACATCAATTCATCGCCAAAGGAAAAAATCAATGAATCACTTGTTCGTTAAATATTTTATCTCTCAACAATATGAGTGAGCGAGCGATAAATTCCATCGTCATGATAACTATTCATATAACCAATCATTTTGAACAAAGAAAACTTGTGTTTTTATTCAGAAATATTTTTCACTTTACAAAGATTTATATCGGACTGTCAGATCCGCTGGTCTCACATGAATGTAGATCGATTAGAGGATGTTCGATTCCATTTTTATTTATGTTGGTTTAAAAAACCGATTTTCATCTTAAATTTGTTCTTGTTAGTATGGTGTACACATACATACATGAATGGGTACTGCACGACAACAACATAAATATCTATTTATATTGCAGTTCCGCCCGTAATCATCGAATCAATGACTAGCAACGATATGGTGGTAAGAGAAGGTACGAATGTTAGTTTAATGTGCAAAGCTAGGGGGTATCCGGATCCGTACGTGATGTGGCGACGCGAAGATGGGGATGAAATGTCCATAGCTGGTGAAAATGGTAAATAGAAAGTAGAAAAACTAATTTATATGGAAAAAATTTTCCATGTTATGCATGCATGTTAAAAGCACAGGCAATTGGAAAATATTTTGATGGTAAAATGCACAGCGAAAATGAAATCGATTTGGTTTTTTGATTTTATCATCAAAAAGTATTTCGATTTTACGATAATGATTCCTTTGTATTCACACAGTAAATGTCGTCGATGGCGAAATGCTACTAATCACAAAAGTTAGCCGATTACATATGGCAGCGTACTTATGTGTAGCATCGAATGGAGTGTAAGTATTTTGAATGAATATATCGCAGTATTTAGAACATACTCTTCCTAAATAAAATTGGGAATTCCACACATAATGATTTTTGACATCCCTTTAGCTCATTCTGTAATTTATCAACAAAATCAAGCTACGTCGTTTTCGACTAAATCACAGGCTAAATCTACTAAGAATCGCCTTTTAATAATAGATTCCGTCCTTCCTTGAAGCCGAAGACGAGGGATACAACCACAAAGTTCCCAAGAATTACGAAAGTTCTTTTAAACACTTTTGTTTTCCCCGTCGAAAATGACTTATAACAATAACAGTGACTTTAAGCTCAAAAGCTCGGCTTCGCCTCGGATCAACCAAATACACACAAAAACTCGTCTTTTCATCTTTTTATCCTTTGTTATGTAAAAGACAATCACTCACTGAGCCTCCGGAAAATGAGTTTTAACGTTAATGTCAATGAAGTAATGACTCACTTCCCGGGGGTAGTGAGTAAAAAGGATTTTATGATAACATTGCGAATAGAATCAACTGATATAACAATAGTTCCAATAGTCCAATGTTTCGGTATTTCATGTAAAACAATCGAACCTAATTCATGTTAAGATACCATTGATATACCGTTATTAACACTATGAGTTTCAGCTACTTCTCTCTTGCGTCTCACACCAGAAAAACCTTTTTCAATTTGAATATTTAAAGAACAAATTATCTCCCATCTAAAATGCGATTTTCATTTTAAAAAAATTTAATTTATTTCCAGACCGCCGTCGATTAGCAAACGAGTTCAATTGAGGGTACAGTGTAAGTATTTGATCATTGACATTAGAAAATAATAATGAATTGAATTGCAAACTGTTTACAATGATGCTTCCACTTCCGGCATCTACATTTAGCTTCGATTATTCACTGACATAAATTTGTCTCGTTTAGTTCCTCCGATGTTGTCAATACCAAATCAACTGGAAGGTGCTTATCAGGGTCAAGATGTCACTTTAGAATGTCACACGGAGGCGTATCCAGCTTCAATAAACTACTGGACAACTGACAAGGGAGATATGATTATATCGGGTGAGTTCATCTGAATTAGGTATTGAGACGGTTACATTTATTTATCTCGGTTCAGATATTTGGAATTATTGATACGGTTGACAATATATACGTACACAGTGCACATGTTGTATCCGATTTAGTTGTAGTGAAGAAAAAATGTTATTTCTAAATACAGATTCGGTATACGTGTGCTGAGTGACAATGTCATGTCGATAAAATCTATCCGGACTAAGGACTTCATTGTCCCGTACGGCCATCATTTCAGTTTTTGTTTAAATTTTCAATGTTACAATCTTAAAATACACACGCGCTGTCTGCGGATCGAGTTGGATAGCACTCTTTTCTAACGAGACTATTCAACCGTATGTAGGTGACTTTATTAAAAACGACAAAGAAAATATGGTGAAGATGTTGATCGGAAATTGGCTATTAATGGTTGCAGATTTTGAAGTTCAGTGATGAAGAACAAAATTGACAGTGGCAGCGAAACCATGTTCTCAGCATTGACAAGAAAATTAACCATCTGAACAAATTGATCAAAGATCAATTTAATTTCTTCAATAAGGAAAGGTGGAACGATAGACTTTCACAGTTGAAAAAATACTCTAAGCAACTGTGGAAGATTACTAGGCTGGTTAGCAATTGCAAAAGCAGTCGTCATTCCTTAAGGATACATCAGATGCTAGCAACTACAGACCAATTAGCCTGCCAAACTCCATCAGCAAAATCTTTGAAAAAAATTATTTTGAATCGATTACGACTGTTTATTAAAACCAACAACATCTTTGTCATCAGCTTTAACAAGTTTAACAAATGAAAGACTAGATTTTTTAATCTAGACTTTCATTTGATCAATGCATCAATCAATTAAACAATTTGTGGAATCAATTACAAACCACAACAACTCTCAAATTAGAAAACATGTCGATTCTAATTTTTTCTCTCGCTGTTTTATTGTTTACAATTGTAATTGCCGAAAACACACGAGCAATTTTATCAAAACACAGAAAATTAACGCAAAATGGATCGTGGGTTTTCGGCCTAACGATTCTGATATGTTACAATATCATAAAGCAACACAAATCGCCACGACCAGATGTGAGATGAACTTTCGAACTTTTGAAATTTTTATTTTCACCAAGGCCCCATATTATCACACCTTGATCGTTGCAAATACAAATCGCTCATTAAACAAGGAAAAATTCTTCTAGCCTATTTACGACTGGTAATTACCAGTTTATGAGCGACTGAATTTTTCTATTTCCTTTGTTATATAGACTTTTACAAACAAATCTCGACAAAAAACTTTGAAATACCTCAAAGCGCTAAGACAAGAATTCATGATGGCTTGATCTGTGTTAAGAGGTTATAATTCCAACATTAAATTTCTAATATAAAAGTGCTTTGTGAGTCAATGTAATTTCAGTGAAATTGTTGACAAGAATATCATAAACCTTCTGTCGAGGCTTCTGTTATTTAATCTTAAATTAATCCCATATTATACAACCAGGGAAATTATGTGTTCAAAGGGATTTCGGTTGGAATATGGATAAAAGACGACAACAGAATTTCGTGTGCTTACAATTTACTAAATATTAAAAAAAAATCAAAACGTTTTTCATCGTTCTTGTTTCTTTAAAATGATGACAATTAACTTGCTTCGAAACTTACTTTTATTTCGTTTAATTTGCAAATTTTTTTCGAGGTGGTTAGGAGGGAGCAATTATAAATACGAATTATTTCCAAAAATAACTTTCAGCATGAAAATCTGCAATAAAGAATTTAATGTAAAACATTGAAATGATCTTTCGGTGATGTACACGATAGAAAATAGTTATTCCTTATGATGAAAATGGTACACTCACGGAATTGTGAAAACAAACACATTTTCTGTTTCTTTGTTTTACTCGAGTTTTTGATTTCTCCATATAAAATGCATGCAAAATTCACAAAAAACCAGTAAACCACAAAACAGAAAATCTGTCGGTTTTCAGAATTCCGTGAGTGTATAATGCAACGAGTGGTTTTTTAGAAAGCAAGATTTTTCCGAACCTTTTAGTAACGCCAAAACGCCATACCCGAGGCCATACCTTTCCACAAAAGAAGTAACAGATTAAATGTTTTCTACGCGATAGAAATGCCGTTTGGAAAAGCTTAATTCAAATTTTGATAATTGATGAGGTGTGTCAAATTAGTGTTTTGTGGTAATTAGTGGCTTTGGTATTTGTTTTAGGCTGCAATTATTACAAACAAATGGTCAAAAGAAAATGGACAAATAAAATATATCCGCAAGCGTAGCGGCACATATTTTCAAATAAATAGAAAACGTGAAAAAAAATGATTTTCACAATGCAATTTTTCCAATATCTGCTATTAATACTAATAATAATTCATCATAACGGAAAAATCGATATCGGGAGTTCGGCGGTGTATTATTCTCACCCCAAAAATTAACAGGCAAAATTGCATATTGTATAATATGATTCCTCCATGAGATTTATGGTAAAATGTCACAATATAAGCGCGTACCTACAGCCATGGGTACACTGCTCTTTCCTTCAATGATATGCACAACGGTCTGGCTTGATCAATTTGATGTCTCTTACACTGGGCGGCATTGTCATGTAAATGAGCATTTCGATGCACTTTTGATGTTTTTGGATATTATTAGTCAGCGAAGCCCTGAACAAGGTTCCTCAAAAATGTTTGATTTTCATCCGTACCGTCGGCGACATTAGTGCATAGCCCATCCTGTCTACAGAGAGAGAGTGGTGGAAAACTGGTTGTGGTTTCAGTCGATAGTGCCTGAAATTCTAATAAGAATTGTACATAAATTTGGTACCCTAACTGCAAGTGAAGCCGGCGGAGACACGCTAAAGTTGAAAAAACGTGATTTTCAAACAGTCATAGAGGCGTGTATACTTGAAGGATGAAGCTTCAAAATAGTTCTAGCAGTAGAGCAACATTTCCTCTACCAATAATCAAAAAATTATTTTTGGAGACAGTCTACGCAGAGGCGGACAGTAGCTCAAAGTTTTTCCCTCATATTTGGTAAAATTTGCAGGTTTCAAAGGCAACTGAGACGCACTTATTAAAAATTTTTGTAATTAAAACGGGTACGTCTGAAATGCTGGAAGTCTCAGCTGACCATCGATAGCACACATGCAATTACTCATGTCAACAGTGCCGATATGTTGGATGAATAAGTGAAATGTGTCCTTCTCCAGCTAAAATTTCAAATTTAAGAAAAAAGAATGAAGAAATTTAGCAACACTCAATTCAGTTTCAGAGAAACATGCAGCCCACACGAATCGATGCTAAAGTAAATTGAAGGCAGGATTTTATCTTTTCCTGTTTCGGTGTTGATGATTCAGTTTAATCACATCCCCTTGGATGGAATTCCACTGATATATTCTTTGATATTCAGTCCTACAATCGACTATTATCGACGAAACTTTATCCGACCCCGTCATACATAGCCCAAAAACTTATTGGCAAAATCGTCGTCTAATCGATGACTGTAACCCCAAAATAAAGAAAAAGTTTATTTTTATTAACAAAGTTTGAAAGTTTCTTTTGACTGGTGCGTGACACGATGAAATAACATTCACTATAAACAGGGCAAATTACGTTTTGTATATTACACAATTAGGATAGGTTATGGGTTGTTATTCAATTTTACACTCTTAGCGCTTGTATATGCTTACCATGTCTGCTGCATGTGAATAAATTTGATTTTAAACGAAATTTTTATGTGAGAAAACGATTAATATTTCTTTAATGGGACATAAGAGCTGTGTTTCGTGTTCTAGCATTTATTTTGACTCAATCGTTCAATCGCCTTGGGGATATGATGCTAAGATAAGGAAATTGGGATGAACGCCCAACACTTAACTGATTAATGCATTACTCGCAAGTATTAGAATAAGGGATGTGACACCCCCTAACTAAAGGTGTTAACGTAAAGCTCCTCAAAAGTGGATGCTTCCGCATTAATTTATTTCACCGGAAACGTACACACATTTAAACTAAAACGTTTTCGGTAAAACGTAATTTTTAAGATTACCGCCGACATTTTACTTCTACTGTGTGATCTCTTTTGAACCTCACATCCCACCAAACCACAATATTGTTGTTTGTTTACATGATTGGCCATAATAAATTTTCTATAATTCCGTTGGCTTTGATGAATTTTTGGGTCAACTGATAAGCGAACTGTTAAAAAAACACAAAAAGCACATTTCCGCACAAAATCACCGAAATTATACAATTTTCACAACCGACACTAAATTTTTGTGTTGGTGATTTGACGTTTCAAAAACAATAAGTTTGTTCCAAGGCCATATGAATTGTCAAATTTCATCCACAGAACCATCACCTCATGTGTAAATCGCGTAGGCGACGTGGCTCGATTTGTATGAAATATCACTAAGCGGCGTTGCTGTGGATGAAATTGTCGTTGTTCGGGTTGTCAAAGTTCGTGTTTACAGTTACTTGGAACAAACCTAGACTCATGTTACTATTAACGACTTTGACGACGATTTTCTTCGTTAAAACATATTTGACTAAGTTCAGTAGCTCGTTCAGAAACTCTTCCTTAAGTCTGGTGACGATTTTGACACTTCTTTCATATAAAATATGTCAAAATCTTCACTTTGGGTAACGAATTTTTAGTTACTGAACGAGTTCTAGAGTGGATGTGATTTGGGTGTGAAATTGAGTGGGAAGTGCTATTTTCATAGATTTTCTATTTGTAAAATCTTTTAAATGAGACAATATTTTGAGAATGCCCGATATACGAGTTTCATATTTCTCGTGTTTCTGCTAATACGTGAAAAAAAAATCACGAAAAAATTCAATCCGTATCAACTGAAAATAGATCGTAAACTCTAGGATTACTTCTCCCGCATCGAGTGCTACTAATTCACCTCTATGAGCCAAAAATGATATACATCGTCGATGTTCCCAGCCAAGTGATTCCATGATATTTTGGCGCAAAATTTGAATTCGCTAAGGGATCTTAAAATCTTTTGCCAAAATATCATAACCTGGAAATACTTAATTGGCTAGGAACAGAACATAGATAACGTTTAAAACTTTAAAAAATCTCAAACATAGTCAGAACTGAAAAGAGCTACTGTATAATAGGATGCGCCCTTTCTATAAAGGATCAAACAAAAATTATACTTCTTTCAATAGCAAATAATGTACGAAGAAATGAATGAATGCCGCATTTTTTTCGTTATTATTACATAGTAAGTTATTATCATTACGAGTAACTTTACATGCATAAACAGTAATGTTCTCTCTACGGCTCCAACTTTCTGGATTGTATATCAGATTTGACGTCAAATCAAATTCTAAAGTGTAAATAATCCAGCACAGCTAACCACAATCTATTCATAACATCATAGTTGATTAAGATAAATCCATTTCAATTTCCATATAAATCCGACAAGAGAACACGCTTTTACTCCTTCTTTTTTTCGCTTTCATACCAAAAATAATTGCCCTATAATACCTTAACATCCGCCAAAGTTTTTGAAAAAAAATCTACTTTTTTCTACGTACGATACCATAGCATACATGAAGTGTTCTTTCTTCAGGCTTTCTTGATATATAAATGCAAATTTCATAAAAAAAAGTTTTTCTCGCATATTACCCAGTGCCTTTGCCCTCACTTTCTGAAATCAGATTATAATCTTTGGCATATAGCGCAAAAAAAGCTAAAAAAAATTGAAAGAAATCAGATTTTCCTTTTACAACAACTATATAATGGAGAAAAAACGAACAAAATAAAAAAAAAGAAATGCGCCAGAGCAATGTGAAGGACCAACCGAGAACGGTGCCCGCACTATAAAGATATGAAGCTGAGATTATTTTATTCAAATCTAAATTTGTGTTGTGAAATGGTTTTTCTTTTCATTGCATCTTCAATGGAATAAAAATATATTTCATTTGCTTATAAAACGAAAAATTTGTTCCCTTGATGGCAATTCGATTTTACCCCAGCCAGAAGAATAAAAAGAGAGACCGCAAAAAAGAGAAAAGAACGCAAAAACTAACTGCATCTTTTATGCACTAAAACTGGAAAACTCTTGTTCCAATTTAATAATAAGAATTAAATTTGACTATGAAAGCAAAAAACCATTTTGAAATAATTCTGTCGAACAATTAGCGATTCGTATAAATAATAAAACGTTTGTTTGCTGTAAATGTTTAGCATTACCAGAGATTTGTAAGTCTATTTAAAGGGATCAATTTAGAAACTGCCGGAAATTTGTTAAAGCCAGAGCTTTACCACACTTATTTATCGCTACATCTAAACCACACACTGTGCGAATCGGTTTCGGCTAACTGGGTTGTTATTTATATAGTTTATTAATTACTCTGCAATATCCTATTAACGAAACAAATACACATACTCCTCACTCCGGTTCGATATATATAATACAGAATACTATGTGTAATATTGTGTAGTATGCTTTAGAATGTCCAGAACCATTCAATTTCGGAACAGCATGTGAAGTGTATGAAAGAGAAAATAAAACATTGGGTTCGATATATATCCAATCTATGGTGTAAATAAATGTCTGGTATATTTCAGTTTTATTTTTGGCAGAGCCTGATATTCGTTTTTTGACGGGGTATACCCATAAATATTTAATTCGGTTTCGGCAGTAAAAGACGGAAACATATACACACACTATGTGAGTGTGTAACAATTCGCTGAAGAGTACGGTTTGATAGGAAAGTTGTGCCTGTTACGTATATGTTGATTGAACTGTAGAAGATCATAAAGCACACTTTATAGATAATTGATGAACAAGAAAATGAATAATTTAGTGGATGAATGTAATCAATACTTTCGATTAAAATTATGCGAAATCAATATTACCGGGAGTTTATCTCATAAAATTTGGATGATTTGAACGCGAAAATCGAAAAATAATGAGAAAAGTTTTGAAATGAACGTTATGTTGAACATCACAAGGTCTGATCAATCAAATTATTATAACCGACAGGTTAATCGAACGCATAGAACATAAGTGAATCTTCCATAAACTTCGGCATAATATTTCTCTTTCAACGTGGAAATGTCTTTTGGATTAAGGAAAATAATAATTTATAGTCCCCAGAAGCAAAACGTCGTTGGCATACAAGACCATTGCGTCGCCAAGTTATATCTAGTTTTTTTTATTTACAGCACAACATTTGGCTCTTATACCATTTTGTTACTATCGTGTCTACGATCATACTACATTATTATAGAATATTACATAAATCAGATATGAAACATTATTCATAACAACGACGTCGTCATATAAGACTCTTTGCTAATAATTTTAGAAGCTTTGTAGAGTAGCCCTACTCACGTTAAAAAAATGTGGTTCAGATCCTTCGGAGTAATGTCGATTTCGTTTCATTATTGGACACTAAACAATTCTCTAGAACATCATAATTGACAAAAAATTGTTTCTGAGTCGCGCAACGCATTCAAAGTTTACATGAAAACGCATAGAAACGCATGGTAACGCATAGAAACGCATGCATTTTCGATTGCGTTGCGCGACTCAGAAACAATTCTTTGTCAATTATGATGTTCTAGAGAATTGTTTAGTGTCCGATAATGAAACGAAATCGACATTCCTCCGAAGGATCTGAACCACATTTTTTTAACGTGAATAGGGCTATTGTAGAGTCATTTCAAAATGTTGTTAATTTACTTCGAGTATACAAAGTAAATCCAACAACTTCAGAGAATACTTGAAGTAAAGCGATGAACTATTGTAACCTAATCAAATTATCAAACGATACAGTTTCACCATCTTAAACATTTATTGGCGGTGTAAAAGGCAGGATTGCGGTTATACAAAATTCGCGAAGATTGAGGAAAAAGGTATCCTCCGTGCGCAGGAACAAATTTAAGTTGAACCTCGTTGCATATTCATTTCCTTTCCGGATTGTTCTCTTAAAAAAGTGATTTTGAACATTTGATGTGCAAATAGCTCGTCGAAGGTGTAGTCTATGGCCCCGTTGTGGATACAGTCTATAATATATAGCTACAGTTTGTTTTCTATTAACGCAACTTTTCGACAATATGTTTTCGGTCAAAATGACTCAAGTAAAACTCGCCTATGACTTTAGCAAACTTTGTCTCAGAGGAACGCACTGCAAGCGTATAAGAAAAATGTTTCCAGATTTTTTTTTACAATGATAGCTTTGTTCGATGCACTGTCCCGTTTCAGTACTCTATTTAGAGTACCACTCATGCTTGAAGTGCGTTGCTTAGAGGGTTTTTCATGAGAACCTATAGGTTTGTTCCAAATAACTGTAAACCCGAACTTTGACAATACGACCGCCGACGATTTCATCCACAAAGATGAACATAACCTAAACGTCAACCAATTTCTTTAAAAAAATTTTGTTAAAATTTTCGTCAACCTAAAAGTTGAGGTTAAGTTGCTTTCTGTGGATGAAATTTGACATTTCGAAATGACCTTGGAACAAACCTATTGTCTACGAAATCAGTAAAAACACGAATTTACACAATTAGTATGAAAGCTGAAAGACAATGATTGCTGAAGTCATGGGCAATGCGATAACACACGACAGAGTAAAGTTAACCAGGCAGGAGCGCTTGTTTGACTAGGGACCTGAATAATCTAGTAGCCCTCGATATTTTGCGAATAAAATTTTTCAATTTATGTCAGTGTTCATTTGAGTTCATTTTCATCCCATGTATTAGGTCCCTTATTTGACGTTTCGAAAATGAACCGCTCCTGCCTGGTTTATTTTACGCTGCCGTGGATAACATTTTTACTTGCGTGATTTTTGTACCAAAAACAGTAGAAATATTGTCGAAAAATGAAACTAGCGCTGACCAGCCCTGTCGCGTTATATACGCTTACTTGTTTACTTCTGTTTTTCCAAGTATCGCCTAGTGTTTGATAAAGCATCTTGTACTTCAAATGTTGACCATATTAGTAGTAGATCATCGCTTATTTCTTTCGTCGCCGTCGTTTCTGAAGCGTGAGTGCTTCGAGTGACAGCTGCGAAATATAGTACTGTTTTGTATTAAAAATTACAGCGTCAACATTTGTTTGATACACTGTCCTGTTTCAGTACTCTATTTAAAGTACCACTCACACTTGAAGTGCGTTGGTACCGGCCATATACTATAGCTTTATATACACAAGTAATACTACATGGCCTGTAGTATTACTTGCCGTCTCCGATAGGATTAATAGACCCACGGCAGTATCAATATTTTCATATTTGTTTCAACATGGCATATCTGATGCTATTTCTGATATTTGATGTACTTTTTCAAATGGTAATTTATGTTTCATTTTGATTGTCTACAAAAATTAGAGGATATTGCCCCTTTATCGTTTAATTGAATAAATATAGGTCGCAACCCGCGACTGTTTTTTCTTTCTTTCAATTTTATCTTTCGAACGGGTGTTCCTCTTTTTGCGTGTTTGTTTGCTTCGCTAATATTGCTGCAACCATAAACGTGTTCAGAATTATGGTCGTTGGCGACGACGACGACGTACCCATTTTTCTTAATTTAATAAAAAAAAATTATCATAAACGTTGAGTCAAATAAATTAATTATTTAATTAAATTTAACAACTCTCTTAATAAGCCAGACACTTCTCTGTTACATTTCAAATTCACTCGGATATACGTGACTGTGACATCAAACTCCCAAACTCCCATGGGCTATTAAATATCACAAAAAGTGTTTTGTTGAAAGTCGAGGAATATACAAGCGAACATGTACAGAGATATAAGATATAGACATACAGAACTCGTCACCGAATTCAAGCACAGATATGAATATTAACCACAAATTTGTTTCTTCCACGTATTATTAAAAAAAACCAGATGCATCACGAGCAGGCGATAAATACGAAACATCATCGTCAAACACCGGATATAGTAAATACATGAAATTGAAAATTCGTAACGTTGGCCCTGGTGATTTTGGTTCCTATAGATGCGTTGCTAAAAATTCGCTCGGTGAAACGGACGGACTCATCAAATTAGATGGTAAATAATAATGGAAATAACAAAATTTGAAAATTTATTTATTCATCAATAACCGAAACCACAGTAAATTGAATTTCACATTTCACACGCACATCAAATATGTACACACCATAGACCGAATTTTTTACTGTTCTGTTCACGTGCAAATTTCCAATTTTTTTTTACTCTCTGTTTTTGTGGCGATCATTATTATTTACTGATCAATGATTTTCTATTATTCAAAATCATTTATAGAAATTCCGGCTCCAACCACCATCATGACCACAGAGCTGTATTCGAATCGATCCAACGGTGAGAATGTCATTTTTAATTTATAAATGGAAAAAAATATCCACTCTGTTGTCGGCATGGACCGTATTTACAACAACGCAAGGAAAATGCTTCCATTTCAATTATTTATTGTTTTCTACATCAAGCAATAATAACAATTTTAAATTTATTCATCCGTTCGTTGCAGGTAAAAGACCGCATCGAAAACCTGACACGCAAATTTTGGGAGATTATGGAGTGGAAGAATGGAGAGACGGAGGTAAGAGATGGATTTTTCAGTACTTTTTTTATTAACTTCAGTAATATATTTTCGGATGCTATGCATAATGTATTCGATGTAAAGAAGTGGAACACAGCGTCAGATTCGCTTGAAGGAAGTACATACATACTTATACTCTACGTTCTGCATACAAAACTTCTTTGCTTGTAACAAAATAAATTTTTAGTCTGATGTGTCAGAACATATTTTCTAAAGTGATGTGAGGCTGCATTAAATTTAGACTTATACATTCCAAAGGTGGCGATAGCTTTCTGCCAAGATAAACCCGTTATTAGCTTTTCGTTCTTCATAATTCATTCAGTTGTCCTTACCTAAAACGTTTGAGTCTCTGTCCGCACATATTTTCCGTTCAATTTAATGACACCGAATAGTTAGTTACCGACGCTCGACGGTTACTTTGCATATAATGTGACTACCGCTGTACCTTTGTTATTGTTGCGAACAATTCACATTAGACTGATACGGACCCGGTTAGATTTTGCTTCTTTCTTTTATGTGATGCGCTTTAGATTGCGGAGATGAAGTTAGATGTAATGCAATTTTTCATGAAGATATTTTAAAAATTGCACGTTCTGCTGTTCACCCAGCCCGCGGTATATTATTTATACCTTTTGATGTAATTTGTTTTTGGATATTAAAACTTTCCTGTTTGGTGTATTCCTAACTACTTAACTTTCTTTCTTGTGGCTTGTGGTCCATTATGGAGAGCCAGTTAAGAGTTCGGTGAAATGTGATGCAAATTTGTTGGTACTTTTACACTAAGTTTCCAATGGATGTGCCTCGACTTTACGTAACCATTTTTGTACTTAGTTTGAACCACCACTGAATCATATATTCTCTGCAAAAAAAAAATACCCTCGCCAACCACATGCATTTAAAATGTACCAACAAATTGATTGACCAAAATTCAATCAAAATTTAGATTGGTATCGCCTTCATCAACAAATTGTGTATGCACATTGCACATGCCGTACGTGCAGTGAAATCATATTGTTGTTGTCAACTTTCATTGCTTAGATTTTGTACGAATCAGAGTTTTCATTCTCACTTTCCGTATCTCCATATCTTCAGAGAAATAAATAGGTGATTTTTCCGTGGATCAGGATTTCTATTGATAAAAAGACAGTATGGAAAATTGAATGAAAAAAGTAAGTTGACGTATAAAAGTACACCTAAAAAAATCTTGTCCAGCTCAGCTGTAGTCTTTGTACGAATATACTGTACAAATTCGCGTACTTGTCGTAGCAGTAATATTTACAGCACAGCTGTATAAATGTACAGTTAAGCGAATGTTGATTGCCTGATCCAAAATTAAAAATTGTACAGAAAATATAGTCAAAATCCACCATTTTTCATTGTTATATTATTTAGAACGTTAAATTAGATTAACTAAATTGAAAAACAAAAAAATTAAAAAAAATCGCGCCCACTGCGGGGCTAGAACTCATGACCTCCGACACTCTAGTCCACCACCTTACTCATGCGCCAACTCAGAACTTGTGTTTGGCAAACATTATGTCAAAGTCTCCATAGTACTGTTTTTCTGAACATTAATGTTCAGTTGAGCACACGGCCTATTTTTGGAATTTTTTTTGGGAATTTTTTCCAAAACCAAAATATTGCCAAAAGTTTCCAAAAACTGCAAACGTCCAAAAACCGAATTTTTCCATAATTTCGAACTGTTTTAGCAACTCCGGAGCTCAGCCTTATGTTTTAGCCGGCTCCCAATGATTTATGTTTGATTATTGACGCTCTCATCTTTCAAATTAATCATGCTAGTCTTCATTTGAAACCTGATAGTGTCAAGAAATTCAGCAGTTGCCAAAACCGTTCGAAATGGTGGAAAAATTTGGTTTTTGGACGTTCGCAGTTTTTGGAAATTTTTTGATAATTTTTTGGAAATTTTGGAAATAATTTCCGAAAAAATGTCCAAAAATAGGCCCTGGTTGAGCAGTATTTAAATTGAACTTCAAAAGTTCTCATATTCTTATGCTGTTGTGCTGTAATGTAATATCAAAATATTGAAAATAATTGAAAAAACCCGAAAAATTTGATTTTATTCGAAAAATGTGTTTTTTCAATTAGTAGTTTTCATTTTTTGAAACTGATTGTCCGAACTTAGTCCAAACTAGGCATGCCCTGAATGAGTCCTGAAAATGAGTCCGAAAAACATCCTTTTTCGACCTTCTAAGGTCAGCCACTAGCAACCAAAAGTGACTAGAGACTATCTGAGGCCTGTTTTGAGATCTAAGCGCAACCTTTCAAACCATGTATAGATCCATCATAGACGAAATGGGTCCGATTTGGATAGGTGGATTTTCAAAAGAATTCCTCACAACAACTTTTAAAGCCTTTTACCTCTTGAGAAAACAGATTGTTGATATCCAAAATAGAATGTATCGTCATTTGCAATTGTTTTTGTGAAACATTTGTCAAAATTTGCGAAACTTTTGACAAATATTAGAGGACGCCAGCTTTTTTGGACAAAAACGATAATGTCCAACAATAACAATAATGCCCCGTCAAAAATGGCGACCATTGTGAATGCATACAAATGGACAAGTCAATTTTGTATTTATTTTTGATTTTTATTCTAAAAGTGCGTCCGGATCTATATTTTATTACTGCAACCCGTAGATCTAATTTGTAGGAAGCTAACGACATTAAGCTGGAAAAAATCTGTTCATCTTTCAACGCGCTGTTCGACAACAAACATCATCCACTACACAACAAACACGTGCTTAACCTGCAAGCGGAACATATAATGTTTAACGTCGTACAGCGTGTTGTAAAGTGAAACAATTTTTTCCAGCTCAATGTCGTTAGCTTCCTACAAATTAGATCTACGGATTGCAGTAATAAAATGTAGATCCGGACGCACTTTTAGAATAAAAATCAAAAATGAATAGAAAATTTACTTGTCCATGTGTATTCACAATGGTCGATATTTTTGACGGGGCATTATTGTTGGGAATTATCGCTTTTGTCCAAAAAAAGCTGGCGTCCTCAATTAGGCTCTGTTGTGCATTGCACAACACAATCTTTTACTTCAATAGTTTTAACTTATGACATGGGCGTATGCAAAAGAATAATTTCTTCAAGGTTTCTTTAGGGGGGACCAGTTTCACAAATTTTGACAAATGGTTCACAAATGTTTAACAAATTTTTGTGAAACATTTGTGAAACTTTTGACAAATATGAGGCCCTGGGTGGGACAACGGGTCACCTCTGAGCCTTGATCAGAAATAATCTAAATCTAATGGACTATTCTTCAATTGCTTGGTAAACACTTTTAATGTGTTTCGTTTCGCTGGCGTGATCTCAGTAGCTTAATCTTATATCGTATTCGTAGCTGACAGAAAACGAATTTGGTTAGGGAGGGGCATAAATGCAGGAAAAAGTCGATTTATTTCAGCTTGGTAGACCTTCTCGTTTAACCTACTTAATTAATTGTAAATTTTTTTCAAAGAATTTTCAATTATTCTCTTCGAAACTGAGTCAGAGTCTGTAAAGTAAATCTTGCATCTTTCTTATATTTTCTATTAATATCATTTTGTCAACATTTTTTAGTTTTAATGACGAAATTTTTAAAAGTTCTTTTCGGTAGAAATACTTTCAAATTGTCATAAACTCCCAACTGCCGAACTTGCAGCTTTATATCTCTACAGCACTAAGAAAAGACTTGAGTTTTCATTCCTTTTTCCATTTGTAAAGAATAATTACACAATATTTACGTTTCAAACACAAACATAACTTTTCCCGGGTAGTACGGAAACGGTTCCGTTCGAAATTAAAATGCATAACAAAATCAAAATCAAACAGGTATTCACTCAAATTAAACTGACAAGCAAAAAAAAACCATCCTTATTCTGTTGCAGATTACAATGGCGACTTTACATCACCGTCAAGAGGGCCGCCACCCATTCGCCACCCACCGGGTGCATTTCACAATAGCGTTTCGTCTTCGAGACTTTTTAGTTTCTTTAGAAATTTAGTGTTCAGCAATAGTTTATTGTACGCTTGCCGACAATTGTTTTGCAGCTACAGCACAATGAGATTCGCAACGAGATGAAACTAGAATGTACCCATAAATAATGTATATTAAAATATAGGGAAAAGAGCGCAAAAAAAAACCAAACAGAAAATGGGAAATAAAACGTGAAGTCAGCATCAGCAGCAGACTGCAACCGACGTGGAAACGCTTGAATTAATGATCCTTAACCCCCAAAATGGAATAAATAAATGAAAATCTTTTTTTAAACGGAAAAAATTGTGTAAATTGCAGAATAAAAAATAATAAAAATCTTGAAACTAAATTATAGAAAAACTGACTACGACGACTACGTAAATTTGACTGCTAAGAGTGATCCTGAAGTATATATGGAATATTTAAATAACTGAACGTATTTTTTAAATGGACAGTGGATATAATAATTTATGTAAGAGAGAGATATAATAGCGAATATTGAACTTTATATAAATGGAAATGGATGTTAACTAATCAAATAGCTACCGAAAAAAAATTCCTCTATCATTATAACCTCATGTCTCTGTATACACATTATGCATGCATTTTAAATCTCAACTTGAAAGCAACATTATCCTTTCCAGTTTAGACGAAACCAAAATGAATTAGCATCTGTTTCTTAGGGCAGTAAAAAAACTCGCTTGTAAATATTGTAAATTTGTGTTGAGAAACAAATAGAAAAAAAATTTAAACCAAAAAAAACCTAACTATAACAACAACAAAAGATGTAAACATAAAACGTGGTAAGTATTAGCATTCATTCACTTCGACGTATAAATAAAAAAAATAAAAAAATAAAAACAACGACTAAACCATATTAACTACTATTGAATATAACAAATAATTCCTGAACGTTTATTATGCAACATCAAAAATTATAACTAAACTTTTTGTGAAAATTATGTTTACAGAAGCAAAATATGCGGGGCTATATAATATTGTAATGTAACGAACGAACGACGACGAACTCGAAGAGTCACAAACGCGCGTAGCAAACATTTATTATTATGAATTTCCGAAAGTTTATTGTTTGTTGAAGATTTATTACAATGTTCTGTGTGTACAGGGTTCAGATTTTGATACGACTTAGAGTTTAAAATACGACCATATAACTCACTGTTCGTATAAGGCAAACATTAACTTAATTAAAGTTTTGCAATAGTCACCCATTTGAAATGTCGGCTTCGGAGAATCGTTAATGTTTTAAATTATGGACGAAGGAAGTATATAGTTTAGAGCAGCGCGACATTCATTTTTTTCGTTCTCGTTTAATAAAAATTTATTCCCGGATGAAATGACTTCTTTATAGCATGCTTACCGTGCTGTGAACTTAAAAAGGCATCGGATTTCTATAGCTCATTGTTTACTGCTAAAATTGAAAAGTTACTTGAAAATGAGTCAAATCCTGAGAATTAACTGGGGACGTTTTTTTGTGAATCTTTTTTCCATATTTCCAGAGTTTTCCTAATTTTCTCAAATAATTTTTTGTGAAAATTTAGGAAAATATTTCCCAAATCTAGTCCCTGCAACTAACAAAGCTGAAAAGAAATTTGTATTCCAAGTATGGGTCTTAACAAAAGCTCTCTAAAGTCAACAAAAACTAATAACACCCTATGGGGTGAACATTGCAGTGTACATGAACAACGAACCTAAAGCGATGAGTTTTACCTCTATAAGTGCGATAGTATTCAGAAACGAAATGAAGAAAAAAATTTCAATAAAAGATACAGACAGTACCGACAGTCTCTTCAAATTCGTAGCTGCCTTGTCATGTAATGAAGTAGAGATAAGCATGAAAAATGAGTGCTCTATATTTACAAGCGGGAAGTGTACCACTATATGATCGAAAAGTCTGCTAGTTTTGTTGTTAAAAATATCGGCAGATTTTTGGTACAAAGTCTAGTACTTCATTAACGTTAACAGACATTTTGCTATAATAAGACAACAACAGACTCTTTGTTTATTTTTGTCGTCGTTGTCAATAATAGAAGATTATCCCATTTCCGTTCTGTTTATATGACAATGAACTTGAGTAGCTCGATATTTACGTACTTTAGCAAAAAAAATACGAGGTGGACTAGAGCTACAGAATATTCCTCTTTACCACTCTATCTCAAAGACCACTTAAGTGTTGTATGCTACATTCATTGCTCACTTGAATTTCTAACAAATATCAAAATTTCGCAATACTTAGCTCGTCAATGTTTCTCCTAACTGACATTTGTGTGTGTAGTAACATTATGTTAAGGGCTGATTTTACCATGAGTATGAAATGTGCTGCCTGACATAAAACTCACTGATCTGGCGATATAACTCACTTAAGTTGCAATTGTGAAAATTCGGCTTCGGTTCTTGTTACATAAAAATATTTGAATTTTAAAGGATTTGGATCCATTGTCATTTGAATATTTGGAATAAAAAGAGATTCTCCAATAATTGCATGATGTTTCGGTTCGGAATTTATACGCAATAAAACAGAATAGCTTGTCATCGTCTGAAAAAAACAAACAAATTTACAGAAAATTTACGAACACCCTTTTTTCAGCAAGGTTTATGTTGAGTGCCAAGTTTATTTCTTTTTTTTTTCTCCCCCCGTTTGATATTAGGTGTTCGTGTATGCTGTGTTATGAAAATCACATAAAATGCAATAATAATTTAAAAGTCGAATGCAATATCCTTTTCTGTGCAAGAAGAAAATACGTGCCATTAATTTATGTTTTCCCATTAAATATATACGACAGAGTGTGAAATTGTTATAAGAAGGGAACGAAATTATTACTTTCCATAGAATTTTTGTTATTATTAAACGAAGAGTGTAGTGTAAGGTGTACAACACACGTTTATACATATATATAAAAGTCGTTATTTTTTCGCAAATTTTACAACCTTTCACTCTATTCGTTTACTGAAATTTACATTAACAAATAGACATTTTTATGCTTTTCCAGCGAATTTTTGTAGAAAAAGTTAATATTCAAAAGTAGGAAAAAAATCCACCGACGACGCATCGTTGCAACAATGAAGTCAATTTTGATGAAGCAGCAATGAAGTAAATTTTGATGAGAAATGTCTTAATAAATGTTTGCTATAATAGAAATTTGATGACTTTTCAATATTCAATAAGTAGATATTTAATGAAAAGAAAATGAAAAAGTTTTATGGATTGACGGAAAGCTTTCATGTTATGCAATATAAGAGATAAACCTAACTATACGCTACAAGAAAAAAATTGCTCCAACTGAAATTTATCTGTAAATAATGAAATTGCTTGAAAAAAAGGAGGATAAATAAAACGAAATTTGATAAAAAAAAATCTGTTTTTGAATTGGTTTTTGAATAAATTATTTCAGGATTTACTGTCGATTGACTGTTGAAAATTGTTGCTATACTTGTGAAATAGTCAGCCAACCAAACCGATTTATCGTCGTAGAAAATTGAATTCTGGCGCGTCATATATGTTTCCTGATTCGGAAGATTTTATGGTTTGTATTCGCCTAGTCGGTTGGCCTGTAGAGGCGCCACATTTTTTTATAGTACTTCATTCTTACTGGACTCTTTTTTTTGTGAAACAACTTCACATTGATTAATTCCTATGAAATGTCACAGCAGTGAAGTTGGTTCACATGAAAATAAGCGCAGTGACAGCAGTAATTTTATGACAGAATGTACTAAAATATGGGAAAACTCTATTACATTTCTTCTTAGTTTCTAAACATCATTCTCCTATTATTATAATCCACATATATTCTATTTCAACAAATGAAGTACTGGATTTATATTTTTGTTCGATAACGCGCATTCGACCTGGTATGTAAGAAATGACAAAACGTTAGAATCTGGCCTGTCATTTGCTGAACAACTATATCCAAATCATCCAAAACGTTTTTGTTTTTTTTTTTTCATTCGCACAAATTTTTCTTAGAAAGAACTGTGTACTTGACCGACACATAAATTCGTTTTAATCGAGTCTCAAATTAGTACTATAGAACTAGTGGATAGTTGGGAAATTTTCTACTTTCTGAAGTGATCAGATCAGTTTCGAATTCACTTGATCTGAAATCTGAACAAATTTTCATACAAAAATTTTAGATGATCAATTTTTAGAATGATATGTTCTACAGTCTTACAGTTACTCGATCTGAGAATAAATTTCCTGCAACGGTGTTGAGAAAAGTGGACTTTTCCATTTGTCATTCGGGTGCCGGGTCATTCGGGGCCATTTTTTGTTTTTCTATATTTTGCTTTCTGTCATTAGTGACGAAACCGATTTTGTCACTGAGTGACGACATTGAATTTCATATATACTTTTTGTCACTCATTTTGAACTATTAACCGTTGATCGTTCAGTTAATTCGCTTCGCTCGTTTAATAACATATCATTTAGTGACAAAGACAACCCTATTTCTCAACTTGTTGCATATTGAATCTAAGTTACTGAAACATCTGTACAAGTCTATTTTGAAGGAAGTTACTGACTAGTTTACAAATGAAAGTCCATTTTTTCACACTTTCCCACAATGAACTCATATAATATATTATGAGAAGGAGGACATGAAAAACGGAAACAAAATTCTAAAACAAAAAGAGACATTAACTGCTGTCACGACTTTTTGGTTCTTTTTTTTCGGTATAATTTCTGTATTTGTATGAATAGATTTTGTAGAACCTGGAACATATGTCGCAACTGCACTTTCAAAAAAAAAACTTTTAAGAAGAGTTTATTTTCAATGTTCTACATCTTGAAAAACATAGCGTTTCTTCAGTAAAATTGTTATAAAGTAAGAAAATATGGTTTTACTGTAGGTCATCTAACTTTCGACAAAGCCACGTGCTTTATATTCTGGACTATAAATTCTAGGTACACCACCAATGAGATGGGTGGGCTCGCTTGATTCACTGATCAAATATAGTGTTATATGAACAATTGTTTTAGTAAGTATCAATGATTGCTACAATAATTAGGTCGGCCTGAAAATTTTATTTGTGTCTAGGCGGTATACGTATAAAGAGTTTAGTAAAGTCTATAGAGAACAATATGATTGCAATATTCGAGCGTTTATTTGAAAAGCAAAATAAATACGTCCATACATCACAGAGTTGTGGTTGCACCACATTTTATTTGTATACCATGAACGTTTAACCGAATAGAATTTCATTAACTCTTTTACTGAACATAAATTCGCTCAGTTCTAACTTACAACCATGTATGTGTATACACCAAGAAGATGTTGGTCAATATTAATAATTTTTCGAATGACAACATAAAATTACAAAGTGAAACAGATTCATCACAAATATGACTCTTTGTGGGAAAGCAAATATTTGACAAGCGAGCAGACAAAACGGAAAGATTCTTGTTTCTCCACTCATCATATATTCTCGATAAAATTAATTTCATTCTAAAATCAACAAACAATTCCCTTATGCAAAAAGCAACAGAACAACCAACAAACACAACCACTTCAATGAAATGATAAGGTAAATTTCAATCTCTCTGGCAAAAGCTGTTACGATGTTTCATTCGAGGAAATATATACATACATGACATGAGTGTGTACACCCTAGCAAATCTGTATAGGCTTTAATATGCTACTGATGCTTCTCCACTTCAGTAGTAGCAGTAATTTTGCAAACATTGTATAATACGAGAGTTTTTATACATATAATACAAAATGAAAGAAGAGGGCAAAAAGTTTTGTTTTTATTTATTTTGATCGTCCAATGTGATGTTTGCGTGTGTTTGATGTTCATAAATCATCGCTGAAATATTGACGTAATTTTTCAATAAAGCTTTTCACGTACTTTCCTTCATTTCACTCTTGTTCTACGCTGTTGTATAACTGGAAGTTTTCTAACTTCGTAGAGCAACTTTTTTTTTCTCGTTCAAGAAATTGATTTAAGATTTTAAAAAATACAGAACGCTTGGTAACTAGACGTTGGGGAGTAATTTTAAATGGGATAAATCTTTTTCGCGTACCTAACTAGAAAAGATAAATGTGTTTAGTTTCGAAACTTAAAAAAAAATGAGCGCAACTGTCGGAGTGTTCGAGACAAATTTGAAAATCTCTACATTTATGCTTCCGTTTAGAGGCATTGCTATGCGGCTTATAACATACTGGAAATTATAATTAACAGTCTAAACCGTCTCGAAATTTGCAACACGATTTCTTCTACTTCAATTATATCAAGCCAACCGATTTCAATTTTCTTATTGACATTAACAGTTACAAAACGTTTTGCGAAACATAACACAGATATGTGTGTAAAGCATCCAGAAATATAAAGGGAAGAAACATATTTCCAACATCTCCTGCGATATTATATCCAATTTAAATATTATTTTCGATTGAAAAAGTCGTTCGTTTCATGCAAGATATGTTTCAAATCAACAGAAATGCCTTTTCAGCAGCAGTAGTCTATGATGTTCTTTTCTTACGAGGTGGTGTATAAAATTCCATTATGGAAGGTGTGATCAGTTATTGTCGATGAACATTTCCATTTTTTTCCATATTTGACACTCGGTACATATACGTACAATATGCGAACAGATTTTAAATTGCTCTTAAAAAAGCTCACAATTTTCTTCCTCTTTTTTTCATATACTGCTATTACCATCTACACAGCACATCACATCCTAATTTTCATGCCCTTTTTCAGGCGTTTTTCTGCTTTGTGTATGCTGGTTGAAAACCCGATGTGAGAGAAAATAAAATAAAAATGTCAATTTTTCACAATATTTATAAATCAGTTTTTCACTTTCATTGTCGTATTATGTGTTGGGTATGCTTGTATATTTCTCATTCTTCTCAAGTTTGAGTTTTTAAGCATTTTTTTACATAAATATCTTTTATGTTTTCATTGAGTGTGTGTGTATATTGTCGATATGCTATGGATGGTGATATGGTTCCGATACGATCGAAATAGAATTGAATATCCAAGAAAATAGGAAGTAAGAAAAAACAAATTCATGGAACAAAGGACAGAGATTTTCTAAATTCCGTTGAAAGGTCAAAAAAATTTATTCGACATTCACATACAAAATCCATAGAGTTTTATTCGACTACTCAATATTTTGTAGACGTCTGTTATTGATAATGATGATAAAAATAAACGACACTTTGAAACTAATACACCGGACTGAATGTTAACAGAGTTGAAGTAAAAGATTTTGCATCACCCTCTTGAAACTAGCTAGATCAAAAGAAGTATTAGAACTGATACTAACGGATATGATGCTGTCTGTTAAAGATTGAAGGTTAAATTCCTTTATAGCTCTATAAATAATCTCTTCTTTATTGACAAGCGAAAAAAAAAGACTGTTCACAGTGGCGCAGCCAGTAAAAAATCGAACTTTTAAAAAAAAAAATTACAATAAATAAAAATCATCTACTCTATTAGCTCCTAATGTTCCCAAAATGCATGCCGTGTTCCCTCCCTGAATGGCAATTGAAATTTTCTGTAATAAATAATCTGTTGAACGTGGTTCTCATGAAGCAGCCTTCATGATTTATCCCAATTTTTGAACAAATTTCATAGTTTCTGGCCCCATACAACCTAAAGTTTCGAAAGCTAACGGAGTGAACAAATAATTTTCTTTCAAATGTTTGTAATGATTATGTTTAAATCTTTCCGCCTTATCCGCAATTGACCGTTTTTTCTTGCTAAATTCCTTAATGTATGAAGGCGCTAATGTATCCCTAATTGTTACATCCCATAGATGACTCCATGACTCCAAGGAATTAAGGTCATACCATCCGGCCTTTTACCATCATCTCTACATATTCCTGGTGGTTGTATAATATTTGGAAATCCTGCTGAAGAAAATGCACGTGAGAAAATTTTGTTAACTTCATCATGTTCAGCTATTTTGGCTTTTGTTATCATCTTGCATGATAGACCATGTAAACCATTCTTTTTGACCATTTCGCCACAACCACATCTATGTTCCTCGCATAAATTAGAACCCAAATGAAGACCAACAGCAATTCTAGCGGAGTTATTATCTAAGAGTAACCCCAATTGGCTCGATGGAACTACTTGCAGCCACTTTGAAGATTCTTTAGTTGATGACGCAAGTAGTCTTGCACGAGCAACGGGTTCACTAGATGCAAACATCTCGTCAAACTTACTGTTAATCCTTGGCAGATCCCAATTGTTTCTTTTTCTTTTCATCATTCTCTGGAACGAAATCTCGAGGAATTTCCTCAATTAACTCCAAAGTATTTGAATCGATCATTGGGAAATTGAATTTTCTCAAAATCTCATTTGATAACTCTAAAATAGAATAGACAGAAGACAGATAAGCTGGCACTGCAATATCTTCTACTTTCCTAATACCTAAGCCACCCAATATCAAAGGAAGAGAAGCCTGATCCCAAGCAAAACCTGATACCTTAACATTCGCAATGTTCCCGAGAGTTGATCGATAAATCTCGTCGACCTGCCTCAGACGATCTACTAAAAGATACGTTTTAGAAGAACGCAACAATTAATTGAACCTACAGCTACCCAAGGACTTCCTAAATGCACATAAAGCTGGGTGCACAACCATCAACATCAAGCGATCACACATCATCTTTATATCCTCAATCTTCGACGAAAACATCCTTTCTAAACCTAACTCAAAAATAGGTGAGCCTAGAATCTCAAGAGAAGATTCATCAACCTGTCTAACCCCTGGCAACAAAGATGAAATTTCACCATACTCTATAAAAATTCATTAGAAAACCCTTTGAACAAATGGAAATTCCTCTAACACTTACCAAAATTCTGTAAAATGAGAACCCTCTGAAAGCTGAAAAAAGTTCTTAAAAACCAAAAAAATCTCTGTAAAAAATTCTTTCGTTTATGATTTGTTGACCTTAAGATTTTCAGAAGTTGGTCACAGATCAGGGCTTATTTCGGGGAGATTAAATTTCTAAAATTTCCACAATTGCAGCATCACTTTCTGACGATTTTTCTAAAAAGACGATAGCATATGTGCTATAAGTTCCTGTAGTGATTTTTGGATCTTTTAAGTTGTTTTTGATGTGTTTGAGCTTGGTCAATTACTTGATTTGCTGCAGATTTGAACCAGCAAAACACAAACAATTCGTTTCATCAGGTTGTTGTCCACAAAGATGACATCTGATTGAATCAGTTATTAGGTTGCGTCTTGGATTTAATACAGATAACGTCTCGTCTCTTTGTATTACATAAATTTGTTCGTTGGTAATGTCATTCAGTCAGTTAAGCGAAAAGCCCGTGTTTGTTGTATTAAAAAAAAACTAAATTCTGCAAAATTTTGAATCATCCTATATCTGTACAGGTACGGTAGACTCACCTCAAAATACTTATCAATTTATTCATTCAACTCTATGTTTTTCTTCCCACACGTTCTCTCTTATTTTAGTGTGAGTTTTTTGCTAACTATTTTGAGGTGAGTGAGTGTAATGAGGAATTTTTCTGTTTTGAGGCTACGTCTCTAGAAAAGCAACCCTGTCGCCTCTAAAATTGAATTATTAAGTCCTTTTTATTTAAAGAAAATTGAGATATCGCCAGGTTCATGCAACGAAATGTATTTGTGAGAAATTGTTTCTTCTCTACATCTAAAAGTCCATGATTTATGAAACATTTTACTGCAAGTAATTTTCATTTTCATTCTTAATCCACAGACGAACTTTTATGACTCAGATGAATATACATTTGTATTTTCCACAACATTTTTCTCTAATCGTTTCTCATCTATTTTTGAAAAAGGCCACTTCTTCGGTATACTTTTCACTTTTTATGAATTATTCGAGTTTAAGTAAGGGTAGACGATGGAGTTATGTATGTATATCACACAATTTGGTGGGTATTCTAAAATGTAGCGAGGACGTGCGAAAGCGCCATAAAATGAGCAAAGAAATGAAGGGAAAAAAATGTGTATCACCAGTATATGTACGTAGTGTTAGAGAGATATGTATAATACCGTGTGTATGATATGTATAATGTACGGTTCCTTCATTCAGCATTAAGCTGTCGTCATAGTATATGATACACTGAATATCGCGGTTGAAGCGTATCTCATTCTCAGCTCGCGTCGCGTTCAAGTATGAAAACAAAATTAAAATAAATGTGATGAATGGCTTGCGATTTCCGTCGCTTTAATGTAAAGGTATAATATAATGGTGGGAGTGTGTGTATATGATGTCATATTTCATCTTGATTAAAATGAATCTTTTTGCGATTTTCATATCACACGGAACGAAGACATGTTGAGCTTAAAAAATATTAATAATCTCTTTGTTATTCTTTCAACCTGGAAATGTTGCACCATAAAGCACATAATAATAAGTCATAATTCTACACAACGAGATTTTATATTAGAATTTTATTTTGAGCTTTCTTTCGTACTTTGTTGTACATTGTTGTGATTCAGTTGTTTAAATTGAATGTTTGAATTGATTGTAAACGGTTTTAATGGTTCAACGGAAAGCTTTATGAAAATTGAATAAAGACTTTAGCGAGATTGAATTGAAAATTCTTTTCCAGTTATATCACTTTGGAGCGATCATAATCACCAACAATTAAATCTTTTTATTCCGTTTTTATTGACAATCGTTGTTTGATATCGTCAAATTATCAATTATCCAAGGCAGACAATTTTGTTGTGCTTTCTCTGTTAGAAATAGTTATTTGTTCAACGAGGGAAGAAAAATTGGAAATTGTATTTATAGGGTGTTTCTGGTCAGAGCGTAGCGAGAGCAACAGTTATCCTGAGAAAATGTAATTTCTAACTTTTTCCCGAGTTAAACGCAACGTTTTGCGCAGTTTCAGGCTGAAAGTTTCAGCGAAGTGGAAAAAATGACCATGACTGCGTTGTGACAAATATGTTGTCATCACAAACAATACCAGACTGCAATTTACTAGGATAGATAGTTGCATTGACGATTATTATGTTGCATATTCTCTTCATTCCTGCTGATCGTTTTCCTCGTATAGTTCGTTTGTCTCCCAGTCAAGCTTAATTCATTTTAATTCGAAATGTACTTACAGGTTAAATACAACACCTTCATGCCAATGCAATAAAATCTTTTTTCGTTTTCCCAAAAACTTTTATTTTCATCAAAGTGAAAGTTTTAATTGTACCACGATTCTGCAAGTGATAGTTTGACACATAAAGTGGAAATTATTTCAGAAAAATACGAATGCAAATTCGCAAAAACTTTATTTCCTAGTCTAACTATTGCCATAATTTGGGTCAATATGTTTTGGGTTTTACTCCTGTTTCTATTTCTGCTTCGGATAACAATAATAAAACCTAATTGGAACGGAAGAGACACAATTCGAAATGAAAATTAAATAAAATGTCAACTGATTTTCAAGCTCTCCACTTTTCTGTGAAACGTTGTTGCTGTATAATGACAATATTGAGAACTAAGGCCAGGTATTCAAAGTTAAATTGTGAATTTTTCTATGATTAAATTTCAACACATATGAAGAATAGCACACAGATCTTGAAAATTGTCTGAAAAAGTTCGGAAGAGGAAAAATTTGTGAACAATAGCATTTATACCGAGGCATTCTTTTGAATTTCGACCGACAGAAATCGGCGCTATTTATTCCGGGACTTTTTTATATGTGCCTAGTGAGGCCTTGGTGGCCTAGGCCTCAGAACCAGTCTCATATATTTTTGATCTTCCATACCTGGTTGGTTGAAAGCTGCCAAAAATCGAAAAAATAGGTTTCGCAGTCCAAATTTTGTTTCCGTAAGGTGGCGAGGACACGGGCGTGTATGGGTTCGTTGGCAATCTGATGTCAAGTACTACCGCGGCGAATATTAACCTCGGTGAACTTTGATGAGAGCTGTGACATCACTAATGCAATTATTTGATTAAATTATTACTTATTATGAATGTGGAGGACCTCAGCTTTACACCGATACCCATATTTAGTAGTTTTATAGTAGCTGTAGTTGTTAAATTACGTTTGAAGGAACTAGGCCCCACCTTTTGGGCGGGTCAGGTCCCTTGACTGACAATTTTTTCAATATATTTTTAATCAATTTCATTTTATGTTCCGAAACATCACAAATAACTGATATAAAAACCTTCGTTTGAGTACAAATTCTTTGGAAAAGTACTTTTTCTATTCTCTATTTTCTTGTAAAGAAGCAAAATATTGGGACAAACAATTCCGTTTTTCATAACATATCATACTACAACCTTTCATACAAACATTTTAGGGTATTTTCCGGCATAAGACCCTGACTTACAGTTAAGGGAATAATAACGGGAAATATTTTGAGAGGTGGAGCGAAAAAGGTGAGAAAACAGGCTTAGGTTACATTTTGGTCTGTCCTGATGTTTGAATTTCCATTTTTTTAAATTGAATATTCAAAATAGAACTTGTGTGAAGAAGAAACGGTATCATTTGATCGCTGTTGACAGCAGCAACTTTAAACCTAAATAGGTAAAAGCTCAAAGGACTTGATTGCGTTAGAACTGTGCGCCGGCCGGCCGCGCCGGCCACGCCAGTCGATTTTAGGCTCAGCCGGTAGTCGCCGCCGATACATTCTCAGCCGCCATTAGCCGACATTTGGTCGGCGGCTATATCGGTTGAAATCCTCAACAAAGTTTGTTGAAGAAATGGTCGAAAAACATTCAGGTCATTCAGCCAGACAGACGTAGATCAGAAAATGAGGGCGACCGTGAGATTCACTATATACTACTATCACTTGCTGGTAATTTAAAGGTCGACAATATCCGATTTTTTGGAAGAACTATGCTAAGGAAATGCTGTAAAAGTGTCGGCAATACTGTCTAATCCGATGACTAGTATCATTGCTGGATTAGTATAGAAAGTCGAGACTTTTGCTAAGCAATGTAAAAAAAATCGCTTTAAAAAATCCGTTATATGTGCCGGTACCACATCAGTGAACTTATCCGCTGTGAAATAGTGAAATCTCCAAACAGGTCAAGTTCAGGTTCGAAACTGAATTCAATTTAGGTCTGAACATTCCCTTCTACATCACTAAGATGTACAACAAAGAGCAACCTTCTTCTACAAACTACACTTTCTTTGAAATTTCTTTCGACGAACTTCAATAAATTGAGTTTTTGAAAATTTTTGGATCTTTAATTCATTTATATCGATTTAGCCGCCGACGCCGCCGACGAATTTTTTGACGTAGCCGGCCGCCGATACCCACCGGCGTCAAATTAGCCGCCGATCTTATCGGCTGAGACTGGCGCACAGTTCTAGATTGCGTCGATCAAGGAAATTTACCATTTTCTTTGCATAATTATTTTTCATTGAAGTCTACAAAATTAAAATTTTATTATAACGTTTAGTAAGCCCATGCTACAAATTTCCGCCACATACATCCGTACAATGCAAAATATTCGTAAAATTTTTCATTATCGTTGCAATGTCTCTGAAGAATGCAATCAAAGTAAAATGGAAAAGTGTTCTTTCTACTCGTGATTTTCGTTTGAGCCACATCACAACCGAAATCAAAATCTTTTTTTTTTCTATTCCAGGTCGCGTATTAGTTTCGGGTTGTTGAAGATGCCGAAAGAAGTGCCACATTTTTTTTTGCTAATTAAATTGATGTTCACATTTACATAAATGAAATTATTGCCAATAGACTCAAAGTTGTTTTGTTTGCGAACACGGATACTCGTAAATATATTTTAGACATTTTGTTACTGAACAACCGAATTTGTAACGTAAATATTTCATTTAAAATTAATCCTTTTTCTGCAACTATAAAATAACAATGTCTCTAGAGTTTTAACATTATGTATGTAACAAAATTTATATGTTTCGTCCGACACAGAAAATATAATTTGTAAATTCGAAGGTAGAACAAGTACACAATAATTCTTTCTCACTGTTGATCAAGAGAAACGGTGTGTATCGTGTAATTCATTTTGGCTGTAACTTTATTTAAAATCCTCTGTAATTTCTAATTCAACAGACTTATACCCCCCCGAAAAATAACCGCTGCTATATTCCCATTACCAGCGTGTATACCATCTCGCCTCGAACTGTGTACGAGTATTCATTTGACAATTCGGTGTTAGTTGTACTTAAAACTTTTACCTTTTTGAGTAAAGAGTGGTACTAACTGTACACGGAGCCGGAGAGACTCGTAGACGTTTTATTATCGTTCAAATAGAATAGAACAACTTTTAAGTACGAAAGCCATAATACACGTTTTACGTAATAACATTTTCCAACGAAAATACACGAGAATATCTGGATAACCAGGATAACAAATACTTAACGAACCAATGAACAAATACTTGTATGTAGATATTACGTAAAGCTAACATGTAAAACTATGGGACACAAGAATATAATATTCCAACTTTTGCTCACACACAATTTACATTATAGAACATTATAATATCAGCAAAATGTTTGTTTGTACAACATGAGTTTTATACACACGTTGAGGGCAAACATTTTCTTCCGTTTTTTCATCCTTCTCTCCAATGAATATATATTGTTTGGCCTGACGCCAGTTAGCAAAATGTCTCCATTTATAAATCCATATTATATACTACCATCGTATATCGAATCGAAATTGTGTATAGTCGGTGTGGGACGATGAAATGTTCCAGCAAAAAAAATATAATTTTTCGGCCATCGGAATTGATGTTAATATTTGCTGCAAAATATGCATAATGCTTGTTCTGAATATGTTTGGCTTTTATGTGAGTTATTCATGAGTAATGTCCAAATATACATATAATTGGAAGCATTTGGTCTTGTTCTTAGGCACTGAACTAAATATAGGCTTCAATCTGGATCTTTATAGCTTCATTGATAACAGTAACAGAACAATTCTACATGCTTCTGATCTTCCTAGGGTCGAAAGTGGTCTGTTACATCACTAGGGAAAACAAGAGAATTGTATTTGGACTACAAAGCATGTAAAGTGCATTATAAAACTCAATTTAAAATTAAAAATTCATGTTATTGTATGATTATTGATTTGGTCTCGTCTGGGATCAACAGATTTCACACGAACAGTGAACTTTTCGACTTTTATGCCTCGTCTGTTAATAGCTATTTCGTCTGTGGAACGGAAAAATCGACATCAATGCATACCTTCGAATCCGAAAAAGTTTGACCAAACAATTTTTTTTGCTGTTCACTTGATTTGTTCCGACACACAGCGTTGTACGTTTAAGTTTTTATATATGTATATGTGGGACGCCTTGTACGTAATCAGGACTACATTAAATATTTACGTAGGTCAAACAAAAATTCATATTAGCTTCTTTTTCTCTCTGCTTGGAACACTTACGGTGTAGCATAATTAGGTGTAGTGGAGTTTCTATCGTGAATTTCCAGACATTATTATAATCTATTGTGGAAGAAATTTAATTACATGGAAGCATAATAAAGTATATTCAATTTGAAAAATAGCTTTGAATAAATCGTTTCGAAGCGAAACGTTGGCGAAGAAAAATCACCAGAGAACGCAAACCCTATTGTGTTTTGTGTATTTATGTGTCACAGATCTTAGTGGCAAGTGGGGTTCCATATATACATACCCATACACATTATTATAGTCAAACCGAGCAAATGATAAGAAAAACACCATTGATTTATATGTCAATTCTATGGTCGGGCAAAAAGGACCGTACCGAAAATGTGGCAATTTCGTAAGAAAAATTTTCGCAATGATAAGAACACAAAAAACCATACGTTAGTGCCACACTATGTATAGAATGCCATTTCTTATATATTCGTGAGTGTATTACAATGTGTATATAGAGTCACTTTCCATTTCCATTGAGTGATAGTTGTATTTTTAGGGTTAACGAGTGTGTTAGTTTATAAATGCAATAGGAAACTGTCGAAAAAATGCTCAATTTGAGATCGCTTTTCGAATACTAAAATGTTATAACACTAAGGCTGCAGATTACCAATATTCATAGGTGAACTGGAGTCTTAGAAGATATGTCATTACATGGTCTAATTTTTTCAAGATACCAGCACCTATACGAATATTACAATCTCAATTCAGGAAGTTCATAACCTTTTTAGAAACATCAATCCTAATTTAAGCATTGAATCTGTTACTTCTTTTGCTTAATGTTTGATATAAAATCTTTTATGTCATTATTTCTTGCGCAGATATCATTATATGAAACCACATCGATCGATGGTCATCATGGCCCAACGTTAGTGATGCAAGTCCGGCCACACTAAAAAATTTGACAATTTTTTTTTTCCGCAGGACTGACTTTTCCCCCTCCGCTCCTACTACCCCATACTTATTTTATTCGTAATCTGGCCGTCCATACGAGTTCAACGAGCTATCACACGCTCATAAGGTTAAGATTTGGCCGAAATATTTTTCAAAACTTAGAAATTTGTAGAAATTTGCATCATACATTTTGAAATGGATGAATTTTACCAACCTTTGTCAAAATCTGTACAACGAAACTTTTGAATTTACCGGTGAATTTGGCTGAAATTTTCAGGGTATGTTAAGGACGTAATTCTAAGAAACTAATTTGAAGGAATTTTTATAAAAGCTTATAGTTTCGGAGCTATGAGCGTGTTAAGCTATTGAACTATAGGACTATAGTTCTAGATAGAATTTTGTATTCTAGTTGACGCGTGTTCCAGGATTTTTCTAAAAATTCGCTTATTTAGGAGCTATGAGCGTTTTAGTCGTAAGCTATTTGAACAATATCTCGGGAAATATGGCAGATAGAAAGTTCGTTTAAAAGACAAATTTATAGAGATTTAGATTCTAGTCGACACGTGTTTGAGGGTTTTAGTAAAAAGTCGCTTATTTGGAAGCTATGAGCATTTGAACCGTAAACTATGTGATCTATATCTTGGCAAATATGCCAGTTATAAAGTTCGGTTTAAAGGTAAAGTTATAGGTTTGGACTTTAGTCGACATGTGTTTCAGGTTTTTTTAATTCGCTGATTTTATTGCGTTATACCAAATTCTCAAAAAAAAAAATCTTCTTACAAAAGAACTGATATCGCCCAAAACCACTTACAGTGGAGGTGTGACGCAAGTCCTGTTATACACTTACAAAAGAACTGATATCGGTGGAGTGACGCTTACAGCTTCGACTTGCGAAAAAAGAAAAGCAAAAATTTTATAGAAAAATTTTAGAAAAAAAAATTACCAAAAAATTTTTGTGTCATAAGTGGCAGATGTTGAGGAAAGTACTGTTAAGAAAATTGTTAAAATAGGGAAAAATTCGTCCTGAAACAAGGGAAAACCGGAAAAAGCCGAATCATCTACCACTTTGTGACGCAAAATTTTTTTGGTAATTTTTTTTCTAAAATTTTTTCGGTAAAATTTTTGCTTTTCTTTTTGTGAGTCGAAGCTGTAAGCGTCACTTTACCGATGTCAGTTCTTTTGTAAGTGGATAACAGGACTTGCGTCACACCACCACTGTAAGTGATTTTGGGCGATTGCTTATTCTTGTCTTTGCTGCAAAAAGCAGATGATTGAGTATCGCGTGCATACAGAAGTTAGTACATACGTTAATCCCCGAACTTCGAATCAATCAATCTACGTGTTGCAAAATACGTATTTTGATAAGAGCAGTTTGATGGAGTAAACTGGAGGTGATTTTGGTGATAGATTTCTTCTCTTCTGAAATGGTTCTTTTAACAAAAAAATGTCTGCACTATGCCTACCGATGTGTATTCAGATGGCATAAGTGTGAACGCGCTGCAATAACTTTAAACCACTGCGATATTACAAATATTACAAACTCCTCAATTTTGAGATAACCCCACAGGAACTAGGCAAACAAGCAAAGATAATTGGCATTTTCAGCCCTCTTAAAAAATAGAAAATTTCTGTATTTTCTACAGATGTGGATTTTACCATTTTACCCTAGGCACAGAGAAGTGTGCAAAAAAAAAATGATGGACTGTGAAGAGAGTTGATAACAGATGGCGTTGCTTCCGGTGAGGCGGAAGCAACGTCATCTGTCATAACTCTCTGGAATTTTGACGAAAAATTGTAATAGACGCGATTGAGGTCACTTCAAATTTACAAGTACACAAATTAACTAAAACTAGGTGCAGCTCAAAAAAAATGCAGCTTAATTAAAAACCTTTTCCATTTGAATTAGTACTGGTACTGCAAGCATGGTATTTCAAAAATCGATCCGTAATTTACCATAAGCATTGCAACACTCAATGAGCCTTAGTGAGTCTATTTCTTTTATAGCATCCACTGCAATCGAAAAGACTGGCAGTTTTTTCAATTTGCTTAATTTGCAAATATCTTTTTTTTAAACAATGTATGCACCATTTTGACCATAACACACTCCATCCAATCGGGAATCGTTGATGCCAAACATAATGTCTACATGAATAGATGATGTGTGTGTAACTGTATAGAATATCCCTTTTTTTCGTAATATACCGCTTTTTGCTACAATTAAATCATTTTCCATGTTTTTTTTTACGTATAACATCCACCTACAATGCATCCATCCCCAACAACCGAACGGAGCTTTCTGAATGAGCATGATTTCAATGGAAATATTTTGTATACGCGAGAGGTGATTAAATGATTTCGGCGATAGGGCTTCGGTAATTCCAGAATGATTAAAATTTGGTTTTGGTGATTGATAAAAAAAATTATTTTTGTTTTATTTTTAGAATGATTTATTGATTATACGGTTCGAATATATAGGAATGAAATGCAATTTATATATCTCGACCGAATTGTGCACATGAAATATTGTTAGAGTTTAGGATGATATAACGGATTGCAAATCCCTGACATAATTAATTTAGTTTTCATTTTGTGCCATGTATATACATGCACAATACAAGGGGATCACGTATCATTTTGAACTGCATATCCATGTACATTGTACATTACATATTCCTAGAAATGAAGTGTGTTTTGTGTTCCATTCGCTGTGAAATAATAGATCCAATTTATTGTTATCTTTTGTTATTGGGAATTGTTACCGCCAGACAACAAGCGAGAAAACCACTCGCAAAACCTTAAACGAATGTCAGAGATCGAATAAAATATAAAATTCTCAAAGTGGAATATGAATATTTAATTCACAAAAGACAAAACTACTTGAACTGCGATTTTTCCAAGACAGAATCCCGATGCTATATTCATGATGGAACTATATGTTCTGTGGCGTAAGTGATCAAAAGCCGAATAAAATTGACGAATTCTCTTGTGGTTTTGAATAATTGTTGAGAATAAGGAATGTCGAAATCATTTTCTTTGTTTTTATTTTATATAACCTGGTCAACAACTCAAAATAAAGAGTCACTTGTTTGGACGAAATAGTAATTTATGCATCTAGTTGCGAAAAGTGGTAGTTTTTGTCACTAGATGTTATAAAAGGAACCAAGACTGCATTTATGCACACTTCAAAAATTGATTCACTGCGATTGTATATCTCAATAGCCGAATGGTTAGAGGTGTTGTTTTGGTTGCGGGGGGTCAGAAATTTGGTCATGGCAGAATTTTTTACCGTTAACGGTTCAGAAGGAGTGGTGAAAAATAAATCCGTTTCACCACAAGTCACGAAAAGTTTACATAAAAATCCTTTTCACCACTAGTTACGAAAAGTAAAATACAGAAAAACAGAGAAAAAAGACCCTTTGAAGATTTTGCATTTTACAAATTCCCGAGAAATGTGCATAATTATACGTAGAATTTTCCGATAATCTCATATGTTAGAGATAGAGAGATAGTTAGAGAGCAACGTAAATGTGACGACAGATGCACAATTACAACTCCGAATTTCATTCACAAATTTTGCATGGCAAACGTAAACGTCGCTAATTTGAAATTGTTCTTTTTCGGCGAAAACGCATTTATTTGAATGTGTGGGCACTTCCAGCGAAATGAATTAATTTTTTAGTTCTCAGTAGGGATAAGCTTTAATTAAAGCACCTTACCTTGGCATACCCTATTGGGCTAGTTATTCACTGGGAAACTAGAGTGTGAAAGCAGAGCAAATATGCATTGAGGGTTCTTCAAAATTGTGCAGCTGATTGAACTGCTAATCATTGTTATGAATATCAACGACAAAAATATAAAATGTCATTGGACTGACATCATACTGAAACAAAAACTTCAACAAAAGAAATGAACTTTTAACGATTAAGATTCCACCCTTATTGTTTGTTTTGTTTCCTTGCCGGTGTTTGAATAAAAACGTGTGGGAGTTTCTTGGGCTATAGCGGCAGTATCTAAAGAGTAATTTCTCTTTAAAAATAAGCTATATTTCAAGCCTTGTTTCTGCACATCTTCAGTCTTAATTTTATAATGAATTTTAACTAAGCCATTCGTATGACTAAGAAGCTTATAAAAAGTAGTGGGTTGCTATTTGTATGGTCAAAGAGCTGAAGCAAACACAAATTTGACTGACTTTAACTGTACATCATTTATTAGTCTAGGAAGATACAATCTCTTTCTTCAAATATTTTACACATGACCAGATTCAGTGACTAACTGAGCAAACAAAAAACCTTCATCTGCCGAAATTTTCCATTAAAATTAAAAACGAACCAAAGTACTACATTCATCACAAAGATCTGACACGTAAATATTTGTATGGAGTCATAGAAATATTTGTCGTAGTCAAATTCACCACCCACAGTCATCGCGTCGCTAGACCGCAACCAAATTCATCAAGATAAATTTCACGAAAACGCTTAGCTAAAGGGAAGTAACACACTTCGATTATTACACAAGCGATATGTTTGCAGTCAGCGAAAGGTTAAAAAATCACAATATGACATGATGTAAACATCCAGTCTGATTCATGGAGAAGCACATATTTGAATTTGCTTGTTTTCGCCGTCACAGCACAGCAGAACTTAACATTAACAAATTCAAAAACGTCGAAGGCGTACACAGTGAAGTGTATACATCATATACATGTCTATAAGCGCCAATAAAAAAGAAAACTAACAAAATATTTGGAAAACATCATGGGAAAAACAAGACATAAAATGCTGAACGTGTACAACATAAAACGCAATCGAAATTATTCCGTTCTTTTGACTGTTCGATGATTGAAAACACAATTTTCCTTTTAAGTTTTCTTTTGTTACGGCGAAATAAACGGCATATACGTATTTATTACGTACGGTGTGCATTACCAGCTGAACAATAGATATAAAAATACGTATTATGTGCGGATACCGAAAATTTCAGCCAGCATTTCAAGTATCTTACAATTGAAATAAAACATATATTCATCAAAAAAAAAAAATTGAGAGAAAAAACTTCCCATTTTCCTGCAAACATGAGTACCTACCGATCGAATTGTTATACAAAAGAAAGACGCTCTTAACACACACCTTTGCCACTGACTTTTTGTTTCATTTCTTCGGTTATAAATTCAAAACCAATTCAATTATGTTTCCGTAAAGAATGTTTCTTCAGAAACATCTGGTTGTATTAAATAGGAATATTATATTTTAGCGATTTTTCTTGCACCCGACTGAAAGGACGGTATAAGTTGTCATAAATCGTGTCGCTTTTGACATGATATTACGTGACGGTTATTTAACACTCAAAGACAAAACCCATGTGTTACAGCCATATAGAAAACGTAAAATTGAAGATATAAAAGTGTAAAAAGGGACTGGGGGGTTGAACGAAAAAAAGGACACATACAAGAAGTTATGATATATGAAACTAATAGCGGGTTGATTCTTTAAACTTTTCGAAGAAGAAATCCGATTTCTTGGACTTTTTTTTATTTATTTCCATTTATGTATCTATGAAAATGGAGCTGATGGTGTCGTGAAATGGAATTTATATGTTTTTCGTAGTGCAATCGATATATCTTCTGGACACATATATTTTTCTCAATTTACGATCCATATAACCCAGCAAACTTAATAAGCGGATGGTGGTGGGTTTTTTTTTGCTTGCAACGAACATAAATAATAATCGTTGGTGCAGTACGATGAAGCCGCTGCATTCAATTTTTTGGTGTGGAACTACTATTTAAGTTGAAATGAGCACATTGAATTTGGAAAAATGGAAAGCCCAAAATTTAATTCGAAAAAGTAATGCAGAAAAAAGTGTCTTACGTTTCAGGTTTCAGTTGAATGGATTTGGGATGTAGTGGGCTCATGAACCCTGCCTGCAGGGTGAGTAGAAATTTTGAAATGACGCCAGTTCATAAGTGGAACAAAAAAAATATTTTCTTTGGAAAGGATATTTAACAGAGATTAATTAGCTTTCACTTCTAGAACACTTGAACAAAAAATCATTTACCTAATGTGTTTAGGTAAGAGGTGAATGTGGAACGAAATTTTTACCACAATAACCAAATTGATTAATTTAAATGAACTCAAAAATGAAAATTGCAGAATTTTTTCGGTAAATCTTAAAACATTTTATCGAGATACGACTGTATCTTAGCAATGCTTGAGAGCGATTCTGTTTCAAAATTTTACATATTCTTAGAAACGTAGAGTTTAATTTACTCCTACGTTAACCTCATCCGGTAAAACATGAATCTACTTTAATGAATCTTCTTATACACACAGACTCCGTTGCAATAAAAGAAATTTAAAGGAGAAGAACTACACAATTTTAGATTTCTGCTGATATGAAATTTTATACGCAATACAAGGTCCCACCTCTTGGGTGGGTCAGGTCCCTTGACTGGCTATTTTTTTCTATAATTCCAGCCTTAGTTTTCTAACCATTTTGCAATGAGGTGGTGTTTTTGAGATCACAAAATTAAAGTCACATGAAAAGGTGATGTCTCTTTTATTCAGAAAACAGCAGTCATCACATGCTTCATTTTACTCATATTTATTTAATTTCCTGAAGAAACAAAAAGAGCTATGAGTTGAAGGTCCAGCGAGCGATGTCTTACTCCTAAGTTGAGTCTCCTATATAGTCTACTAAAAGCGCTGAACAGGTGGCGTATTTCTTGCTTACCTCTTGAAAAAAAAACTCAATTGAATTACGGCTCTGGCAAAATTCACACTCGTGCAAACACTTTAGGAACGAAAAATTTCTTTTAAGAACGCGTTTTCACGCAAAAATTGTCGTATATCGCAGATTACCAGTCCAATAAAGTCCAATGTTCGAATTTAACCACATGAATTACGATACTGGTCGAAAACACTTAATATTTTCAAATCTGCGATTTTCGAAGCCTCTGAGAATTACTCGAGTTATCGTGTTATCAAGCAAGCAAGATTGTTCTAGACTTCTAGATTGTTCGACCAGAAATCCAGATTCACTTACTCGTCGAATAATTTTTTTTCTGGATATCCGTTGCAAAAATGTCGCGGTAACAAGTTGTGTTTACAATTATACTCCAACCTCACTACTCCAATATTATCCATCTACGAACTTAAAATCGGATAAAAATTACTTAAGTTATCACTATAACAAGGAAAAGCGTCTCAGTATAATTTGGCGTATTTCCTGCCTACCTCTTGAAAAAATATAACTCGTGTGAATTACGGCCCTCGCTTCGCTCTGGCCACAAAGTTCACACTCGTTCAAACATTTTAGGAACGAAAAAAATTCTTTTAAGAATACGGATTTCACGCAAAAATATTCGTATACCCCAGATTACTAGTCCAATTAAATTCGAATGTTCGAGTTACACCACATGAATTACGCTACTGGTCGAAATTGATTTTTGAACCCTCTGAGAATTACTCGAGCTATCGGTTTCTCAAGCAAGCAAAAACTCTTTTGGGAAGTACTTCTTAATTGTTAGACCAGAAATCCAGAATTTCACTACTCGTCAAATAAGAAATTTTTGTGGAAATCCGTTGCAAAAATGTCGTGGTAAACAAGTTATGTTTACAATTACTCCAAACTCACTACTCCAATATCATTCTCTGTCAATTAAAACAAAAAATTTGAAAATCGGGTAAAAATTACTCAAGTTATCGCGCGGTAACAAGAGAAAGCGTCTGTGTAGAATTTCTCCCATCTCGTTGTTCGAACATTATCCATCTGCAAACTCAGCCTCAAGATTTTCAATCTTCGTCGATTAAGACAAAATCTTTGAAAATCGGATAAGAATTATGGAAGTTATCGCGGTAACAAGTAAAAAAATCTCTTGAGAATTACTCCCATCTCATTACTCCAATATTGCCCATCTACGAACTTAACCTCATGATTTTCATTCTCCGTCGATTAAAACCAAAATTTTGCAAATCGGTAAAGAATTACTCGAGCTATCGAGTCCACAAGGAAAAGCGTCTGTGTAGAATTTCTCCCATCTTGTTGTTCTAACATTATCCATCTGCAAACTCAACCTCAAGAATTTCAATCTTCGTCGAATAACACAAAAAATTTGAAAATCTGATAAGAATTAGGGAAGTTATCGCGGTAACAAGGAATAAAATTCTCTTGAGAATTACTCCCATCTCATTATCCCAATATTGCCCATCTACGAACTTAACCTCATGATTTTCATTCTCCGTCGATTAAAACCAAAATTTTGCAAATCGGTAAAGAATTACTCGAGTTATCGAGTCCACAAGTGTACGGACGTTTTCTGTATTTAACGTTTTTTGTCAATGTAGAACATTTTCAAAATATCAAAGTGAACTTAGCGTTACGGACATTTAAGGGTATTTTCTTTCATAAGACCCTGACTTTCAGTCAAGGGAATAATTTGTGAACAGAAATTATTTATTGGAAATACCCGCTGAATTGTTGAAATTTTGGTGTTAACTGTCTGAAAGTTTAAAACATTCTGCTAAGTAGGTTAACAACCGTGCAAGTTTCAGCATAATTTGATATTGAAAGTAAATGTTATCAAATAATTGGAGATAGATGTGATATTTTGTGAATCGACTTAATCACTCGACCAACTTTATAATGAATTTTCACAAGCTTTCCGTATATGATAACATCCCAAATTAACTTCAAAATCGAAAGGTCATCATTTTGTTTGCTATTCCATTTTTCTCCACGAAACGAAACATCAATTTTTTTTTAAACATTTTTAACAACAATCACCTTAGCGACAGTTCACGTGAGAAAAATGCTATTTTCTCCCCACGGAAAATAGAATGCTCAACTTTTTTCACAAAAATTGTCATTTGACCAATCGTCAACCAAACGTTACTGTTTCATGGGTAGAAAATAAGGTTAGTTCCACCACACACATGAAATATTTATTTGTTCACCGGTGGAAAAAAGTTGGAAATTGCGTTTCGATGGTGTTGTCAACCGAGAAAATGCAATATTTCCAACTTTTTCGCGAGGTAAACACAACGTTTTTCACTCGTCAAATAACAACTTGCAACCTCGTAAGTACAATGCTTTACGTGATTAGGCGATGTAAATGAAAATGAAACATGCTGTAACACGTAAAATCTTGTACTTCATTAGTTTTAGCATTCTATATAAGGCTACGTCAACCAGATCTCAACGATTATTATGGTTGCCATAGCCATCAGCAAAAGATTAATTGACTTAAGGCTTACATTGGCAAAAATGCCCATGAAATTTAGTGGATTTTGAATACTACACTGATTTTCGGTATGTTATCTGCCTGCAACAGGGATTCCCTTACGGAACAAGGTTTTATTGAAATAAGGGCTTTCTGCAAACGTATAAACGGATGATGCAAAATGAATTCAATAAACTTTAATGTAAATTTTTTGCAAAATAAATTTTCAAAGTCTTGATCTACCTCACAAAAACCTATCTGACGACAACTTACGCAAATTTAAAATGTCTTCATGAAATTTAGTCTCAAATATTTTTCGTTTGTATGAAACGACAATTTTCGCACAAACAAAAACAACAAATTCATTGACTTTGCTTGGAAATATTCCAAACTGCAACTGGATGGTTTTCTCTCTCTGGAAAATTTATATCCAAAAAAATAAAATAAAAATAAAATGAATAAAAACAGTATAAATTTGCAAAGTTTATATTATTTTCATACAAAATAATATATGCGAATGCGATGAATATACCAGTTTTGAATGCATCTGTTCCCCAACTGAACTATAAAATCTACTTTTTTATTTTGTTTTTTGTGCAAAAAGAATAGGCTAACGGTTTTCGAGAAAAATGCTTTTGAAATGAATTAATATTTCCCGGCATCAGCATACTCTTCGGATTTTAGGATAAAAAACATTTCGCGAATCTAAAATGAAACAAGAAAATGTATAAAATGCAAAAACCGAACCGGAGGAACGGCAAAAAAAACCATATGTACAGGATATTTGTGTTATGCCTGGTTTTCCTCTGCCGTACAATAAAAAGAAACTCAAAAGTCATTCAACAAAAAGGATATTTATGTCCGAATTGGGTAAAAAAGGAACAAATTGCTTCCTAGGGAATATAAATATGCGAAATTTATGAATAGATTGTGGTTTATGGAATGATTTGTATATGAATAATAGCACAAATGAAGGCATATAAAAGGTGTAAATAATAAGTTGTGTAAAATATTGTTAAGATTATTGTGGATTATTGATTGGATTATTTAGTGATGTTTATATATGGCTGGCTCGGTGAATGAATTCATATAAAAAAACAAAACAAGAAAAGTTCAATGCGGTAAACCGGTGTGTGTGTGTGTGTGTGCTTGTTTCTCCTTTTTTCGTATTTTCCTTTATGCTTTTATGAGAACCAGTAAAAAACACCTTAATGTGTTTAGGTCGAGAAAGTTTTCTTTTTATTAAATTGACGGGTATTTTTTATCGATATTGATTAGAAGGTTAAATATTAGGGTTCGTTCAGTCTATAAGAATTACAAATGAATTGAGTATTAGATATAAATGAATTGGTGCAGTTTTATGATTTGTGCCAAATTTATTGATATTAAATACCTGTTTCAGTATAGGACAAATAATTTGATTCGCATTCAGATTTTCAACTTTTTAAGAACTACTACCGCATCGTCACATACTCACTCTTCTCGTCTTTTACAAAATATTATAACCCTGAGCTCAAAGCTCATATTTTTGCCGAATTTCGAATAGATGAATTTCGGAATTCATAAATATCTAAAATGCGGATACTAATCTTCTCACATAGAAAATAGTGTTCCTATAGGTAATTCATGTCCGTCGATTTTTCATTACTGGCAAACGGTAAATACGATAAATTTAATACAATTTCCGGTAAAAACCGGTAAATTATGGTCTACTTTTTGCCTAAATTAGGAGCTTCTCAAACGTAGCATTAGTGAAAAAGTTTCAGGTCACTTTTATGGACACACTTAACTTATAATCTTTGATCGTAATTATTTTCCTTAGATTCAGGTTTGATTCATGAATCATTTTGATTTAATTAAGACAAGCATCAGATGAAAGTCTCTATTGGGAACTAGTACTAACAATTCACCGAGTACTGATGCATATTATAGTAATTGTATGAGTACTTGAGTACGTTACACACCTTGTCAAAAACCATATGTACCGTTTTTTACCGGTACAAATTTTACCGGTTGCATTCCCTTGTCTCGCATTCAAACACTTTAGTCCGCTTGGAAAGATTTTAAATCCAATCATTATTAAGTACAAGACGCCATCTGCAATGAAAACATACAAGCTATGAAGATTGTAGTTGTTCGATTTCTTTCTTTAAGTATTAAAATTGGAATAAATCTTCAATGAATTATCTTACCAAACAAATAAAAAATTGAACGGAATTATTTTATTGATTTTTTTAAAGATTCGCTTACATTGAATTTTATATTTTGTAAGAATCAACCCCATCTAAGCTAACGCTACCAATCAGTTATTCTTGTTCTTACCTTTATTTTTACTCGCCGTTATCCTTTGTTCTTGTATTTACAATGTTCGATTTAATAAGAAGTTTTACTAGATGAGAGTGAATTCAATTCACTTTATTCTATTGCATCAACGGAACAAAAGAAAATTAATCCTTGCAGAAATCTCACGGGATGAAGTGCGAAACGCTGCGAAACGTATACAATACAAAACATGAATAAAAAAAAATTAACAAAAAAAATCGACAAAGACACATCCAAATAAAAACTAAATGTCTACCCTTTGGCATAATAATTAATTAAACGAGCCATCAGAACAGTCGGAGCGTTTGCTGCGACTGAGCCCCGTACGAACCCGTATATCTATTGCGTATGTGACCCTAGTGCGTCTGTCACCCTACTTTGACCGTAACCCTATTGCGCCCGTTAATGTAGTTAAAGTAAAATTGTTATGAAATGTGTACATCTTAGAAATTGCGCATAGTGCAATTACGAAATTTTAATTTATTGAGTATAAATACACATAGGGCCTAGTATCGGCCTCAGTCCGAGGACCCAATTTTTTTTCCAACCACATTCTATTCGGCCTTTGATTAACTTCCACATGCAAAAAAAAAATAATACGAAAACGGATGAAATTTACTCGAGTTATTTGTAAAATACACATAGGGCCCTAGTAGCTGCCTTAGTCCAAAGACCCAAATTTCATCTTTTTCAACAATATCCTATTCGGCCTTCGATTACCTTCCAAATGAAACAAAAATTACGAAAAACGGACGAAATTTACTCGAGTTATATGCAAAATACACATAGGGCCCTAGTAGCGGCCTTAGTCCAATGACCCAAATTTGACAATTTTTTCAACAACATTCTATTCGGTATTCGATTACCTTTCAAATGAAACAAAAATTAGGAAAAACGGATAAAATTTACTCGAGTTATATGCAAGATACACATAGGGCCCTAGTAGCGGCCTTAAGTGGCCATAACTCACGAGGGGCCGACCCGAATATGCCCATCTTCGAACTTAGCCTCACTATTTCAATTTTCTTTCAGGAAAAAAAAAATTGAAATCGGACTTGATTCACTCAAGATATGGACGTGACAGACAGACAGACAAAATTTTTATTGCGGATTCGTTATCTATGAAAATAGGCAAACACTTTGCCCTTACCGTCTGCTTCGAATTCCATCAATTACACACGGCACCGTAATCCTATAAGCCCTTTGTACTTCGTACGGGGCTAAAAATCGTAGACATCACAGTGCTCCTTGTTCTTAAATAAAAACAAGATTTTTGCGTTTAGACTCAGTCTGGTATTACTTTTATGTACGATAAATTTCACGCTTTCTAAATGTCCAAACTTTTTCTTGAAGGACAATCATAGCCACACTAAAAGCTAACAAATTAATTACCTTCCGGTTTGCGGGTAGATGGAAACATTTAAAAATTCACAACTTTATTAAGATTAAAACCAAATGCGACATGTTCATTCGTAGATTATTGTTTGTTTGTTTAAAAAAGTGGATACAAAATCTACTTCGACAAAAACAATTTAACAAAATGAAAACAATGAAACATCAACACTTCTTCATTTCTGATAAGACGAAAAGTTCAAGTTTCACCTTTCCATTACGTCATGGGTGAACGTGTTGATTACTATCACAAACATACATTTGATTCAACGAAATTCTTCCAAGTCGACAGTGTAGAGGAAAACAAAAATTGAAACGAAATGAGAGTATTAAAAAATTACGACTGCATTAACTCTCCTTTTATAATATTGAAACAGTGTTTGGCATCAATTATGCAATAGAGATGAACAGGCACACAGTGTATATGTCCGTAAACTCATTTCAATCATTGTTTGGTACGACTTCTACACGTTTTATGTTTTTACATTCATTTTGATTATGTAGCACAGGAGCCTACCATACCATAGATAGGTGAAAAAATTTCACGAAAAATGTCGAATAATTTCTCTACGCATTGAATGCTACCATAGCACTGCTCTTAGCATGAACACTGAATTGACAAGTGTCAAATTTGGAGGCTTTAGTGATAAGAGCTATTGCTTAGGAATGCTAGGAGCAAAAATGTGACACTACTAACTTTTTTTGTATGACGCCCACTCCAAATAGCTCCAAATAGTACAAAGACAGTAGTAATGTTACTAATGTTTAAAACGACTAGTCATCTACTGTCGACAACACGACACAATACGATGCTTGTGTTGTGTTCCTACGGAAATATAAAACTGAAGAAGTACAAGATTTTATATCACTAAGCAATAGTTTTAACAAAAGAAGTAACAGATTTAATGAGCACAAACGGCTCACCTGGTCTGTGAAGCCAGCCCACTTATCCTATAAATTATATCGCTTTTTTACTTGCCGTTCCTGAAATCTATTCAATCCACTGGTCTCATGTTAGCCGAATGGGCTCCTCATCAACATTACCTCCAACCTGTTAAACAAACGCACAATGAAACGAAAAGAAACACATCCGAAAATTGTATGAATATTGTAAGTGTGTGACCAAAATTTATGTCAGCGTTGAACAAAAACCATTCTCCAAAAACATAATTACATATTTATGCGGCCGTATAAGCTGCCTAACTATGGCAAATAAACGTTTTTACAAGGGTGGTTACGATAGCGTAACATGCAATATTCAGATGTTTGGTGTGAAATCTGGAAAATAAATAGCCTGCTTGATACAATAGATGACTATAAGAGAAGAAAACTATACCGCGCACTGCTATCTAGGATGTACACTGAACACGGTTTTCACTCCTTCCAATTCTTTGTGCGATGTTCAGAATGAAGGTTGAATACTTGATATTGCCATATATATAGATATGTTGTGTATGGGTGTGTATATATACGTAGCAGTGGCATATTATAACAAGAAAATAGATATAAACATTCAGTGTGAGTATGTATACACAAAAAGCTTAAGGGCTTGTTTGGAGGTGACTTTAAATTTATGGGAAGTCGTTTGAGATGTGGTCTTAGAATTTGGAGGGGTATTAAGGTGAGTTATTTTCGGAAATTCAGTTAAACACATAAATGGATTTTTTTCTTACGCTCGAAGATATCATCAATGGAACACAACGGAAACGTTACCAAAATAATAAATTTTATTAAGTGGTTCAATGTTATCAAGATCAAAGTAGTGGTTCTTGTTTCTAATGTTTGCCATTTAGTTCATATAAGTACAACATTTAATTAAATTTTAAGAAAATGTCACAACAAATTCGCGGCGAAAGTTTGGTATTTTATCATTCGTAAGAAGTATTTTGGATTTTTTTGTTCTTAAAAACATTTACAGATATGATGAGTGCCAGGGTCTATTTTAGAGAAATTTTTGAATAATTTTGAGAATTTAAATTATCGAAAGTAGGTCCTGAGTGCAGTATGCATTTTAAAAGCTATTACAAATGGGATTCAAAATCACATTTTAATTTATTGAGGTCTTAGTACAAAGTAAATCTCTAGTATCTTGTGTATAAACAAATAATTCAATAAGTTACTAAAAATCTTCTACATCATTTGCTTTAACAATTTTACTGACATGTGCCTTAGGTCATGCTTTATTTTTATAGTCATTGCTGTCGCCAGCAGATGATTAGCTATTCCTCAATGTGAGGAAAGAAGTAACAGATTTATTGATTATGTACAGCTGTAGAAAGTTCAAATAAAGTTCTGTGTTGTTAACGTTCCATATAGCTTGTACCATTCAGTTTTCAATAGTTTACTTATGCGATAAAATTAATGCGGAACGAATAAACCGAAAAAGTCAATGAAAAGCTTACCAAACATAGTTTTAATTACGTAATACGTAATACGAATACCGTGTGTACAAATTCAAGACATTCCAGTTTACTGCTTTGCCCACGTAGAAAATCCCACTTTCTAATCTAAGCATGACAAATGAGAGGAAACAAATCGGAGAAACCACGAAGAACAGCCTGGATACGAAAGTGTGATTTTTACGTTTGCAAAACAGTAAGTGCACCAACGACATTATTTGATTTTCTTAGAAATGTTTAGGTCCGCAATATATTCAATTATCGGTTCTTGGACCTCTACATGTTAAATGCACATATTAAACGACCTAATCTTAATCTATTTGTTTTCCTTCAACACCTTTTAAGGTAAACTGTGGTATAGTTATCCCTTTATATAATCGTAATTTGAAGGCGACAAACCAGAATTTAAGAAGCCTTACCTTGGAAAGTCGGAAATAAAAATTTAATTTTGGAGTTTCTCAGTTTTGATAGCAAGGCATAGAAACCATTTTCACATATTCAACAATAGTTATGCTCGAGCTAGAAGACAATATTCTATAGTCAGCAAACGTTGTATGTACCGTACCATTTCACTTCGTAGTACACGTTTATCGTGTTGCTATAATAGTTGTAAATGGTTCGAGGCGCAGCCGTACATGTGTTACGTCACTGCTTGTAAATGCTTGTTTAGGCACGTGTGATTACTCCACTCGCCTTCGGCTCGTTCCGCAAACCTCACACTTGCCTAAACAAATATTTACAAACAGTGACGTAACATACTATTCCAGTTCAACTATAAAACTTATATACTCGCTCATAAAGCCTTCTTTATATAAAGGTTTGCGGTCAGATAAAGTGCGTTTTTTAAGCGAGAAATATATAAAATAAAAAAAACTTTTCCATAGAGCCAGAAAGCCAAAAAAATCCGATCAATTAACAATATTTGCATTTCAGCCTTTCGAGTTAGTCACAAAATCTCTACATTAAGTCCAAACGACATACACCAATTCAAATCTGCAGATACAAGTCGTTATAATCCTTATCAGAATGGCTTGTTTAAATTGATGACAGGAAAGAGAAAACCAGTTATTCCGTAAGGCAACAATGACATTTCGTTGACCTGCATTTATCTCAGTTCACATAGTTGCTTTTATAATCAATCTGGGAATAACAATGCGGATTTATCCAAAATTGTATGACTTGCATATAAGTATATATATAGTGACTAACATAGTATATAAGTATATGGTGGTTCAACTGATGAATGTGCTTGTATTCTAATTTCATTTTCGTGAATGACCGGTGGAGATAAAGTTTAAGACTATGATGTGTTTTTGATTGTCTGATTTCACAATTGTTACGATTCGCTTACATCGGATTGGAAGTTACACAATTTGATATTCGTGTATTAATTATTCATGTTGGCGAATTTGATTGCTATCATCAATGGCATTACAAGTGTAGATTATGTAAGGTGTACGAGATTTGAAAATATGACACTAAAATGGGATGTAAGCTTTGTTGAGTTTTGCAATTAAAAGTTTGTAACGTTTCGTTCATTAAATCTAATAAGAGCAGTGCACAAAAGAAAATTGCAAATATTTTATGATTTTCAGTTAACCATTTATAACGATTGAAAAATGTGCCAATTTTCCAACAAAAACGAAAACTTTTTATTGGGATTCCACGAAATAAAAATCATAATGAAACTGTCTATCAGACTACACACATGTGTGCATTGGGGGTCTTAAATCTGTGGATTATTGTACTTCATGTAGGGCATTCCATTTCGGAAATAGTTCACTTTTATGCTGCGGGGACACAATAGAAAAAATTATTATCCGCGGGGACAAAGTTTTTTTTTACAAATTGGTAAAATTTACAAAATTTTTTTTTTCGAAATATGAGATGGCTGCTAGATAAGTTCGATAAGGATACTCAGGGAAAAATCAACCGATTTTCGTGATTTTTTTTTTGTTGTGTAAGGAATAGGTGGGAGTATAAGATAGAGTTCAAAGAAGTCCAATACCCCTCACATAACGGCACTTGCTCAAAGTCACAAAATATGAATTTTCATGAATTTTATCGTGTTTAGTTGCAATCGAAAGGTAATCATCGTGGTTTTCAAAAGAGCCCCATTTCCCTATGGAATTTTATGGCAGTGGCCTAACATCCGAAAATTCTGTTTTCAGTCCAGTTACAGTAACGAATATCGCCGAATTTAATGTCATTCGAAAGCGACCTTTCTTGTACCTTTCTAACAAGCCTAACATCGCTTGCGATTCATCTGCATCCGAATTGCAGCGAAAACATAAATCTGTTTTCCTTGATTAACACTGGACGTAGCTTTACAATGACACCAAACATGTCCGAGTGGTGAAACGACTAATCTACTTTAAGATTCAGTTCCTCTACTCGAATAATTGCGTTAGGAAAGATTTCATCAAAGAGTATCTTTTATGCAGCAATGGAAGCTTACATTTTCGAAATTAGGGTACTAATAATATAGAGCACTTAATTTCTCTTCTGTTTAAAATTAGCTCTGGAACAGAGATTTGCTCAAACCATCATTAACCCCTCATAACCAGTGAAAACTGCATTACTGCAAGGGTCAAAAATTTAGTTTTCTGTACAACTTTGAGCAGATATCCATTATTTTCTATTTATCTTATTATATTATACGCTTATTTTGAAAATATAAGCTTGTAGCAGTAGTTGCTGCATAAAACACATTTTTGATCAAATCTTTCATGTGCACGGAATTATTCGAGTAGAGGAACTGAGTCCTAAATTTACACTTCGAAGATATATTAGTGGTGTTTTTGTTGCGTTTCAAGTGTAGTGGAACCACTGTATAAATATTTAGTAATAAATACTAATGACTGAGCAATTCCGACTAAACTTCTTTTATTTTATATAATCGGTGTTTAAAAACTGAATTTAAAATCAAAACATAGCTAACGCCGACCCGTACGAAACACCTATGCGTATCAAAAGCCTTTAATGTGAAACTCATCATCTCTCTCCCTTCATTATCTTCTCTGCTGAAAAGCCATGAGCCCTAAAATCACTTACATTGCCCATTCTTTGTCTTGTTTTCAGGCATAAAGAAATTGCCGGAGGCAATATAGACAGCCACGTACGAAGTCAACTTTCATAAATTTCTATATGAACCGCTATATAGCGCCATATTTACCTATATTTTACTATAAATTATGACTTTACAGATAAATATGCCATTATATACCTCAAAATAGCTATATATGCCTATATATATACCTAAATATAGCTGTATATAGATGTATATAGATGTCGACATATGGGATGCCTGATTGGTTATGTGTGTGGGGCTTCATGCATCCCATATATGGACATCTATATATAACTATATACAGCTATATTGAGCTATATACAGGCATGTAGAGCTATATAATAGCATATTCATATGTAAAATGTTTATTTATAGTGAAATATAGGTAAATATGGCGTTATATAGCGGCTCATATAGGAATTTAATAAATTTGACTTCGTACGGAGGTGTCGACATTGCCTCCGGCAATTTCTTTATGCATGATAACAAGGCAAAGAATGGGTAATGTAAGTGATTTTAGGGCTCATGTCTTTTCAGCAGAGAAGAGAATGAAGCGGGATTGATGATGAGTTTCACATTAAAGGCTTTTGATGCGAATAGGTGTTTCGTACGGGTCGGCGTTAGCTATGTTTTTTTCCGCTGATTTGGCATCTATGTACAACCACAATAGGTTTCCACTTACTCAGGTAGTCCAATTCGACGTGTTACAAACGTATGCGTAAACCTATAAGACCCTAGTACTTCGTACGGGTCTAAAAAGTAAATTACATTAAATTCGAAATATTGGGATCAGAGTGTTATTGGTAAAAATTTGACTATTTCATGTTCTCGTTTCGTAGTCATTATCAATGGCAATCGCCTGGAATCATCAAATCAACAAAAAACTACCCATTATTGATACAGAATGAAAGTTGAGCACATGTGTGAGATGATCAATGAGATAGTACTTTAAATGACGATAACAATGTAATTGTGAAAACCCGTAGGGTATGATAAACAAGTTAATGTAAGTTTGAGACAACATTTGTAACCGTGGTTTTTTGTTGATTCTCCAGGCGATTGCCGTTGATAATGACTACGAAACGTAGTCGAAAAATTTGGTAATAAATACTAATGACTAAGCAATTCCGACTAAACTTCTTTTAATTTACTTATCTGAATTGCCTTACTACTAAAAATCGGAGCCACTAAGTATTGAAACACACTTCTTTGTTATAATCATAAATTCATGTCTAATCATTACAAATGTTTTGTAATTGTCGCGAAATGGTGCTACTGATTTCGATTTTCTTTGTAAAATATATTATGTATCAAACATGTATTATGTTTAGTCGAACGGAAAAAAATTTAATACAAAAATAAATTAGCTTAATAAATGTACAGTAGGAAATAGAACAAAAATGATAACGAACAAATTGGATAGAAAATTGTGTACACCTTTTTTACTGTACATATAAATACTGAGTGTATAAACCAGCTCATCAGTCAGTGTCATAAATATAGTTGGATGTCGAATAGACAAAATATTATTAAAACGATCGAGTGACAATCTCCATTCAATCGTGTTACACATTACGGAGGACGTTAAACTTTCGTCCCTCAAAAAGGCAAAATCGAAATTATGGAGACTACGACACTGCGGTAATGTTGATCTTCGCAGCGAAACTTGATTCGTCTGTTGATATTTCCTCTTTGCAGCAATTTTATTATTTCCCTACTCGTTATTTGTTCGTCTGCACTAGCATTCAATATTGAATGCGAATACAAAACTAAGACAAATTGGTTCGCAATTGACAATGTGTATTTCTGCGACATGGTGTCCAATATATCGAAATGTTCCCATGTGATCAATGTGGATACTACGGTAACGTCGGTGAATGGCACTCACATGAATGGGAAATCAAATGCTGACGTGGTTGGCTTTCGTGCAGACGGTCAGACGGTTAATTATTTCCCGAATGGACTGGAAAAATTTTTCAATGCCGACAAAATGGTATTTATTAACATATGGTCGAGTGGTTTAAAGGAAATACATGCAAAGGACTTAGCTCCGTTTACGAATTTGAAGTTCATAAGTTTCTCTGGGAATGACATAGAGGTGATTGAGCATGGTCTGTTTGAGTACAATCCCAAGCTACAAATAATTGGATTTCCAAGGAATAAAATCAAGACAGTGCATACTATCGCGTTCGATAATTTGAAAAATTTAATCAGTTTGTATATGAATCGAAATGTATGCATTTCGAAAGAAGTAACTCGTAATAGGCAACAAGTTTTGAATTTAATAGAAGAAATGAAGACAAAGTGTAAATAATGGAACTAATAAAAACTGGCCTGATTCACAATGATACACAAAATGTATAACGAAAATGTCACTCTGTCTGTTGTACAGAGTGGAAAGTATTAGCACGGACCATTTCAATCATAAATACATCGTGTGCCTAAAAACGTATTTTTTTTTCTGAGAAATAGTTATTTATGCCACAGAGTGGTAAATGTTTTTTAGGCACCTAGATGTGCCTTGATGCCGCAGGCTCGGCTCAGACCGACTGTGACAATACACATCAAGTGATGAATAAAGAATTATTTTGCCCCGAGGTACATACAACGTTTTTCACAAAAAAATACATTTAAATGTCTACCTTTATCAGCAGATGCTTTATTGTTCTTCTTCGTAGAGTAGTTTCGCTATTGTGTGGACGATAAAGTAGCGTTTGACGAAAACTCGACATCAATCCCGTATAATTTTCACTGGATTAATGCCTCCTTTTTTATATATTATTAACTGCTACAATTGTTAAAAGTTTCCTATTTGCAGAATAAGCACCAGCTGAATATCACCAGCTGATCTACTAACACACACCTTATGATAAACAATCAAAACACATTCTGAACAATTTGTTTTCTTGTACACCAGCTGGTGATATTCAGCTGGTGCTTATTCTGCACATAGGAAACTTTTAACAATTGTATTACATCCAGTAGGAAATGATAAAACTGGTAAGAAAAGTAATCTTTCCTCAGCGCCTAAGCGGCCTGTTGTACATTCCCACATTTTTTAGATAAAGTTTCCTTTCATTTCCTATTTGCAGTAGGAAGTTATTTTGGCTATTTGAATGTAGATGAGAATTTCATTTTATTTTGTAAGGCTTTGTTGGAGTTATTCGAAGCGGAAACAACAATGGAAAATCTTGTCATGCCATTCGTCCATTATTTGCCCATTGTTTTTCCTTTGTTCACTTACATTTCATTTTATTCGCCCATTATTTGCCTTTATTCACCCGAACCTGTCCCACCACTCGCCATGGCTGTATCCCACTCAGATTTATTAGAGCTGATTAGATTTTACTGATTGCAAAGACTAATCATCCGTGATTAGGAAAACTACATAAGCTTCAACTGAGACTCATAGGCAGTGAGTCCATCGTTCTACCGTTTTTTGTTTTTTTGCGTTCTTTGCTTCACTTGCTTGTAAACTTTGAATTGTGTTTGAACTTATGATTGTGATATAATCCCGGAAAGGATTAAAATCTAATCTTTAACGTAAATATGCATTATACGAAATGATCAGTTCTGTTTTTTTTTTTACCATTTTCGCCCATTAAAGTTATATTCCATCTTTTAAACCTAACTACCACGACAAAAAACTTTTTTTTATGAAAAATCAAAGCTGTTTAAAAGCGTTTGAACTTCCCTTCCGTGTTAAAGTGAAATGCATAAAGTTTTCACCTTTAACAAGTTAAAGTTGACCGTTTTAACAGCGACTTAAATGACATCGTTGAAGTACATGCTTTCATACCTCGATGCACACATGATTTCAATCCAGAAATGCTTTATTTCGATATATAATCTCGTTTCTTTTTTGCTCATATTGTGCAACATACGTTTTCTATGTTGTTTTAGATCCTTAAGCTGCTGCTTATTTACGTAGTTCAATCCTCTTAAAGAAAATAAATCAAACATGAACTTTAATATCTAAAAATCATAAAATCGCCAGAGATAAGTATACATACGGATTCATACAGTGGAGAATCATGGATATGTTCCAATAACAAAGAATATTTATTTTGTAGTAGGAACATTATGTTATATTATTCGATGAAAACCACTGAATTCTGGGACATATTTCCTCCAATAATTTTATTTATGGAATTGCTCGCAATGTAAAAGATTAGTTGTGGAATGAGTGGAAATAATAGAAATGTTTCTATATGTACTACAACCACTACACGTTTCTCTGCATTCGGTATTGGAACTATAAGAGTATTGGCATATTATTTTGATTGTTGGCATTGTCTGGCTCGCTATTGACAATGTATATATAGATTTGTTATCGGAATTTGCCCATAGAATAATCTCAATTAAATTAATTCAGTTAAGTCGACCAAACATACGAGTTTTGGCTTGAAGGATAGTTTTCTTATTTTGTTTGATTTGGATTTTACGAATATAAATTGTGGGTTTTATAGTCACTGTCACGTCTCTCAATCTTTATAAGTGACCTATTTTCTCGAGAATCGGGCCACATACGACAAAGCACATCACAAAAATCATTGCATCTGTTACTTCATTATTTTGATCAACGTACTTTCAACCCGCTGCAGGGCTTATTACTGGGAATTTTAATTCCACAACATTTTGAACTTCTCAAAAAGTTCTTTAAAATTCTGAAAAATTTTGTCAGAAATTTTTCAGAATTTAAATTCCCAGTAATAAGCGCCGTTCTTTTCAACAGATTGACACTTCACTAATTACGTTGCTACGTAATGAAAACTAAAGTGGTCGAATATGTTCCTCAACTGGTGTGGCTGTAATTTTTGTAAGAAAACTTCACTTCTTTGAGTTTTTGGGATTTTTTCGAAAGCCCAAATGAATTTTGGAATTTTTTGAAGGTATGGCTTTAGAATCTAGGCATCAAAAAAGCTGAACAAATTGATACGACCGATTTTCGTAGATGGTTTTTCAAAAGAATCCCGAAATATTACTTGAATTGGTATAATGTAACTCGGTGTGATAGACTAACTCATCGACTGCATCACTTTAATTGATATACAGGAAATATCAGAAATGAATTTCGTTTGCTTCAATGCTAAAATGTTCTAATGTCCAGTGGTTACAGATTTTGATTATTGAAATGTTTTTGGAATGGAAATACACTCAGATGATATTGACTGTACAGTGTTCGATTTCTTAAGTGACGTAGATGTAATCACAGATTTTCCTATGTGTAGGTTCGTTACAAAATCAATGCTGTAATCTAGTAATACAAATAATTTCGTCGCATTTGAAATTTAAGAAATCTTTGCATCGAAAGAGTTCCTCGAAGAGTTGGATTCTTTTTGTCAAACAAATTTCTTCAAATAAAAATAGAAAATAGAAATAAAAAGGGTTCGAAAGCTTATTTAGTATTCCCAACCTGTCTCCTGAAAGCATTTGTGTGCCCAAGCTTTTTTATTACCTCACTGTATGTATCCGCAACCCGCATTGTATACCTGCCTTCCATTGATTTTCCTTTATGTTTTTTAGTTGTATTTACAATTTACAACAATAATCATGGCATATATGTTGTGCTAGGTGTGTGTATAAAGAAACATCAATGAAACGTCTTTATACTGAAAGACTGTTGTGTTGCGTCGCGTCGGGTTGATTTCGAATGTACCATGGTCTAATAAATATGTTTAAAGAAACGAAGCAACATACAAACAAACGTTACATAACGACGCATATAAAAAGAATAAAATCTAAAATACACAAAAAGCATGAAAGCCCGACAAATCTACACATTTTTTTACTTACAAATGAGATTTTATGGCATGCACCATACATGCCATCATATATGGCATATAAAGACATATTGAAAAGAAAAATACAACCTTTATTCGGTTTGTCCCTTAAAAGCTTTTTTTGCTATCATAAAACTGATATTGTGTGCGATAACAAAAGTATTGGAAAGGATAATATAAAGCTGGTATTCTTATATCCTATTATGTAGTCACAAAAGGGCGTAAAGGACGAGAGTTCCAAAATGTACAAAAATATGCACAAACTAGACTATCAAATATGTGCGTGCGTATATGTAGTGCCGGTATTCGTTGTTAATGTCATTAAAATTGACTAACAAGTACAGACGTCCGAATTCGTCGGTAGTATAGTCGAAAGATATACTCTTGTTGTGCATAATATACATTTTGAATTAGACAGATGGACGAGTGAACCGGCATTGGAAAGACCTATTTGTGTTGAATGTACTTTGCAAGAGAACTTAAAAATGGTTGTGGAAAGTTCCGATGTTGTTGAAGTGTTTGGCATCAGATTTAATTTCTGAAAATACTTAGAGTGAAAATTCGCAATTGTTCCAATGGAATATCTTTCAACAACAAACTGCATTTTCATTTCCAACAGATCCAAAACATATCGACCGTTTGATTCGTTAATTTTATCCTCTTCGTTGCGTCTTCTTATTCAACGTCCGTAACTTCCGCAACTATTCACATTTGTCTGATTCTTTTGTTGAATTTAATATTACCTTTTTTCGTGTGCTACATCACCTATGTCGTATCGACGAAAAATATTTTAAGTAGAACAAATGCGGGACAAAAATCTAAAAATCAAGTCAGGGCCTATTATTGCTAAATTTAAAAAAAAAAAACTTTAAAGACCTCGACTTCGCCTCAGATCCGCCAAAGTTTATCTTTTCCAAGTTTTTAAATGTTTTTCTATTTCCAACGCTTGTCTGTTTTCCTTGCAAATTATTGCTTGATTTGTGCGATTGCACCACTCGCTTTAAAAGTCGTCGAACTGTTGAAACTGCTATTCAGTTGACTACTCTGTGTAAGACAAGTTTATATATAGTCGAATGTGATATCACAACTAGCAATCAAATATAATGAGTAGAAGCTAGCTTCCTATAGTAAAACTATTCCTATTACGTTCGCAGTTGAAAGGCGTTTATTTAAAGTGATTTGAAATCAAACATGAATGCGATAAATTTCATTAGGAAGACATTCATGTAAATTTGACGATAACATTTCTAGATAGAATGATTTGGAACGAAGTGTGGATTTTTCTCTTTTATATTTGATTTAGTATGATTGTGGCCTTAAAATAGGATTAAATATTTACATCATGTTGTGTGGAGCAATACATGAGTGACGTGTGGCTTTGGTCAAGAATTTCGTTCGGGGTCAATAAAAAATGTATTTAAATAATGGTAAAAATCGTATGTTAGGAGTGTGGTGGTCTAAAGTCACTAAAAAAAGAGCGTTTCTGTATAGCGAGGTGTATAGTCCCAATGCTGTTCTTTCGTTCTCGCATATTTGAAACAATTAGTGATTAATTTTGACAATAATAGACGGTTTGCGCAAATTACCAATAATTTATAAGTCACCTTCCAGAACTACTTGTGTGAAGATGTGACTTATAATTTCGCACATACCAATTTTGCTTAACCTAAGACGAAAAGCTCAGTGGCGCAAATTGCAAGAACCGAATTCCCGAACACAGAAAACCAAAACAAAACTCCTTTTCACATTTATTGAACCCCTTCGGAGAAACATCCTTTGGAACGACAAACAGAGCTATAGCTCTTCCCTTTCCCGCACACCACGTAAAGTGGCGAAAAAGAAAAAAGAAAAGCTGTTTCGAGAACTAGCGGCGGTCACAGGTCAGAGTGGACTGACCATCTTCAGTTGCTTCCGCTAGCCTCTTACACAAATTTCGCACATACCAATTTTGCTTAATCTGAGACGAAAAGCTCAGGGGCGCAAATTGCAAGAACCGAATTCCCGTACACAGAAAACCAAAACAAAACTCCTTTTCACTTTTATTGAACTTCAAGGAAACATCCTTTGGAACGACAAACAGAGCTATGGCTCTTCCCTTTCACGTAAAGTGGCAAAAAAGAAAAACGAAAAGCTGTTTCGAGAACTAGCGGCGGTCACAGGTCAGAGTGGACTGACCATCTTCAGTTGCTTCCGCTAGCCTCTTACACAAAACAGCAGCAAAACTTCGGTAGTGTGAATGAGTGGATCGGACGGTTGGTGAATGGATGAATTGCGTGGAAATCGCGAGTACGGTACGCGAACGTTTCTTATTGTTTTTTTTGTTATTTTTTACTTTTGCTTTTGGAGCTCAAGCTCAATTCTTTTTTTTTTCTTTGCTGCATTTTTTTGGGTGATTTCTTAGCAGCTTTCCACAATTTTCCAAATTTTCCATCAGCAGATGGCAATGTCTCAATGCAAACTATCCTACAGTTGTTCATGGAAAGTTTTGCTGCTGTCTTGTGTAAGAGGCTAACGGAAGCAACTGAAGACGGTCAGTCCACTCTGACCAGTGACCGCCGTTAGTTCTCGAGGTCGAAACAGCTTTTATTGCTTCTTTTTAGGGAAGAGCTATAGCTCTGTTTGTCGTTCCGAAGGAGAGTTCTTTATGATTTAATATATGTGAAAAGGAGTCCTGTTTTGGTTTGTGTGCAGATGTCCGGTTCTTGCAATTTGTGCCCCTGAGCTTTTCGTCTCAGGTTAAGCAAAAGTTGGTATACAAGAGCTACTTGTGTGAAGATGTGCCTTATAATTTCCAACTTATATAATTTGACTTATAAATTATACGTCATCAACGCAAACCGACTAACCGAAAATTGCTCATCACGTCATTCATTCAGGTTCTAAATGTAGCGCTTGATAAGCTAAGAATCTAACATTTTTATCGATTACGCGCGACTAAGACGACAGTCTTTCTTGTTGTTTTCCTAAAGAGTTATGTTTGTTGAAACTGTCGTAATTTTCAGACGATGAAGCCGTGCAAAGACAGTACGAATTTCATTATACAGGATAATATACATAGGATTTTCAAATATATGAGGGGAATTCCGTTCATTTTTATTTATACTGAGTATATCGCGTATATTCTGAGTATATCCAGTATAACGAGTATATCTTCGTATATTCCGTATATCGAGTATAAGTCGAATGTGTTTGACAACCGCCTCATTTAGAAAAATGAAATTTTTTATGCGACGGATTTCGATCAAACCAGTGTGTAGCTTGTGATCTCAGGAGTCTGGCATGATAATTAGTTTTTCGATCGGACCAATATCGGCTGAGCGATAAGACTTTGGAAAATGTTTGTTTTTGTATGTGATTGGCACATGATTTCATAGTCTTATCGCTCAGCCGATATTAGTCCGATTGAAAAACTAATTACCTTGCCAGACTCCTGAGATCACAAGCTACACACTGGCATTTTGTTTGATCGAAATCCGTCGCGTAAAAAATTTCATTTTTCTAAATGAGGCGGTTGTCAAACACATTCGACTTATACTTGATATACGGAATATACGAAGATATACTCGTTATACTGGATATACTCAGAATATACGCGATATACTCAGTATAAATAAAATGAACGGAATTCCCCTATGGTATTTGCAAATTGTGTTAATAGTTACTTTATAATTAATACTTTGGCTATTCACACAATGTTCGAATAACCGAAGAATTATTAAGTGACTATTCATTCGCACAATATGCGAATAACTTTTTCGTAAATAAATTGACCCAAAAATATCGTTTAATTGCCGATATCGTTACATTGATTCGTCTCTCAATTTTAAGATAAAAATTCTAACTGATAGCTAAGAAAACAAAAGAAAAATAAAAAAGCAGCCCCAAACAAAATGTCAAACGCTACAAAAGGGATCAGAAGATTATCGCTACCGAACAAAAAACTTCTAATGCTACTTATTATACAAACGTTTAGCATTTTTCACACAGCAGAGAAAAAAAAACTTTCTGTTGTCTTCAAATCCCTAACTTTCATCGTTGTCTTATCTTTTTGTTTTTATCTTTCCCCAGCTTTCATCAATCGCTTGTGACGATAAAAATAAAAAGAATATTTTTGAGACACTAAAAAATAGAAGAAATCGGACAATGGAAAGTTTTTCGTATGTACAACTTTCGTTCGGATTTACACTACAGTGTACACACTCTGAACGTAACACTCTGTAGATGTGTGAAAGCCAACAAATATTATGCCAAATACCTCCAAAAAGATATACTCAGCATTTTCACCCCCCACAAATAAGAATTTTGCTCTGCAAAGGATTAAAGTATTAAGGCATGGATTGGTAGTTTAGTCAGTGAAAACGATGTCAGAACGTTTTGTGTGAGTTTTTCGAAGACAAGTTAAATTTCATCCAAAAGATTGAATTTATTTATTATGGATAACACGACTTTATCACGCACATGGTTTCCTGATTTTCGGTCGTGTTGTATTGATGTGTATACCGTATATATAATAAAAGGGGACAACAATTTTAAAAGTTTTGGGGCACACATTGTTCATGGAACGGTGGAGGATTTAGTCGAAAGTTTCTCAGACAGTTTAGGTGGAAAAACGTAAAAAAGTTTAAAATAAGCAAAGAGTCATAAATCAGGAGATTAATGCGTCGGATGATTTGATTTGCAACTCATCAGAAAATAAAACCTGGAGGAGTTGTACTTCCTATACAATTTATTGGTGGAAGTTTTACCGAAGGTTCATTGTTTAGTCGCACGGATTTATGTACACTCGGGGCACTGTGTTTTCCACAAGAAAATCATTTTTTCTTGTTTTTTGTGTTTCCTTGCTGTGCTGGATATTGAGTTTTGCTAATTGGTTTTGTACTTTGTACTGCTTTTTTGCAAACTAAGAGTGGAATTTACTGTTTTCACCGCATGCTCAAGAGACCGTCAGTGACCGTCAGATTGTTCGAACAGAAACGGAATGTCCAACACAAACGGGAACACAAACAATTTTTCTTTGGCAAAGCTACATTGTCCCAAACAGAAATCGTTTTTGTGGAGTCAGGATGATACAGCTTCGGTGCTTGAGAGTGCTATGTATCAACTAAATGTTTATTGAACTAATTAAGAGCAATGGATCCTTTGCAAATTTGTAGCCTACATCTTCATGTGCAGACTACATAAATTTAAACAATCTGCAAAGGTTTCTTCAAGTGGGTAGTGGCACGGCTATTAGTTATTACTTACAAACCAATTTTCCCCTTAAAAGTAACACTTTTTTGCATGCTTTTTCAAAGAAAGATTTTGGTTCAGAGAAATCATCAAAAACGAATATTTATCCGCCAAAGGGTACAAATTTGCAAAGGGTCCATTGCTCCTTAAACGTTAAAACGTTACAACTCATTGTGTAATCTGAACGAGATTATTTTTAAGCTGATCAATAGTACATTGAATGACAAGGGGCGAAAGTAAAAAAATTCAACCGTGTGCGAGAGTTGATGCCCGCGCCGAAGGCAAGGGCCTCAATCGCACAGGTTGAATTTTTTTACTTTTGCCCCGAGTCGTTCATACTATTTTTTTTGATACCAACATCGAAAGTTGATACGTATCGCAAACAGCAGAACAAAATGTTGAAATATGAAGGCATTTAGCCAGAAAATGCGGGGGTCCAGGGGCGGCAGCCCCCTGGTATATCAAAAATTTAATTATTTAGCCATCACAACAATAACACACACAAAAATTAACAAATAACTAACAAATCATTAACAACAAAAATTATCAACTTCGTATGTTAATTTCAATAAGAGCACTGGCGCACGCTTTATTTCAATTTTGATCGCAGTACACTTATTGACAAGAGTCGACTATTACATTATGTAGTCGACTTTCGCATTATGTATATTGACTTTCGCTTTATGTATTCTTTCTTTCTCCCCGCTCAAACACATAACTTGCATTTTTTTACTTTCGCCCCGGATTTCGAGGGCGAAAGTATCAACTTTCGATGTTGGTATCAAAAAAAATTTTATTTAAAAATGTTGTGATAATAATGACTTTTAGGTGTTGTTTATTAAACCTTTTGGGTGGGTTTGGCCCCTTGACTGGCTGACTGATATTTTATCAATAGATTTTTGTAATTTTAACGAAAATATCATTGATCTAGCTCTAAGCAAATCTTTGTCAGACAAAGTTTTTCTTATTTTGTCATAAATTGTTCACTCCTTTTATTTTATTGAAAATCAATTTTCAGAATAAACAAAGGGAACTTATTTCTACATTTTCAAACAAAAGATGCTTCAGTATTATTGTCTGCTAAAAGACGCTGTAAAGAGGACGTATTTCTTGCTTATCTATTGAATAGAAATTAAACGTGTGGACACGGCCCTCGCTTCGCTCTGGCCGCAAAGTTCACACTCGTTGAAATTTTGATCATAGGACTTTTTTAGCAAATAAATCTACTGAAAAATGGGCCCCATTTGCTCATGAATAAGGTATGTAACTCGTGTTATTGCAAAGTTCACCCCCGTTGATTTTTTTCTAGCATATACAGCAAGAAATCGCACATAAAAGTCTTTTCGAGATGTATCGCTGATTTTTTCTCCAGTATTTCCGATTAACGAACTTAAACCGAGTAATTTCAGTACTTCTCGAATAAAAAAGTTTGGTTAACCCTCACGAATAATTTTTATTCCATCAAGCGACGAGACGAAAATTCTTTTGGGAATATCTTTAAGATAACCCGTCCGTCATACCCGATCTTCGTACTTAACCTCAGGAATTTGATTCCCCATCGAATAAATTTTTTTTTTTGGAAATCCGCTAAGAGTTACCCGAGTTATCGTGTTATCAAGGAATGAACAAAGTGTGACAAGCATTTTAGAGTTTTTATCATCCGTAAAACCCATGACTTTCAGTGAAGGGAATAGGTCCATGTCGTTTGAGATTGTCACTGGTTGATGTTAGCTTTGTGAAATTGACAACTCATTTGACACTATTTTGAGTGACAAAACCGTTATTTGACACTGATCTATAATAAGCAGGAGAAAGTAGCCATCTTGTCTGTTAGAACGAAGTTTTTTCTAATGAGTATTGTGTATGAATTGATCTTGTGTTGCCCTCGAAAGCAAATTTTTAATCCCTAGGTGCCCTAGACATACAAAAAAAAATAATTTCTCATATTTCGTCGATCTTTTTACATGTCAGAGGTGACAATTAGAGCATTGTGTGAATTGTGTCGAGTGCAATGTGCAAATTTACAATCTGTCTTTATATTTGTCGACAATGATCCATGTACGGTTCATGACCATGAACAGAAACGCGTTAGACTTCATAATCTAATCATTGTCCATTGCATTTTATTGATTCTTATGTTGTCCTTGCCATAAGTAAGTATATGAAACCAAAATGCTCTGCCACTGCATTGAAGAAACCGAAAGACTAAGCAACCTTAACAAATCATGAGTCTGATTATTTCTAAAATTGGCATGCATTTTTCAGTTAAGATTACGTCTTTGTACAGTGAAGACCAGTGTTGGATTTGAGTAGTATTTCGACATGGGTAGTGCGATAGAGTCATGGTTAAATGCAGTGGCAAATGCGCCTGGTCTCTCCGACGATTATGTTGAGAGGGGAAAAACGTGCATATCAAAGGTAGCCTTAATTCATCCAATGTGACCATAAATTTTGTGCAATGAATTTTTATCGAATTTTCAGATTGTGCAAATGCTCAAACGAAAAAGTGGTCTTTGCATTAGACGTCATTTTATCGGCGGAAGCGTTGGAAAAAGTACAACGACTACCACATCCGATTTCGATTGTTACATTTTTATTGACGATATCGAATATCCATTTAAAAATGTCTTAAAGGACATCGGTAGTCTGATTCGTCAGAATCAACCAATAGGCGGTCGCTTTCGTATTGATATTGCCATCGAAAGTCCGACTGTTTTAACATGCGTTGTTTACGAATGCGGGGAGAAATTGTTGAACTTGGACATTTCAATTGCTAAGAACTATGCGACTACGAACGCAATTCAACACAAGAAGACTCTGGACGCAATTAAACCGTGGCCATCGAAAATCGTTTATAAAATGAATGGGGGCCTCTCCTCTACCATTGTCCAATACGTCAGGCAACAGAATGACTTCACACGAAGCATGATCCGCCTTACAAAACAATGGTATGACAGTCTGAACATAAAACAATCAAATTCTAAGATAATGTTCGAGATTCTCGCTATGCATTGTGCTCAACTGGAAAATAAGTTTCCCACAAAATCGATCTTACGATGCTTTATGGGATATCTGAAGATGCTAGAGAATTTCGAAGAGCTTGACGTTGTGTTCCGAGATGAATACAAATTTCCAGAGCATCAATTCGACGAAGCGACCACACTGCCTCGTGTGATGGATCCAGTAAATCCGTATCGTAATTGTGCGGAATTTTTCAGGAGCGACACAAAAATTTTACTGAAAAAGTACTCCTTGGAATGCGCTGCTGCAATCAAGATGCACCTTGGAATTCCTTTTCAATTGGCTGGAAACATTTTCGAAATTCAAAAACAGCAACCCCAATTTCCAGAATGGTTTTCGAAGAGAGTATTCCAGAGTGTTTGGTCGATAAAAACAACAGTCGAAATTCTGCAAATGGGAGTTGTGGTTCGAAAGCAGGAAGATTTTGCACACCAACCGGACGATTATCATTGTTTTGTCGTATGCTTTAAAGATAATATGAACGAAATTGTCGATCGAGCTGAATCAACTGAACTGGAAACGTTGGCGAACGATTTAAGATCGTTCATTCGGTTAGCCTTTGGGGGGGCCAAAGTTTCAACACCGACATCAAATGACTCCGACGACTTTCACGCCAGCATAATTTATCCCATACCACAAATTGGGTCGATTCTAATCAACGTTCGTCTCTAGTTCGTAAATACATCATTTGTATGTACCCGCCGTAATTCGTAAGAAAGGTGTAGTATGATCGGAGCATTAATAAAGAGAGAACTGTTGCATATCCAATTACATCGTCGTTTTGTTATGTTCGTTCAAAGTTTAAAGCTCCTAAGAAAGCGAAACGGAAATTAAGAAACTATCAAGTCCAGGATACCGAGACCATATTCTGTAGCGCCTACGCGATCAGTTAGTGTTGGCAGGCCCTCAGCCTGTCTCAGCATGAAAAGTTGTATATGCACCTGTTGTGGACGGTTTATTTCAGGCACTTTCGCCTGTCCGCCCTCACTTCATTCCAAGTCTGTATACTTTGAGACGCCATACAAATTCAATTTTGGTGAATTTATTTGTATGAAAAAGGTGTGTTCCCGCGTATCTAATAAAATGGCGATCTGCGTGACCTCCCCAAAGTATAAAGCCTTGACTTCATTCGGGCTACAGCTCTAAAATATACCGTCCACCACAGATACGTAAATAACTATTATGTAACAATTTAGTAGGTCGAAAGAGTTTCGTATTAAGTATTCAACGCACTCTCATATACCGGCCACAAAAACACAATGCTGCCTTCACATTTTCAATTATAAATTCTCACTGGACCTACAAAGCTTAAATTATTGTGTATGTCCTACAAGTTAGCTTGAAAGCTAGTAAAATAGACATCTCGATCCAGTCTATCGATTTGCTATATTTAACTTTAATCAATTAGACTTTAATTCGATTGTAGTCGTTTCAGACATAATCTCAAAATCAACGTTGAAAGTCAGAATTCTTCATCACAATGTTTAGAAATATAATTTAGAATTATTAATTCTAGTTAGAAATTTATATTTATAAAGACTGACGATGTTAAATACAAAAATAAAATCGAAATATCGGTTGCAGGAAGTGTATTCCTTAGGATAGAACTTTACAACAGTCCCTTACGTTTTTACTTCGCTTATCCACGTTTGTATATAATACAGTACACGAGAACCCTCTAACACAAAGCATGGTATAAATCTCAATTCAACAGCAGAAATTCAACAAAAAACATAAAACAGATAATTTACTCTCTGTAGATTTTATACAGACAAGAAATTGCTATTGTTTAAGTTTCATCGTATAAAACTTTCGAACATAATGCCTGTGATATTGTGCCATTATACCTACACCATATTCCACCTCATAATCATCTTTTTATATTTTACCATTAATTATCAGGACATAAAAAAGCGTAAAACAGAAGAAAATTGTTAAAATTTATTTCATCACTTTTTAGTGCGGACATATTCCGACTATTGTGAATGAATGAAAATTTTCGTTGGAGCTTTCGTCGATATATGAAAATTCGTTGAAAAAGCTCAACGTATCATTTCAGTTTATGAAGACGACGACAGGACTACCATCTTCACGAAACATAAAAAAGTTGTCGCTTAAAGTTTCGAGTCGGTGCACAGAGAAAATTCCGGGATTAGATTTAAATCTTTTTTGGATAACATATAAGACCAAATCTATTTTTGGATATTCTTTTGAAAGATTACTTGCGTTTTAACTTTTGAAAATTGTTTCAATACATTAGATCGAAACGTTCTCAAAGATTGTTTTAATTTTGAAATTACAAATTACAAACTCGTTCGGCTCGAGGACCTCCGTGTCGCCAGTGCAGCACTTTGCCACTGTGCTTATTGGGTTGTTAAACGAAAAAAAATTAAATTTAGACTTGACGTATTTTGGCAAAATTGCAGTTTATAGTACAAACCCCAATTGGGGCAAAAGTGGGTGGGATCGATAGGTGGAGGTCCCCTGATGACAAAACAACAAGAATTGTGGCGCGGAAGCCCCTCCCCGAGACGCCAGGGCCCTACAAAGTTTTCAATTTTTTTAAAATTTTCGCGCTTTTTTTGGAAGAAATTAATAGAGACAGGTCTCCTGATGACAAAACAACAAAAATTGGGTGGCGGAAGCCACTCCCCGAAGCGCCAGGGCCCTCCAAAGTTTTCATTTTTTTTTCAATTTTTCGTGTTTTTTGTGACTAAGTTGTGACTAAGGCGCGATACCAACGTGAATATTATTCCTATAATGTGAATAAGAAGTTGGTAATGTTGGTGACACTGTCATTGAACGAGTCGACAGCTATGTATATCTAGGACATAAACTGAAGTTAGGTCTGGACAACCAAGCTGCAGAAATAAGACGTAGGATTGGTCTTGCATGGGCAGCGTTCGGAAAACTCAGACTAATTTTCAAAAGCAAAATGAATAATAGTCTGAAACGAAAAGTTTTCGACACTTGTGTCCTTCCAGTGCTCACTTATGGAGCGGAAACGTTAACTTTAACGAAAGCATCCGAAGATAAATTGAGAGTGACACAAAGAGCCATGGAACGGAGTATGCTTGGAATAACACTCAGAGACAGAATGACGAATCAATGGATTCGACAACAAACCAGGGTCGTTGATGTCATGGAAAGAATAGCATCTCTGAAATGGAGCTGGGCGGGACATATTGCAAGAAGGACAGAAGAACGTTGGACCAAAAAGATCATGAACTGGCGACCATATAAAAGACGAGCTATAGGTAGACCACCAGAGAGATGGACAAACGGAATTAGGAATATTGCAGGTACAAACTGGCAGCAAATGGCAATGGATCGTACGAAATGGAAAGATGTTGGAGAGGCCTACATCCAGCAGTGGATAGAAACAGGCTGAAAAAGAAGAAGAAGAAGAAGAATGTTTCTAAATGGAGACATTAGAAAGTTCGGGAAATGAATTCAGGAGTAGGACTCACAAAATTAAAGTCAATTGTTTGTGTGTGTAGGTGTTATGTAGTCGTCGGCATTTCGTACAAGGAAAATGAAGTTATCTTGAAGCGCGAAGTGTAGTCGTCTGCATTTCGTACAAGGAAAATGAAGTTATCGGCATTTCGTACAAGGAACATAAAGTTGTGTGAGGGATTCACATAGTATTGATTTCGTCACAAAAAACATGAAAAATTGAAAATAAAATTGAAAACTTTGGAGTGCCCTGGCGTCTCGGGGAGGGGCTTCCGCGCCCCAATTCTTGTTGTTTTGTCATCAGGGGACCTCCCCCTATCGATCCCAACCACTTTTGCCCCAATCGGGGTTTGTACTATAAACTGCAATTTAGCCGGTTTTGGCAACGAATTCTAGCATCTTCTCTTATATATGAGATGAAAAGTTCAACAAAAGAAATAAAAGATTTTTCACGCCATGAGACTAAATTCGGAATTTTTCTCTTAATTTGGTCCCTTTCAGGCTACAGTTCGTGAAATGGGAGAAAAAAATTTTGACAAATTCTAAGGTAAAAATAGTTCCACGATATGCCGCTAAAATGCACTGACTTTTTATAAAATTAATTTTGTTTGCATAAATCGATCCAATTTTGAGAGCCTCAAGTTGCTTGAGACTATCAATATCTGCAAACAGTGTAAAATCAAAAATATGTTCCTCAATTCTTACGGGCGGCTGTACATTTCAATGTTTAGACGAACTTATACAAAAGAAATCGGTGCATTTTGAAGATTTTTTTTTGCTTAGAATAATGTTTGAAGTCGATTAAAAATAACTTATCAAAACTTCAATTCCCCATTGCCTACAGTCCATACGTAAATAACCATTTCATGTGTGCGCTGTGATTAACCTTATTTTCTCCACTGAAATGGCCGTGAGAACATGGCTTTTTGTTCGAGTTTGATCGAAAAGCATTACTAGTGAGAAAAGTTCAGCACTTTCTCTCCTTTTTACTGGAAAGAAAGAATTTCTCTCTCACTTCACTCTAACCGTAAACTTCGCTGTTGTTGGAGAGTTTACTATTTTATCCCATTGGTGAACAAATAAGTATTGTGTATAACACGAAACGATACTCCAATAACAATCACTAACAGACTTATAACTAGCTATTACATGAAACTTCTCCATACAAAGAGCATTACATGGAGAGTCAACTTAAAGTTTTAAAGTTTCGCATCAACTTACAATTATGATAAGTGGAAATCGTAATCTCGTCAATAATTAATCGCTGATTCTGAAACCTGAACCTCTTGTTTAGTCTTCTAAAGCAGCTTTATAATATCTTACTGAGCTTAACAATAACGTTGACAGTAATCGACGTGTAAAATATAATTTGCCTGACGGTGAATGGCAGTATTTCCGAAAAACATCAAAGTCTAGTCGCAGATTTTCACTGGCGAGCTTTTATACCCCACTACAACTATATTAACATCAAAACTACAATCAAAGTTCAAAAACCACGGTTCGCAATTATAACATACTCTCAATATTAAAAATAAATATTTCTATATAACCGACCATAAACCTAGTGATTAACATAATTTAAATGTTTTTTTTATTGTTGGCTATAATTGACTGATTTCAGTGATATCAAATCGCGTTCAGCTGTTGAAATGAGTGCCTTTTGGAGATTTCTTTTTACGTTTTTCGAAGTAATGTGATATATAATTCAGCGCATGCGATTTGATAGCCAAGACCACGCGAACTGAAAGGACTGTTGTTGGATTTGTTTATTAAATTTAATACAAACAGTTTCCTCATAAACATCCGACCGTTGAGGACGTGTGAAGATCCAGTGTCCTGGTGTGTATATGCAAATTTTGCGGTGTTTGAAAAAAATAAATAAAAGTTTTACGGTTCCGTATACTGTATGTGTTGTTTCTGTGAAAATTTTTATTTTTTTTATTTTTGAATAATCCACTATTGTTACCGAAATGTTTGCGTTGTATAATTGCTGTGGAACCCATAGGATGTGGCTGTTAGCTATTTTCTATATCTGCACATTGCAATTGGGTTTCTCGATATCATCAGAACCAGGTACAATGATGTCTTTGGCTAATATAAATTCAAATGCACTTTCGGTAGAGGTAGATAAATCAATCAAATATGTACTCGATAAGTTCACTCACGTAATTCTATGATTGAAGAATTTGCAAATTAGTTTGAAATGAATTATGTTAAGAGAAGGGTGTCATATCCCTTAATGCACTGTCTACTTTATATGCAATAACTTTTCGGTAGTTATACAAATGAAAATCGCAATAAGCAATTACTGGTAGAGACGAATACAATTCGAATAGATCTACCAGGAATCGAAAATATTCTGGTTGCAACGTTTGATGAACTTATGATTCAATTAACAATTCACAGTTCACTTAATATTACGTCCCTCGTTAGCATTTGCGGTTTGGAGGCTATTCCGTAGAATCGCTTTGTCCATGTTTGCCAAACAGAAATGAATACAATATTAGATTTGATTTGTTGACGGCATTATATATCGAATCTAATTGATGTTATATCTTGAGAGACTATAGAAGAGTAGCTCCTGCACGACCCAGTTACTGATTTGTTATACAAATGCATTATAGCCACATTGATCAAAGTGCATTGCAAGTTATATTACAAAATACAGATAGTTGTAGAAAGTTATCGCATTTTTTGTTTTTTATTATTTTTACTAGTGGAGTGCTCTCGGCTTCGCTCGCGAATAATATATTTTTGAAAGAATTTGAATATTTTCCTTTCAAAAATATTTTTACGCTTTCACTCAAAAGAAAATTTCCCTGTTTAAACAGCTCATCCAAGATCCAAACGAACAAACAAACAATATTCGCGCGTCAAATAACGCATGAAAATGAAAAATGATTGTCCTCGGCAGTCGATATGCCAAGTTTCAAGTCTCTGGAACTTTTCGTGTGAGAAAATGTAGAGAGACAAACAATAGATATTAACGGCGGCTCAAGGACGGAGAAGTCCAAAAGTCAAGTTTCCGCGTGATCCGAGGCGAAGCCGAGGTTAATACCCACCCCACACGAAAACGTGTCTTTTTATTTTTCGTCCAGTCCAGGTTACTTACAATATATTCAATGCTAAGGACACCGAGAAAAATGGTTCATTGATGAAATGAACGGTTTTCGGTGCAGAAGCATGTAAAAAAAACATTAAACTTTATATTATAGGAAAGAGAATATCTAGTATTGGTTGGGCATCAGAATAATCTAATTTATAGAATTCCACGTTTGTACGAAGTCAGAGTGGAACACCTGGCTAAAGCACGGTTGCCTCGATATGATTTTATGAACACTAAAGATAACCGACTTCAACCTGTTTCAGCCGTTTTCATTCATCGAATATACCAAATTGCATAAATGCTTGTACTTACACACCTACGTATATGAATGGTATTACATCACATAGCCATTAACCCTACCAACTGAAAGGGAATAGCTGAAACAATTTGAAATCCGTTCTCTTTAATTCCATAAATAAAAATTTTACAATTTCCTCAAATAGCTATCCCTTCGAGACCGAAATTTTATGTCAGCATTTTCCGAAAAAGCTAAACTTCCCTTTGAAACGAAAAAAAAAATCATGAAAATCGGTAAATATTTATATTTAATCGTCTTACACGCCTCCACTCCATTTATATGACCATGTAACCGTGGTAACCATTCATATGTCATGCACTTTGGACGCTAGCCGATATATTGAAAACCTTTCAATGACGGCCGTGTCGTTTATTATCGACAGCTAAAGAAAAAAGCGATGAACTCTGGTTAATTTGCTCATAGACAACGAGCATATCAGCAGAGTCTATTATTTCTTTTGATTTGACAACTTTCAAGAGATTGATGCGAAATCTTTTACTTCATACCATTTAACATACATTAGTTAAAGCTTACCCGTCGTTTTTTGTCGCCGTCATCGGTAACATACGGATTCGATTATATACAATAACAAGGAACTGATGCTAAAACTGGTAAAATGAAAACGTTCGAATCAGTCTCTTGAAAGCACTTACACCAAAAACGTAACCGACTCGACAATTATACTCGTAATAGGTATGCTTGCCACTGTTTCCAATTTTTTCTTTATCGCCACCATTCACTTTCCACCTACTTTTTTCTACTAACTTTCTAATACCTTCAAAAATACCATTTTTCCGGTTGGCTGATTCCGCTTGATCGTTTTTGCTCACCACTTCAGACTGAGCCAGTCACTACCAGACAGATTTTTTTTTATTAGCCAAGAATTATCAGATAAGACTTGGTGACAGTCCAGCAAATCACAGAGATTTAAATTCCAAAAGTTTTAGTGTGAAATCACTAGCCTTGACACGTCGTACGAGACTAAAAATTACTATCTAATTATCGATTCCTTCACTCTTCATATGACAAGAAAGGAGGGACTGTAATTCAATGTTTGTTGCGTTGTGTTGTTATGTTTGCAATTGAAAATTCTTAATAAGTGCGTCCTATAGTTAGTCGATACAAAAATATAAGAATTAGATTAGATTGTCAACACCGATAAGGTTTTTTATTGAATAGAGAGACTCCACCTTCGACTGGACTCAGAATATTGTGGTCGCTGCTTCGAACACACTTATGATTCTATGCACGACTTACAAAAGTAAATTCAGACAGGAGTGGTTGATTTGAAGAGGAACCTCGATAAAGGCAAGTGTGCATTTTGTTCAACAAGCTCCTTTCGACAAGTGTGGAGTTCAGTATACGAGGCGAAGCAAGTTGCTCTGTTGCTCAACAACAAGCGAGTGAGATTGCGAGTATCACAAAAAAAAAATTCCTAATCAATGAATGACGTAGCAGCATTCATAGTATTCTGGTTTATTGCTGTTCCGTGAGTAAGTTGAATGTTACAAAGGAATTCACGTAAAATGGACCGAAAATATTGTTGATCTAATGGTTCATTTCCGCAAGGGCAAACTACCGTGTTTTGGTCAACTTTCGCATGGGGCGTGCAATAAAACGTATTTCAGTAGTTAGATCGGCATCGGCAAGCACTATCTTGTTCTCACTTAAAATTCATTGTGATCATTCTGTAAAATCAACTGCTCCTATCTAGGTCCTTACATACTATCGATAGAAAAATTTTAACTGAACCTCGAGTAGATCCATTCTTCTTGTAAATAATAATGCCACATTCAAAGAATTAATTGTTTTAATACCCAAAATTGTGTAAAATTCGATAATACAAAGCACAGTGTAAGTACAAAAAGCTCATAGTTAAATGCTCAGAGTTAAATGACCTTTAGTTTTACCAATGGTTGATTTCATTTCGATTTCGGACGTTTACTTGCGGCTTGGTTAATCCGATAAAGAATTATAACTAAAGCAGACGATGCAGCACAGATACCCCAAAACGGTAACGTACTCTCGCAATACTGCATTGGAATCTTAACATTCATTCCAAGCAAGCCAGCTATTGCTTGCAACGGTAAAAACAGGAGCGCCACTTCTGACAGTCGTTTCATCATTCGACCCATTTCGTTTGCCTCTTTTGACTGACGAATATTTGCTAAGGTAAGACAGGTATCCTGTGACCGTTCCAAGATGTGATTGAAGTTGTCTGTAGGAAAAGGATTGAGAAATTTTGATTTTTAGAATTAATCATTCCCCATCAATCAATCCGTTCGAAAAGAATTTTTGTACCTAAAACTTCTCCAACTTCTTCCATGTCTTTTCTCGCGCCTGCTAGTAGAGTCAAAACCTTTGCACTGACTCGCGCGTTCCCTTTTTCTTCCAGTTCCTTGAGTACTCGAATTTTGGGTTTTATGAATCGATTGATTTTGTAGATTTCAAATTCGTTTTCGAAATTCTTTGTTAGTGCCTGTGATAGATCGGTCTCGTTTCCATTTAGGCCAGTTAACAGACGGGGTTGACCGTTTACGGGATCGGTGTTGGCTACTTTTAAATTCAAAATTTTGGGTTCCAATTGTTGCACGCCAAATTTGGCGTCCTGGGTTAGCTCAATGATAATCGAAAACAATACCCAATCTACGGAATGATTTCGTAAACATAAGATATTAACTTTGCATTGTTAACGTCTTACCAGGAGTTAAGTTCGAATTTCCGTAATTGCATAGCAGATTAAGAAAGCCCAACATATCCTTGAAACCTGGCCAAGGCGCGCCATAATGTAGAATGATTGCAATTTCTGAATCCGGAAACAATAGGATGTTCAAATCTTCCTTTTTTCCTCGTGGTAACGCATCCGTTTGATTCTAAATGCATTGAAATTGATGTGAAAACTACCTGACTTAGTTTGTCAGGAAGTACAAAATTACCTCCGGTGCTTCCAGATACACTTTCAACGAAATGAATGTATAATTTTTGAACACTTCGACTTTCTCCTCCGTATTTTGTTCTCTGATGTCCCTTAGTGTGAGATCATGGATATGAAAACGCGACTTGAGTAGACCCAAATCCTCTTCCGTAGGATTAACGATGCCCAAACAGAATTGCTTGGAATTGAAAATCAAATCCGAATAATCAGTTGTCTCAGTTGGTCTAGATGTGGAGTACTTCCATTGTAGTGTATGCAGTGCATGTGCCTGAATCAGACCTGTTGCCGCCGAGAAGTAGGTGTAGTTTTGATTGTACATATCTCGAAATTTGGAAAAGTCCAATACCGTGGCAGATTCGTCCGCCACTGCATCTGTGAATAAAAGCTAAATAGTCTCAAACACATGACAAACGTTTGTCCATGCAGCTAACCTATTGTTGGTGTCGGACTCAATTTTGTGTCGTCTGTAAAACGGAAGACGTCCCCGTCACCACGACCTTTCGACTTTGTCAGCTTCTCATAAATGGTGATTACTTCCGTTAGCCTGGTGTTTTCCATGGACGTAGTTTCTCGTCTACCTTTTCCATTGCGAGAGGTAACGCACGAGGTTGCCGTAAAAGTTCTAGTGCACAAGATACTCGTACATTTTCTAGTGTCTACTAACTTATGTAAGAGTTTAAATCAGAAAAGTTGTATGATGGATTTCATCATAATCTTTACCAAATGTGTAGAGCAGGGTCGAGTGATGTTTCTGCTGGTGTTGCTCATCTGATGAACATGTTTAGAAGTGAAGCTTCGAAAGTAAGTTAAGTTAAAAATTTTGTGAGTTGAAGGCACAATACGGCTTGAAAGGCACACAGCCATAATATTAGTTACAAATATAGTTTTTGGTTTCAAAGAATTTTCTTTTTAATCAAAAACACTTAAATGATTCCGAATCCCTTCGACTCGCCTTAGTCCAATTTCCAATTTAATAAACGGTTGTTGGAGTCATTTTTGTTACGAACAGAGATTATGTTTTCACAATAACTTACAAATTGGTGTTTTTATGCCATACATGTCGAAAACAAAATATTTTGTGCCGGGAGATTAATAATATTATGACATCATTATGACAGTGACATTTGTTCGAAGGTTTTTCAAACCTAGATGGAGCTGCTAAGATGAAATAAAAGAAACGACTATGAGCTTAGACTTTCGTAGATACCTTATATGGTTTGGTTTCATTATATTACATAGGAAAGGACCTTCTTCGTACAAACGAAGGAACAACCAAACAATCTGTGGGGTTCCTCTCAAAAAAATCTGTTTTTTCGCTCCATAACCCTAAAGAATCATTCCTTGATTTCTGTGCGGAACACTATGTCCAAATTCTTATAAAATACAAATAGAAAATAGAGTCAACGTTTAGGCTTTTAGAGTCACACTGGGCTTTGTCATAAATAAATGCATACAAAAAAAAACTCAGAATAAAACAAATACAAAACTTAGGATAAATTAGTTAGGCAAAAAGATTGATCGCTTTTAGGACAAATCAACAAACAAACCGTTAAATTAAAACATAAAAAAAACTCTTACTCGCTAAACTGATAAGAAAGTTCATGTTTAAACTAATGGATGGAGTCATTTTCAGACCTCCCACTTCTCCTTATTTTCCTTATTTTTGATGAACCCTCCTTAATCCTCCTTATTTTCCTACTTTTTCGACAAAACAGAAAATTACCTCATTATCGACACAAGCTTATGCACATTTATTGGCTGGAACTAGAACGTTAGTGAATACAACCGTTTTAAATAAACAAATTTCATTCGCTTCGCTCACATATTACTTTATATCCAGTCACTTGTACCAAACAGGTACCAATTATTGATTACGAACAGTAGAACACTTTCAATGTCGTTGTATGAGCTAGACCTAGAGAGAATCATTGTGATATGAATAGTTCTATCAAGGTGAAAGAATTATTAAATGCAAGGAGTTCAACCGCTGGACTTCAATGTGTAACTCTATTATTCAAATATTTGATCTTGTATCTGAAAAAACATTTAGAATGCAACCCCATACAACAGTGTTCTAGTTATACATAGTAGCATGATTGATTCTTCTAAGTGGGAAGTGATCTTTCAGATCCGAGGGGGAAATCACTCTTTTGATTTACACGAGATTTGCACACGATTTACGTGATTTACACGAATTACAAATCACTGGATTTCTCTACATTTATCAAGGATTTTTCATAATTATCATGTCGATTATGTTCAGACCAACAAGGAGAAAATAAAACACGTTCAAATTAAGAGAAACTACCAGGTAATTGTAGTGTAAATCACGTAAATCATGTAAATCGCGTGTAAATCAAAGAGTGATTTCCCCCTCGGTTAGATCTAACACTATATGTAAGACTGTATTACCCGAGAAAATCGCATATCAATCTCATATTTTACAAAGATTCGCAGATTAAATCAGATTCTGTTTTTTTTCACGTTTCGATTTGGCAACGGGCTGTGGATACATACATGAAGCTCGGACGAAGACAACTACGAATAATGTGAACACAAATCATTCGATTTTTTCACAATTGAGCCTTAAATATTTTGTGCACTTTTTAGCATAAGTAGCTGTTTAGTATTTCTGAACCTACTTTTTCACGTCAATCAAAACCTTCTTAATTCACATCCTTCTTTTTCAAAAATTCCTCATTATTCCTTACATTCCTACATAAACTTTAAGAAAACTATTGTCAAACCCACTCTAATGATGGTTTTGGAAACGGGCATAAAAATTTTACGACTCAAGCTGAATATGAGTAAATTTTCTAAAAATGTCGTCTAATGAAACAGATTATAAGTCACTTGTCGCCAAGCTAGAACGTTTGACAAACGAATTAGATTGTTGTTTTAGTCCTTCTTCTTTACGACTCCACAAAAAAATTTACCTTTAGCATATTAATGCATAACCGTATCGTTTGTCATTCGTAAAGTCTTTATTTGTAAAAGTTTTGTTTCCTAAATTTTTAAATAGTTTTGGCGTTCATTTCTTTGAATCTCCTGATTTTATGACTATGAAAAACTCCTGAATCCTCCTGATTTAAAAAAAAAATCCTCCTTATTCCTGAATTAAGGAGCTCATTTTTGGCGTGGGAGGTCTGTATTTTTTTTGTTGATCTAGTCTTCCACATTCTTTCCATTAATTCATCCGTAAGTGGCGTCAATAACGGTTTTTATTCACGAAAAAAAAACTCCCCATGGGGCCTGGTTGAACAAAGTCTAATCAAAAGTATAATGTAAAGTAATTTGTTTTCTTAATTACTATTGGTACAGCCTGGGACAGTCAAAAAAGTGCATTTTTATTCTATACGTGTTTCATCGATTTCAGCTATTTTGCCATTGTAATTTGTATTGTTAAAACAGCTGAAATCGATAAACACGAAAATCATAAAAATACACTTTTTTTGTCTGTCCTTGGCTGTAATGATCTCCTGATCATTTTAGGCCTAAAGAAAGAAATAAGTCGGCTGGCGGTTTTTGATATACGGTGTTATAGCTACCAAAAAATCCTTGTTCTGGCGCCTTACATTCATATCTGGACATGCTACACAACCGCCACTCCATAAATTCAATTTATCTCAAAAACCGCCCGCCGACTTTTTTCTTTCTTTAGGCCTAAAATGATCAGGAGATCATTACCAATAATAATTAAGAAAAAAATTACTTTTAATTAGACTTTGTTCAACAATCTATTATCTCCTCACTGCACTCGATTGTAGAAAATAAGGTAATTCACGTCGCACGGATGAAAATTATGACCCGAAATTCATTGAAAACTTATGCCACATACACCACTAACACAAAACGTCAACTTTGCTTTGATTTTGACGTTATGAGTCCCTTTACTTTTGAGATTAAGAGTCCCTTGACTACCATTCGTGTGAATGGTATTAAAAAGAATTTTATTTTGACACACCAAATAATCTATTATCATGCTAGGTGCTTTGACCTAGATAACAGGAGAAATGTAAACTGTATCGCCTCTCTTAATTGAACTGTATACTTTAACTCTGAATCGAGATTTGTAAATAATTCATCCGATTAATTTTAATGTCACCGCTTGACACCTGTCCAAACATTTTCCAAAGTTACTATTTTAGATAGGAAAACGTATCGCGAAATAATGATTAAATCTGTTACTCTTTCGGTTAAATTATAGTGAAATGTTATAGATATAATTAATGCTAATGAAACTGTAGAACGGAAAGGTTTATTTACTCATATCCAACGAACTAATCAAATAACTTTAATTTATTTATTCCCTTGACTGTAAGTCATGGGTCTTACAACAGAAAATACATCGTACGTAATACGATCACTATGATTAATAATGAATGGAAATGTGGAGTAATGATCAACCAATTTAAAAAAACAGTTTGATGAAGAATGGAATTTCTGAGGTTAGGTTCCAAGATAGATTATGTTGGTCCTAACGATCTAGCTGCTGTTGCGTAACGAATTTTTGTAGATGTTTCAATAGTACTTTTCTTGTTATATAATTTTATGCGAAAGAGAATAAACAAAACAAAAATTACCGAGTGTGGAGTTTTAATAACTCTCTTGTGAGCATAAAACCAGACTTGTATGTATATCAGGAAATATAGTTATGAAGCTAAAATTAAGTATCGATGTATATCGTTTCAGAACGTTCGAAGATTTTCAGTAAAACTAAACAGAATGAAATTATTGATGAGAGATCAAGACCGTTCGAGTAGTCGTTTCTCTAATTATGTTTTTGTTACCATTAAAATTACATTTTATTGAAATTAATCAATAAATCATTACAGATCTTAGAGTAATTATAACTAGAGAGGAAATTTCGAACAAAATTACGTAAAATATGTGGTCCCAACATCAAATACGAAATGTTTGGTAGTATGTGTTTGCCCTCTTAATTAAGAGGGCAAATTTCGGCGCATAAAATTTGAATTAAGTTACCAATCATTTTTTTTACTTTTTTCTTGTGAAAATTTTGATACAAAAATAAGTGATATAGCTGGACTGTCATTTTCTGTGATTAAGAACAATGGCGTTTAATTTAAATTACGATCCCCCAATATCTCAAATTCGCTTGGAAATTTGGTATACAAGACAAGTTAACAGATTCTGTCGGAATTTTTTTGTATTATTTTTTAACAAAAGTCATTTTTGCACTGTCCCTCGAATAAACAATTGACTGATAGTTGAATTAATTTATTTATTCTGAAGATCCGACCTATTGCTAGTAAAGACAAAACATTGAGACAAAACGAAACCACATCCAACACGTGGATCTGTGATTATTTCTATTGATGTCACTTTCCATGAAGTGATTTTCACATACTCTGGTGTATTTGTTCACATAACATTGCTGATTGTTTGATTGAAGAATTATTTATTTCCATTTCTTGCAATCGGTTTGATCAGACGGAAAACTATGTCAAAAAAGCTGGGGAGACAACATGCAAGAATGTGGTTATGTGCACATCAATTACTAAGAAAAACAATGTTTTCTACTTCGCATTACTGCGGGACATACACCCTTTAATAGAACAGGAATGGACCATCGCAATTTTATTTATTTTTTGTAAGTTTCACTGATGAAATTTAAAAGTAAATAACATTCAACGCATAAGACTGTTTCGATGAACAACGTCAATAAATATTTTGACAGAAATCTCAAATGTGAGTGTATTGGTAGAAGCTCTACGTAAATCATTACGTAAATGTATCTCATACACATTGATGTCGGGACCGCTTTTCGTAGTGCGAATTTCCTCTCTAGGTATAATTACTCTAAGTTACAGATACAAAAACTATTGAGTAGTTCAGACAGTCAAGGGATCTGACCCACCCAACAGGTGGGACCTTGTAAAATTTCGTTACAAATTTATGGTTTGACCCTTTGAATGGCATCCAAGCTATCAATAAATAACGTTCTTTTCGCTTCACCCCCGATTAAAAACTAAACAGATTAGACTCCTAATTGAATGAATAAAAACGTCTTCTGTTATATCTCAACCAGTATGTCCCACAAATGGCTGATTATGTGGTAATGGTTTTCGGATGCCAATTAAACTCCGTCCCCGAAAAACATATTGTACGGAGAAAACAGTCTACGAAGAAGTTACACCGCACACAGAGCAGAACATCATCATATTATCATGCTCCGGCATATCCATTCATTCTGTCAACCGAAGGGCGCGCGCTATAAAACCTATTAAGAGGAATATTTATTTCCAGTTGGTTTTGTTGAAATTTAACGGGAAAAAAAGCGTAAAAAGTGTGCACATTTTTAAGGAGAAAAAATGATAACACGAAGTCGAAATACGCACGCAGATGTGCTGAAGAAATTATATTATTATTAAATTAGGGATATAAGACTATCTAGCTAAACGGATGAGAATATTCATAAATTTGTCGAATTTATTTGGCTCGTCGTAAATCATCAAATACATTTCTCGTTGGAAAAATAAAATAATAAGAAAAATGAAAAAGAAAGAAAATGTTTTCAGTTCTGCAAAATATCCCACCACTAAATGATCGCCGTTAACGTCAATTAAATTTTAAGATTTCCATTGTGTTTGATGATTTTATTTATAACAAACCCATTCCCATACTCCGACCATTCATCTATCATTCGCAGAATGAAATGAAGGACCCCACATAAAATATGTCAATGATATCTCAATTTCGTGCATTGTGTGTACGGTTCGGTGATTACCGTAGGAAAACATAAAGCCCATTTTCACATTGTTATTGAATCGAACAGAAAGAGCTAAAATCCTGTCATTAAATTCATAAAATTATATTTTTGAAATGAGAATGGCGCGTGAGGAAAAGAAAAACCATTATCCACCTTTAAAGTGTGATTTATTGGCGCGTTTTCCTTCCCGTATTTACGGAAAATTTGAATAACAACGGTCTTGTTGTTGCCGTTGTTGTTGTTTTTCCATTCCACCATTCCCATCATATTTATATATGCGGCATTTAAACACATCTTTTTAGCCCACAGTCAACGTTACTGTGGCTTTTTTTTCGTATATTCTTGTTCGACATGATATATACCTAACTATGCACTGCTTCGGCATACATGGGAAGCGTATATACGGCGTATTAGTATACATAGTAAGAATAGAATTATTGAAATATTTTTAGCAATAATTTGTATTTTCTTTCATTATTGAAAACGGTAAAAAAAAATTTATATTTTTGATGAAAAACACGCAATGTCTGGGTTGCATTGATTTATGGTGAACAAGAGAAAGATACTGTGTGTATATAAACTCTGACATGTGCTTTCAATATTATTCATTTGATGAACGTTTATTAAGGAAGATATTTAAATGAAATTTGACTAAATGGTTTGGGGTGAATTTACGAGCAATTAAACTGACAAGATAACTTTATATGTTTCCATTCCATCGTAAAGTTCCTAGTACAGATAAACGCTGGAACGAAATTGCTGGGCTCAATGTATAGCATCTAACCGACGGTCACAGAATTAATAGTATCTGCTGGTATCTGTTATTGATAATGACGAAAAAAGATCTAGATAACTGTCTTACATAGAAACAGAAAAATGTAAATAACTGAAGTAAAAGATTTTTATTCAATATTTCAGTACTTAGATCAAACAGATCCGACCACTATCCTAATGAAACGCTTGCCGTCTGTGAAAGGTTAAATTGAAACACCTGAGATTATTAATAAAATATTTTGACAGAATCTTGCAATATATTACCGTAAAGCTAAGTATGAAGCAATAAGAGCAAAGAACTGAAGTAATAATCCAAGCAAAGCACTTTTCATGTTTGAAGCACTACTTTCGACGCCCACAGTATGTAATATATATTATGCACCTGTTGCCAAGATTGGTATTTTGACGTGTAGGACATTATTTCCCTAGCCGAAGGCGTGGGTCATAATACCTACACGTCAAAATAACAGTCTGGCAATAGGTGCATATCATATTTTATCTGGGGGAGAACAGATATATCGAGATAAACAAAAACTCCCTAGAGGGATAAGCTCGAGATTATCGTTGTAGACAGATAAAATCCATTTTTTATCTAGTGCTGAAATATCGTGACTTGGTCGCTCATTTCCGGCCCACTATAAACAAAACGTTGTTCCTAACTTATGCTAAAAGACGTTTTTAGCAAATTCGATTCCAGAACCCGCCTCCGGCTCGTGCTGGAAACTTAAAAAGCCCTTTAGCATGCGTTAGGAAAAATACTATTACACAACTCAGTATAAAAATGAAGTTTTTGCATGTTTATTGACCTCGGCTACGCCTCGGATCAACAAAATTCACACCAAAACTCTATTTCTTTCCCTAGTTTTCATTGAAAATGCACTTACCGTCCACAAACATGTAAAATGTGTTACGTCACTACTTGTAAATGCTTGTTTAGGCACGTGTGATTACTCCACTCGCCTTCGGCTCGTTCCGCAAGCCTCACACTTACCTAAACAAATATTTACAAACAGTGACGTAACATACTACATAAGTTGAAAAGTAGAGCTTTTGTGTGAATTTTGTCTGAGGCGAAGCCGAGGCCAATAAATACACGGAAACGAAACTTTTATCGGATTGTACATGTTTTTGAAAAATGAACCAATTTTCTTGTTTTCCTTGGTGTGTTTTCGACCCTAGGGAAAACAAAAGCATGTAAAATACCATTAAAAAGCTGTAATAAATATTTCATATTCGCATATCGAAGCATAGTCTATTGAACCAATTGCAATTGGTTTCTTTCTCACAAATTCATAGAAACTTCGAAACATTTTCAATCTATCGAATACTGGGACTATCCTTGGTAGGACAATGGTACCGTTTACTTGTTACATGTAATGGCATTTCTAGTATAGTAGGCAAATTTCCAGCTGTAGGCAATTGGTGTTAAGGAATCTCGCGCCGCGTCATTCACAATAATTCACAAAATGTGTCAAAATGTTAATTATTGTGAATGAAGCGGCGCGAGATTCCTAGCAACCAGGCAATTGTAGTAAGGTATTAGCATCATGAGATCAAACTAAAAAACCCCTCTGAGCTCCCCACTAATCTGTATGGAGGCATATAATTAGTTGGAGACACATAGAGATGGTTGTTATGAAGAAGAAAAAACAGTCAACGAAAACCTTCGAAAGTTCTACAGTTCTACACTCGATAACAGACGATAAACAACTTTAAAAAGGTTTCGATGCTATATTTAAAGTATTGTATGTTTAGGATACCATTTCCCAATACTATTTTTGCGTTAAAATTTCTGAAATTATTTTTTTTTATCGAGCCCACCACCCTCGGTTAAAAGAAGAAATAATCAACTTCTAAATGTCACGGTATAACATTTTAAAATTTTAACTGAACATGTGAACATTCACATTAGTTTTTTGCTGGAATTTTGTACGTAGCAAATTAATTCATACAAATTTTATAGGGAGAATTATTCATGGATAATTGAAATGTTAGGTATATCATTACATATATATAATATATATGTAACACCTAATGTCTAATGTATATGGTGTCGTCTATACATGGACGTTCGCATGGTTGCAATATAATTTTAAAATTCACCTAAAATTCGAGCAAAAAATAATCTATAATTCAAAGGTAAAATGAAGTAGACTCACTATAAATACATGAAAAAACAATAAAATTTAAATGTTTCTTTCATCTTTGATAATGTAATTCGAATCTTTATTAAAAGTTTCCAAAACATTTGTTCGAGTTATCGAATTCATGAGACAACCTTTTTCCATGACATTTCTTTCCTATATAGTATACATAACATGTATATAATAGCACTGTTTACGTCAAGAAAAATCAAAATTGTATGTCGTTAAACTCCATATAAATATAGTCTTTTGGGACGTTTTAGCTTGTTATGTTTTATGTTTATGACGACAAATAGGTGAGGCAATAGGGACGAAAATACGAGGCATATCTCCGTAAAATGCACCGAGGGGAGTTTAATGATTTTTCTATAGACATTTTTAGTCAAATTTTTAAAGAATTCTTTCTTGGCGGGTTATAAGAATTGTTTCCAGTTTCGGTTGCTTACGTATTTTTCACCATTCATTTTTCGTTCATTTAAAAAACGGCATAATCGGCATAATAATTAAATCTGTACATTACCCATCCGTCCATTGCATATGTATGTTATCATTGTAAACTTTTGACTTCCGGCCAGTTCCCAAGTATATGGTCAGGTCCGGACTAGCTACCGAAAGGCGCATCGGGCGTTTCGAACAAAGGGGCTGTGTTCGATAAATGAGCTAAATTATATGAGTTACACCTATATATACAGTGACACTATCGTATAAGTAAAACACTTAGTTGTTAAATAATGTAATGAATTAAGAACGCGAGCGAAGCGAGCGAGAAAAATTATTCATTTTTCGCTTCAGTTGATGAAACATTTTTATTTGCCGTGATAAAGCATATTTTCTGGAACTGTTCATACATATGGGTGTCTACGGAAAGGCGAAAGATCAGTGATGAATATAAAATAAAAAATTAATCACAGCTTTTTTGCTACGTAACTGTTAATTGTTCTACCGAACAAGGGATTTTCTCATACATTTTCTTGATTAGTTATTACGACCACGACCGCTCTGTAGGATCCCTACCGAGCCAAACTTTATATTGTTTTGAAGTAAGAATCGCAGGCTATGACATTATGCTATAAGTTTTTTAAAAGATCGCTGGTAATATCCTACAGACCATCAGGCAAATGTTCAATTTTTGAGAATAAAAAATTCTAGAAGGCAAATTGCAATCAAAAATAAGTTATTGTAAAATGTGTAACTTTTTGGGACCTACAAATGACCATAAACACACCCCGTCCGGATTTACTTTTCGGAAGTTATATTAAAAACATAGCTAACACCGACCCGTACGAAACACCTATTCGTATCAAAAGCCTTTACTGTGAAACTCTTCATTTCTTTTACTTCATTCTCTACTGAAAAGCTATTCGCCCTTTAAAATCACTTACATTATCTTTCTTTGCCTTGTTAGCATATACAAACAAATTGCCGGAGGCAATATAGACAGCCCCGTACGAAGTCAACTTTCATAAATTCCTATTTAAACAGCTATATATTGCTATATTTACCTATATTTTCCTATAAATAAACATTTCACAGATGAATATGCTATTATATAGATCTATATGCCTGTATATAGCTCACTATATGTGAATATAGATATATATAGATGTCCATATATGGAATGCCTGAAACACCCCACACACATAACAAATTATTTCAATGTTAACAGAAACACTCTAAGTACCATTTTCCCAATATATATCACTTTTATTAAAATCCAATATGGCCACCGGCAGCCATTTTGTTAGGAGACCGGAGATTTTACCGACGCTTTACATTCGTTGCTACCTTTCAAACAAACAAAAAATCATGAAATTCGGTCAAAATTTACTCGAGATATTGACAAAATACTCCACGTTCACTGTACGGCCGAGTAGCCAGATAAGAGCTCACTCCAAGAGACCTAGCTCACGCTCCGGAGAACATAATTTCAAAAACTTTTTTTTCCCTGATTGGTACGGTCAATACCTAATAAAGCTAAAACAGACGAAATATGTTGAAATGTGGCCGACCTACAAGCAAAAACTGCTTGCCGCCCTGTGCCTGTTTCACACCAAGGGGTCTAACTCACGAGTCGGTCATCCGATTTCCATAAACTTTTTTTTGTCGATCGGTATTGTAAATACCGTTTATTTGATGTATCAGTTACAAGTGTAACGTTTGAATGTCCGGAGCTCGGGAGGGGTCGATCCAAAATCACTCATCTTCGAACTTAGCCTGTCTTTTGACATTACCAAACGGGAAAAAAAAGAATTTCCAAAATCGGGTGCGTTTTACTCAAGTTATCGTGCAGACGGACAGACGGACAGTAGGTTTCCACAATAGGTTTCCCCTTACTCAGGGAGTCCAATTCGACGTGTTACGGACGTATGCGTAAACGCATAAGACCCCAGTACTTCGTACGGGTCTAAACACGTTTTCCGAGCTGCACGCGCAGACGTGTTTTTAGAGGTCTCCAGGGCGAACACGAACGGCACGAAAGAAAAAAGTTGTTCTACAAATTACACAGGAAAGTCCAATGAGCCATAGCTGTGTATATTTCTCAAACCGTACTTAACACCCTTGAATTATAATATAATTATTATATTTTCATATGAACTTTCGCGAATTCACTTATAAAACAGAAAGTCTATTCATGCACTAAGTGCACTGCACTTACATTCTTTGGACTTTCGAGTACGGCGACTTCCCCCTACTTTTTTCGTTCAAATATGTAGCAAAAACGGTGCGATTCGAAGGCTCTGGCTAAACAATAAAGGCTAAATTGACGGTGAAACAGCTTCCCGAAACTGTAGAATATCTCAAAATTTTTCGGATGAATGAAATTTCGAAAAAATCGACAAAGTAGAAAAAGATTCGGTGTGAGGACTTTAGTTCTTACACAAAAATCCTCAGTGGACTATCTTGGACCAATTTCTGAAAAACAATCTGAAATAATCATTTTCACTTATGGTAACTGAAACATTTGGTGTGTAATCAAGTTATTATGCTACAATGCGAGAGTAGCGAGTTCTTTTTCAAGTCGCGTTCAATTCAATCGCGCTTCTACTGAAAGAAAATTGTAGGAACAAAAAGAGAGAATGACATAGATTTTCTAATATAGTAACTTAAATGGAATCACAGTCTAGATATAATCTGAACTATGAATAAAAGGTAACAAAAGTAGGAAGCGTCGCAGGCAAATTTTTTAAGATAGATTTTACGTTTCTGTTAAGGTTTTAAAGGTTTTTCTTTGTTTAAGAAAGGCGATGAAATCCCAGGGGCGCTGGAAGTGAAAGGCGCATCGGGCGGTTGAGAAACAACCTTTTTCAAATTTTGTGCACTTTATATGATTTTTGTGAAATTTATTATCAGATGCAACTGCAACATGCCTTCTTCTAAATAAGCCGAAGTCACTTTTCCAGGGACATATTGCAAATTAAAAATGTCGTAAATTTAATCTCTGGTGATTGAGAGTTAGTGCCTCTGCTAATTACAATAAAAATATCGCTCCATGCGGTCTTGTACACCGGTTCTCCAAAACGGGAGATCCGGAAACTGATTTTTTTTAAATTTGTTTATATAGAACTGGAAGAAATGCAATCTGAAACATATCGTTGTGGACAAAGAAAATCCACGTTATAAAGAGTAGTTGTTTGCGTACATGAAAGTGCCTTGTTTGCATTTAAAGTTAACGGTAGTCATCCGGAAACTGAATATAGTATACCTGAAGGCTTGCAACAAGAATATAAAGGAAAAATCAGAGATGATCTCGTGACCTTGTTTCAATATTATTTTCAAACCAATCGTGAATTAGTGTTCCATACATAATTCAAGTTCTTCAACCGTACAATTATCTTTCTGAACATATAGAATAAGAAAGAAACTGAAACCTCCGCCCCATATTTTTTCTAAAAATAGAAATGCATCAAGCTGAATACAATTCTACTTTCCTTAATGTATTTTCATGTCTCAAATAAAAAAAAAAGATTTTACCTCGTCAGAAGAGAGCGATTCGTGCTTTCATATTTTATAATAATTCTAATAAGTAAAATAATGTAGCGATAGATTTTTCAAACCAAATGCTATGACTGGTGGGACTGGTGCCAGTGGTATTTTTATGTTCCTTAATTTTAAATAATAAAGCAAAAAAAAAACTTTCCCAGTCAAAGCAGTAATATTGCGCCAGAACTTTTTCTGTTTTACAACCTGTAATAGCATTTTTATAGATTTTTTTCGCTAATAGTATACGAAAAAAAAGGAAAAATTCTAAGAAACATAAAATCAGATAAAAACAATCAAAACAATACTTACATGTGCTGTCGATGGTGCGATGGTTTTGTATTTCAGTCGCATTTTTATGGCCAAAATCAAACATGCAACCAGAATATTATCCGAATAAAAATTATATATTATTTATGAATCGTTTTCTCTGAATACAATTTTTTCCATTTAAATATTTGTTGTTTCGCGCATAATAATGTATGTGGTTTGGTCACCCTTGTTTTCCCTTCACTGAAATGAATGTAATGCATTGTAGATATCTATAATCCATCCACGAACGCTGAAGCAGTTAAAAAATAATCGCAAACTAATTCTGTAACCATCATTACACTCCTTCAGGTGATCCGAATTTCAGCTCTCCCATATCAAATGTTACGGTGCCGGTCGGCAGAGAAGCAGTATTGACCTGTATCGTTCACGATCTTGTCGCATTCAAGGTAAACAAAGTTTTTTTTTAATTTTATAATTTGTAGATGCCGCACATATACGTTGTACACTACTATACGGCTAGACCATAAACCGTGTAGACTATTTTATCGTGTTCAACTTCATTAAAAGTTTGTTTAATTAAAAAAGCTTTTGTTGTTAATAATCACATTTTTCCCGTGACAATCCAGCACATATTATAAAACTTTAGATTGAATGAAAAATGAGTTAATGTTTACGCGACATCCTCTTTTTTTCATGAGTTTTTTATTATTAGTATGGAATCATCTTTAATTTTGCTCAATGAAAAAGAATGTCTTTCGTGTCGGAAGTTTTTTTTTTGTTGGTTGGAATCACAAGCGAAAATTCATTATCACGTAAAAAGCTTATTCTAGTTGATAAACTTCTAAAATAATAAATTATTTTCGTATAAAGAGGTGAAAATGGGAAAATGAAGAGAGGCAAAGAGAGAGAGATATATAGATAAACAAAGCACAAAATAGAGACTATTATTTTATTAACTGGTTGCAGTGAGTGGTGGTTTCGCAATTTCTATCACGAACTCAGAATGTCCCATAGATCTTCGTTCTATTTGCATATGCATGCTCTATTATGTCATGTCAAACACGTTTTACTCCGTTCCGTTTATAGACACTCCGTCAGTTATTCGAACGAGTTGGAAACAACTAGACAAAATCATGTCAAACATTTTAATCCTTTCATTTACGCAGATACCGATTATCAATTATCCTGGTATCACATGATGGCGCCTATTTTAAGGAAATTAAATTTCCAAAAATTCTCAAATTTTTCCATCACTTTTCGTCAGTTCATCTAAAAACACAACAGATTGCATCGTAAATGTTGTTTTTACTGTCTTTTTAGTTTTTTTTCATGTCTTTGAGCTTAACTGATTACTTCGGAATGAGATCTGACAGAAAACAAAATTTGGAAATTTTAAGAATTTTTGTGAAATTTTGGAAATGTTTGGAAATTAAATTCCTTAAAATAGGCCCTGCACATTAGCCCTACTCACGTTAAAAAAATGTGGTTCAGATCCTTCGGAGGAATGTCGATCTCGTTTCATTATCGGACACTAAATAATTCTCTAGAACATCATAATTGACAAAAAATTGTTTCTGAGTCGCGCAACGCAATCGAAAATGCATGCGTTTCTATGCGTTACCATGCGTTTCTATGCGTTTCAATGTAAACTTTGAATGCGTTGCGCGACTCAGAAACAATTTTTTGTCAATTATGATGTTCTGGAGAATTGTTTAGTCTCCGATAATGAAACGAAATCGACATTCCTCCGAAGGATCTGAACCACATTTTTTTAACGTGAGTAGGGCTACTGCACATGGTCCCTATCTTTGTCATTTTTCATTTTAACCTACTTTATCTCCTGTATCGACGATTTGGTCTACACCACCAATAATTTAGTGTCATCTATATATCGGCAGTGACGGCAATCGACAATGAATTGGACCAGGCTATGACATTACTTTATAGTAAAATCTATGTTAAAACTATTGAAGTAAAAGATTTTGTTTCAAACTGTAAAGAACACCTCGTTCGAAAGAACAGACAGATTCGATAATGTAGTGCTAGTGGTATGTTTGTCGTCCGTGAAATATTATACAAAATTAAACTTTAACTTGAATGCATTGACCCTGAAAATTTGTGCTTTAAGTTGCTTTTATTACGATACAACAATTAAGTATATTTTGGCATCGCGTTACAAGGACGAAAACCAAATGTTATATCGCAAATGCGCAAAACAGTTTATGGCATATGCTATTATACTAATAACGAATTTTTCATTTCTCATAGAAATATTCTCATGTTTACAGTTTTACTGTAAAAGAAATATGTCGATGCAATAAAATGTAAATTGAATTATTTCATTATCCTCTGTAATTATCAGCAATGAACAAACTGTACACTCATTTCAATTGCACTGAAAGTTAAATCGTTAATTTTGCGTTATTATACCCACCAAAGTCTCAATTACTGTTCATATATTGTATATGGAGCCTATTTTATATCACATTCCGGATTTTCTTTTGATATTTTCCAACAGAAAACAAAATGTGTTCTCTGCTGTGTACAGCTTTAGTGCTAGAGACATAAAACTGTAGATCATTAAAAATAAATTTGTTTCAATTTTAGTTAAGTCTACGTTCCACATCAGCGACGTTAATCTGATAATAAAGGAGTGCAATAATTGTTATGAAAGCGGTCAATGAGTTTTTTTTTCAACGTTTCGTTTTTGGAGTGTTTGTGGCAGAAATCAAATCAAACTTTATTGATATATAGTGCAGGTACAGCACTCTACTAAAGTCTTTTAAAAAAATGTGAAAACTTGAAGAAAAATTTAAAGAAAATTTGTAGTACAGTCCGAGAGTAAGCTTCCTTTCAAGTGTTCGATAGATTTGTGAGACTACATTATTATAACGATAGCTAACCGAACGATTTCCACTTGTTAGGCGCGCCAATTTTAGGTTTTTTCGCTCAATAAAAAATATACGGGCCGAGTCGGGCCGGGCCGGTCTTCACTACAAAATTCTCGGGTCGGGTCGGGCTCGGGCATTAAAAATTAGTCTGGGCCGGGCTGGGTCGGGTTTTGAAAATAGGTCGGCCCGCACATCTCTAGTTCTGTTATGCATTTTTCACATCTCTACATTTAATTAGTTTAGTTACACTATGCATGTCTCTGGTGGCCAAATTCGTTATTTTCGCAATATCAAAAAAAATATTTTGAAATTATTACATTTTGATGATGAGTAAAGTTAGATTAAAGTCCAGAGTCAATCAAAGTAATATCGTCTATGAGGCATGGGCTTCTGATGACTATGTTGGATTGCCATAGATTTTATACTCTTTTTCGGTACTAGTCAGACATCAAGGATAAGAGTAGTGCCAGAAAAACTTACGGAACAGCAGAGTCGGAAAGGGTTTCATGGACCAAGGTAGGTGAGATCTGGAATCGAATTCGCTAAAAAATCCTTTCAGCGTAAGTTAGGAGTGAGGAGTTAGGAGTTAGGATTTTGTTATGAGCAGGGACTATTTTTGAGAATTTTGACAATTCTTCGAGAAATTTGAGAGATATTTCTTTCAATTTCTCAAAATTTTACAATTTTTTTTTCTTATTCTACTGAATAAAGTTTAGGAAAATTAACTTTGTTACGTGCCTAACGATGTAGACATATTAAACGTTTTTGGAACTGATTTAGACAGCTAGTTTTTGATAAATACTTGAAAACTGAATATCGAAGGCTTTTATTACTTCTTCTTACTCTTTTTCGACTGTACGAGTTCTCTGGTTAATTTTATTACTGTCTGCCCATAAAATTACATTGTTAAACCATGTTTTAAGCTTTAAAAAATTTGAGAATTTTTTTGAGAAATTTGAGAACTTTTTGAGTATTTTGAGAAATCCGATTTCTCAAAAATAGTCCCTGGTTACGAGTGATGAAAACTTTAATTTTTCGGTACTAGTTCTAAGCCTACCGAGGCGGAGCCGAGTAGAACGAAAACAGAAATGAGACGAAGCCACAACAACACAATTCAATGTTTCGATTGTAGTTTGTGTATCGAGATTTTCTTCCCTCCGCAAAAACTTCGGAAGCCTTGATGATAGATGTCTTGTACGTTAATCAAGTGTCAAACAGAGAACAATAAGCCAAATCGAAACATGAAGCGACTTGAGAAACTGCATTTTGCCCGTCACATTGATAAGAACGGTAGAGCACTCGACTCACAAGCGAGAGGTCACCGGATCGAATCCCAGTGGGGACAGGAGTCGAATCAAGGGCAAACTGTAATTTTTTATTTCGTAATTCGTTTAAATTCATGCTTCGCAGATCGTATATCCGCTGGAAAGCAATTAGTATTCGGTTTTAATGTGGCAAACGATGTTCGGCAGCCTTTCTTGTGAAAAACTTTGTCTTTAACTCAGGAAAAAATTTTGAAATTGCATTTCCTCTGGTGAATTGTGGGTCTCTCGCTACGCCCTGGCCTCAAACACACCCTAGAAATACCATTTACAACTTTTCTTTTTTCGTTGAACAAATAACTATTCCAAAGCGACGTTAGAAATAAGCGAGTGGGCACTCTCTAAGCAGAAGTAACTTGTACTACAAGTCTTGTAGTGAACTATTGCGGGTATAAGTACCTATAGTCAACCTCCTCTTAAAAAATCAAAAATATATTTTTCAGGTCGCATTTTTGCGTGTCGATACACAAACCATTCTAACGATTCAAAATCATGTAATCACAAAAAACCACCGAATCGGCATCACACATTCCGACAACCGCATCTGGCAATTACGGATACGTGATGTGAAAGAATCAGATCGGGGATTTTACATGTGTCAAATAAATACTGGTAAATCCATCAATTGTGTTCCTTATTGTTGTCCCATTCCACAAGAATAATTCGTATTTAACTGTTAATTAGATCCTATGAAGAGTCAAACCGGATATTTGGATGTTGTAGGTGAGTCTACTAGTATATGAGTTGTCTGAACGTATTGCAGTTGACTTTATATCTACTCAAGTGCTTTGATCGTGATTGAGTATCAATTGATTTTTATCTTTTAGTTCCGCCAGACATTTTAGACTATCAAACCAGTCACGATATGATTGTTCAAGAAGGTGATAATGTGACGCTAACATGTGCGGCAGCAGGATCACCACTACCAACAATAGAGTGGCGTCGAGAGAAAGGAAAGCCATTGCTTTCCGTTGAAAGCAAAGAGAGTAAATGAAGGCCCGATATCAACGTGTCAAGGTGTTCTACTAAGTAATTTTCACTAGTTTTCAGCGTGAAGGGACCCAGACTAATTTTGAAACAAGCCAATCGCCATCACATGGGCGCATACTTGTGTATAGCGTCTAACGGAGTGCCCCCGTCAATAAGCAAACGTGTTATGTTGGTCGTGAACTGTTTGTGATTCTAATTAGTTGGTTTACGTATTTGCATTAACGATTTTTTGTCAACAGTTCTCCCTGCCATTTGGATTCGAGAAGAAGTGGTTTATTCAGCTTATGGACAAAAGGTTCTTTTAGAATGTGTGACAGGTAAACTTAAAGTTTTTACTATATATGACGGGTGTCAGGTATGCAACGATTGAACGATTGCAAATTTTGGATGGGAAAGAATGACGTCATCTGTGTAATTATCAAAAGCTTACGATAAAAATAAGCTGGGAGCTTTACCTAATGAGTTCTTTGATAGTAAAATGTACGTTGAACTAGTGAAGTAAAAGATTTCCTGTCGCAAAAGTATCGATCGTATGAAGTAACAGATTCGATAATGCTGACCGTCGGTGCATCGTTACCCCTATTTAAATAAATAATCTGAAAACTTAATCGGTCCGCAGAATCACATCCAAACTCTGTGAATTATTGGCTGCATAATAAAGAGTATGTTCAAGGCGGAACATACGAATCGTTAACAATGGAGAACGTCTACAAAGTAATAATGAAATTGATTGTACGACCACTGGATAAGTCTGACTTTGGCGAATATAAGTGTGTCGGAAAAAATGCCCTTGGAGAATCAGAAAAGACTGTCGTTTTGTATCGTGAGTACAAATCAATGGGGCTATCGATAAAATTTTTGTAAAACGACTTATTTCCGCTAAACCTTTTTTTTTGTTAACAGACAAATCGAAAATGGTTAGTGATTCAAATTCCAATCAACCCGCTAGTCAAATCGACAATTCAATCAATCGAAGCGGTGATTATACTTCAAAAGTAAAAATTTGCTAGATCTAGGATTTAATGTTGCACCTTTCAGATTGGGATGTCGAAAACTGTACAACCACACCCTCAGTATACAATTTGAATTTTTTGATACCGTTTTTAATTATCACATATTCGTTATAATGTTGTGTCATCTATTATCGACAGCGACGAGAAAAATAACCTCTGGTTGGTGTTCTATTATATATAAATGAAGTAACAGATTTTATAGTAATCTTTCCAAAATATTTCGATTACAAGACGTACAACAGATTCGATATAATATTACTGGTGATATATGCTTGTCGTCTGCGAAAGGTTAACAAAACGAAAAACTAACGGATGGAGTGGAGATGGATGCTCGTGAAAATCAATTTTATACAAAAAAAAAATTAAACGAATAGAGCATAGAGCATTGAGTACGTAAATACAAAATAGGGTATCGGGTAATCTGGCACACGGTGCGAAAAAAATGCACTTTTAAACTACGTAAAAGGTGAACTCGCACACGCAAGTTTATTACTGCAAATGCTTTTTAGCCATGTCATGACTCCTTTTACAAAATTTTGGTATCGAAAATTTGTGTGCGAGTTCACCTTTTACGTAGTTGAAAAGTGCGTTGTTTTAGCACCATGTGCCAAATTACCCCACACCCAAAATAGAGCTGGTATAAATTATATTATTGTAACAAACAGCCTTGCAGCTACTTCCTTATTTTATTTGAACAATATTAGCTGTCGTAGCCTTAGGATTATTATTATGAATAAACAAATAGAAATACGTCAGACCTACAAGTATATTCTGTATATTTACACTGGTGAAATAATTCGGATCCTTCATATTGCTCAGCATCATTTTCTATTAAAAAAAAATGGGGAAGGAGGTGGTAGAGAAGAGTGCTTTCTAACATCGTTCGAATATTATGGTGTGACATGGATTATATTATGAATAGTAGAAATAGTCTTCAAATTAATGAAAAGAATGTGCATGCTTCGCATGCCAAAGCCACTCCTTGTTTCAAGTGCATCTTGCGACGTCTTCTGCAGATAAATTCCTTTAAGTTTCTACCCCGTCGTGAGTATATAAATCTACGAAAATTCACAGCAATTTCACAGTCGACACTCGACAGCTGAATCATACAAAGGATATATGCCAATGGTAAGTAATAAGTCAGTCATAATCATTTATATGAGGTCCATCCGTCGGTGTGGATGTCCATAATAAAGCTTAGGTAGTCCACATAATAGGGCGAGTCTTGCATTAGCTAATGCTCATCATTCCGAAAGTGGTGACATCTGTTCAGTTCCTAGTAAAATAATATAGTTCAACATAGAACCAGTCCTTATATCACTCCCAGCTTCATATGGCGTCATCCTTGCTTTCAGAGCTGAATAACATACAACCAACGAAGCACTCACTCTCTTCTATCCTCCGATCGCATTAGCTCTGCCCGCCGCATTTCAAAAACAAAGTGTGCCACCTGAATGTCAATGGAGAAACTCAGAATTACTTCGAATAGTGCGAAGGTTTGCACAATGACTAGGATCTAGTCATAATAGTAACGTTTCGTTGATTCCATCAGATGTAAAATGAGACAATTAAACCAATTTGTTGAAATTCACGTAAATTGAGTAAATTTCATTAATTTGGACGGCGCGACGGCGTAAGTTTTTAAATTATTTAAACGGCACGCTACGTGGAATAGAGTTATAGGTGTGCCATCTACGATTAAAATACCAAAATAGAATGACATTTCACTGTGAAAAACACAAACGATGACACATGATGACGTTTCGATAAATGATATGGTTGATACTGAAGGAAAATTTTTTGTCTCTGGGAATTATATTTTTTCAATCTTTATTCATTGAAAGTTTATGTTGTAGACGCAAAAAACCATAAATAACCGAATTTTTAAACATTGTGCTGTGTGTGAACAGTTTGGAATAGTGACAATTGCTTCAGTTATCCAAAAGAAATAATGAAGCGAAAAATTCTCCCAATTTTGAAGTTAATTTGTGTATTTTATCTATTTGGATCGACGAATGCATTTTATTTACCCGGTTTGGCACCAGTTAATTACTGCAAAAGTCAGGAAGCTTCTGAACCATGCAAAGTAAGTTAATTTTTCGGAATTTGTCCGTCGCATTGGTTTTGATGATTAATTTTTATTGAAAACATAACCTTCATCATAACACAACTCAATAGTCATTCGTTGTCTAATAAATTCTTTATGATCAAGTTAACACAAGACCATTAATTGTTGAATCGATTACCATTCGCTAAGACCTAGACAATCGATTTTTTTATTTGTATTCAAAGATGTGACTTCCGATGGAAACCATTGATAAACATACACGTAGCTAAAAAGTTATAAAAAAAAAATTTGATTGAATTTGGCCTAGGTATGTTACATACTTTTGATAACGAAATGGTACTGTTTGAAAAAAAAAAACAATATGGAACGTCCGGTTTTGTTACGATAAAATTCTGATAGAATTTACACATTGGAGTCAAAATTCTGACTTTTCTCAAGGCAATTATTCCGCTGTTATCGATAGCGTAGACAAAAATAAGCACTCAACTATAGCACTGTCAAGCGAGAGTGCTTTGACACAACAAATAGCGTTCGTTTGTATAATAGAATCTGTGTTAAAGACTATGAAGCAATAGATTGTCTATCAAATGTAAGCCGTAAGAAAACGATTAAGAGATTTCTATAATAACATGATACGACTGTCGGTACCAACTCATAGACGCGGGTATAGAAATAATGTTTTCTTCCCGGTACCCAAGTCAAAATTTCACGGTAACCAAAAACTTAAAATTAAATTCCCGGCCCATAAATTTACTGGTATACTTTGTGCAACGAAGGCTCGACTTCCCGGTTTCCAAATTTTGTACAAAAAAAAATTCCACGGTAACTGGGTTACCAGGATACCGCATTATTTTCATGCTCACATCTTACTTCTGAACGACTACGATGACCAAAACAATTGACGATTTCTAATTTTACTGTGTGTCGTAACGACACTGTTGTTTTTAAAATGTACAATCACAGCTCTGCTATGGTACAATACAATCTTGTTTACCTAATAACAGGCATTTTTATTGTACCAAACACTGTACTAAAAGTAGGGTTTCCATTTTTGAATTTTGAAAAAGAGGACATTTCGGCGTCAAAAAAGAGGACATTTCGGCGTCAAAAAAGAGGACATTTCGGCGTCAAAAAAGAAGACGAAAAGTGAATCTCTGACGCGGAATTACAACGACTGTACAAGTACTTTGTGTAAAATATTCAAAAATGCTCTGTGCAATATGCACTGAAATCGTCCTGATATTCTTTTGGATTCCTTCTCAGTGATAACATCCACTCCATACTACCTAAACACAGACTTCGTTTTACCTTATTCTTACGTCATCTTTGGTATCTCACACAACGCTACACTATTTTATACTTTTAATGCGAGCGGAGCGTGTGATTTTTTTTTTTTTGAGATTAAGATTTCGCTGTATTACCTTTCAGAGATTCTCTGACAGAGAAGATTAATAGTTAATGCCGCGCAGCGAAAATTTTTCGTTCTTTAGGTATGAGCTGCATCAAATTTACTTAAAAAAGAAGAAGACCTGAAAAAAAAGGACATAGATGGCGTTTTCATCAAAAAAAGTGATGTTCTTAGAATTTTTGTAAAAAAGAAGAACAAGACGAAAAAAGAGGACGAATGGGAACCCTAACTAAAAGAGATCTAAGTTTTTGATGGTGATTAGTGAAATCAAAACAGTCTGATCCAGTAAAAACTTTCAATCCTCCAAACTATCGAGTCATTTACCACCAAATCGTTACAGAGAAGGGCCAAGCTAAATTTTACATTAGATTGCTTCTATTCGTTCATATAGTATTTGACTTCCATTTTTTTCTCTCCTTTCTTCGTCAGTATTCATTGCAACAGCTACGGAAGAAGCGATAAGACGTATTTCTTATCACTGATCATGTATGGATGAAGTTGTGTTATCTTGATGTTTATTGCTTGCCGCCAAAGCTTTGTTACCGCCCATAAAAGCTTATTTCAGATGTTTGTTTGTCTCATTTCAGTCGGAAGTTAAACTGTATGTGAATCGACTCAACACCGAGGAATCGGTAATTCCGTATGAATATCATCATTTCGATTTCTGTCCCACTGATGAGGCGAATTCACCAGTCGAAAATTTGGGTCAAGTCGTATTTGGCGAACGAATACGACCGGGACCGTACAAAATCGATTTTCTTCAAGACGTTCAGTGTAAAAAGGTAAGATTGATTTGAACTAAAGGTTGGAGTGACCACGAAACTGACAAAATGTTTGTTCCACTTTAATAATCTAGGCATGTACCCGTACGTACAAAGGTGGCGATCCGGATAGTGACAAACGTTTGATGGTTTTGAAGAAGGGAATGAGCTTAAATTACCAGCACCACTGGATCGTCGACAATATGCCAGTGACGTGGTGTTATCCATTGGAAAATGATCGCCAATTCTGTAGCACTGGATTCCCTATGGGATGTTTAGTGAGACATCATCCGGATGGAGTAAGAATTTTCATTTCCGGTGCAATTTCGCTAGACATTTTTCACTAACACATTTCTTTGACGCATATTTCAGGAGGATAGCTGTCCGATCAATCCGAATTACAACAAACCCGGTGTCTATTACTTATTCAATCACGTCGACCTGATTGTCACATATCACAGCGGTGAAATGGAAGAATGGGGCGTTGGATTCAAGGAAAATGGTGGTCGCATCATTTCGGTAAAAGTGGTTCCATCGTCGATAAAGCATCCGAATCCCGAATCATTAGATTGTACCAGCCGGGAGCCTTTAGAGATTTCATCGAATGCCATTCCGAACGGTCAGAAATTGGACATTACGTACACGTATTCGGTCAAGTTCATCCAAAACAACACCATCAAATGGTCGTCACGATGGGACTACATTCTCGAATCAATGCCACACACTAATATCCAATGGTTCAGCATCCTAAATTCGTTGGTTATTGTGCTGTTTCTGTCTGGCATGGTTGCCATGATAATGCTTCGGACATTGCACAAAGACATTGCACGTTACAATCAAATGGAATGTGGTGAGGACGCGCAAGAAGAGTTCGGATGGAAATTGGTTCACGGTGACGTTTTTCGACCACCACGTAAAGGAATGTTGTTGTCGGTGTTCCTTGGATCCGGTGTTCAAGTACTGTTCATGTCGCTGGTAACGTTAGCATTTGCTTGCTTGGGATTCTTATCGCCAGCTAATCGAGGAGCTTTGATGACTTGTGCTATGGTTTTGTACGTGCTGCTAGGAACTCCAGCTGGATATGTATCAGCACGAATCTATAAAAGTTTTGGCGGCATCAAATGGAAGAGCAACGTTCTGTTAACATCGATGCTAAGTCCTGGGTGAGTACCGAGAGGTTTTTGGTTCTACTTAGAGTGGTTTGATAAGTACCGACTTTGTGTGGTTTTCAGTGTCGTTTTTGGACTCTTCTTTGTGATGAACTTGGTGTTATGGAGCAAGGGCAGCTCTGGCGCAGTTCCTTTCAGCACATTTTTGGCATTATTGGCATTGTGGTTCGGAGTGTCGGTTCCACTTACTTTCGTCGGAGCATACTTTGGATTCAGGAAAAGGGTAAGTTACCTAAAGCAACCTTCGAGAATCGCAAGCAAACGAATGCCTAACCCGAATCTATTTCGTCTTCTTCATCAGGCATTGGAGCACCCAGTTCGAACCAATCAAATACCTCGTCAAATTCCGGATCAATCGATTTACACTCAACCGATACCCGGCATCATCATGGGCGGTGTGTTGCCGTTCGGTTGCATTTTCATTCAACTTTTCTTCATTCTAAATTCAATTTGGTCCAGTCAAATGTACTACATGTTCGGATTTCTGTTCCTCGTATTCCTGATTCTGGTGATCACATGCTCGGAAACGACCATCCTCTTGTGCTATTTCCATTTGTGCGCCGAAGACTATCACTGGTGGTGGCGATCCTTTCTCACATCCGGATTTACGGCAGTCTATTTATTCATTTACTGTTGCCATTATTTTGCGACGAAACTATCGATCGAAGATGCCGCATCGACGTTCTTGTACTTTGGCTACACAGCGATCATGGTATTTCTGTTCTTCCTGCTCACCGGAACCATTGGATTTATGGCGTGTTTCTGGTTTATACGGAAAATCTACAGCGTTGTTAAGGTGGACTAGACATTTAAACGAATTTTGTGAGTGGAGAAGGACATAGATGACCGACATGGAAATAATATAAACGAAAAAGATGTGTTTGCTGAGCGGATAACATGGAATGAAATTTGTTTCTTCTTTTTGTTTACAAACAGTAATAATTAAATGGAACTACACCAACGGCTATGAGCGGTTGACTATTTTTAAGTTTTTTTTTTTAATTCGACCGACCAATCAACAAAGTAAAATAATTTTTTTTCAACTAATTTGAGCAAGGAATCGATTCTCGGTCCATCTTTTTCATTTTCTTTTATGTGATAAAATTATTGCGAAGTGTCTGGTCCGGCTACAGAAGTGAGAAAAGAAAAAGTTTTGTTTTGTTTGATCTCAATGGTCAGAGATGGGACGGGATAGGCATTATGTGAAAATTACTATTAAATAATCGGGAGCGTTGGAGCTGCCAATTTTTGTACTATCCGAATTCTGATTCTGAAACAATCTATGGCGAGAATAGCAAAAGGAAACCAATAAAATGAAACAAACAAAAAAATTTGTAAAAATTATTTTAAGTATTACGGTGAAGTGTGCTCTTCTCGCAGAAAGACTATAGACGTAACTGGAAATTTCTTTTAATTTTTAAGACAAAATTAACTATCCCAGAGTCATAGGAACACTTAAAAAAAAACACAAACACAAAGCGCATAACAAGTGAAAATGAAATTTTTTAATTTAATTCGCTGTCCAGTAAATAGATATCAATTTGTAATGACACAAGATATTACCATAATAAATGATTTTTTTTGGAATTTACCTTTCCAGGAGGAGTGTGTATATAATGTTATAAGCAGTAGGCATACCATCCGGATAGTTGTCGAATCTACTAAATTAGTCGATCTAAATATTTCACAACATGCGTATCCGTCTCTTATCAGGGAATGTTCAGAACCATGCGGTATTGTTTTGTTACCCATTTCCCCTGTTGCCTCACAGATAAAATTTTGTTGCTGACACGTTAGTAAATGGGAGTTTTCCTGAACTGAACTGATCTGAAAGTAATCAGATTAGGCTTTCGTATAACCTGTACTGATCGGATCAGAAGCCTGATCTGATTACTTTCAGATCAGTTCAGTTCAGGAAAAAATCAGATCAAAATAAGAAAATCTAATTCAGGTTCAGATCAGATCAGATATCTACATCTCAGGTTCAGATTGACCTGTTCCGACTCCATTATCTCGGAGTCCCATGCTCGCTACATATCCACTGATCCCTCGTAGTACTCTCCATGTACGACACCGTCTCATGTTGAGTAACTTCTTTCTGTAAACTCATCCGTCATAGGCGTATCAGAATTTAATGGATTCAGACACAATGAATGCAAGATCGGAATCAAAAGTTCGAGTACTTCCATCAGTATGTTCTGGTCAGCTAATCTTTTCATTTCCTTCATAGCCAGGCCAGTGTGTTCTGATTACTGGCTTCTTTATTCTTCTGTACCTGAAAACCCTAACAAATTTAAACCAAACAGATAAGGCTTGCTAATATTAGCGAAAAGTTTCACTAATTTTCACTAAAATTTTGCTAACTTTCACTAAAATTAGTGAAATTTTAGTGAAGATTAGTAATCTTTTCGCTAATACATATTAGGCCTTGACTTGACCTGCAGCATATTTTACAATGTGCTAATAAATGTAACGTGAAGGCTTTTGTTACATTTCGTATAAGAATGAATTCATTAAGAACGAACAAAATGCCTTTACGTTCATTTCGTATAAGGATCAATTCCCTAGTATCGAACAAAACGCCTTTACGTTACATTTTGCAAAGGATGAATTCTCTTCTTCTTCTTTTTCAGCCTGTTTCTATCCACTGCTGGATGTAGGCCTCTCCAACTTCTTTCCATTTCGTACGATCCATTGCCATTTGCTGCCAGTTTGTACCTGCAATATTCTTAATTCCGTTTGTCCATCTCTCTGGTGGTCTACCTATAGCTCGTCTTTTATATGGTCACCAGTTCATGATCTTTTTGGTCCAACGTCTGTCCTTCTTGCAATAAGTCCCGCCCAGCTCCATTTCAGAGATGCTATTCTTTCCATGACATCAACGACCCTGGTTTGTTGTCGAATCCATTGATTCGTCATTCTGTATCTGAATGTTATTCCAAGCATACTCCGTTCCATGGCTCTTTGTATCACTCTCAATTTATCTTCGGATGCTTTCGTTAAAGTTAACGTTTCCGCTCCATAAGTGAGCACTGGAAGGACACAAGTGTCGGAAACTTTGCGTTTCAGACTATTATTCATTTTGCTTTTGAAAATTAGTCTGAGTTTTTCGAATGCTGCCCATGCAAGACCAATCCTACGTCTTTTTTCTGCAGTTTGGTTGTCCAGACCTAACTTCAGTTTATGTCCTAGATATACGTAGCTGTCGACTCGTTCAATGACAGTGTCACCAATTTTGATTTATCTTTTACCTATCGCCCCCGATGTTGGTCATGACTTTTGTTTTCGATAAGTTCATCTTGAGGCCAACTTTGCTTGCCTCTTCACTCAACTGTTGTAGCATAAGCTGAGCCTGAATGAATTCTCTAGGATCGAACAAAACGCCTTCGGCTCAGGCTACGAATTTCACATTAGTCAGAAAATCAATTTTCTCCTACTTGCACAGTTTACTCTTAGTTGCGGTCTACTCCTAGTTGCATAGCCTACTATTATTTGATTCTCAATTTTCCTTCAGGCTTGTTTTTAAACATATCTTTTTGCAGAGTATACAAATTACTGACAGCACACTGCAGAAAAATTCTTATAAGTTACCGAACTGTTTTTTGAAAAATTTTTATAAAACAATTTTTTTTTTGTAAACCGAATTTTGTTATATATACTTACCAAACTTTATTTTGAAAACAAAAAAAAAGTTTGAAAAGAAATGTTAAAACAATTCCTAAAAAGAATATCGTATCCTCCCGTAGAATTGTAGAATTGTGCAGACGACATTTGCAAGAAACTCAAGGAATTTTTGTTTTCGTTCTATTGGCCTCTGCTCTTCATTTCTCTAATTGGGTTGAATAAAACGGCCACTGAAAATTGGTGTTTTGGTCTTGTCGTCCAAAATAAAAAAGACGAATGGGTGATCAGCAACGAATATCGGTGGAGGTGGAGGATCAAAATTATCATAAGGTGTTTCGACTTTGATAACTGAAAGATTGATTCATTTTAGCATTACTCAAGAATAATAGTATATTACTTCCGAGGTTCCAAGTTGTGTATTTGATAAGTGGGGTGTTGTCAAATAACAACTTGGAACCTCGTAAGTACAGTGCTTTACGTGATTAGGCAATGTAAATGAAAATGAAACATGCCGTAACACGTAAAAGAGTTATCTAGTTCCGGTATACCTGTGACCGCAGCAGCCTCTGCTCCTGAATATTCAGAAAATGAAAAAAATGAGAGTTAGATTGAGAATTTTCAATTATTTTCATGAGAAACAACAATACCTTCTCCGTCTATCTCAATATAGGCCATATGGATGGCATCAGAAACGTACAACCGCTCTTTACTAACCAGCAGTCCACTGAAATCGGCTTTAGAACCGTCGAACATTTCAGACATTCCCATCTAAATACAGTCGCATTTGGTTATTCCATTTAGAATTTCTACAATATAATGGACCTACCATTCTCAAAATATTGTTGAGGATCATTTCCGATTTGATTTTGAACTTCGGGATGGTGACAGTTACGACCTGTTTCCACATTTGATCAGTGATTTTTTCCAAGGCGTAATTTTGCAATTGGTTTTCCAATGATGAAAGGCCCGTGTAAGAATCGGGCAATACAATTAGAAATGAAAAATCCGAATTCGCGTATTTCATTTCAAGAGCAGATGCGTCCAGGTCCGATAAAGTTCCGTAGTTGAACATGCAATGCTCAGAATGCATGAAGTCGGCTGGAGCTGAGTTCATGAATATAAATCCTCTTTTCGTGTAAAAACTTCCTGTTATTGTTTTCGTCAACTTTTGTTCCCATTTTGCTTTAAAGTAGATGGCATTGACTAAAAAGAGACGTGTTTCATTTTCAAATGAATTTGGTTTGACAATCTCCTTAATTTTGTCATTTGTCTTCTCTTGAACAAAACGATTGATTTTCTCTGCAGTTTTGGTCCTATCCAGAAAATCAACAGGAACAACACCAGCTGAAAACTTTCTCACAGCTACATCTTGGAAAGTTTCGTTCAATTTATAGTCATGTCTAACATACAGTTGATTGGCGACGGAGAGAGTTGAGCTGTTGGCACGTTTTTGCAATGATTCAAGGTAATCCGAATACTGATCAGCTATAGAAGACTTATTTCCGCTCAAATGCAGCCCATTCTTCATTTGATCGAATGTAGTTCCATTGCTCGCTTGTAAGAGAAAAGCAAGAGCACTTGCTACTGAGTATGGTGACAAAATTAAGTTACCAGATTCAGATTGGATCACTTGCTGAAATATTCAAATTTTTGATAATTGTTATACGACTTCGAACTCATCTTTTTCCAACTCTGGGAAAATAAATCTAACGGTTACCTGGTAAAAGTTAGAACCAAAATTTGATATGCTAGTAGCGAATTCCTCGACGTGAATGGATGCTGCTATTGAGCAGACTAAAAATATAACCGTTGGGAGTAACACTGAAAAACAAATCGCCAAAATTATAATGAAAACAGTTGATAGATCTTACAACCATTCACGAAATATTTACTTTTTGACTGTACTGACTCTTTTTTACACCAAGCTGTATCTTCTCGATTTCAAAGGAGGTTATTCCACAGTAACCGAAAAACCAGTGTTCTGTTCAGCTGGTCTCTCACGAATGAAGTGATTCTAGGCATTCTTGTTGAACTTCAAGCTTGAATTTGTTTCCCTTTTTGTTATTTTGTCGTTTCTCACTTCGTTTCTTTTTGTTATATGTTCATAGTTCGTAATGGAAATAAACAAATTGAAACACAAAGACATTCTATTTGATCATCTATTTAATTTTTCGGACACGTTTGAACGGAGATTATGTGTGAATCTGTGATGAACGAGAATACAAACCATAGGAGGTAGTTGGAGATTTTAGTTTCTTCGACATTACATATCAAGTGGTTTTATAATTCATACAAACAGCATAAACCAATCAGTGCTTACGGTGTCGCTCAGAAACGTGTGAATGTTGGATGTGTAAGAAGATAGAACTGAAATTGATCAGTAAATGAAGGAATTATAGTGATGAATGACCATTATTTCATTCCATTGCTGCAATCTATACGAAATTCTCCCGATTTTTTTTTCGTATAGTATCCTATGGAAAGATAGTAAAATTCCTTCCTGGTTGTGCTCAGTATATCATGTCCGGAGCGATAGCGGAGGACTTGACGCAGTCTAACCCACAAAGAAAGAAGAACGAAGAAAATTTTTTGAGACGCGACAACTATGTATAGCCGAAAATGTTCAGGAACAGACCTACAAGAAAATTTATCTGCCACATGCTACGCAGATTTTTTTGGTAAAATTTTTGTTGTTTTCACTCAATTTTTTTTTTTGGTAAAAGTTATTTGGCAGATGACGAGGAAAACTAATTTGAACTAATTGTAAAATTTAATTTTTGTGTAACGAAGCTGAAAGCGTCAACTCTAGCGATATGATTCATTTTAGAAATTGTATTTCAAAGACTACGTCACACTTTTCTCGTAGAGAATTTTGTTGGGATACGCATTACATGTATTTCTCAATGATTTTGTAAATAATACATTAAACAATTGAGATAACGAAAATTGATGTTGCTTAGAAGTATACAAACAAGCACTATCGATCGAATTCATTTAATGAGGTATTTGCTAAAAATATTCGTCAGTTCATCCAACAGTGAGTCTCTTAACGGTATGACACACGGATATCAGGAACTAGACATTCATTGAACGATTGTTGAAACATTAACATTTCATACATCTCAGTATGAACATAATTGATGAAACCAGAAAAACGTACGTTTGTTCTGGTGATATCGTTGCCTGCCTTGGGGTGGTAATTTGGTCCAAGCCATGATCTTTCATGGAAAACCACTCATTAATACACTGTTTCTAAAATTTCATACTTCTTCTGAGGCCTGAGAGAAAAAATCCAGCAACCTCGAAATAACAGGATGTTGATGCAACTGTTGGTTGTGTATTGGGTGATGTGTACGACGATATTTTGTAAATCAAATTCAGTTTGTTAAATAAAATCAATTTTTAAGAGTGATATCGCCAAATCTTCAGGTGATTGGGAAACAAGCGGTCTGCGATTTTAATGCGTGATAGCTCGTTGGATTCGTCTTTCAATTCTAGGAAACACGTGTCTTTCACTTTTTCTTAAAAAAATTTGTTTTCTGTGAAAAGCGCTCAAAAGTGAAGACATGCAAGAGGGTACCGAAAACAGTTTTCCGACAATAACTCAAGAAAAAATTATTTTAAATGGTTGTAATGTTGTACGATTGTCGGCCTTGAAAAGACCTACAGGTAGAGTATACGCACCGCTTGGTGCTAGTTGATCCACTAGAGTTATGACTAGAAATATAGTGAATGTTCGGAGAGTCCTCCTTCTCTGCAGCTTCGATGTACCACGGAACTGAGTATGGGGTGTTGTAGCTTGCCTCACCCACTATCGTTGCACAAATAAATGAACCCAGTACTTTTGGGCTGCAAGCCTACAGAAGCCTTGAAAAAAAAAGTTGGTGCCAAAATGTAGATTTTTTCCTTCTTTCTGAGGGCCCAACTGCCAGAAGAGCATCTGGAACGGTACTACAACTACGGCAATCATTTTTTATTGTCTACTATTCTGTCACCTTATCAATAGAAAAACGCTTCGCTATGTCGCGAATATATCAGATCCACTATTAGTAATATCAAGAGAAAAATCATTAAAGTTTTCTCCGAGGATTTTAGTCAAATAAAGTGTTAGCGTATAGCAAATGACCTCAGGACTACGGAACAGTAATTAGTTTTTCAATTGGACCAATATTTGCTACGTGACAGGAGTTTGGAAAACCGTTTGCTCCCACTTGATCGTATCTTTTGTCCAAACTCCTGTCTCGTAGCAAATATTGGTCGAATTGAAAAACCAATTACTGTTCCGGACTCCTGAGGTCATTTGCTATACGCTAACACTTTATTTGACTAAAATCCTCCGAGAAAAATTTAATAATTTTTCACAAGAATTACTAACACTGGATATGTTGTAACGACCTATATTCGAGTCAAAGTGAAGCGTATACGGTAAGGGAATAGTAGACGATACAAAATTACTCACGTAGATCCGTTCCAGACGCTGTTCTGGCAGTTGGGCCCTCAGAAAGAAGGAAAAAATCTACATTTTGGCACCAACTTTTTTTTCAAGACTTCTCTAGGCTTGCAGCCCAAAAGTACTGGGTTCATTTATATGTGCAACGATAGTGGGTGAGGCCAGCTACAACACCCCATACTCAGTTCCGTGGTACATCGAAGCTGCAGAGAAGGCGGACTCTCCGAACATTCACTATATTTCTAGTCATAACTCTAGTGGATCAACTAGCACCAAGCGGTGCATATACTCTACCTGTAGGTCTTTTCAAGGCCGACAATCGTACAACATTACAATAATTTAAAATAATTTTTTCTTGAGTTATTGCCGAAAAACTGTTTTCGGTACCCTCTGACATGTCTTCACTTTTGAGCGCATTTCAAAGAAAACAATTTTTTTAAGAAAAAGTGAAAGACACGTGTTTCCTAGAATTGAAAGACGAATCCAACGAGCTATCACTCGTTAAAATCGGAGACCGCTTGTTTCCAAAGTTAAAAAAATCACCTGAAGATTTGGCGATATCACTCTTTGTTATATCAGAAACATATTCAACAATCAGCAGCATTTACAGCACGATTGAGGGTCTCCGCTCATTGGCCTCTACGCAAAAAAGGCTCTATCAATAGAACAAATTTTCAAATAAAAATGAAAACGTCAAAAATAATGTGACGCTCACAACGTCAAAAGAATAATAAGAACAAGAATAATAAAAAAGGAAGAATACAAGCAAAGTTGACGTCTCCGATTTAGTGATGTGTGTGATATTGAATTTTGGGTTCCTCTGGGTAGTCTACCTCTATGACGCAAACCAGATCTTTCCAGAAATGTCATAAGGTCTGCGGAGCGACCTTCAGCAGCGTCGTAACATCCATAGTATAAAGCAGATTTTCTCTTAAGAATATCATACCCATTTGTGGCAGTTTCCTCATCACCAAGCTTAAGATAACACTCAATTATATTGAAAATAGTACTTAGCGTAAAGTCACACATTACTGCTAAACGTTCACTAGTATTGTAGACATTTTCCATCTTAGACGCACATTTCAAAAATAACCCATTTCCATAATACATTATTGCCACCTTACTGACCTTATCCAGAAAGAATATATTCAATTCTGGTGTATCAGATCGAGATTCATTCAGTAAATTCAGTAAATCAATTTATCTAAGAAAATGCTGAAAGGAGGAAACTTTTGGTGGTCTGATTGTTAACTAAATAGCAGATGTCCACAAACAACAGAAGCAACTTCCTTTCTCTGATCGAAAGGGAAACAGAAACACTAGATAGATATTTCTCACTGAAGTTCAACTTTCCCCTTACTTCCTTCGGACAATTGAACTTCAGTTAAAGCTCGTAAGTCTAGAAGCTATTATAATGTGTGTTTTTTTACATATGGTGGGAAGTCTTTTAGTTCTTGTCGATAACAGAGGCCGAGGAGATTCTAAAAATGATTTAATAAATAAAAAATAATTGCTTTTTGTAATAAAAAAAAAATTGTGCGAACGGGAGTCGAACCCAAAACAATTCATTCGTAGCCAAACACTTTACTAACCCAACCATTGAGGCTCTTGATGCGTGCTGATTAAAAAAAGGTGAGTACACTGTTAGTGCAATTCAGTGTAAATAGTAAAAAACGAGAGATTAGCCTACAGAAGTAGAGCCTCAATGTTGTCCTAATCACACAGCCATACTGCAATATTATTGAGGATTAGTATTCATAGCTAGTATTTACCACCTCAATGGGCAATTCAGACTTACATTCATGTAAAATCATTACTCCTTTCCCAAAAGTATGTGTTATTATGCACATGCACCAATACATTCGGTCCTTCTAAATATACGTATGACAAAACGTCAAATCGTGAAAGGGCGTGATTGGTTTATCACGTAGGTGAATTAAGTTTGTTTACTTCCTCCAGTGCAGAGATAATTTTATTACAATACCGCAACACTTTATTGCGGATTGTCTGGTTGAAACTTTGGGTCAAATCATACTTGGTGAACGAATACGACCGGTAATGTACAAAATTGATATTCTTCAAGACGTTCAATGTAAAGAGGTGATGTTGATTTGAGCTAAAGATTGAAGTGATCAAATTTTCGATTCTCGTTCAAATTTCAAAACCTTCACCCAGGTTCTGAAGAAGGAAATGAGCTTACATTTGCAGCACCACTGGATCATCAGCAATATGCCAGTGTTATCTGTTGGAAAATGATCGCTAATTCTGTAGTACTGAATTCCTGATGGACTGTCTAGTGACACATCACACACCCCATGGGGTAAGCATTTTCTTTTCAGATGCAATTTCTCCATACAATTTTCACGCACCTTCACCATTTAGGAGAAAAACTGTCCGACCGAATTACAACAAACCGGGTGTCTGTTACAGTTACTTATCCAATCATATCGACCCGATTGTCACCTATCACAGTCGTTAAATGGAAGAATGGGGCGCTGGATTCAAAGAAAGTAGCGCATCGTCGATAGAGCATCCGAATCCGGGGTCATTAGATTGTTCCAGCCGAGATTTCATCAAACGGTTTGCAAACGGTCAGAAATTGGACATTAAGTACACGTAGTCGGTCAAGTTCATCCAAAACAAAAGAATCAAAAATGGTCGTCACGATGTTACTACATTCTCGAATCAATTACGCACTAATGCTATATCCAGAGTGAGTACCGAAACGTTTTTTGGTTCTACTTAAAATGGTTTAAGATGTAGAGATTTTGTGTGTGTTTCAGTGTCGTTGTTGGGCTCTTCTTCAGACGCAGTTCCTAACACATTTTCGGCGTTGTGGTTCTGTCGGTACATACTCTGGATTCACGAAAAGGGTAAGTTTCCTAAAGCAACCTTCGAAAATCTCAAGTAAACAGTTGCCTTACCCGAATCAATTACTTCTTTAATTTATCAGGCATTGGAACATTCATCAATCAAATAGAAAAGGATGTGTTTGCCGACAGGATAACATGGAATGAATTTCATTTAAGTGAAACTACATCAACGGCTATGAACGGTTGACTATTTTCCCAACTTATTTATGCGCAAGGAATTGATTCTCGGTCCAGCTTTTTCGCTTTCGTTTTAGTTAGGTCCGATTAAAGAAGTGAGAAAAGAAAAAAATTGTTTTGTTTGATCCCAATGCTTAGAAATGGGCAGGGACGTCCATTATGTGAAAATTACTATTCAGCAATCGGGAGTAATAATTTTTGCACTATCCAAATTCTGATTCTGAGACAATCTATGACTATGGGAAACCAATGAAATCAAATAAACAAAAAAAAAAAAGTAAAAAAAAAAATGTTTTTAAGTATTACAGTGAGTGAGGTGTACTAAGAGAAAGATAACAAGAAGAAGTGAGGAAAGATTTACTTTCAAAGTCTTGCAAATACTTAGATCAAATCCAGCAATAGAATCGCTAACAATCTAATCACAGTTTCTATAAGGATAAGTTTGTAAAAGGGATAAAAGAAATCGATAATCTCTCCACCCCAAAACATCTGCCTCATCATTCAGATGCGCAGATGTACACGAAATTTTTTAGTTGAATATGAGGGATGAAACGAAAACCATTGATACTATTGATGAAAATAGGGAAGAAAATCAGTCCCTGTTGTTCATTACACGAATGCGGTTGTGTAGTGATGAGATTTTGAACAATATGACATCATTGTTCAGTTCAGCAGCGGACTCATCTATATAATTCCCCCATCGATCCCGCATAATCAATCAGGCTACAATAACATCAAGCTAAAACAATAATCGGTGAGTAAGTAGAAATAAATAAAGTGATGTTAAGCAAAGCCTTAAGATGAACGCTGTAGTTTAAATTAATGTGGAAGTTGAGAACAAATAGTTAAGCAAAGCAATTTAAACCACTTAGAGTGCGTGAGGAATGTGTATAAAATAATATTTGTTGTTTCTCGGAATTTGGAGTCTATAGACCTTTTAATGATTTATTTTGCTGATAGTGTGTACGTACTACATAGAAGGCAAAATCTGAAATTTCTTTCATTTTCGTTGTTTATTCTTCAGATCGACTTGGAATGTACGACATCAGCTTATAATTCGGATATCATGTGTTAGCCCAACAGTCATCCGACGTCATGAAAGCTGTTTTTTTTTTAAATATTTGCTTCAGAAGTTAAAGATACCATCGAGAAAAAAAATGTAAATTTCAGCAGAAAGTTTGTGCGAATTCAATTGCCAACGTCATGGTAACTGCTAGAGAGCCCCTGCAGTCAATTTTATTGACCACAAGACTAGCACCACCACAATCTACACGCAATCTAAATTCGCACACCCTTTCCCCCAGAGTATATGAGTGTATGAGACAGGCTACTCTCATACACAGATACACTCCAGTAGCCGAATAACCGGGTGTTGAACACTAAGCATTCCCACGAGCCTATCCGTAGCAATGCGAAGCGTTAGCCCACTCGGCCATCACGACATGCTGGTAACATCGAAAAATATGCTTATAAACTAACTTCAGATGAAAATAAATATTAAAAAGAAGAAATTTTGTTTTACGCGGGGATCGAACTCGGAACATTCTATTCGGAGCCAAACGCCTTACTTACTCGACCACTCGAGCTCTTGCATCGATTTGAATTAGATCTACAATTCATAAACCAATTCTGCAAACAATAGTGTTCACATGTCTGCAGGGTTGATGGACTCAAATCGAACGATGCAGACCTACTGCAGGGTTGGATGGATTTTGGATTATCGAAATCGCATCAAACATAAAGGCATCTACAACCAACGGAGAACTGGAGCATGTATCTCAATGGCATAGGCGTTAGAGCGCTTTCTTTTTGAGGCGGATGATACGAGTTCAATGTCAGCGTTCGGCATCGCATTTTTTTCTCAGTTAGGAATTGTTTCTTTTAGCTAAACTTCAGTTTTCTTTGCGTTGAACATTGTCTAAAATACCAGCAAGGTAAACAATCCGTAATTTTTGCCATTTATCACACAGTGCTAGCCCATCATCATATTGCGATGAAATCTATTACTTACGTTATTTACGTATGATAGATGATTAATCGATTGTAAAGATGATTTTCTTATTTAAAATAAACGCTTTTGGCAAAAAAAAAAACAAAAAAAAAAAAACAAAAATTGTACGAACAAGAATCGAACTAAAAACAATTCATTCGCAGCTAACAGCTTTTCCAACACGACTTGAAAATGATAACCCATTTATCGTATAAAGTTCAAGTATAACAAGCCATTTTCACTTAGAACCAAATTTCTAATTACACAGGCGTACTGCATCATTGAGAATTCTTTTTATCTCTTCCCTTGCGCATGAATTATTATCTAAGAAGCATGACACGAAAGTTCTGGCCCGTGGAAATTCGAAAAGAAGATACAAATTAACGACGATATTATGACTCAAAATGTTTTAGCAAAACCAGTAAATAATTTCCGGGCTACCATTACAGCACAATTTGACTATGTTACTCTTGTGTTTCAATTGAGTAAAATCAGTACATTCCTTCCTTGTTATACCATATTGTAAATTGTGTATGGTATAACGTCAAATCATAAAAGGGCCACAACTGGCTTATCACGTAGTGTAGGGTGGATGTACCCATCCTCGGACATATATAAGTCGTCGGATCATATGAAAAGAAAAAAAAAACAAACAAAAAGTTTCGTATCCCGAGCGAAAAAAAATGACAGAAAAAGTATTAAAACGTATATGAGCATTTCCTTACAAATACTGCAGGGTATACATACCCTTTTTTCGACTTAAGCCCATACAAAATACGTATATGGCAGTATATGAAATTTCAGTATATCACCATATACGTTTATATCCGTAATCAGTATATCTCCATACACTTTCTATTTCGTAATTTCTTCTAATCATTTCTTTTGTAATAAAATTTTGATTAAATTTTATTTAATTTTTGAAGAAATGAAATACGTTTCAAGGAAATGAGTGTACGTGTAAAGTCTTGATTCAGCTTTTAATTCATCATATATATCGTTAGTTGCATCGCCCGAAAGATCTTACCTCATCAAGGGTTCCTCTTTAATAAACCAACGCAACACGGTTCAAGTCAATCCAAAATGGCGACTAAATCATTGGAAATTATGAAACAAATTCTACTTTTCAATGTCATACTATTTGCTAATTCCTAAGACCTAACAAGATACAGATGATATCCTAGCGAGAGAAACAATACACAGAGACCTACACAGAGAAATGAACCTACACAGACACCTAACGAGAAATGAACCTACATCGAGACCTAACTAGAGAAATCAACAATAATGTGAAAGCGATAAGTAGAATTTGTTTCATGAATTTACTAATGATTCAATTTAAAATGTTAAGGTGAATATTGCTCTTACCTCGTAAAATTCATGTGACAGATATGTTGCCCCGACAAAAACTCATCATAGACTGATTGTTACATTAGTAAGTACACAAACGTATTTGATTAAATACTGGTCACAGTATAAAACCGTATATGTTTAAATACTGATAGCAGTATATAAACGTATATATCATATGCTGAATGCTAACAGTATATCAACATATCCTTACTTATACTGAAAAAATACGTATAAATGCTTATACGTTTCGAGTCATTTTTTTATAGTCCGAGGACTGGTAAACACGACCATCTCTCAGATTTAATTAAATATTGAAATTGCATTTTATTAAAATAGCTCAATACGTAAACTAGATATCGTGGTTTGAAAGCCACTAATTGTCCGAGGATGGGTACATCCACCCTACAACGTAAATGTATTGAGTTTTTGTTTATTTACTTCCTCCAGCACAGAGATAATTTTATTGAAATAGCGCAACACTTATACTAGATGGCACTCACATATTGATATTGTGGTTTGACTGGTTTGACTCATCTTGACTTAACAGTGATCTTAATCATTAGAATTCAATTTAGTTTCTTTGACTCATTCTTCTCATTTTCGTGCAACTGAGTACTGTGTTACTTTGATATAAGAACTTCGGGTGCATCGTCGCAAGAAAACACAGCGACAAGGAGACACCAGTGTACTGTTTTCATTCGTTCAATGGACATCAAAACGTTTGTATCTCAGCGCAGTGCTGTCTTCGCTGAGCTGGATAAACTGCGAGAAGAGGTTCGTTGGTCATGTTATGATTAAATCAGCTATTAAACATTGTCCACATAATTCCCAGATCTGGCAAAACGCAAGCGCCGATGCATACTTCCAGCGTCAGCAAAACAATTCTGATAATGCAACGCCAGAGTTGAAAAGGAGATTTTTCGAAGTGATGCGCAATATTGCTAAAGAAATAAACGGCGCTACGCAGTTCATAAATGATATTGAAGTGCGCAGGAATAACGGACATCGTGCACCACCGCCGCGAGTTCTCGATTTATGTATGGCTCCTGGCGGATTTTCGGAAGAAGTGCGTCAGAGTCTAAGTCCACTCTCTGAGTTCAATGGTATCACCCTTCCACGCAAACTTGGTGGACATATTCTATTGTTGGAGCACAGTACCAGACTGAAAGTAGAATTTTTGGATATAACAATGCTTGCAGGAGAGATGGGATTTGCGATGACCGACATTCCGTTGGATCACCCGGACCGTGATTTGTTTCGTTTCGATCGGCCGTTTTACGATCAAAAATACGACCTCATACTCTGTGATGGACAAGTTCTTCGCACTCACAAGCGAGAAGAATACCGCGAAAAAACGGAGGCTGTGCGCTTGAGTGTGTCTCAATTAGTCTTCGCATTACAACATATGAAAAAGGGTGGTTCATTCGTCATGTTATTGCATAACGCCGATGCATCTCATGTATTCAATCTAATTTACAAATTCCGCCAAATTTCTGCCAGCATACAGATCTTCAAACCCACCAAATATCACACGATACGGTCTTCTTTCTACCTTGTAGCAAAAGGTGTAAATCCTCAGTCTGCTGATGCGTTGCGAGCTGTCAATGAATGGAAAGAAATCTGGGCTTCTTGTACAATACATAGGTGCGGAGAGGTACCACCAATTTCTGATGAGACTATCCGTGAAATTCTTGTTGACTTTGGTGTGGAATTTATTGAGTTGTGCGAACCCATGTGGAAAGTTCAGGTTGACGCATTGTCGCGTAAATTAAAAAATGGATTCGACAATTTCTTCAGATTTTGATTGATAGTGTCTCCGTCTGTTTCAGTGGATATCTAATTTCAGTTATAGTTAAGAAAACAGTCAGTCAGTGCATAAAATTACTGATATGTGTGTCCCAACCAAAACTCGTTTTTAAGTCGGAGTCTTCACACTGCTGTTATTTAAAGTTTATTGAGCGTTATATTTAAGAATTTAATTTTTTTTCGAAGAATTATGTTACTATTGATGATATTAAAGAATAAAGTTTGAAATGAACAAAATGATATTTTTTTGGGTAAAATGTGAAGTAAAGCTGTCGTTTCAATTGTTAGTTTACCGTTATACTCAATCACACAGTTATCTCACAAAACGTGATGATCGAATAGCAAAGGCAAATCCTCTGCAAACAACGACATTAACTTCTACACAATGAAAGTTATAGTATATTACCATACAAGGGATACGATGAGTAAAAGTACCTCGGGCTAAGGCCCTCGGACACTTTTACTACATCTGGATACGAAATATCAAATTCCTTCCCAAGTGTAGTATGACGTTTTCCTTTATGAAGGAGGGAAAGACTTTTCCCTAGGGACGGAAAGCCCATTTTCCCTAGCTAGTAAAGGAATAGTACGGCGTTTTACTATGCGAGTGATGTAAAGGTTATTGCCTATACATGTAATAGCCTTATTACATGCACCAGCATAGTAAAACATTTTACTATGCTGGTGCATGTAATAAGGCTGTTACATGTATAGGCAATAACCTTTACATCACTCGCATAGTAAAACGTCGTACTACACACGGAAAATAAAGTTATATCTCGTATCACGATGAGTAAAAGTACCTCGGGCTGCCGCCCTCGGATACTTTTTCTCATCTGGATACGAGATATCACTTTACTTCCCTTGCATAGTAATGTACTATAACAAAAACGCAGAATTCTTTTCCTATGCACGGCAGAGCAAAATTTTATTCGCAAAAAATGAAGGGCTACTAGATTATTCAGGTCTCTAGTCTGATCAGTGCCTGGTTTACTTTACTCTGTCGTGAGTCACGACTCGTGACCTATGCTATCAATTGGAGCAACATCAGCTCAGTTTCCTGACTGTTGTATAATTAATTATATCTTAAAATACAGATTTTCATGAGAAAACATTAACCGAAAGACTGAGCTCCCCGGAAGGTAACAGAAAGCTAGAAAAATATTAACCTGCTGCTAAAGAATAGGGACATCTACACCTTGTTTTTACCATATTTTTCACGTTTGTTGTTCGTCAAAAGTATCAAAAACCAATTGCAGGATATCTCGAGGGGAAAATCACTCTTTTTTATTGATGTAATTAACATGATGACGAAACAGTGATTAACCAGTGTTAACCAGGTGAATCGTCGCAGAACTACAATTAATTGTGAAATATTGTGCTTAATCATGGTTAATCACTGAATACCGTGCGTATTCAAATTAACCATATTGCTGATTAACTGAGACTAACAATGTTAATCACAAAAGAGTTTGGTTTCCCAGACTTAGCGTAGGTGAAGAACCAAAATTTAAAATTAAAAATAAAATTACAGGGGGAATCGAACTAAAAACGAATCATTCGCAACCAAAAACTTTGTCAATTCGACCACTGAAGTGCTGGCGTGCATATTATAAAATGATAAAGTATTAGACGATTAGGGAACATGTTGACAGTGTTAAGTGGCTTGGGCCGTTATGACTCCACCGCAGCAGCCAGCAATGTGCTTCTTGGCTGCGACTTGTTCTCATATTTCGATTTCTTATCATGCGTGCTAATGCATAAGACATTACTCCTTAAAGAGCCTCGTTACCTGTATGAACGCATAACCCCCACCTCAAATACGCGAACTTTTAATCTGGTTATGCCGAGAGTGAGAGGAGACATAATGTCGCGGTCTTTTTTCGCGGGTGGGGTCTCGACTTATAACTCATTGCCACCGAATATTAAAAAAATTAAATCGTTAACTGGCTTTAAGGTTGCATGCAGGGACCATTTTTGTGTCTAAGATTCATGTGTTGTACCCATTTCGTTATTTCATCGTTTCAGTGACTGAGTTATTTGCCTACGTCCACGAATAATGTGTCGATGCTTGTATGTGATTCTATTATAGCTCTTTCCCAACTGTGTTTATTATTATTTGACTTAAGCGGTTTGTTATCGTACTTTGGCTAGATTTACTGCCTGTAGTTATGAACTTGCAGTCCGAATTTTTCCTTATATTTAATTATTAATCTTGCGTTGATTGACATCCTACTGTAATATGTACTAAAAAAGGCTCACAGGCCTTACTCATATTATGACATAAATAAATAAACTAACTAACTAACTAAGTTCTTAACCCTTTGATCCCAGACCTTTTGAACGTGTGCTTTGATTCTGTTATACTTTTTTCGCTTGAAGTTAAATTAGAAATTACCAGACAACTTCAAAGTAAATATAAGGTAGGTACTGGAAATACCCAAATAATACCTCTTCCTGTCAAGCTGTTTAGCTTTCGGCTTTCGTAACATCCAAAATGTTACAAAATAGGCGTTTTAGAAAGGTTTGTATGACTGAACATCAGGGTCTTGCGACGTAAAATCTAATTCTAAGCAAAATTTTATTTTGAAATCATTTTTCGGAAATGATTCGATTTAGTTGTGACGCCATTTTATTATATTTTGATAATGCTTAAACCTATTGCAGTTTAAACCTATTGTGAAATTTAAAGATTTATTTAAAAAAAATTTGACCGCAATTCCAACCGAATCAGTGGCAGCTTTTCATATAATACGCTCTTGTGTTGTGATATTTTTGGTGTTGTCAGGAAAGTGAGCAGTTTTGTGAAAATTTTAGCTCAAAACAGAGGTACTTTAATTTCAATATTTTATTAAAAGTTTATTAATTTCTGGAAAATGTAAGACCGCAATTCCAACGGCGAAAGTCCATATTACCTTTCTGAAGAATATTCGAATCTTTTTATATGACTTCCTAAGAGATACATCTACAGTTTTCGGGTCGTTTTTTCGGGTTTTGTGGTAGGAAAAAGTGCCGATGCCTCTTAACCACGATACCTCTAATTCATAACCTTTTGAAAATGGCACGCGTATCGCTATATAGTCATTAAATCTGAAGTTACATTGAAATGCATTGTCTAGTATTTGATACAACGTATTTTACTTCATTGGCCATAAATTTTACTATATAAGACATTACCACCCAGAGCTTATCGCTTATTGTTGTCAACATTATCATTAACAGATAAGCAGATAACCGATTAACAGTAACTCAAAGACAAAGACACTATTCCTTGTTACAACGTTAGCTGAGTAATTCTTTCTCGATTTTCGAAATGTTTGCTAGAGTCTACGAATATTTAAGTACTTCAGAATGGATCATATCGGAATATATCGACATGGGAGTTATTTAATGGATAATTGGTTTCTTGTTGCATAATATAGAAAAAATAGAGATTTCCAGCTTCCAGCACGAGAAGATCTTCTCGTTCTAGGATGTATTAAATCCATTGGAACAGCATTAGTTCTGTTTCCCGACGACTATATTATGCATTTAATTATATCCAAGAGCTAAAACTGCGAAAATTCATGAGAAAATTTTGATTCAGTGGCATTCTCCTGCTGAATTCAATAGATTCACGTCTTTTTTTGTCAAAATTACCAAATATAAATAACAATGGCAGGCAAAAAATTAACGACATCGCCAACATTTCCCTTTAAAAAAAATGCGTCACTATCAAGGTGTTCGTAACTCTACAGTTTTCTCCGAACAGAAATTGTTGCGCCATCAGTCATATTAAGTACAAACAGACACACCATCTTTCGTTTAGCCCGTTGGGTGCTGAACCATAACTTTAACAAGTAGTTGTAGTTGTGTCGTAGTCGCGAGCGGAGCTAGCAAATTTTTTTTAACGTTTTTTGTCGCTAATGAAGTGGAAAGTATTCTGAAGTTGTGAGATTGTCGAAAGACTGAAAAGTTGTATCGAAAATCTACTGTAATCAATAAATGAATAACTGTGAGCCCAAAAATTTGTGTCTCGCTTTCTTACCTACTTCAGCGACTGAAGTGGTTCCACAAACGTTTTACGGAATAAATGTAGCTCATTCCCGAGCTCCTTTCAAATTTTTATTTTTTTGTCGGTTTTTCGCATTTTGTTCTAAAATGCATGTTTTTTGCAGGGTGTCTAAAATTTTTGCTTTATACAACTAATATAATGAAGATGAACACAGTTAAACATAAGATAGGAAGAGGACCAACGATTGTTTTTCTCTCATACAGAATTTGGTGTTTTTGCCAAAAAAGAAAAGAAAATTCTCACCTGCAGTCGAATTCTCAATGCTCACGTGCTTATGAGCTAAGATTGTATTTGGTAATGGAAATTGTAAAATTGCGGCGCAGTTGAAATTACTTAATGTGATAATAGTTATTCTATCAAACTTTCCTTAAAAATGTCAGCTAAGTCAATGTTTTTTAAAGCTGTGATAAAGCTTTTTGTTGGATGCTGCGCACCCAACGTATTTCCTCGTTGGGTGCTCGGGCACCGGCTAACCCTGGAAGTCGGCGTGTCTGGGTACAACCCCCCTGAAGTAGTTGTAAAAGTAGTTTAAAAAAAATGGAGTCTGACAACACTGCAGTCAAGGCTAGATCGTAGGCTAGATGCGTCTTCATACAACTAATTTTACAACTACTTCAGGATTTTTGCTAAAAAGCTGAAGTAGTGGAAAAAGTAGTGACAAAACCAGCTATAGTTGCAAAGATAGTCGTAAAATCATCTTATATTGTCATTTTTTTACAACTACTTTTGCTGAAATAGTGGCAAAGTAGTTCCAAAGTTTTGAAACTGCATTTACAACTACTTTTGCCACTACTTTTGCAACTACTTTCAAACTACTTTTGATCACTTAGTTGCAAAAACCGTTCTCAAAGTTTTGCAACTACTTTGCAGCTGAAAGAATATATTGGTAAAGATAAGTGTGTGTAAATGGTAACACCTTCCTAACACAATTTATCGAAGGGTGAATTCAGTTGCCGTCTATAATTTGGTTCTGTAAATTTAAATTTAATATAAAAAAAATTACACAGGCTAATTATTGGACGATGCAAGAGAAAAAAAATTAACTCCTAAGTTACCGACACCGTTCCGGCGCCCGGCTCGCATTGCGGCCCTCCGCTTCGCTCCGGGGCAATGGGCCGGATCGCTCGGCGTGTTAAAACGCCTTTTATGTACAATGAAAATTGGTTTTAATTTCGTAAAAAGATGAATTTTGTAGGAACGAACTAAACTCCTTTACGTTACATTTCGTAAAAGGATGATTTCCCTAGGAATGAACTAAACTCATTTACGTTCCATCTCGTAAAAGGACGAATTCCCTAGTTAGGAGAAGAGAGTTGGGAATTGACTTGAGTTGAGGTCTCAACTCAACTCAAGAAAATCTTACGATCTTGCAAAAGTAGTTGTAAAATTAGTTGCAAAAGTAGTTGCTAAAGTTATTGTAAACTTAGTTGTAAAAGTAGTTGTTAAAATTTCGAGAGCTGTTTTTGCCAATAATTCAGTAAAAGTAGTTGTAAAGCTAGTTGCAAAAGTAGTGGTGAAACCAGCTATAGTTGGAAAAGTAGTGGCAGAGACATTTTTTTGCAACTTTTTTTACAACTATTTCAGGGTTTGGGCTAAAAAGCTGAAATTGTGGCAACAGTAGTTGCAAAAAAAACGTATCTAGCCTACAATCTATCCTTGACTGCAGTGTTGCCAGACTCCGTTTATTTTACAACTACTTTTTACAATTACTTCAAGAGGCTTCTGGGTACAAATTTACTGCTGCCCATTTGTATGATTCCACCATTCCCTGCTATACGTTCACTGACAATATATACGCCGTTGACTTCCGCACAATTAAGGAGACAAAAAAATAAAATAAAACGAAGGAATTGGAAGACGATACAGTGAGTTGTATTTCATACAGCCTTCCTTTCCGAAGTTAGGGTCGCCGATTCGTTTAAAAGTCTACAAATCGAAATTAATCGAAAAAATCCTGAAACATTTTGAACGCTCATACACTTCCATACATTATTCAATGAGTTTTAACAGGTTCCAAAATTTAAATGTTAGGGTAAATCACGAAAAAAATGCTTAGTCGATGGCAGCCGAATTTTAGGGAATCGATCACTTATTGTGAAACAGACAGAATTCCAATCACTATTATACGTAAGCTAGTTGCTGAGTGTCACTGTCGTGGTATGTCCATGTATGGTGTATAGTATCGCCGTCTACAAAATGAAGGAAGAAAACCAACTCCGGCTTTTCTTTTATTTGGATTTATTTTTAATTTTAAATGAATAAAATAACATCGTTACATATATAGATCAAAATACAGTTTCTCTGTAGTAATATGCTGTTCTGAAAAACACAGATTGAATCGAATTTTCATTTTTTTTTGTCTCAATTATCTCATTTTTCGTTTTTTTAAAACAATTGATTTTTAGTTATAATTCAAAATTTACATTTTATAATTATGGCAATTCAATATCGGAAGCTAAAAGCCACCAATTTGTGTGGAACGCAATACAGCATTACACAAAAAAAAATATATAATTCTTCTCTTGGTAATTCAATTTTGTATGCAAAACAAAATCGACGAGAGAGGGCGGTTCATTTTCTAACTTAACTTTGGGTCCGACCGAAAATATGAATTTTTCACATGAAAAATTATACGGAACGAAACAAAGGATGAGTAGAGTATAGCGAAATACTTAATTGAAATACTTTGTTTATCGTCTAGAGAGAATATTGAATCACTTAAGACACAAATATTTTACGAATTAAAATTACAAATTTCTCATTTTGATAATTTTGGTTTTTGCTTTTTAAAATGTTTTTCTTTTTTCTTTTGTGAATGAATGAGACCGTTTTCCTTTTATAAGTATAAATGTAATGAACAATGAACGAATTACACAAATGTTTAGATTGAACATCGAAATATAACAAATTTCAGTTTTTAAATTTATAATTTTTTTTTTGTTTCATTTTTTCTGTTTAAACATTTCAATTTAATTATTGAATATAATTTCATCTTCTTTGCTTAAAATGTAATTTTTATTTTTTATTTTTAAATAATTTTTCCCATTTGCAATTCTCTCAAAATACTTTTTCGTTTATTTAACTATCTTTTTTCTTCTTAACCCACACAGCTCTTCTTCTGTTGAAGAACAGTTCGATTCCCAACAACAACAAAATAAACAATCTCTTTGAAGTGGCTACTCATCTCTTTTATCATACAGCAAATGGTATATGTTAAAACTAATGCAGTACAAGTATGTATTCGCATCAAACTGTTGGAAACATTTATATCAAAAGAAGTATTAGACCTGCGGATATGGTAGTCGTCTGTCCGAAGTTATAGATTAATAAAAAGTGACTGAATGATAAGGCTTAATATCACTTAAAAGACTTCATCTGGGCATCTAGATCTTCGGTCCTTTTCGAAGCTTTTTACCTAACATTTACAAAAATTAATTCCGAATTTGGACTAAACTAAACTTAGTCTGCAACCAGAAAATTCATGTTATCTAGGAAATCATTTTAAGTTTATGATTGAAATGACGAGCAACTTTTCGATACCAGTTGATTTCCTTTTCAATATATACACATTCCACGTAAATTATTGCTACAGCACCCTGTTAGTCGTGTCAAATCAATATTAAATTTGTCCGATTTAATTCACATCACGTTAATGCAATTATGAAACTACGTGATGATGATATCTCAGTAAACCTAATAAACTTTATCAATAAGATTAGACAAACCTCAGTGTCATTATATAGAACATTAGTTGAAAGAAAGCTGAGTGACAATTATGAAAAATGGTTTAAAAACTGCTGACGGTCGGTTTGCTGCCAGAGCTGTAAACGCACTTTGACTTTTGCGTCGTTCGCGGAAGTTAGTACAGCAGATCAATAACGATCTATGTTTCCCACCTAACTCTCAAGTTTTTGTTTTGAAGAGTCACTAGAGTCAGTCTCTCGGTTCTACAAGTCAAAAAAGCACGAAAGGAAGTAGGCACATACTGTTTGACCCCGATGATGACGAAATGAACGTCCGTGGATTACATAGGTTGATTCAGGCAATTAACATGGCGCAGTATATGAATATGTTTTGGGAAAAAATTCTTGTCTTTTACTACTTCTGATCTAAGGAAGTTCAACAGATCGATCGAAAATCTTTTACTTCAATAATTTCAACATACATTTGCTATGTAAGACATTTTCAGCCGGTTATAATTTGTCATCGCTATATTGTTACCCGATGTAACAGCCGTACATAAAAAAATAAATGTTCGATGTGAAAATGGCATTTGAAGACAATGTTACTTGTACTTAAAAAAAATGTCCTTGTTCTTCTGTCATAAAATCACAAATCACTTTCAAATGAAAATTTTTTCTTTTTTGATTAAAAATCTTATATATGGAAGTTCACTGTCTTTGATCTGAATTTTTACACAGAAATTAATTTCACTTTTTTCCAGTTTTATTTTTTCTTCTTTTTTATGAATTTTATACCTAACTGCGATTATTGATCAACCCAAAATAATGGTCAATCTGTTCGTTACGCATTTGAAATGATGCAAAATTTAAAATGCAAAAATGCTACAGTAAAACAAAGATCGAAGTTTCACCTTTTTTGTTTGTTTGTTCTTAAAATTTATTTTATCAACTTGGTTTCATGACTTGGTTTTGTTGCGTAGTTTTAACAAATAGATTCGACAATGTTTGCTTTAGATTAGTTCCTGCCGAAAGTTTATTATTGCGGTGCACAATTCTCCATTAACGAACATGAGATTTTTGTTTGCACTGAATCATGTCAGTAGGTCCAGAAAACCCGTTTTCAAAAGAAAATATTCATTCTGTGGAAGTTATTTTTATTTAATAGGAAATGAAAATCTAAGGAAAATCGGTGATGAGGAAACACAAAAACATCGGGGAGTCTACGAATAAAAAACCTTTTTGTCATCCGGCGATTCCAAAAAATGATTTTCCAATTGAGAAATTTTCCCAATTTTAGATAAGTTCATTCGACTCTTGACATCACTAAAAGACTGTACGTATGTGTCCAGCTGTAAGTCTTTACGTCAAAAAAGGCGATTCGCTTACAACTTTGGACTGAAAAGAATTGAAATTATATTGAAATCCAAACGGTGAATATTGTACAAGGAATGTTAAAAATCATCAAAGATTGAACACCGAGCCGAACAGTTAGGTTCCCGGGAAGACAATATATTATTATGAACCGCAGTACAAGAAAATGTTTTCGAACTGATAATTCCGGATGCTTTGGGAACGGTATTTATTACGACAATAAAAAAAATTGATAGAAAAGGAGATAAACGGAAATATGACCTGGTTCGTCTCTCGAAATTTTACCTATTTTCCCGTTAGAGAGCAGGATACACTTTCATTTTCTCAAGACAGTATGAGTCTTAACTTTTGTATGGCCACAAGTGCTGCGTTTAAGCATTCCCAGACGGCCCTCCATAACATCAGCACCATTATCGACTCTGTTTAAATTAGGAACCGCCGTAAAATATTTCAGTTCATACTTGTTATGCTTATGATCTAATTATGTCCACTGGCGAGTCCATCCACTGGTAATCGTCTTTTTTTAGTCGTCGGTGTCGAAGATAGATGATATTTATATGGCCGTCTGTTAGAGGTTAAAACAATTCGTAATCCATGGAGGACATAATTTTAATCATTATTTGAGTGGATTATATAGTGAAATAATATGGAACATAAAAGCAAACGAAAAGAAATACTACAAAACTTATGAATAAATGCTACGACTAGATAAACGAACGAAAGAAAAAAAAAACTTAAGAATTCTTCCTTTTGATGTCCATTTATGATTTTGATTTTACATACTAAAAATTCTATCAACTTAAGATCAAAAAAGTACTACGATCGTTATATATATATATAGATTCCACACACCAACATTTTGTTGCCGTCTTAAAACCAAGCCATTTTTTTGTTTTTCATTTATCAAATAGAACAATTAATAGTTAATTAACACTTAGCCTTAGTAAAAAAAAAGAAAAGAAAAGAAAGAAAAGCTGCACCCGTTTTGAGTGTGACGTTTTCTTTTCCTTTGTTTTTAAACGCTTATATAACCTGATCGGATATCTGCAAAAATCTCATTGTTTCGTCGAAAATGTGCTGCTTGAGTGTGTCTTTGGGAAGATCGTCAATTTCCATCGAAACGTTGAATGGCTTTTCAGCTACGGGCTGTGACATAAAAAAATATTTTTAGTTTATTGAATGGATACTAAGGGGAACAGAGCGAAGCGACAACTAGTCGATTTTTTAGTTTCTTTTCAAATAGTTATTGGATGCCACGAAAGTGATTTTATGCATTTTGTGATAAAAACAAACTCTCAAATGTGTTTTTTGTGCAACAAACTTTGGTAAAACTGTCTTTTCCACAATGGTAGAGGTTTTTTATCGGAGCGAAGGCGAGGTATACAACTACACTTGTTGAAAAACACAGTTATGAGCTTTTATCACAAAGAAAATACGGAATTTATGAGAAACGCAGCAGAGCATGCAAAATATTCAGTTTTATTGCCTGGCTTCTGCGAAATTTGATTGTCACAAAGTAATTCACGTAAAATGAACCGAAAAATTTCTTCATACGTAATGGACCATTTTCACAAACAGCTATGTGAGGACTCGGTCCGAAATTTTCAATTTTTTAATTTGAAAGATTCTTGGAATATTAGAAATGGCCGAATGAATGGTGAAGAAATGGACTGTGATTCGAATTGGTTTTGATAAATGGAATAAGGATGGAAAATTAAAAAGTCCATATTTCGTGCGAGATTTGTTGATTCGAGGTGAAGCAATGGTCCGTAGCCATACGAAAACGTGACTTTTAAGTTTTATACCAAGTTCGCTAAAAATGCAGGCAACAACTTATAATAGAAGTCAACAATATTTGACCGTATGCCACTCCTTGATTCAAATTCATGCATGGATAGTCTAGGTAAATGATTTGTCAATAATTCGTTTCGGTCTATCCGTCTCAAAACTTCTAAACAGGCCATTGCCAGCATTGAATAGTTAACCTGTTAACCTGACGGCTGTCATCTGTTATCGACCACGACATCAATAATAAGCGGCAAGCTCTGACTAATAAGGCTTTATATAGCAAAAAGCATGTTCAAAACAAATGAAGTAAAAGATTTCTGAAATCAAGCGCTGAAAATCTTCGATCAAAATGAAGTAATAGTTTGAACAGTAAAACTGTTAATATGCTTGCCGTCTATGACAGGTTAAAAAGTGTTGCGAAAAAATCATTTCCCAAGTAAAGTGATCTGTTCTTCCGACCGAACACAACGTTCAAAATTCACAAAAGAATGTCGCCCCACCCCGAAAAACAATTTCTTTTAATTCCCACAAATTACCTCATCGTCAGGATCGTAGTATTGTTCCAAATATGGGTGAGCCAGTGCATCTTCAACTGAAATCCGATTGTGTGGATTGAATGTCAACATTTTATCCAACAAATCAAGAGCATGCGGATCAGCATGAGAAAATAACGTTGACCACGGTACTTTAGGTTTGTACGGTAATGATTGGAGGTAGCTTCGTGCCTATAAAAAAGTCGATAATCGGTTTAGATATGTATACTACACATACAATGGACGAATGGTTTCTATTACCAGATCCGAATTCTCATACCTTTTCATTGATAATTGATTCTAAGTCTGCAGCAGATGGTGACCCTAGTACACCTAAGATATGATTCAACTGATCCAAATAATGTTTACCCGGAAATATCGGCCTATTGCTCAACATTTCTGCCAATATGCAACCAACCGACCAGATATCAATCGACTTCGTATAACCCTGAAAGTTTTCAAAGCAACGACCAATTAATTGAAATCGTTTTGCAGCGATTATTTCGAGACTTACTTTGGAATTTAGCATAATTTCAGGTGCTCGGTACCATCGTGTAGCTACATATTCTGTTAAAAATCCTGTATGATCGTGTTCAGGATCGGCCACTCTTGCTAGTCCGAAATCACAAATCTGTAAATGGGTGGGACATTTCGTTATTGTGTGAATTCAGTTAATAGGTAGTCAACATACCTTAAGATCACATGTTGTGTTTAATAACAAATTACTTGGTTTCAAATCCCTGTGCAATACATTAGCTGTAAAACAACAAAATTTATAAAGAAACTGTTAGAGGAGCACGTTCCATCAAAATATTCGAAAGAAAACCAACCTGAGTGAATATATTTTAAGCCGCGTAAGATCTGATACAAAAAATAACAGATGTGATCGTTACTCAGCCTCTGAAAATGACCAAACGATATTTTTGTAAGAAAAATTTGTTCAAAAACAAATTAACCGTTCCAATGTGTTACCTGTGTTTTAAGCAGTTTATAAAGGTCAGTCTCCATTAAACACTGAACAATATATACATCCTTCATTAGTTCTTTGCTCTCTACTCGTAGAATGTCTCGAATGTCTATTATCTGTGGATGAATTATAATTAGGTGCTATAATTTAGTGATCCGAATCTTTAATCTTACATTTTCATGTCTAAATCGTGTTAAAATCTTTATTTCTCGCAATGTTCTCTGGCAATATGTCTGATGCTCGAATGGTGAAATTTTTTTGATGGCAACCCTTGTTTTTGTCAGGGTATCATTGGCAGACCTGGAATAAAGAAATAAAGAAATTTTAATGTTTTTTTCATTGATTTTGAAGGTTTTCAATATTTTGATTTAACTCTGTAAGCTTGTTCTTCTTCTGGTGGACAGAGTGTAGTTTACCCGGATTAAAATAAAAGTCTTACAAGTTCGAAAAACGTAGTCTCACGTCTCAAAAGTCAATAGATTTGAGACCGAATATTAGAGTCCGTTAAATTAAGGGCTTTCGGAATTAAGCGTAAAGAATCGGGATCTGTGTGGTATTTTTTCGACATTTTATCGTACAACCGTTTTCAAATCGTTAGTTTATATCGTGTGAGCAATCGGGGCTTCTAATAAAAAGGTCAATATTTCATCAATGGCAACCTGTCCCTGACTACTTTTATTTTGTTACAGTGTTTTAAGCACTAGATGTGCATCTTCTAACTTAAGAAGCATTTATCACCGATGTGCACTACTACGTGTTCCGAAAAAAGGGCAACGAAAGTTTTATTGAGCTGAGAAAATCTAACTAATTTATACTTAATTATAAAATTGGTGCTGATGGAGTCATGGCCCAACATGCTCTATTAATACTTGCAAGACACATGTCATTTCAATAATACATTCAATTTATATCACGGGCCTGACACTGTTCACGCTATTCCTCATTTTTTAAATGCTGCTATTTACAGAGTGTACAGCCCGTGATTTATATGCAAACATTATAGGGACAAATCTTAGACAACGAAAATTACTGGATCATGGAAAACTCTGAACAGGTGCTATAAAGTTACAACGATTTGTAAGTTTTAACTTATGTACCGAGCCCGAGCCCAAAACAGAAATATCGAAATAAATAGATTTGCCCGAGATAGATAAGCTTGAGATTATCGTTCTATTCAGATAAAAAATATTTGAGTGCAAACAATGTTACATTCAAGATAACACTACTGGTTACAAGTCGATACGTCTGCCACTGACTCTATAGAGCCCATTGGAGAAATTATCACAAGAAAAGCTCAAAGTTTTAATAATGATTTAAAAAAACGTTACTATGACAACGAGTAGGGTGAAAAAATAGCAGATAGAAAAACTTTATTCCTTGCACCTAGGCCACCAATGGGTCTGTTGTGTATACCCACATAAGATAGATGAGTTTTCTTTTAATTCGATTAGGATAACTAAGTTAGTACTATTCTTTGTGCGTGGTTTTTTACACAGCTCGCCGTAATAGCGGTCGCAATAATTGGTCTACAAGATGTGAACAGTGTTATAACAGTTACAGTTATTGTTAGACATATTCGCAAATAATTTTGCCTATTAACAGTTTTAGATCTTAAAGAATGTGAATCTTTAAGCTATACTGACATATCTTACACATATAAGCAACCTATCTTATCCATATCACCCCGGGTCGCTATATATTCTTCGAATCGAGTCCAATGTTTACTTGAGTTGAGTGTTCCACTAATTGCCTAGCAATAAATTTTACAACCACATTTAATTACATTATTAGGTTAACAGACGAGAAGACGGAAGAAAAACATTTTCATTTTGATTTTATTGCGGCAGAGAGCAATTATAGTCCACTTGCGTATGATACCCTCTTTCTTCAAGCAGTCGAAAAAAATATATCCTCCAAACCACGCCCATCGTTGTAGAAATATCACGTAAATTGAAATGAACTGCCGACTAAGTCCACAAACGCCAGAGTAGACAAATATTAAAATGTAATTTAAGATCCTGAATAAACACACAAAAGGGTAGATGTATAGGATATCATAGTCATATACGCACCTCCGTATTACAGTCTCATTTGATGACTCTGATATAATATAACGATATAGTTATATGTACGAAACATAGCGTTAACAACACCTTAAACATGCCTAAATTCATGCTCTCCTTTGTGGAATATGATCGAAATAAATTTATGTTTTGTTTTTTGTTTCTCGTTGTTAATTTATGTATTGAATTGTATAAATGATTGTAGGTTGGCTGTCGGTTTAAATTGAGTTTCGATAAAATCAATTTATTTACTTTTCAAATTGTAAATTTTTTATTAAGAGACAAACCTAATCGACTATTTCATTTGGCCCTACGTTCAATGAATAATGTTACGGTCGTCGCATAGCAACATTTCGTATGCGATGCGAGAACAAAAGAAATCATCAATTTTATATTATTTACAATGATAAATCAACCGGTATGTTATAAGTGGACTTGTGGCAGTTAATATCACCTCACCTCAGCCCAAAAAAACACATTTTGTCTTTACCGTTTCCATCCCATAAAAATTATACGATTTGTCATTACACTTCAAATACACGTGCTTGTACGATATTCAAATTAACGAGATTAGTATGGCTTATGTCAATATGGATGACAGAGCATTAAAATCGTTTCGATGGAAACACTAATTCCATCATAAAAAACAATAAGGGTAAACCCAAAGCCTGCGAAATTAAATACCTCTGTGAACTCAAATTTCATGTGATTTATTAACATTTTGTGGAACATCGCAAAATATTAGCTTCAGCAGGTAACAAGGTGAAACAAGTCATGTTTTCACCTCAATGTATTTATCTCGTATAATATAATTCATCAAGTTTCATTGTTTATTACGAACGACCCAAGAGATAGCACCAAACGAATACTCTTCCTTATCAGGGATTTGTTTTCTTGAAGGTTTGTCTGAAGGTACTTAGATCTGTACATGTTAGTAGATGGTCTAATGTTTACTCTGTTCTACGAAGTCGCTTTAGTTTTGATTCCACCTCTAACGATTTTGGCATCGGGATTTGCATTGCAAATTTGCTATACGCAATTAAAATTCAAATTAATGAAATTTAAACCTGTATGATTTAGGTGAGAAGCATTTAAACGTTTATAAACAAGCATACCATGATACCACTACAAAATCTTTTACTTCATCTGATTTCACACACAATTTTATATACAAAGGCCTAGAGCTGTTCTTATCGTGAATGTCGGTAACAGAGGCGTTTTTCAATGGTTAAAATTACAGACAATCCCAATGGAAAACTTTAATGGTTGTTGATATAAGGCCCCAGGCATTATCAAATAGACTTATATACCGGTCAGAAAAACAAAAACAAGTCAATCGATTGGAAGCATTCATATCTAAGCCTACAAATTCCACCACCATTGGTCTCGGAAAAACTTTATGAAAAGAATGTACTTCAAGTAGGTATCAGCAACGACATTTTGCGAAAAATGATGTATTATGGAAATACACCCTTAGGCGTACAAGATCTACAACCAACGACGATTCAAATTGCTTATGCTATTGAAACATCGTTCACATTTTTCTTGACATTCAAGGACGTATGTTATACGGAAATTTACAGGTGAAATGAGCAAAATATACAGAGCATAACATTAAATCATGAAAACATAACATTTTGGTCGGATGGAGGTTAAAATAAATTATGCAAATCAAGAATCCTCGGGAAATATGAAAATTGAAAAATGAAACTTTTAGCGGAATTTGTAAATGAAAAGTTCGTAAATTTTGTTAAGCAGGCTTATTTCAACCACATGCACGTACATGCTGAGCATTCAAAGTTTCAGAGACGTTGTTTGCGTCTTTTATGGAAAGACAATGCCGAAAATAAACAATAAACCGTTTGAGTCAAAGCTGTTTAATTACAGCGAAAATTGTGTTAGGATTGTAAAATATTTTGTATTCCGTTCTTCAAGAGCGAGAAAGTTTGAAAAAGTGAAAGTTGACGCTTATCTTATATTTCTCGATAACTTTTCAAAGAACATCCATGTCGGAACCATATCTTTTTTGAATGTTTCTTAATGAGGACATTCACAACGTAGAGAAAATATTCAACAGCAAATTGTTAAACAAGCAAATTAAGTTTATATTAACCAGATGCGATTTTACGCGTGAGACCAACCATAAATCTCCAGCAGCTTACAGGGTATAGTAAAGTGATGAGCATCTATACAGTATGTATAGCAAACATATAGATAAAACGATGACTGGAAGGAGAGGTAAAATAATCTAAAATTGGGTACAATATTCATGGACACAAAATATGCAAAATTGTGCTTCTGTGTCATCTATAATGGCAAATTCTGTCGCACAGACTATAATGAACCTTCGTGAACCTTCGCCTGCCTTAGTTACGACCTAGGCAGAGACACAAGTGGCAGGTTGGCTGCAGAGAATATGTTGTGTTTAATGTGTAATTTAATAAAAAATATACCGAAATTTGTTCACAACATACCAATCGCGTAGAATTTAAAGAAAATCGCCACATCGCTTCGTTTCGATCAGATCAAATATTAAAAAAAAAGACTTAATGTGAAGGCGATTAAGTTTGGTGTAATATTTATTCATGTCCATCATGTCTAGTCAAAAAGAAAAATGTTTGTCTAATAGGTAAAGGTTTTGCCCAAAATAATTTTCATATTCGCAAGCTAATGGAAAACGAACACTTTTATGTTGATAAACATCTGTCCGTAATATTACGTAAAGAAAAGACTTTTATAGTTCCGGAGCGAACAAAAAAATAAGTGTGAAGTCATGCCAGAGTAAACAATCAAAAATTATCCGAAAATCTCCAATAATATCAATTGGTGCCCAGTCTATCGGTGGATATACATTATGAACGAAAGGTCGATAATGATTAGTAAAATTTGATAGAAGAAATTGTAAATAAAAGAAGGAATATTCTGCAGCAACCAGGCCGTATATACCCTCTTAACATATATATCACAAGGAGCTGCGGGAATTTGCTCATAAATAGGCCTCACAACCAAACAGATAAATTGAATTTTTGGCTAACACTTAAAACATCTAAGTCCAGTCATTGAAAGTGTATCTAAAATGCTAACTTATTGAATTGTTGTTCTTTGAAGAACGAATTAAGTACAATGACAAAACTTTTTGATTTTTTTTTTGAGGAATTTCGTTAAAAGTCGTGGGGAATTTTCATTCTCTAAAGTTTGGTGAAGATTGATCGGATATTTTGATCAAAATATCACTTAGAACACTTGTGGGGAAAATGGCAAAGCTATCATATAGCAGTAAAAAGCACTGTGCAACGTTTCAGATGTACGTTTGGAGTGCGCACACTTTAATCATTCAATTCGCATTGTTGGCGCACATTTTTGTGTATAATTTTGATTTTGAATGATTATTGTTCACAGAATCCAAATTTTGTCTTTTTTTATTTAGACTAGCTACCGTTTGGTTTAATTTTAAATGATTAAAACGAAGCTAAATGCATGATAGGTTCGGATAATAAAATGAAATTTTTGGTTTAATTGCAATAAGCGCTTGTTACGCAAATGGGAATATTGAGATGTCATATCTCACAGAACTTCGTTTTAATTTTTCGAATTATTGTTAACAGCGTCATTGTACTTAATTCGTTCTTCAAAGAACAACAATGCAAAAAGTTAGCATTAATTTCGTGGAGTTTTAGATACACTTTCAATGACTGGAATTAGATTTTTTAAGTATTAGCCAAAAATTCCACTTATCTGTTTGGTTATGAGACCTATCTTTGAGCGAATTCCCGCAGCTTCCAACTGCCCAACCGTCGATAAACATCACGAGTGTATATTGAATGTCCAATTTTTTTTTTATTAAAAATTAGAGCTTTAGGTCAAAACCAGTAAATTGAACAAAAATGTTGTTTGTGAGATAACCAGTTCGCATTTGGCAAAACATCACCAGCGTAAATCACTATTTCGATAAAATATTTTTTGTTCGTCGGTATCGAAATCGTGTTTGGGGGTCATTCATAAATGACGTCCGGTACTGAGGGGGAAGGGGGGTCTACGATTTCGGACACTCCATACAAAATTGGGTCAAATTTGACCACTTTTGCGTGACGAGGGGGGAGGGGGGGTCTAAAACTGACCAAAAGTAGTGGACGTCATTTATGAATGACCCCTTGTTTGTTACACCAAGTCTCAAAAATAGATAAATTTTGTGTGCACTTGTGCGAAAAACGCCCTAATTTCGATATGGAAATGACAAGTAACAAAAAGTCGGAATTTCGAGATCAAAGTACAAAGACTTTCAAAAGAAACAGAAAATCTCTGCACATCAAACAAGATAACGAATATATATGTTAAAGACATTAGCTGATGACTAAAATGTCCAAATAAAATTTAAATGACAAAAAGATAACATGTTGACATCTTCAAAGAATAGAGTCGGTATTTATAAGGGTTTCAGACGGAAGGCAAATCATTTCGTTACTACAGTGTAGACAACCAACACTCCAGTATAATTTCGGAAAATTCGGGACCAACGACGTAATTTGATACACAGCTGACCCGAAACGACACCAAGTCGTAAAAGTCATTCTTTTTACGGACTAGTTTTAATTTGAAAAATTTGAACAATAAATTACGAACAATTTCACCGCAACAGGTGACTAATTTGCCTAATGCACACTTTAACTGACGACAATTTTGCTGATGGTGGATGTACCTCATATATCAATGTTCTTTCTTCTCCGACAGAAAACCGTAACTTATGTGCTTGGTGAATGAATATGGTAGGTATAGTTTCAGGACGAACGGCAACTTGTTGCTGAATCTTCTTTTCACACAACATATGTTTATGTCTATATAACGTATTGTGTACATTATATCAAGCGCATACAAACAAAAATTGTAAAAATAAATGGCATTCTAGTCGCCATAAATATACACTTTTAGGTCTTTATGGTGCAATAAAAGTGGCATGGAAAGGACGGATGCATAAGCGAATTGAATGAAAATTGTTCCTGTTGTTATGGTATAACGTTATGCATATTATGTAAGAGTAAGGTACAACAACAACAAAAAATTAGGTTAGATTGATCCATTAAGGCTATCTGAGAGCGCAATCTGTCTGGAAGTTATTTCGAATTGGTAAGCGAACAGAAAATCGATAATTACAAAATAATTAAAAACAAATAGAATCCGACAGAGCTTTTCGATGGAGGATTTCGCTTTTGGCAAAAATATTATTAAATTAAAATTAACTTCAGTCTTTCAAATTCATCGCCATTATTATTTCATTATCCCTAAAAACATGATTAACGTGAAGCATTCGAGGCAACAACAACAAAAGAAGGAAATTACATTAAAAAAATGTTTGTACCTTTTTCTCGTGTGTTTTTTTTTTCTTCTCTCCGGTAAACGGGAAATGTAAATGAAATTTAATGTTCATCATGTACTGGTAGATATTTATGGAACATTTTCAATTTATACAAACAAAGAAAGAAAGAAAAAAAACTCATAAAATATGCTACTAGTTGATATTCAAAGCGCACTTCATCCACATTTATGATTCTTTCACAGACAATTTTATTAAGTTGGAAAAATTAGCGACGTAGACAAATGGAACGTTCCATGAGTAGATGCTTTTCGAGGATTATACAATTCCTTATTACAGTCACGCTATTTTGCGGCTGCAAACATTTGCAAAATAACTTTTAATCAAATTATCATTCTACCAACACGAAAAGGGAGCAATGTGTCAGTTTTGGATATCGTTTGCACGTGTGGAAAAAATTAACTTTTGATGACGGTACATAACTTGAATTTTCCAGAAATCATCTCGTCTATTAGTTGTTATTCGCTTCGTTCAGACGTTTCGTAAGAATACGAAAAAAAAGACATTCATATTGAATGTAGAAGGTCGCTTGGGAATCACGTTGTCTCTTCAATATAATTCAAACAGAAAACCCCAATTCCGGATTCAGTTTAAATTCGATATTTTATGTACTGCTATCGAAACAATGCCGAAAATAGATTTTCATATATATTTACGCCCTAGGGCGAAAAAGTGATGTTTGCAAAAATGAGTAAGCTTACACTTACGTGAGCTATCCCATATCACTATGAACGTTAGAAAGCAAGAGATTATATCCGATCTAAGTGAATCCATAGTGAACACTAGTTCGTCAAAACCACCAGCTACGAATGGTCATTACATGTTACCTTACTTACATTGACAACTAACATTTCCTATCTGCCCCATGCGAAAGTTGACAATTACAAAGCAATTTGCCCCCTGCAGAAATGATCCATTACATATGGACTATGGTTGGATCCTTTTTTTTTCATTTTTCATTTTCCTATGTGAAAATCAACTTTCGCATGGGGCAGGCTATGTTGTTACTGCCAGCACTGTAATATGCAACGAAATATCAGTGGATCGGGAGCAACGTTGCTCGAATGAGTTTTGTCATAGTGTTCTTTCCGCCAATTCATCGAAAACGAAACCGGCCACTTCTCACTTTTATATAAGGAATCGAGTTAGAATAGACCGCATTGTTGCGGCAGTGTTTTAAGCAATATAATAGTTATGCAAACGAGTTTACGTTTTTGAGTTATCCAAAGCTTAGTCGAACACAAACGTAAGTTGTGTAAATCACTTGATAGTTAATCTAACCTAACTTTGTACGATTATAGAAATTTGTAGCTTATCGAACATCGTGCAATAAAGAACCTCAACTTTAACTTGTTCGAATGCTCACTTATTTATCTCGACTAAGAAACAGACTCTCAGAGAATAGAATAGTAACATCCCGACAGTAACGAACATTCTTCATTACTTCGGAAACAACTTTGTGATACTCGCAGACTCACTGGTGTGTTTTTTCAGCTACTTTGGCAAGTGTAGTTGTATATCCGAAGGCAGTTACCGAAGCTAGTTTCTCAAAAACACACTTGTGAGTTTGCTTTTATCACAAAATGTTTACCTCATGTAATGAATAACTTTCGCAGCATCCAATGTAACGTACTATTTTTGCCTCGACTTTTGTTTCGATCGAGATGAAGCTTTTCTTAAAATTGGTACCTTTTCTGTCTTTTTCTTTCTAGTACAATTTTCAACGATTTGAATGGCATGTGCGAATTCGTTTTTCATGTGTCAGAATTCTGGAAGAAATGAAATGAACCAGTGGAATTAGAGGACACCAATCCAATTCATGCTGTTCATTCCACATACATCATGTTACTCATGTCTCAAATGTAACCATAATACACAACTTTTGTTTTATAGGAACAAATAATCCTTTCGACTCGTCTTTTGACAATAATTACATTGAATAAAGTACGTTACAATCGTTTTTGTTTTCGACAGTCTGTATACACTTGCGTATTAGCAACATTTTAATACGATTTTCCCTTGGGGCTGGAAAACATGCGATTATTATATCGTTGAAGTGAATTTTAACTGAGACAAAACAACAAGCGGAAATGTGTGTTTCGCTTTGTGATGTCGATCCATTTGATTACAACTTAATAACATAAATGACGAATAATAGATCGCTTACATTTAATCGAGGAAAAAATAAATGTAATCGCAAATGATGTGAAAATGGATTCAGGTTTGTTCGAAGGAAGGATGTTCAGGCGTAAATAAATAGTAAATTGAATCACCATCCATCAATGTAATGTAATCCAATATCGCTTCACAAATAACTAAATAAATAAACATTTTTATGTGACGCAAAAGACGAAAATGATAAAAAAAACACATAAATCAACAGATCGTTATTCTTATTTGCTGGGATATTGTTGAGAAGAAAAAAGAATATCCCTTTTGTAAATTGAACCCGAAAGACTCGTCTCTACTATATGTATACACACACAGATTTTCTGTATTTAGTTTGTCAAACAGAAAGGTATTATGTAATGTTTTTTGCTCTTTGTCTTTACTCTATGGTGCCATATTTAAGCTTAATGAATTTTCTGAAGAGAAAACGTTCCCTTTTCAAACAAAATTTACTGGTAATATATCAACCGTTTGTATTTTACTCTGCAGACACATTCTTCGGGAGGATAATTAAGGAATTCTTTTTCGTTCTGATATTATTTTATTATATACAGACATTTTAGTGTAGGTAACGTCTTTTTAATAGCAGGCAAGTCTAAACAGTACAATACATGGCGAGGCTTTACAAAATATAGACATCTAAGCGACCAAATCTGAGGTGTAAGAATCATTTATATTGAAGTGAAGTCGACTAGATTAAGCGGCAAGATAAGCAGTCAATTATGTAAATTATTTTTCGACTTATATACAGTTAATTATAATGATTATTTTGTGTGTTTTTTGTATAAATGTCAGAGATGTTTCATTATAATTTATTGTATTCCACGCACTGAATTTTGAGGACTGTTAAAAAATCTAGTTAATGGAAACTAATTTTCATCGTTCAATCATTCACTTCATTTTACTTGAGATTTTAGATGGACACACCATTTGCTTTTGTAGTGTCAGTACCTCTTAAGGTCACGGTTTGAAACCTATAGGCACATTGTTGCAATAACTAAGTCGAAAAATGTTTGCTATGGCACGTTTGAACGCTAAGAAGGGTCCATTGCAGGTATGTGTGTCTCGGTCAGCATACCGAAACCAAATCGAAGTCACAGTCAAGTGATCGGAACCAAATGAAAAATAAAAAATTTACAAAAAGGCGCGTCTGACAAGCACATTTTATTGAATTTATACTTGTTAGGCACAGCACACCTTTCAACACAAATCTTATCTTCAAATTTATATTTTTATTGGGCACCTATCCTTTCATTTCGATACCGATATGCTTTCTCTATGATGTAAGCTGACTGAGATAGTCACTAGCTGAAATATTGTTCATGGAAGTCAGTTTGACACAGACGTTTTAGTGTGGCCTCACAGTCAGCCGTTTTCATTCCGGTTTGGCTCCATGTACGTGAGAGTTGCCATTTTAAACAATGTGCTCTATAGTATGAAATACCAACTGTCAAGTGACTGAAATGCTCATATACTCTCGTCTATGTACATTCTTTCAAACGAGTCGATTTGGTTAGCATGGAGGATAAATAAAATTATTTGGATTTCTCAAGACGATGGACTATATTTTCAATGGCTGTCATCAGGAGTCAAAATTGTCGTCCTTGCCAAAAATACTCAAATGACAATCGTTCATGACCTGACACAATCAAGCCTGGTGCCTTTGCACACGACCAGAAGGATATGAACGTTGGAACTTTGGTAGCACAAAGCGTTACCGACAGAACCACCCTTTGATCCTCCAAGCTATATAATAGACGTGATAAAAATAACAGCGCTGGCTCGCAACAACAACCACCGTCGCTCGACTTGTGGCCGGACTAGCTACTAAATTTGTCTCAATATAGTTGAACATAGTTTTCATTGAAATTACCTGTAATCAGAGGACCTGATTTACCTGAGTCAGTTGCATCTCTTCATTCAAGTTAGTACCTTGTTAGCAACCATCTCTCGCAATCTACAAACATAGCTTCCCGTGCATCAATGCATCACAATTTTTGAATTAAGGCCAGTTCATACTCGCATACATTTTTGCGATATATGCGACCATGAACTGGCCTTAAGACATCCTCAACTACGGTATCGCAATCTTCAAGTCTTTTATGAAGCCAGACAGAAAATTAGTCTACTGCGAAAGTCTCAAAACAAAGAGCCACTTCGTGCAAATTTCACTGTTAAGCAAGGCGCATCCGTCCAAGACGGTTTAATTAATATTTAGTGATAATTAGACGATTTTATTTTGATTTTAAATTTAGTTTCAAGGTGCAAAAATTTTCGCGACCATCCACACTCACAGCCTACTCCCATTCCATTCAATGACAATCGTTCATGGTCAATGTTTTACACGCATGGAAATAATGCGGTTTCCTGGTAACTTCATTACCAGGAAATATTTTCGACAAAATATTTGATTACCGGGAAATCAAACCTTCGCTGAACAAATCACCGATAAATATATAGCCCGGTTTTATTTTCTGCTATTATCCTCTTACAATAACTGATAAGCACGAATCGAACATGACGAGATATAGACGAACGCAGATGTTTTAAAGCATAAATGTGTTAAAGTGTTTTCTGTGCAAGAGAACGAAGTAACAACGATAATTCTTTTCCTCAGACAATTACAAAATCTCAAACGTCAGTCCAAAATATAATAAGGCTGAAAAACGTCTTATCTCTCTAAATGAGGAAGGCAATTATTGTACTTCAGCGTCGAAATGTCCTTTTCGATGGAAAAGCTTTTAGAGCAATTCGATAAATATTTAATCGGAAAACATATTGTTATTTGTTAAGTTAATTGACAAAGTCGAGGTAATGGTTAATTTCATTAGGCGTCATGAAAAATTAATTTCATCCGTCACGCAATTCATGTAACAAAACTTCCCATCCCAACGCCGAAATTACAGAATTATTTATTCATGCCAATTTGTCTTATGAAAAGTGTACGACGGTTACGAAGCCATTAAACATGATGTTCGAATCGTTTATGGTTGCAAAAGTTTGTAAGAATCAGACTTTAAAGATTGAACAGTAGGATTTAGTATAATCAAGTCAGTGTTAGAAATGATACGTCCAAAGTCGCGATTTAGGTATTAATTTGACTTTCTCAGAAATAATCCGTTCTCAGTTCATTCACATTCTGTATAATTAAAGTGTTACAGGTGAACAATTTCAGTAGCCCTTACCTTTCACGTAGAAGAATTAATAATCAAAGATATCGAAATTGACTCACACAAGCAGTGTCTAGCGAAAATCTTAATTTCATTAACATTTAAGCATAAAATAAGGATAATGTAGGTGGGAACCAAACCCACAAACTTCACCTTGTCGCTGGAGGCGTTAAATACATTCACAGTAAATGTGCATAATTAAAGAAAAATTTCAAAATACCATCGGCAAAAGATTTTGCTTTTTTTAACTCGCTTGGAGTACTCTTCCCATTGGTATATCAAATCAAATTACTGCAAAACCTTCGGTAGTTGACCGCCAAAACAATTGGATTGTAAGTGGTCTAGAAGACCGAATATCGGGATTATGGACATGCAAATGAACTTTAAAGAGTCAAATAGATCGATTTCGGAAGTGCAAAATTTCAGAATTTGGCCATACAGTCCATTTCCAATCTGGTTGTTTTTAAGGTTAACTTTAAAGGTTTTAAAATTTTTCGTTCAATAGGTTCTCGAATTGTTAACAGTATTGAGGTGGGCGGACCCTTGTGTATGTTTTGACCCGATTGGATGCAAATGGTAAACGCAATGTAATATATATTACACACTTCACGTCACGAAGAAGTCGAGGCTTGCCGAGACTGATAGTGACAAGTGTGTACTCTATTTTATCACATAAGCGAAGACGAGACAACAACATAGACCTGAAGTGCAATTTTTGAATTATTCCCCTAGTTAAGTAATTTTGACAGCCGAACACCGCGCGTATGTGATAAAATCACTTAAATTTCCCGCCTTATTTCAAATCTTTTAATCTGATTTCGGTCAAATTTTCATTTAATCGGGCTTCAAGTTTAAAGGATTTTATTGCAAACTGACAATTCTAAGCACGAAAAAAGCTAATCTTTAATGAAAATAAAATCCGCATAACCGAATGACACACCTGTTAAAGAATGCTGTATCATGAAATGAATGTGAATGATACAAACAGAGTGGACGGAAAGATATGTCCAGCTGTAGAATTAATCAAATTTTGAAAAAATTGTGTTTAATTACAAATAATGATATGAGATGGAACTACGAGATGTTGTTGTACGAAGAACCAATAAACAAAAATGAAATCAATTTCAGATTTGAAGGTCGTCAGATCCAGATCTTAAAAATCCACTCTCAAAAATTCCATTGACGTGCTTTCCAATGATTCCCACCTTAATTTATTAATTAACAGTCAAGACCAATTATTGTAATAGGTGACGAAATTAAATAAATAAAATTAAACATGTAAGCCCCCTACACGTCATATGTGTTGGTTCATTTGACGAAACATAAATAAAACAGAAACGCATTCTACCACACCTGGCAATATTATCAAAGGTGTCTGCAGTGAGCGCTTTAGTATGCTAATTAGCATATTTTCTTAAAAAAAAAGGGGACAAAAATGGGTAAACTAACATGTTACAGAGCGAAAACAAAATTGAAATAAATTTTAACCAATCACGTAACGATAGGAGAATCAAAAAAAAAATTGATACTTACACAACCATACCGTACGCACCCTCTCCGATATAAGCCAGATTCGTATACCTTGGACCAACCTCAAACACTTGTCCACGAATTATCTCTGCATTTGGATTTGTGTTCACAATTCCATTATTATTAGCAGAAGCTGCTGCCATTATTGATTTTTGCGCGATAATAACAGTATGACGAATACGAAAAGAACACCTTCTTTTGGAATATTTTATTTAATTACTTTAGTATACCACAGATAACTGAAATTCCAAAAACCTGTAACTTTATTAATTCATACAAAACAACACCTCACTGCCTTGACGTCACACGCTTTTTTTTTCTTCTTTAAATTCACGTTTCATAAATTGAAAGCGCATACAAAATGCGAAACTATTTTTCGATTCTTTTTTTTGTTATTAAAATAACTTTTGTTTTCACTGTAAGCAACTTTACAAGACAACTGGGTAGATTTTTCTTTGTTAATTTTTCACTGAAAACAATTCGGTTTTTGTATAATGCGTGAAAATCATCTAATCAAATGGAAAGGACAAAAATAATATGTCTTTTCATCACACGATAAACTATGACTGATTCGTAATGGGTATATTCTGAATCAACAATTTTTTTTTCTGCCTTTATTATACCTCGAATGGTTGATACTTTTTTTTAATGCATAAGCTACACTTGAACTTCACATTTATTACAATATTTTGTTACGCGTCTTCGAATGAAGTCTCACTGTTGATCTGAACTGATGTAAATGCTTCAAATCACAAGGTAAAACTTCTTTTACCCAAGTTTTTTTTTAATTTTTCCTTCTAAACTTTTCGTGAAATTCAATCGAAGAGTATACTGCGCGGCGATGACACTTCGAAACGCTCAAATATTTTTCGAATTTTATAGAATTTTGTTTTGTCAAGTTTGTTTTTCTTGCATGCACTGTCTGGTGTAGCATTTGCCAAAGCGGTCAAATTCAAATTGATTATGCTACACGATAAGATATGATTACAATTGTTGTTTTGCCTCGTCCGTAATTGGAAATTTCAATAAGGCTTTTTAGCAAATCAATTGTCATATTGAACAATGGGCAAACGCTCAATCGAGATGGCATAATCGAGTAATTAAAGTTCATTAAAATTGAGCCAAGTATTGCGTGAAATGTCATCAACTTGCGTAAGGCAGCGTTTTTCTCATCGCATTAGCTTTCTTCGTTTTTTCTTGCTGGGAAGCATTTTACAAGAGGGGCAAATTTGAATTCGAGGAACGTGAAAGTTTGCTGTTGGTTGCGTTTTCCTGCAATTTTTTCACTTTTTTTAAAACAATTTTTCGGTAAAAGTAAGGAAAATCTAAGGGAGTATGGGAAAATGCCTTTGACTCAATATGAGTTCACATTAGATGACGTCAATTTAGCAAATACGCTGTACCAGTTTGTATTCCTAACTGATAACAGTGTTTTCCGTAATGGAAATTGAGTCACGTCCGATATGCTATGTCAGGCTTTTGAAAAATATTTCTGGTCATCTGTTATCGGCAACAAAGGCTTATTAATGAGCTCTCAATGAGTCTTCTCCTTCTTCTTTTTCAGGCTGTTTCTATCCACTGCTGGACGTAGGCCTCCCCAATTCTCTTCCATTCCAAACGATCCGTTGTTACTTGTTGCCAATTTGCGCCTGCAATTCGCTTTATACTATTCTTCCATCTCTCTGGTGGTCTACCTCTGGGTTTTGTTTTAGGTAGTCTCCAGTTTCTGATCTTTTTTGTCCAACGTTCGTCCGTCCTTCTTGCAATATGTCCCGCCCAACTCCACTTTAAAGATGCTATTCTTTCCATGACATCAACGACTTTTGTTTGTTGTCGAATCCATTGATTTGTCATTCTATCTCTGAGCGTATTTCCAAGCATACTCTGTTCCATGGCTCTTTGTGCCACTCTTGGTTTATTTTCGGAAGCTTTTGTTAACGTTAACGTTTCCGCTCCATATGTGAGCACAGGAAGGACTCAATGAGTGACTGTTTTTATATTAATCTGTTCAAAATATGTAGATCTCGAAACCTATTCGATGCTTTCAATGGAACAGTTTTTTGTTTAGAATAACGTTCTGCGTCGAATTGGTCAAAACTTCAATCCCCAATGGGCGTTCCTGAGGAAATATGACATGACACGGTCAACTGACTGTAATTTTCCTTACTAGACTACACAAACGACACAAAGAGTGTTGTCTTTGTAGTCAAATTATGGTCAAAAATCTAATTTCGGTATAACTGAGACGAGATAAGCGTGCTCAATCCGATAAAGAACACCTTACCTTTCAACATTCTTCGGTCATCTGTCTCGCAGCTGTCTTGTAACAACCGACCACATCAGAAATATATATAGAATTGACGACAAATCGAATTTAAAAAAAATCTTTTATTCCCTCAAAATGGTCAAGTAGATTTGACAAAAAAGAAATGCAATTTGAATATCCGCAAAGTAACCACATCATTTCTTCTTTAAACTTTGTATGTAAGCTCCTAATCCCTTCTGCACGACAGGCTGATTGATTGCGAATAAGAATAGTTGCAAATCCTGTTCCCGATTATTCTCCAACTCTTCCAAGTCCTTCTTGCGCAAAGTCTGTTTCGTAAATGACCGAGCCATTGGAGACACACTCTTAAACTGAAGCAGGAAATTCTCACACTTCGCAATTGAGTCAGCTTTGTCGACGGCAGTCTCATCAACAAGTCCCACCTGAGGTAAATATTTTTTTGTTGACTAAAATCAGTCAATAAAAGACCTTCGGTTCTTACCTTTAACGCTTCTTCGGTGGAGAACATTGTGCCAAGCGTTAAGGCCTTCTCAGCATCACGCTTGGACAGAACATTACGGAAGGCCGATTGAAAGAAAAACGGTGCAGAAATACCAAGACGAGTTTCATTCAGACCGATCGTGTAGTTGTTTACCATAACTCGATATTCGCAGCAAACAGCCAACAAACACCCACCGGCTGGAGAGTGACCCTGCATAAGAATTGTTATTTTCAAGCGAATGAGGAAGGAAATAAAAATCGAAAATACATTGATTGCAGCTGCTGTGGGAAATGAAGAGCCATATAACTTTAGCCAGACATCTTGAAGCGCAGTCCAAAAAGCTTTCACACGGTCCGGTTGCGGATTGTGCATCTCTGTCGGCACGGTGAGAAAAAGTTGAAAATAAAAAAAAATAAAAAACAAGAAAATCTCTTGTTAAGCTAACCTGTAATGTCCAGACCAGCAGAGAACACCGTTTTGCTTGCCTTTGAAAACATGAGATTCGGTTCTGGTTAGAGAAAAAGTGGTCCAAAAAAATCAAAAATTTGCTTACCGAAGTCAAAATCATTCCTCGTGACTTGTTTGATTCCAACTCATCCAATGTGCTTGAAATATCTTTGAGCAGCTCCAAATTCAAGCTGTTAACCGGAGGACGATTCAATGTAACGACTACAATTGATAACAATTGATACATTAATTACATGAACCATTCCACAGTTATACAAATAGAGAAGCCGCTTACCGGCAATTCCAGTTTTTTCATTCAAATCGACATTGACTAGGCCATTATTCGCACCGGAAGACAAACATCTGCTGCCGATCCGATTAAATTGACTTGGAGTCTTTCCAATGAATCTCTTAGAGATCAGAATTGAATTTCTTATCATCTGAAAGAAGTGAAGGCCCTTCAGTTAGCATATTCCAATGCCGTTATTATCCACTCATTGTGAGGTGATTGGACTTTGTACTTCTGAGAGAAGTACAAAAGTCCAATCGCCGATCGAATTGTTTTGTTCAAAAACACAGTTAGAATCAATTAAATCGAAATGTTGAATTTTATACCTTAATTTCCTTAGCTCAAATAATAAAATTAGAAAACAAAAATTAATTCTGCTTAACTATCTTCCTATCGCATATAGCACACAGTTAAGAAACTTAGTGTTTATTATTGTCGTGCGGAGTTGACGTACGTATGTTTAGAAAATTGCTGAACCGACGTAATATAAAGCAAAAGGTTTCGTTCGATCACTTCCCACCCGAAAACACTTTTCACTGATTAATAATCACCTTTCACTTTCACACACGGCCACAATTTAATCTTTTATGTTTACAGCGCGAGAATGAGAAAATAAACAAATCACATCATTCAACGAATAAAAGTTGACGTGAAAGGTGGAAATTTTCAAGTTTTACGTCAACGTAAGTGATATTCGCAATTTTCCTAATATATGTAAATGTCGTAAGAATACTGTAAGAAATCGTTCACGAACTAAAAATTCGTTACCCAAAGTGAAGATTTTGACATATTTTATATGAAAGAAGTGTCAAAATCCTCACCAGTGAAACTCAACGAAGAGCTTCTGAACGAGCTCTGCATGTGCTTCATGTGGGTGGATCAATAGTTATTTACGTACCTGTTTGGACGGTTACTTTTAGATAATTTCGAGAGTTACAAGCGATCGTACGTCGCCTAATCAACCTTTCTAAACAGGTAACGCAGGCAATTCACGTAGAGACGAAAATCCGAGTAAATAATTAAAAATGCCTCATTTTCGGTCCTGTCGAATGAAACGTAATTTATTAATTTGCTCAGGAATTAGTGACGAGTTCAAATCGAAAGCGAGGACGATATCTTACACCAATGATGTTAGAAGAACACACCAGATATTATGTCAAAGTAATAATTTTCAAGCAAGAAAATACGGAAATACCGATTTTGGGAGAGACAGTAATGACGCGCTGCATTACCGCAAGCATCAAAATATGCGTTGATAGTTTTAGAAACCTTGTAAAATTCAAAGCGGTTCGGAAAAACAGGAAAAACTATTTAGCAATGAGTGAAATCGAGTCAACAACTCATAATTTTTTGGTTGGGTCGACAAAATAATATACAGTTTTTGACGTCGTAAAAGTCAGACACCAGCCGTGTCGGCCATCTTATTTTTTCCGATAAAGGCAGAAAGAAGTGAGTAACATCAAAAAATTTAACTTGCTGATCTTAGTTAAAATTGAAAAGTTTTCCGAATTATATTTTCCACAAGGTTACGTATAATACGACAAATTGTAAATATTAGATACACAAGTAGCTACAACGCTACTCCATGAACGCAATTTGACTTATTGATTTTCTTTGGTCGACCAATTTCCTCCTTCAATCAATTTATTTTTGCCAATTATTATCACCGATCCATCCATTTAGCGTTCAAACAAACTGTTTTTCTAATATCAATTGACTAGAGATCGGCTGAATCCTTCATTTACGTTTGCATTTTTAAGGAAAAATTAATTCTGTTATGTAACCCTCACTTGACAGTTCTTAATGTGAAAATGTTACGTCTGTCGATGTCGGCAAATGGTTTAAATTCAAAATCAAAATATTTTTCTTTTACAGCCATACACATTACCAAACATGGCTTTACGTCTGATGGCTATGTCAATGAAGCAGGGTGCTAAGACTCCTGTTTGCGCCCGAACACTTTACACCGATCGTATCGGTACTCGTGAAGTCGTCGGGTATGTACAGCCTAAAAGCTTATAGAAACCGCATAATCACGTTTCGTTAATTTGTAGTTATGGCTGGAATGGCTACCCGGTCTATCATGACAATTTGCATTATCCAATGCCACCAGTACGTTTCCGCGAAGATACACCCGAAATCAAGGTCGGTGTTGCTTTGGAAGACAATTGCGATGACAAAGTTCGGTAGTAACTAATTTTCTTGTTGAAACAGGCTTTAAGAGAGAAGGAAAAGGGAGATTGGAATAAAATGAGTGTCCACGAAAAGAAAGCTTTGTATCGTGCATCATTCTGCCAGACTTTCGCTGAATTCCAAGCACCAACCGGTGACTGGAAATTATGCATTGCTGGCATTTTTGTCGCCTCAGGATTGGCTTTACTGGTCACCATTTGGATGAACACATGTAGTAAGTACAATCGTTGAAATATTATCGCACCGATGCCATTTCAATCGGAAAATTTCTTAGTCTACGATGAACGACCAGAATCATTCAGTGAGGCCTCACAGAAAGCCCAGCTGAAACGTATGTTGGATTTGGAGGTGAATCCAGTTCAAGGATTAGCGTCCAAATGGGACTACGAAAACAAGAGATGGAAGTAGATCAATGAAGGCTAGGCAACCAGTAATTTCGTAACGTTTCAAATCGGGTCGATGTTTAATTAATATGAGAGAATTCAGCTTACAATGTACATTTCGATGAATTGTTGTTGATTCCAATAAAAAAATCTGTTCAGATTGTGGAATTACAGCAATTTTGTTTCTATTTTCGGATATCGACAGCTACGACAACAAAAACGTGTAACTCTGTGCCTAGGGTTCTCTTAATAAGGTAAAATACTTGTTAAAACTGGTGTTCGGTTTCTTGAAGGTTCTCAGTTGATTAATTTAAAGATTCCGATAAATGTAGAGTAAAATGGAAGAGATTGAGAACCTGATGAACCTGACTCTTCGTTGGAACGTGTTCAGTTTGTTTTCAAATTCGTGTTGAGGCAGCCTCGATGAGGCCGGAAATTTGTTCATTTGACGAAATGTATTATCACCTCGGACTTCAAAAAATTGGAATTATCCTCCAGTGATTAAAATGCAGCACACGGTGCGGTTGAATGAATTTTAACTGAGCATTTCGATATTTGATATTATTAGTCAGCTAGGAGCCCTGAAATAGGCTCCACAAAAATTTTTGATTTTCATCCGTACCGTCGGTGACATTGGTGCATAGCCCATCCTGTCTACAGAGAGTAGAGAGAGTGGTAATTTGGTACCCTAAGTGCAAGTGAAGAGACACGCTAAAGTTGGAAAAAGATGATTTTCAAACAATCATAGAGGCAAGAGGCGTGGATACTTGAGATATGACGCTAATAAATGGTTCTAGCAGTAGAGCTTGCAACATTTTCACTACCAATGACCAAATTTTTGAAGACCAACTACGTAGAGGCCGACAGTAGCTCAAAGTTTTTCTCTCATATTTGGTAAAATTTGCAGGTTTCAAAGGCACCTGAAACACCCTTATTAAATCTTTTTGTCATTAAAATGGTTTATTCTGAAATGCGAAATTTTGTGTATGACTAATAATATCCAAAAATATCAAAAGTGCATCGAAATGCTCAGTTAAAATTTCTTCAACCGCACCGTGAGCACAATAGGAATTATCACCCGTGGAATTATCACCCGACTCAATTGACCTGGGTGATATTTCCCGTATATTAATTCCATGGGAGATAATCCCCATTGATCCTTGCTATAATTCCGCGGATGACAATTCCAATTAATTAATTTATTTATTTATTTATTCATTTCATTAATGGCGAAACGCCCCCTGACTACTTACAATATTTCTTAAAACGAGACGACTAAACATTACAAAATTCACTTGCTGCTAGCGTTTTACAAATTCCAGAGCAACAACGTTTCCGGGCCACAATTTACTTTCAATAACAGAGTCAAAAATTTTTGAAATAACAGTGATTTTGAAGGACACAAAGCTAACGGTATCAATATCTACGTAGGGCGAAACTAAATCCTTACACGACACTTCATCTGCCGACGATATAACGTTATGGTCTAGTAAATAATTGACAACCTCAGTCTCAGTAGTAGTCGGATGCAATTTGGACACATAGGCTACCTTGTGTGTCTCGGATGGCGGTGAAACAAAACGTTGTGGCTGAATTGGATGATTTTGCGATTGAGTTGTTACGTCTTTGCCTTTGGCAGGTACTGGTTCAGGAGTTGACTGTTTGATTATCACCTCAGCAAAGGAACCAGAAGTAGCGGTTAGGGTATCGAGTTCGGATGGCTGCCCGTAAGTTTCTCCAAAATCTGCGGATCTGGATTGAGCGGCACTACTAAGAGACTCGACTAAATGATTTTCGGGTTGCATTTTGCTTGTTGATGGAGAATTACTCATTTCCTTCCGAATGTCTTTACAATCTGTGGAATTATTCGGCGGCTTGGATTCGGCGATAACTTCGACGTTCGGCAATCGGGTTGCCAAAGACACGGAACCGTTAAATGGTGTTGCATTCCTAAACGGATGCCGAATTGATTTACGTTTGGCAGCAGTGAGCGATCGTTGGACGTACGAAGACAATGATGATGGAGTAACTACGGTTGAATTGAATTTCTTGAATGGCGGAGACGAAATATTGGTCGAGCGTGTTTGAAAGATACAGCCATCACAGAACCATTGAAGATTTGGCATTTCTCTGTAGCATGACAGCGCATTTTGATTGATTTTAACTGGGTGATAATTTCTTGGATAACTCACCGGCTGATAAAATTTAAATAGCCTCAATACAAACAACACACACTCTACGGATAATAGCGGCAGAGTCGAAATTTTGCTTGATTTTTGCAAGTGGTTCCAGCGAGGGGTGACGCACTTCCATTTAATCCATTTAATCCATTAAATCCATTAAATCCATTTAATCCATTTAATCCATTTAATCCATTTAATCCAAAAATATTTTTTTAGTTTTACCGAAATAATTAGGCTACCCACCTGAAAAATTTGTAAAGTAATTGCGAAAAATAGATTTGCACGATCCCCAGCTCGTTTAAGTACTCGTGAGGTATAGGAAAGTTTTTTTTTGTTAAAAATGGTATTAAATTTATTTAATCCATTTAATCCATTTAATCCACTTTACATCAAAAACTCCTAAAAGTGGATTTTTTCGCTTTTAAACATTGTAGTATGAGTTGTAGTGAGTAGTTTGATCAAAATCAACAATTTTTGAGACTTTTACAGTATTTGGTAAAATGGAAATCCATTTAATACCATTTAATCCATTTAATCCATTTAATCCATTTAATCCATTTAATCCATTTAATCTAGAAGTGAGTTACCCCTCGGGTTCCGGGTGGTTCCGGGTGGTTCCCGTGGTCCAATCGAAAAGTGTTGTATGGAAGGTGCCCCTTATTTTGGATAATGAACAAGTCGTCCATACATCATTTTGTCCAAAAACTTCAAATTTAGCCGATATAATTTTGGGTCATTTTGACTCTGCCGCTATTATCCGTAGAGTGTGTGTTGTTCGTATTGAGGCTATTTAATAAAATTCTTATTGAGCCGTGTGATTATTCCTGGGTGATAATACCAGTCACATTCCCCATACTTTCTTAAATTTTCACAGATCCATAATTTTCCAGAAATTGTTTTTGGGGAAATTTGGAAAAGTCGTAAAAATGTGGAAAAACCTAGGAAAATACGAGAAATGTTGTCTCAAAAATATTCCTAGATGTGAAGTGTTAGAAATTTGCTTAGATTTTAAGGTTTTTGCCTTATCTCGACTCTCAAAAACTAAAACACCAATAAAATTGGCTCCAGAAGGAAGTTGTGAGTTTTTGGTGTCCTTAAAGTCGATTCCACCAGCAGGAATAAGGACCAACTACGCGTTCTCGTTCTCGTCACAACATTCTCCACTTTCGAACGCAAAGACCATTTCGGTTTATTTTACATTTTATTAACGTGACTCATAAATTAAACAAAAAGGAAGGAAAGAAAAACTGGTGTGTGCGTGCGCTAGGCGTTTTTAAAATAAACATTTCACGTGAACAGGTAAAACCGTTAACATAGGCGAATTCCGCATTATTGAATCTTTACCGGACGAATTTCACTTCACTTATTCCGTTGGATTTTCTTTGAGAATTTTGCATGCATCGAATAATTGTCCGGCGATGCGTAGATCTCGACTGTTCTTTTCCGATAAAAGTCTGAAGATGTGACCGCTAAGATTAGTCAATTTGTCCAGCGAAATGTCACCAGATGTTCGATGTACCTGCACTTGAGAACCGTCGTCCTGTAAAGTGTGAAACATATCAAGATCATTAATTCACCTTTATCGTCCATCGTTGTTTTGTTGTGGTAAAAAATCAAACAAAGGGAAACAAACAAACAAATCGAATTTTTCAAAACAAAACAACATGCCAAATCATCAAAAATAGGCTTACGTTTTCGCTATTTTCTGTAAAATATCTTGCCAACACTTACAAGTGTGTCCAAAAAATCGGATACCAACGGACCAATTGAAGCGACCTGAGCGTATCTCGTCGGCGAATTTCTTGTATAAATGTTAAGCCGGCGACCGGCAATTTTTAGTAGAAGCGAGCCGAGCTGCTGAGAATCTAAACAGGATTCCAAGATATCTTCAGCAAACTCATCCCAGCCGTGACCGTACAGTTCAACAATCTACAGAAAGGGAAACATTCAATTCCGATGCATGATAGCGTCGATTAAATCTTCCTCGTTTACCTGATGCTTTCTCAACTCGGCTGTGCCCAGTTCCCAGTCATTGGCCAATTCTTCGATTTTTTCCATCCACATGATATGATCGTCCAAATAGATTCCCTGCATATCCTCTCGTATCAAATCCATTGTGGCTGAAATGGCTAAGCACAAAAATTCCGTTCGTTTTTTCTGCAGAATCACATCGGGTCGCGGTAAATCGTTGTCCAATTTCCGATTGATTTCGCTAAAGAAACTTTGATTTGACACTGCATCAAAGAGACTTTGTATCGGCTTGAAGTATTTAATGCTAAGCGATGAAATGATGTACAGCACATCGTTTAGCTCCATGTGTAACCTCAACAGTTCCATAGTGACCGTGTTTTGTTGCAGAGCTAGTAGGGTCAATGGCACTGGACCATCTTGCAGTAACTCTTCGTATTTCAAATCAACTTTGACTCCGTCGATGCTAGACGCAAAGTGTTTCAGGAATTTGGAGCAATGCTGTAGCATTTCGGGCACCAGTGAATCAGATATGCCGATGTCCTGCTGACACAATTTCTCCTTTGGCAAGCGGCCAGTTTTGTTAATCAGTTTTTTGGTCGCTTCCAGCGGAATTTTTAGGTGAGCATTCCATATCATGCAACAAATCCCATGTTTGATTAAGTTGTCCGATACTCGGATCGCATCCAAACAGTCCAAGGCCGCCTTTATGTAGTCCAAGTTCGTCATATTTTTGCTCCACTGACACATATACGTCCATGTCAGCTGACATAGCAGAATGCCCGACTGCAGACTGAATGGAAAATGCTCCCTCAATATCAAGATGTAATTGCTGAATGTCGCATTTTCGATTGCTTTTTCCTTCACCTCCCGTGAATGTTCGATTTCGATTCCGTCAGCACTAACTGGTTCGAGTAACATTTTCGGATTGCATCCAGAGCTAGAAATCCATTTCGCTACAAGTTCTGTGCAGATTCCTTTACCACCACTGACGATCGCAAATAAGCTCACATCCGGCTGCTCGTAGTCAATGATCGGTAAGGTCGGTTCTTGGGCATCTTCACACAACTTTGAACAGCTTAAAATTGCGCTTAGTACGGCTATGTCCTCTAATTTACCGATCAACAGTGACCATTGGGCGGACTCGTGCGATACCTGTTCCCAAACAACGTCCTCTTCGTTGGAATCGTTCGAGTTCTAGTGAAGTGAGAATGAATTGGTCCAATTTCAATTGCCAACTTCTTTTCGGAAAAACTTACCTCACGTTTGCGATATCTAGCAGCATGCGTACGACACATCATCGCCGCCAACAGGCTCATTAATGCACAAGGACTTTCCAGAAGTGTTTCTCGTATGTTCTGCCACCACAGGGACAGCGTATCGTATTCGAAAGTAACTTCATCTGTTGCTAAAGCACAAATTTCTTCTATGACTGCAGTAAAACGGCCTAAGTCCACTATAAGATCCTCACTGAAAGAGCAAAAATAAATTATTTTCCCATTCACAAAACTGTACAGCAATCAAACGGAACCTTTTCGCGTAAGAAAACGGCCGATCCAACCAGTAGCTCAGAAACAGTGTCATCAAATCATTTGCACTGATGCAACTACGGCTCGCATTGTCATAGAATTTGGTCAGACTTTTTCCTTTTTCCATAAAATTCTTGAAGATTTCACAGCCCACTTGCGAAAAGTTTTTCTTCTTCCGATCCAGCAACATAATGTCCGTCTCTTGGCAATCGAAAATCGCCAGAAAATCGACGAAAGCGTTCGACTTGACCTTTTCATGAAATGTTACCCTGCCATAACGTCCCGTTGCTGTCCTTTCCAGCGCAGCCAAATCAACGAACTTTTGCAAATTCTCCAGTTCGGACATGTTCATTTGCAAATGTGAAATCGCTGCTCTCGACGCATCGTCATCTTCATTATCATCATCAAATTTATTCTCCGTATCGCTGCCGATCACCATCGTATCATCCGTTGAGCTGTCTGACGTGGCATAGTGATAGAATTCGACCAATCGACTGTAATTCGTGGCCACGTTTTTTAATTGAATTTTTTGTAGATCCTCTGTACTTACATCGTCGTCATCGTCGGGATTACTATTGTCGAACGCTTCGTCGTCCGGTATCTGTGCCAGAAACTCTTTCAACACGATACTCATGATATTCGGCGTGGCCTTATTGTTCTTAACCAGCATCTCAATGCATTGTAAGCGAATCTCATCTGTTTGTAGGCTACGGCAGGAAAATGAGATTTCGTCGATCACTTGATCTTCCGTTCCATCACCGCTACGTAGGCACATTTTTATTCTTCGCAGTAAGTGCAAATCTTTGGCCGTTTTTGAGTTCGAATCGGTGATCGCACAATGAAACGGAATGGCTATTTCTTTCAGCGATTGATCGGATGGATCGAAAAAGATGCAATTGTTCGTTGTGTATTTAACTTTCGATGATCCGGTGGCGCCCATCAGCTGATGTGTATTCGAAATCAGTTGGCCGTATTTGGAAACATTGAATGCAGCTATTTTCTGTCCACGTTGCAGACTCCAAACTTCCAAGCAAGACCGACGAGGTGCAAATATAACGAGAAACATTGCGTGCCGTCGATCATTTGAATTGGCTACTTTCGATGACTTTTCGTTCACTTTGACGAAACTGCATTGCGCTTCTCGGTATCCTTTCCACACACGCAAAGCGATCCCTTTGAAACAGTCGACCAAGATGATGCGTCCCAAATTGTCGGTTACAGCAGCCAACTGGTTATTCGGTGCTAACCATACCGATATTCCAGTACGCTGATAGTCACAAATGCCGAATCGTAATGACATAGGTTCTGCTGGAACTGGCGGTGGTGGTGTTTCAATGGTCTGTGGCGTCGACGACCTGAACCAGGTTCTGCAACATTTAAAGTTTTGAATAAAGGAAATCATTATTCGGGCGAACGCTTAGCGGTCAACTTACGGCAATGCGGATTTGATTTTACTTGCGACAGCTGAAAGGAGAAAATATTGAAATGAATGCACGACCCAAGCTCCACAACTGATTTAAGTTCATTCAGTCAACAGCTCCCACAAAAAGCTACCCTAGATTACAGTGCCACTTTCCAGTCACCCACACAGAATAACTTTTACTTTACCTCTCGCCACATCGGCTAAAACTGGCTGAACGAATCCCTCTTTTGCCCAGTGGAAGCCAGCAAATGGTTTTGTACCAACACCAATCACAAGTGAACTTTGCGGTGCCGCACTTTTATATTTGGCATAGAATCCACCCTCCAAACTGAAAACGTGAACAAATTTCGTTCAAAAATCCATCTCACCAAATTGTGCCATTTGAAATTGTTACCTTGCCGTAAGTAAATGATCGAACGTACAAGTCTTTTGAGCACCAACAACCACAGCATCATTGATAATCACATTTTTGCCGCCATATCCCCATTTTCGGCATGGCAATGTTTCTTGACCGGGCGATAGGTCCGCATTAGCCTTAGCTGGAAATTGGAACAGTTGATTAGAATGAGCAATGTCCGCTGTTCGTCAGATTAACGAACATTTTTGCAGAAAATTTTTCATATTTCGCAGCAAGGTGAACAGGTGACTTCCTTGGATGATACACACACAGCTCAAATAGAATACATGAACCTCCTCGTTGATTTTCTTTCCACTTTGTGCTTTGATTGCATGAATTGCCTCGTTGTGCCATTGTTGCGAAAATAGTTCGATGCCCGAATCCGAGTAAAATTTCGCCTCACCAGAGGACAGACCAATGGCAATGCATGTCCATTCGGCTGAATTCTGTACAATTTCACATTCAATCAGACAACAATTCGATTTGGAACCGCTTCCGAACACTCACTTGAACATTTGTGGTTCCGACTATAGGCAGACATATCAACGACGTGATAATGTCATTCGGATTTTCTAGTTCACATTTCAGCGTGTAAGTGTATGTCGTCTGTTCGTTGCTCCATCGAGAAGTTAACAGCACAAATTTTGAACCGTGAGCGATGACTAATAATTCACCCGTAGGTGATAACGAATAGAACACTGAGTTCAGCCAATTTTCATCTATGGAAAAAACATTCGGGATATTTACGAGTTACTAGGTGTACACAAGACAATAACAAAGAACCAACGATGACATTTCTGTTAGTTAAATTGTTACCTTGAGAAAATCCAAGAAGTTTTTGCACATACGTTAGGTCACTGAGCTTGGCTAGAGACTTAATTTCACAAGACATTTTCCAAATTTTATACGAAAATAGGTAAAATCATTGCCAATCGATTTGCATCTGTTTAAATTAATTTTCAGAAAAACACTCGCAATCAAAATATCTTTTTATTCTTCTTCTATTTTGAGAATTGCTGCCACCAAATGTACTGAGCCATGCATCGTTCGTTTTACAGACGGCTGTTACGATGACTGACGTTCAAAATAAGCGATGCATGCTGGCTAGTGTTCTGTTTATAACAAAATGCATTCTAGAACTTACAAAGTAAAACATTTTTTTGTTCAATGTAACAACAGAGGGACTCTTCTGAAAAACAGAAGACCGAAATCGGGCGCATTTTCTTGTGGAATTTTTCATATGTGCCCAGAAAGGCATTCGACTCTAGAAGCCAAAATCACTTTTAAAAAAATTCTTCGAAACTTGTGTGGCTAGTGTGAAGTGATCAAAAACTAATTCTTACAGAAATTTCTGGAGGTACACGAAACGTACATGATCGAGTAGGGTCTTATTGGGGTTTGGAAGCATCTACGACGAATTATGAGAAGTTGAAATGTTTAAGTGCTTATATTGAATCGTAGATGCTACCAAACTTCCGTAAGTCCTACCTTCCCTAAAAGTACATGCAATTATCTTTCTAGTGACACCTCACTCGACCATGTACGTTTCGTGTACCTCGACAAATTTCTGTAAGAAAAGTGTAAGTTTTCAGTCTATTTTCGGTTGAAAACTTCAACTGTGTACATAGCTGGATGCATGGATGAATTTTAAACCCAACTTTTATTTGCCCTGGAAGTACATGCAATTACCTTTCTAATGACACCCCAGCCACACGACCCTGTACGGCTCGTGTAACTGGAGAAATTTTTGTAAGAAAAGTGCAATTTTTTGGTTTTTGATCACCTCACACTAGCCACACAAGCTTCAAAGAATTTTTTTAAAAGTGGTTTTGGCTTCTGGGGTCGAACACCTTACTGGGCACTTAAAAAAAATTCTAATAGAAAATACGTCCGATTTCGGTCTTCTGTTTTTCAGAAGAATCCCTCACAAGGCTCTATGTTCTTATGTCCATAACACAATCTAAACAATAAAAGTAGCAGATTTAATCATACAGACAGTTGTTTAGCCTTGATTTCCACTTACGAAAAAAGCACTCCGTTTTCTCAGTGTTACTCTTTTAACAATAGAAAAGACGCGTTGTTTAGCTAAACGGAGGCAAAACGGAATGGTTTTCTTGTAAGTGGAACTCAAGTTTTATAGCGACAATAACTTTCTTCACGAAAAATGGAGCAAAATTGATTTGTTGCATAGAAATGTTCATGTAAACTAATTAATCTTTTAATACACTCACCTAAAAATACTTAGCGACAATCATACGACTCTCCGCCATTTGCCTTACAGGAGAGAGTGTGAGTCAATCAGAAAAGGAAGTATTTGCGTTTTGGAACGGAAATTTAGTTAGAATTTCAGAAAAATGACCAAATACACGAATTTCTTTCTAACTATTTTGAGGTGAAGCAGCGCTAAGGGCATATTGTGGGACATAAAATAGTTCAAAAAGTGCTGTTCCCTAATTAAGTAAGAAAGTGGGAAAATTATAAGGGCGTCGATGCTTAGCTAAAATTGTGTTCTACATTTGCGTGTCTCGTATTTCATTTTTAATGATATCTTTTCATCAGAATCCGTTTTCAAAAATGTACGATAAATAAAAATTAGATTTGGTGTTAGCCGTAAGTAAAGTAAACCACGGCAGAGTAAAATAAACCTTAACTTTACTCTGCCGTGAGTAAACTAAAATTCAGTATTTAAAAAACGCGTTCATTTTCATCCTTTATAACGATTGAACGCTTTAACAAATAATGCACTCTGTTTTACCTGTATAAATGAACTCTATTTCTAATTCTTATCGATTATCGATATATGGTTGCAGAAGCAAGTCTTGTAAAATAATTATTTAGTCGAACGTAGTTTACCAGAGCTTATCATCTTAGTGAAATGGTAGCAAAGGTAAAGACATTAAAAACATTTTTGGTTGTTGCTACTTGCGCTGGATTTATTTGCTACTTTTTCTGTGCTCCGTCGCAAATTTCTAAGCGCGCAAAAGTTGCCGATGCTAATAACCAGCGCACACAAGATTTACTAGAAATTGGTAAAAAATACGTTGAAACCTTGGCAAGGGACAATGTAACAGTAACATTATTTCCGTCCTGCGGTCGTTTTCCTGATGTGCAAAAAGATTTGAATATTAGTGACATCATGTGGCAAGTGACGAACACAACAAACGGAACGTTTTATCTCTTCAACGCTTATCTAGATGATCGTGCCGCAGTGAATGGATCAGTGGTACGCCTACTCGGTCTGATAAATAAGATACGTCCGACTGTGAAAACCTATTGCCAAATGTGGTTCGTTGGAATAATACAACCCATTCCGGTTGAAGTGCATGAATATCGGGTTTTGTGGCCGGAGTTTTGGGGTGACAACACAGATGGTGCGTCGCCTTATCTAATTACTTGCAAAAATCCATTGGCGAGTCAGGGTCTGGTGCCAGAATATGTCTCGCTGGTTGAAGACAAGTGTGCTCCTGCAAACAATATGTTTCCAGTAAGCAACAAAAGACCGAGTGGACGGAGAAAAACATTTTTAGTTTGTTGGCGCGGAGCAAATTTTGGTGATGATATTTCTATGCAGGTAGTTGAGTGGGCAGAAATTTTAAAAATTTTTGAAGTTGATACAGTAATTGTCTATGTGGAAAATCTGCACGAAAATGTGATGAAAGTTCTACATCATTATCGTTGCCAGGGTTTCTTCATCATCAAATTCATCAAATTTCCACACGAATTTCCCAACCGAAGGGAACAGAATTTTCTCCAGTGGCTTCAAAGTGACTTAATTTCGTATCACGACGCATTCTATGAGTACCTTTACCAATACGAATTTATGATTCCTATGGACATTGATGAATTTATAATGCCACTTCTCGATGAGGACCGATCATGGCATGATTTGATTAGACGCACAAATCTACTTTCAACGAACAACAAACAGATAATCGACTCGTATCCCGTGATGAATAGATACTTTCTTTTAAAAAGTGTACATGAACCCGTTGAGGACGTTCCCAAGAAGTTTAGGTTCCTTTCAAACATTTACCGTGCAGAAAATTTTACGGCTTTTGGTGGTGGCGCAAAAACATTTATGAGAATGGAACGAGTCCTGGTCCTTCACAATCATTTTCCTGTGACCTGCATTGATCCTGAATATTGTCATGGAATTGAAGTGGAAACCAGTGTTGGACAGGTATCGCATTATCGTACGGATTGTGATGGTGAAGAATGTCTGGCATCACTGCAGAATCCGGTGAAAGACACTAGGCTGTGGAAGTATAAAGATGAAATTTTGGAAAACGTCTATGCAACGCTGCGTGCAATGTAAGTTTCAAGACATGAAAAACTCATGTGATTTAAGTGAAATAATAATTATCTCATTTTTAAAATTTAAGTGGAATGGACTGACTTCATTATAGAACGTAAAACGGTTCTCTCCGCAACCGCCAAGGACTCTTCTCAACTGCAATCAACAGGCGAATGCAAACAAATGCATAACCTTTCTAAAGATTAGTTTTTAAATACTTGTAAATATTATTGATGGTAATCTGTGAGTCTCATGGCATGAGATTTTTTCTAGAGGGAAAAAACAGTAAAAAAGACGAAAAAAGAAGCTAAATTTTAATTCTTTGAAATGTGTCACTAGTCACTACTAACTGCATTTATTGCTTTTCCAGTCTCTATTTCTAATTGTAATCTCGAAATGTTGATTTTTTAATTCAAAAATGGAATAATGTGAAAGTATATTAAAAGACCTACAGACCGTTAATCTTATCAAAAAGAATACACGTCGTTAAAATGTAAGGATCCTAGCATTTGAATTTTTGTCGAAAACTCGATAATGTTTGAAAGGTTTTACTATACCTTGTAAACTAATTAAATGATAAAGCACAGGATGTTTTAACGGATACATGGTATAGAAACCATTCAGTAACCGATAGTCATCTATTTATCGCAAATTTGTAAAATGTTAAATTATCGGAATAAAATAATTTCACCAATCAATTTTTCAGAAATATTTGATAATTATTCGTCGCTTTTGCATGAATTATTTGGTAACCTTGGTATGTACTATGTAGTATTGATAGTTTGAAGAATTTGGAATACCTTAAATTTTGTATAATATTGGTTGTGGAATTAGGTGAGCCAACTTAATAGAAAGTTTGGGACAGTTCCTAACAATTTTTTTTTGTTATTTGTTTCGATTTGTAAATATAGCCACGGTTGGTTTGAAACTAGATTAAATAGGGACCGCCGACAACAATTTTTTTTTCATATTTATAATGAGTGATGGACAAGAACATCACACAGGAAAAAATTAGCCCGAACCCCTGAGCCGTTTCTGAGAACCAGTGGATGCGATTACAAGCAGCCAGGCACAGCCTGAGCACAAATTTTAATGGGGATCGGTAGAGGGAAAAATTCTAAGATATACTGTGTAAAAAATATTGCTTTCGGTCATTTGCTCTCGGAGCAATAACTGTTGAAAATCAAATTTCACCATTTTCGAAGAGTGAAATATCCTTGACAAAGTGACCGAATCAGCCAGTCCAGATTGATTCTAGACGCGGTTACTAAGGTCTTTCGAATGGCGACAAAAAAAAATTGAAAATGTTCTTTTAAGTTACATTTTCAGAGAAGTTACTTTTTCCGCTACCCTCGGTGAAATTTGGACAATTCTGTACCTTTCTGGCAGCTTTATTTTAACTAATTTAAGATTATAGCCTGAGGAATAAGCTTTTCAACGATACCAAACATGCCATACTTGATCCACAACAAGTACTGTTGATGATTCAGTTTTCAATCGAAGTCACTCTACTCGCAAATCTGGAGCCCTCGAAAACGAAATTATTAAATTTCAAGATTTTTTTGAAAAGTAATAAACTTTAATGACTTTCTGAGTCGGTACCATACATATAATTGAGCAAAAAACATTCAATTGTAATATTACCTTGAAATTTAATAATTTCGTTTTCGAGGACGCCAGATTTGCGAGTAGAGTGACTTTTACAGTCTTTTATCCCAAGTAATCACGGTTAATCGCTGTTTTAAATTTTGCGTAATCAAAGTGAGCAACAAGTACTGTTGATGATTCAGTTTTCAATCGAAGTCACTCTACTCGCAAATCTGGAGCCCTCGAAAACGAAATTATTAAATTTCAAGATTTTTTTGAAAAGTAATAAACTTTAATGACTTTCTGAGTCGGTACCATACATATAATTGAGCAAAAAACATTCAATTGTAATATTACCTTAATTTAATAATTTCGTTTTCGAGGACGCCAGATTTGCGAGTAGAGTGACTTTTACAGTCTTTTATCCCAAGTAATCACGGTTAATCGCTGTTTTAAATTTTGCGTAATCAAAGTGAGCAACCCTCGGTCGTTTCCTACTGAAGTGAGTTTTTAGCCCCGTACGAAGTACAAAGGGGCTTATAGGATTACGATGCCGTGTGTAATTGATGGAATTCGAAGCAGACGGTAAGGGCAAAGTGTTTGCCTATGTTCATAGATGACGAATACGCAATAAAAATTTTGTCTGTCCGTCTGTCCGTCTGTCCGTCTGTCCGTCTGTCCGTATGTCCGTCTGTCCGTCACGTCGATATCTTGAGTAAATCAAATCCGATTTCAAATTTTTTTTTTCCTGAAAGATAGTCAAAATAGTGAGGCTAAGTTCGAAGATGGGCATATTTGGGTCGGCCCTTCGTGAGTTAGGGCCGCCTAAGTGCTTTAAGGTCTTTTGGGGATATTTACGGCAAAAAAAACGTTGGAAATGTAAATGAAACGGCAAAAGATAGGTAATGTCGATACCGATCCAGGAGTTTATTAAAATCGGGTGAATGGCCCGTGAGTTAGGGCCCTATAAGTGAAAGGCTACTCGGCCCTAAGTGTATTTTGCATATAACTCGAGTAAATTTCATCCTTTTTTCGTGATTTTTGTTTCATTTGAAAGGTAATCGAAGCCCGAATATAATGTGGCGAAGAACGTTTTAAATTTGGGTCCTTGGACTGAGGCCGCTCCTCGGCCCTAAGTGTATTTTGCATATAACTCGAGTAAATTTGATCCGATTTTCCTAATTTTTGTTTCATTTGAAAAGTAATCGAACGAGGAATAGAATGTTGTTGAAAAAAAATTAAATTTGGGTCCTTGGACTAAGGCCGCTACTCGGCCCTAAGTGTATTTTGCATATAACTCGAGTAAATTTCATCCGTTTTTCCTAATTTTTGTTTCATTTAAAAGGTAAAACATCGAATAGAAAGTTGTTGAAAATTTTTTTTTAATTTGGGTCCTTGGACTAAGGCCTCTCCACGGCCCTAAGTGTGTTTTGCATATAACTCGAGTAAATTTGATCCGATTTTCCTAAATTTTGTTTCATTTGAAAGGTAATCGAACACCAAATAGAATGTTGTTGGAAAAAAAAATTTGGGTCCTTGGACTAAGCCCGCTACTCGGCCCTAAGTGTATTTTGCATATATCTCGAGTAAATTTCGTCCGATTTTCCTAATTTTTGTTTCATTTGGAAGGTAATCGAAGGCCGAATATAATGATGTTGAAAAAAAAAAATTTTAGGTCAACTTGAAATTTGTGTTACATTTGAAAGGAACGTCGTACGGGGCTTCGTAATTGCGCTATGCGCAATTTGTAAGATGTACACATTTCATAATAATTTGACTTCAACTAGGGTGACAGACGCACTAGGGTCACGTGCGCAATAGATGTACGGGTTCGTACGGGGCTCAGTCGCAGCAAACGCTCCGACTGTTCTGACGGCTCGTTTATGTATAGTCATCATTTATTTATTTATTTTTCCAAAATTCAGAGAATCGATAGAGATTTAGGAATTAATTTGATTTTCATTCAACGAAACTAGTTGACTTGAGAGTTGTTGACTCATCCAACATACATTTTCTATAGAAAGGACAATTGTCAAAATTATATGCACCTGTGTCCAAATGTTTATTTTGACGAGTTGGTGATTGTGATCCTAAGCCAGAGGCGCGGCGCGGATTATAATCCAACAAGTCACAATAAACATTTGGAAACAGGTACACATCATTTTTTAAGTGTCGATGCAAAGATAAACTCAAACTCCATCTCCGAGCTGATGCACAATGTTAGTCTTACCACACAGAGACATATAAAATAACTTCGTAATAGACCGTGTGCGATTTTACTATTTTTTATATTCGATTACAGGAGTTATTTAACGCATAATTAGCTACTCCACACGTTTTTTCAGAAGCAATGTATTTTATTTGACAGCCGGAAAATAGACAAACTATGGCGCGGGGTACGTCGGACAAGTGGTTGTAATGACAAAATGTATTTAATTGATGCTATCAAGAAGCTCGAGTGATAACAATTATATTAAGACATAAAAGAATAAAAAAAAGTCATCGGCCATTTCAGTTATTTGATTTAGGCGGCTGTCAGCCTTGTAGTCTAGCTGTTACGGACGACTGCGAATTATTGAAATTAATGAATTAAAAATTAATTATAATTACCTGCATTTTTTAATCAAAGAATGATATTCTTTAATGATTATAAACATAAAAATTTATAATTTTCGAGCACCTAACACGGTCTATGGCTTCCAGATGTCTGTTCTGACTCGTGGGAGTGCGAAACTCGCCTTCGGCTCGTCGTGCAAGCCTCCCATGAGTTTTGCTATTTATAAAATCATATTAGTCAGACGTTGTCTTTTATCAATAACATTATGTAAGCTAGCCGACCGTTACAGGGTAATTATGCAATGAGTTTTATTTTAATTGTAAAACTAGCCTTTACTTTATTTTCCTAACTCACCCTAGCTTACCTCGTTTAAAAAGTGAAACTTATCAAGTACGAATTCTTGTTGTTGAAATTTTGTTTCTTATTCTATAATTTATAAAATCAAGAGATCTGACAAAAAATTCCCTCGGGTTGCGGAGGTAACGAAACATTCAATCCCTCTTGTATGTACGTATGTAATTCCTCAAAAATTAAGTGTCATTTTACTAAGTTTCATCAAATGTTTCAGTTTCAATACCACCGTAGTTAGACTTGAACGCTTCAACAACTAGACACCCTGTTTTACCTGTATAAACACTATTTCTAATCATTATCGATACAATGGCTGTAGCAGAAAGTCTTATAATTTAATTAGTTAGTTGATCGTAGAACGTTTGCTAAAGCTTTTCGTACTAGTGAAATGGTAGCGAAGGTAAAGAAATGTAAAACATTTTTGGTTGTTGCTACTTGTGCCGGAGTTATTTGCTACTTTTTTATGTCTCCGTATCTGTGGTCGCAAATTTCAATAAGCTTAAAAGTCATCGGGGTTAACCAGCAGTACAGCACACAAGATTTACTAGAAATTGGTAAAAAATACGTTGAAACCTTGGCAAGGGACAATGTAACAGTAACATTATTTCCGTCCTGCGGTCGTTTTCCTGATGTACACCAGGATTTGAATGTTAGTGACGTCTTTTGGCAAGTGACGAACACAACAAACGGAACGTTTTATCTCTTCAACGCTTACCTCGATGATCGTGCCGCAGTGAATGGATCCGTGGTACGCATACTCGGTCTGATAAATAAGATACGTCCGACTGTGAAAACCTATTGCCAAATGTGGTTCGTTGGAATAATACAACCCATTCCGGTTGAAGTGCATGAATATCGCGTTTTGTGGCCGGAGTTTTGGGGTGACAACACAGATGGTGCGTCGCCTTATCTAATTACTTGCAAAAATCCATTGGCGAGTCAGGGTCTGGTGCCAGCATATGTCTCACTGGTGGAAGACAAGTGTAGTTATGCAAATAATATGTTTCCAGTAAGCAATAAAAGACCGAGTGGACGTAGAAAATCATTTTTAGTTTGCTGGGGTGGAGCAAATTTTGATGATGATATTTCAATGCAAGTAGTGGAGTGGGCAGAAATTTTAAAAATTTTTGAAGTTGACACAGTTATTGTGCATGTGGAAAATCTGCACGAAAATGTGATGAAAGTTCTACATCATTATCGTAGACAAGGCTTCTTCATTATCAAATTCATCAAATATCCACACGAAGTTCCCAACCGAAGGGAACAGAATATTCTCCAGTGGCTTCAAAGTGACTTGATTTCGTATCACGACGCATTCTATGAGTACCTTTACCAATACGAATTTATGATTCCTATGGACGTTGATGAATTCGTAATGCCGCTTCTCGATGAGGACCAATCATGGCATGATTTAATTAGACGCACAAATCTACGTTCAACGAACAATAAACAGATAACCGACTCGTATCCCGTGATGAATAGATACTTTCTTTTAAAAAGTGTACATGAACCCGTTGAGGACGTTCCCAAGAAGTTTAGATTCCTTTCAAACATTTACCGTGCAGAAAATTTTACGGCTTTTAGTGGTGGCGCAAAAACATTTATGAGAATGGAACGAGTCCTGGTCCTTCACAATCATTTTCCTGTGACCTGCATTGATCCTGAATATTGTCATGAAATTAAAGTGGAAACCAATGTTGGACAGGTATCGCATTATCGTACTGATTGTAATTGTGAAGAATGTCTGGCATCAATGCAGAATCCGGTGAAAGATACTAGGCTGTGGAAGTATAAAGAGAAGATCTTGGAAAACGTCTATGCAACGCTGTGTGCAATGTAAGTTCCAAGACATGAAAAACTCATGTGATTTAAGTGAAATAATAATTTTCTCATTTTTAAAATTAAAGTGGAATGGAAATGGACTGACTTCATTATAGAACGTAAAACTGTTCTCTCCGCAACCGCCAAGGACTCTTCTCAACTGCAATCAACAGGCGAATGCAAACAAATGCATAACCTTTCTAAAGATTAGTTTTTATTTAAATACTTGTGAATATTATTCATGGTAATCTGAAAGTCTCTAGTAGTCTCTAAAGACTTTTTTGGCTAAAAAAAACAGTAAAAAAGAAGCACAATTTTAATTCTTTGAAATGTGTCACTAGTCACTACTCACACTGCATTCTATGCTTTTTCCAGTCTCTATTTCAAATTGTAATCTCGAAATGTTGATTTTTTTATTCAAAAATGGAATAATGTGAAAGTATATTAAAAGACCTACAGACCGTTATCATTGTCTTATCAAAAAGAATACACGTCGTTAAAATGTAAGGTTCCTACCATTTGAATTTTATCGAAATCTCGATAATGTTTGAACACAAAATGTTTGAAAGGTATTGCTATACCTTGTGAAGTAATTAAATGATAAAGCACAGGAAATTTTAACAGTTATAGTAACCATTCAGCAACTGATACTAATCTATTATCGACCACTGCGACAAAAAGGAACTCTTGCAAATGTGTTATATTCTAGCAAATTTGCAAAATGTTACTTTATCGAAATAAAATATTTTACTAATCAATGTTTCAGAAATATTTGGTAATTATTCTAGGCTTTTGTATCAATTTTAGTAACCTTAGTATGTGTAGTATGTGTATTGAGACGATTGAGACTCCGAAGTTGGCAAAATACTGGCGTGGGGTATTGTTGCACACTTCAATTACGTAAAATGTGAACTCGCACGCGATTTTTCGATACCAAAATTTTGTAAAAGGAGTCATTAAGTCGATGACATGGCTAAGAAGTATTTTATTTCGAGATAAATCGACAAATTTTGAAGAATCGGTCATACATTCATTGCTTACCTTGGAATGAACCATCTGCACATACTATAGTCGATTACATTGCATGCTGCAGAGGTAATTCATTACATGAGTGATCAATTTACGAGCCGAACTCACAAGTGTGGTTTTAAGCAACAAGCTTTGGAAACGGTTATTTTGACAAGTGTAGAGTTTGCATACCCGACAAGGACCTGACAGTTCAAAACCAAAAGTGTTCAAGAAGACACTAACAGATTCTTGAATACCAAAATACCAGAATACCATTATCACGATGAGTAAAAGTACCTCGGGCTGCCGCCCTCGGGTACTTTTTCTCATCTGGATACGAGATATCACTTTACTTCCCTTGCATAGTAATGTACTATTCACAAAGTTACTACATGTAACAACCGCTTTCCGCTGGTGGGAAATGTACGTGTAACAACAATATTCCGGGTGGATAGGCAATAATAGTATTTTTCATGTGTCGGGGCCGAAAATGAGGGAGTTTCGAGATTTTTCTCGGGTTTTCGACCCCTTACATGAAAATTTTTTTGAGTATCTGTTTTGGTCGTTTGATTTTAGGCACTTTCGCGAAATTGCCTAAAATCAAACATCCAAAACAGATACACAAATAACTATTTTTAAATTTTGTGTTGAATTGTTTCACCAATCGTTAGTTTGTGAAGTCAAAGGTAAATAGTAGGAATTGGAATAATCCACCAAAGACTTAATAAGTTGAAAGAAGAAGGCGACCTCGTGTTTGATGATTATTTATTTAAAAAAATTACAGAAAGTCAATAAAACGTTAGGAATTAATTTGATAACTCTCCTGTGGATTTAGATTTGTTGCAAACTTTTTACAAAGAAACCCTATTGCACATAGCAGGAAAATTGCAATGATGATCATTCCCATCACCATAGCCGCTTCACTGGAAGGTATTGAACTTAATGGGCTATTCGGGCTAGAATGGGAACCTCCAATACCAGGGTTATACCGCTTCGATCGGTGAAGCTCTTTCTTGAAATCATTGTGTTCATTCAAATTTAGAGCGTTAATACACCAGCTGATTTCTAAATCGTTGAAAAAATCGGAAATATGTCTGTAAAATTCGTATTGTGTAGAATTGATTTCCCATTGGTCATTTTTGCACGCTAGAAAACAATTGGAGAAAACAATAGTTTTAGGACTCATTTTGCCTTCGACGCATAAAGCATGTGCATTTTAAAACAAGACTTGGTATTAAGCGTTTTTGGACGCATTACATGTAGATTGTAGATAGATCTTTCCTTCGGCGCTCAAATAACACTTTATCCCTTGTTGCCATTGTATTATTAAGACGAATCAACACAACGCTAATTGTAGCCTAGTGCGAAAAAATAATATATTTTCGATGATCACTTTGTATCCGCATCCATTCTGGAAAAATTGGAACCATCGCTTTGCGTCAAATTGGGCTGGTTTTAAGTAGCAATGATAACCGTTTGTGGTGTGATGTACTACGAGAAAGCTCATAATTTGTCCGCAGTAGGTTACACCAACCACAAACATTTATTATTTTTACTGAAAGGCAAATTAAGGCTACAATTTAGCGTTGTGTTGATTCGTCTTAAAAGATTGATGGTCAAGCTTTTTTCCTCTTAAAACTTTACCCGTACACCATTTCACACTGGGTATGTCAACAAGTGTTTCCCCAGTTTTTCTAAAATTCGCTGAAGAATCCTTGTCTTTATCACAGATTGTACAGATTTTATTGTCATACAATTGTTGCACACATTTTAGAATACAATGCTCCGAAGTGATTGCAGGTGATGTTGCAATACATTTCTCACTGAAACAGAGATATGAAAGTAAAAAGAATAGTTGAAAAATGCTCTCGTTAATATTCACTCGATAATGGATCGCGCTTGAAATCGGTAAAATTCAGAAAGCAACAGGATGTGCCACCACCTCATCATTTTTGTGGCTGCAATATTATTGAATCTTACGATGATGTGGAAAATATTACAAATAATTCAATTTTAAACAAGCAAATAATATTAGATTGAGCGTTTTTTGTTTGAAACTGTGTCACTTATTTGTTCTTTGCTACTGAGCTTCAGTGTTCCTTGTAAGCGAAGGCTGAACTGACTCATACCCAGCTCGAACATAACTTTTCATAAATGTACACCTTCTTATATGAGTTTCACCAACTATAAAAACATTCCACTGTACGGAAAGAAAATCGATACTTAATCTCAGATTTACACGCAACTCATACTCATACCGAAATCTTTTCTTTTTATATCCATTTCTAAAAGAAAATGGGTGGATTGGTTTCAATGACCAGAAAGTGTATATATAAGAACATGCACTAAAATTTACATTTCGTCTGAAATAATTCGCTAATAACTATAATACGTCATCAATTTATGGCGTGGTAGTAAAATTTAGTGAATCACCGTATTTGCTTGACGTCATTTCTACTTGAAAAACTATTCATGGCCCATGGATCTGGAGCATTTGTTTATTGAAGACACTTTGCTTTGTGCGAAAATCTCGAGCATACTAGCAGCCACGCTAGGTTGTAAGACATTTTTCTTTGTTGAGTCTTGCCTGCTCATTAGCTCATTAGCTGACGTGAAGCAGGTCCAATTACGAGAGAAAAAAACGAAACCATACAGAAAAGTTTGAAATTCTTCAAATGGCCAAATGGCCAAATTATCATTACAACTAGTTCATCCTATGAAAACACAATTTGAGATTTTAAAAAGTTGTAAAATTATCGATGTTTCCAGTGAATTAAGTGATATTTTGGCGCAAAATTTGAATTCACTAAGGCGTTTTGATCAAAGCCCACTTCCAACAATCTATCGCACTTCACAATCGGTTCCAAAATCCAAGACTTTTCTCCTGAACGCGTCGCTAGATCTTTTTTAAAATTTCGGAAAGGTTCTGGTAGTCATTCGAAGATATTTTGGGAGCTACGGCCTCTCGAAGTTCCCAAAAGAACTATGAGTCTGTGCGTTGGTGTACGGTAGAACCTTAAAATTTGTTTCTTTTAGACTGTTTGAATTTGGGAAAGGTAAAGTGTATTGCACTTATTGCAGATTCGAATGGAGGACTTTCTGTTCTGAAACATTCAGAAATACTTTCCGAAACAATTCCCAAAATTCTGGAATATCAAAAAATGAATTCTGGAATTCTTCGCTCATCGATAACTTTACATGTATGTGTTGTACAGCTTTGGTCTTGAAAAAGCAATTACAGGGTTCATTGAGGAAAACAAACTTGATGCAAAGAAGTGGCTTCCTACGTCCTAGCTCATCAACCTAAAGAGCTACAGCCGGGGTAGGAAGCGTCAAAAAATGTTGGTTATGTTGGTCAAACCATTGTTCCAAAACTACTGATATCAGTAGAAAAAACCCTTAAAACAGGAAAAAGTGACGAGAGTCGCTGTGGGTATATACTTCAACAACTGCTCGTTGTAGGTGGAGAAGTTTGCAAAAAGGACTATAAGACGCTAAGGAAATTGCTGTTTTTTTAAATACAAGGAAGTATGTCCTGAAAGCAAGTCATTCTATATTTTTTGGGACAAATTTTTTGTTCTTAACTTTTTACTTTTTTAAGGGTTTTTGATTGATTGTGATCTTTAAAAAAACACTTTTCGTTGGTTTGATAACTTTTATTGTATTAACATAAATAATACAAATACTCGGATCATAATTCAATTATGTTGACGAAAAAGTTGCTTCCAAATCAAAAACTTTTTCGAGAATTTCTCAAAATCTTCATCATTTTATGATTTAAAAAATTTTGTGGGAAAATATCTTACTTTTCCACATAAGTCACGCTATTATCTTTTATATTAATTGAAGTACATTTTTAGTTTTTTATTTAACATTTCTGTTTCATTTTGAAATATTTTTCGCTTAAATTGAATATCTTTTAGGTAAAAAAATTGGTACATTTTGTGGTTCTGATGTTGATATTATGTTTATATGAATTCAATCGAAAAATTTGATTATTCTTGTTGTTGTGATAAAATTTCTATTTGAATCAGAGTTTTTCGTTCCTTAAGATTATTTCACCCGGATAACATCTACTTTATCAACTTATTAGAATGAGACAATAAAGATTCACAACCTTTATTATAACAGGAATTACGGCTACGAACAAAGAACATTTTTGTAATGAATTTTATTGAAAGTAAAGTGAAGCCACTCCGGGCTGTATACTGTGTCACTGTGTACAAAGAAAGAAACATAAACACAGATGCGCCGATGGCTGGCAGTCGTTTTTCATATTTGAGGTGAAATATTGTATGAGAATTATGGAGGGTGCCACTGCGTAACTCAAACAATGGTGATAAACGCTACTTTCCTAGCAGTATAGACCTTGGACGTACTGGCATCCCAAACACTTACGCTGATCACATACAAACCAGGCGTGGATCCACCTATGAACAGTCGTCCCGACTTCCCGGATCAAAAGGTTCAATTTTTTGATTATTGTACCTCACAAATGCAATTCAACCGCATTCTGGATCCGTCATTGATACAACCCATTGAAAATTACCGCTTTGAAAGGATAGTAGACTGAATTGACTTATTTTTTCGGCCTGGAGCATTATGAAGTTAAAATGTGTTATTGCCTGCTCTGCAAGCAAACTGCTATACTTACAATGCAGCGTGTGATCAAGTTAAATTTACAGCATATAAGCACGTAGTTTTTGAATAATCGGCGAATGTATAGACTGCTGAGGCCATAGTATGTATCACATAACTACGGGACAAATTATGGAAATTGTGCACCTTGTGTGAAATTAGGCAATCACTTCTAATGAATTTCACTTAATAAGGCGTGAAACCTTTTTTGTGTGTGATTATGTGCCCACCAATGTGAGCCGTGATACAAATGTAGCAGAAATAGTTAAAGGGACCGTATTTTCTACGGCCTTTGAAATAATATCTTTTCTGCCTCCACTCCGCAGTTCTTGCTAGATAACCGAGATAATGTTCACCAAAAACAACAATGTTTTCCTCATTAAATGTAGCATCACAATAATTTAATGTCTTAACGTCTAAATTCGCATTTTTGTAACACAAATATGGTTCAGTAAAAAATTAGCTAAACTTAAACGGAATATAATTTTTGTTCTACTCTCCTAACCCCCCGATCCGGAAAAATTACTACAACAATTACTTTGACCTAAATAGTTGGTTTTATTTCCTAAATTTGATATTCCTCCGCCACCGGTTTCGCTTCTCGGCATTTCTTTACTACGTGCCTGTTCAATCAGTTCGGCCGCTATTTCATAGAACAGCCTCTCCACGTTGTCGGCCTCTTTAGCTGAAGTTTCTAAAAAGTACATTCCATTTTGTTTGGCAAAGTCTTCGCCGATTGCGGCTGGAATTTCTCGGTCATCACGATCGGTTTTATTCCCTTAAAAAATATTTTTCGTTAATTTTGATTCCCCGCAAAGTTCAATGGAAATAAGCGTGCACGTACCAACTAAAATTTTCAGTACTTTTGAATTGGCATACTCTTGGATTTCTCGGAGCCAGTCTGGTAAACAATCGAATGTCGGTTGGCAACTGATATCATAGACCAAAATCAAAGCGTGTGCACTTCGATAGTAACTTTGTGTTATTGACCGGAATCGTTCCTGGCCGGCTATAGATGAATATAAAATTTTTATGAATTTTTAAATTACCCAATAAATCAAAATCATGGCAAACAATCCATTTCCAATCGACAATAAACAAACTAACGCAAACAAAACAAGAATTACCTGTATCCCAGATTTGTAGCTGAAACAGAAAATCAATGTGTAAAACTTCAATACGCAAACTTTATCCACTTTTTGTTACCTTTATTTTCTCTCCCTCAACTTCTACTGTTTTTATCATAAAATCTACGCCAATCGTAGCACCTTGACCCGGTGGAAACAATCCTTGCGTAAATCGTCTCACCAAACATGTTTTGCCCACGCCAGCATTACCAACCAGCACGACTTTGAACAGAAATTTATAGTCCTCCATTAAGATGTCTAAAAAAGAGACAAAAGGATAAAGATATATTCATGGGTTCGGTCTGTTTATGTTGCAAAAAACTCTGTTATACAAAGTAAACTTTAACAGAAAATTAAATTTTAATCAGAAAATAGACCTTACACCTAGCAAAGTAGTTATAATTTGAACGCAGCAGATTTTCAGATCTACACTAGGGAGATAACGATGCAAAAAAACGGGACGAAAACGAGATCAATAACAACAGAAATCAAGGTCTTCATCTTTTTTCCAGAATTTTTCATTATCTTATAAGGTCGCCTGAAGTTCATGCTGTAATGATGAACGTATTTCGATAATCCCAATTAAAATCTTTTACAAGAACACGTCTATACTATAGTAAATAATTAAGTGCACCTTTCACAAACGGTAAGTATATCAAAAGTTTTTACTATAGAATCTATTAGTTCATTTGATCTAAATGTTTTCAATAAATCTTTTACTATGCTGGTGCATGTAATAAGGCTATTACATGTATAGGCAATAACCTTTATATCACTCGCATAGTAAAACGTCGTACTACACACGGAAATTAAAGTGATATCTCGTATCACGATGAGTAAAAGTACCTCGGGCTGCCGCCCTCGGATACTTTTTCTCATCTGGATACGAGATATCACTTTACTTCCCTTGCATAGTAATGTACTATTACTTCATTTTATCACATACGCGCGGTGTTCGGATGTCAAAATTACTTACCTAGAAGTTTAATTCAAAAATTACACTTCAGTTCTATGTTGTTGTCTCGTTTTCGCTTATGTGATATTATTCATCATGTGTTTTGCCGTATAAGATCACATTAGTCGCATTAGTCTCAGTTTGTCGTTTGTTTCTGAAGTCGTTATCATTAACAGATGATGGATCTCCTTTTTTGTTATTTGTTTGAAATTTGATATTGGGAGACTTATTATGTGATTACATAAAATCGAATTTGTTGCAATTATCACCCAATTATCTTATATAATATGGTAACGGGACCGAGAATAATTGATGTTACGTTAATAAGCCTAAACAGTAATCAATTTAAAGTACACAAAGGACAATTTGGGACCAATATAATAAAAAGTATAGCTTCTAAAAATAGACCTTCTACATCACTCAACATTGTACACAAAAGATTGAAGTTAAAGTGGTGGGCATTCTTGAAGTGCGTATATCTAACTCTGCTCCGATTCATAAAAATTTCGTTTTTTTCCCTGTTTTCTTCACATTCTGTTCCATCGAGACAAATTTTCCCCCTGCTATTCTGCTAATGGTTTTATTGGCAACGAACCAATATTTGCTTTGTTTATATTCGATTTTTTTAGAAACGCTTTCCTTTTGGTTTTGTGATTTTAGGGATGAACATAATGGTGTTGTTTTGATTACACACTTGAAAGCTCCATAGCTTATTTTTGGCTTTGAGATTGACAGTGATTGATCGTTAAAGAGATGGGCATTTCTCGATTGAATGACCATTCAAATGTTCATAATGGCATGCAATTAAAGTTATAAATTGATATATCACTTTTTGTAAATACTTTCAAAAAATTAGAATGAACTGGCTGCTAAAGCAACAAAGGAATACGAAGCATAATACCACCGTCTTCATTTTAATAAATTATCTGCAATTCAAGGAGAACTTTAGCTTCATTCAATAGAAATGCTTCTGTAATTTGGTCCGTATCTCTTAATGCAATTATCGTTTCGTTTTTTTGATCTAAATATTTTTGGCAGATTGACACAAGCTCTATTACTTCGTTCGTTTAAGGCGAAGTGTTTATACTTATTTGCGTCGTCGCTGTCGTTAACAGATAACACTCAGATGGCACTCAAGTGTTCGGGTTTTAGTTCAAATTTTGGGTCTAACGTGGCACAAGAAACATTTCCTACAGCAGATGTTTTTGTAAAGAATAAAAAAGTCGACTTTCGACATAAATAAAATCCTCAAACCGTTTTGATAACAAGCCAGTAGTGAACACTCTGGGTGTGACTCACTGAATTCGGTACCATATAAGACATTGAGACATTGAGACAATATATATAACATACGAAGATGTATAGTAGCGAAAACGATGTGTGCAATACCTGTGTTGAGTCACCAGTGGAAACTATTATTTAATGCTTCTAGACGTCGACACCATGAAATGACGTAATTTTTTTTAGATTTACTAGTGACTAAGTACATCGAAAACAAAAGTTGTTTTTTAACGAGCCGATCATTCGATTACAACTTACATGATTTGAAAATAATCTAGAGAAAATGACGTCCATCAATCTTTCTCTGAGTAAGGACATTATAATACACCAACTGAAAGTATTCTCATGGCCATAAATTTTCTTAATATTCGGCGATTGATCAACTATGGAACCACTTGTTGCATGTTAATTATCTACACAATATATACATTCCGAATTTATCGTCACTTCCGTAATTGAAACTATTTTTATTATCGTTCCATTTCATTGCCTACAATATGAGGTCAAGTGCCTCCAGCAAATCAATTGGTGAATCTAAGATATACATCTTACTCACTATATTATATAGCTACACACAGTCTATTATTATTGGAACGATAATCAGAAATTTTGTTGGATTTTCGGCGAACGTTTCTCTTCAATCAAGTTCTTCTTTTTAAATTATATGTAATTATTTCGGAATCTTTCTGGATACACAAAAAAAAAACCTTTATATAGACAAACTCTACGCTGAGCCGAGCCCAAATATATTCATGAAGCATTTACAATTTGTCACGAAATATAATTCAAATGTAATGTCCGTATTCCCTCTTCGCCTTGCAGTGTTACATGTTCAGAGTTCAGACATCCCACCGAAAAAATGATAGATCAAATTCGAAAGGAAAACGGAGAGTATCTTCGTCCACATATTTGTAAATTGAATTTGGAATTCGTGGTTCTTAATGTGGGTAAATTCATAGAACATATACACTGTATATAGAAAGAGCATACGCGCTTACAAAGCTTACATTAAAATTCGATACGATGTCAATGACCTCCAGAGCCAAACTTGGTAAAATAGCCAAACTTGGTAAAATAGCCAAACTTGGTAAAATAGCCAAACTTGGTAAAATAGCCAAACTTGGTAAAATAGCCAAACTTGGTGAAAGAGCCAAACTTGGTGAAAGAGCCAAACTTGGTGAAAGAGTCAAGATTGGTGAAAGAGTCAAAATTGGTGAAAGAGTCAAACTTGGTGAAAGAGCCAAACTTGGTGAAAGAGCCAAACTTGATTAAATATGACAAGCCCGATTACGCCTCTTAGTTTTATCTATTGAAATTCGTTTATTAGCTACTTTTAGAGTAGGATTTTGTGTCCATACAATAAATACGACCTCAGGTAACATGATGACCTTGAAAAATGACACTTTCAGAAAATTTATAATATCTACGACTTCAGCTTTTACAGTCTAGACGGAAAGCATATTACCAGTATAATTACCGAATCTGTACCTTCTTTTGATTTAAACGATTTAAACAGATTGTCTTTTAAACATTATTAGTTTCAGCTTATATAACTTGCTATATCAGACGACTTATCTTCCTTCACTGGTTCTGTATTTGTACGCTATCGTTAACAGATGATTTACCCTGTTCAATCACGCTTGATGTTCCGTACCGGTAAAATCTATTCTTAACGTGCTAAAGTCGATAAAATGGGGATGAAGTATTTAAGAAATCGCTTTGCTTCATGTTATCAGAACTGAAAGGACGAAAGTGGGACCACTGCCATGGTGTATACACTGCACCCATTTTTATGATAAATATTGTATTTCAATGGTGTAGATGGTACACTCAGTGTGGTACACTGACAGAATAATTGAAATTTTTTGGACTCCACCAGTAAATATGATTTGCCCAGAACCATGGTCTCCATAACTCCCAAATGGAAGAACAATAATGTCCTATCACCCACTTGGATACGAATTATTTTTTTTTGTCTAAATTGAAACTAATTGAAAATTTACTAACGAAAAGCTGACCCTGCTATTTATAAACCTAAAAGCAAATTGCAAATGACTTAATAAAGGAACGGAACTATACATTAAAAACAACACTATGACTGCTCTCAATGGGTGGGTGAAAAGTTTTAATTTATGGCATTGACTCGAATGGATGATTATATACTTCTGTGTTATATTCAAATTTGTGTTCAACTCATAAAAGCGACCAGAACGAGTCATTTTAGGATGCGACACGAATAATTAGAGAGACTTTAATTAGTTTAATTTTATATTGTACGATGTGTAATAAAATGTTGATGGCAGGTAAATGAACTGTTGCTAGAACGAAGAAGAAACAAAAAAAAAACTTACGTAGTTGTCGATCCGAATAATGTGAGTAAATAAATCCGTGATTTTTCTTCTTTCTCTTAATCCCAATAAGTATACTCAGTGTGGCGTGTGTGTGCAGGCAAACTATCACATAATCAATTCAGTCCAATTTCCAGCACGTAAAATGAAAATCAATTTTTCAACACATTCATTCACCTTTTTGTCTGTGCTTTATCGAAAATTATTTAAATTTGTTATTTTTGCACCATTCAGCAGACCAGTGATAACACACATTCACTCAATATTTTTGTTTTCAAATTAACTGAGACACATCGAACTTAATTCATTTTCATTCGGCAATATATCGACCACAGGGGTGTAACTTAGAACAATTTTTATTGTCCGCTGCTTAGAACATTTTTGATTTTTGTACCAGCCCTGTTGAATGTCGTTCAAAAACATCGAATCGTTTTTTAATTTTCTGAATGTTATAGTTTTCGGCAACAACGATTTTCTGTTATAGTAACTTTTAATTGTCTTCGGCAATTGCCTAACATCGATGGTATTTTACGACAATTTTTATGGTAAAGTGGTACACCCGTGATATCGACCGACTTAAAAAAAATATTCCTATCCCACACTAATAACACTGACTCGCAATCGAATTAATAGAAAAGCATTTCCAATCAACTCAAAAAAAAAGCCGTAAACGAATTGTCTGGTGGGTGGACTGTTTTTAATAGTTGTGGTCCCGTGTGGAACACATTTCACTTAAGAAATAATTGGCGAAACAAAAATTCCGTGCCACTCAAAGGAACAGAATCGAACCAGCACTTAATGTCATCTGCGTTTCGATCGAAGAACAACAACAATACTAGCACAACTGGTGTGACGTTATACTTCGAAAACCATGCGCAATGGTCAGGTAACATGAAATGGCAATAGAAACACACTGAAAGGCCCCCCCCCATCCTACGAAAATGTAATTATTATTTTCAGAGTCATCGTTTTGTGTAATTCAATGTAACAGTTGAGAAGAGACTTGTGCATCGAATGAATATTCGTGTAATAAATACGCGAGCAACTCACTCACATACAGAGGCACTTTATGATAAATTTGAATAATACTGAAGGCATAATCTTTATGTAAGGTTCAGTTGGATGGCTATTTTGTTATACTTTTTTTTTCGTTGGACACGGTTGGGCAACTGCTTTAGTTATGAATTTGTTAATGGTTTACCTTTGTGTCTTCAATGTGTTGAAGTTTATTTTATGTTCTATGGGCTCGATGAATCTGCTACTTCATTTGTCCTAACAGATTGATGCAAAATCTTTTACTTCGTTGGTTTAAAAGTGTAATTTGTTATAATAAGACCGCAATAGTATGAACTAACTAGTCTGATAATTTTGGTCGTCGTTGTCGATAAAACATATGACATAGTCGGCTGTAAAAAAGCAAAGGAGTCCCCATATTTTAACTGAGCCTTTTAGAATAAAATGAGACAAAATCCACTGATATACCGCAACTATTTCGTGGATTTTCCCAAGTTGAAACCTGTAAATACTCGACTTAGCATTTCCTAGTTCTCACTTAGTTAGGAGACCAACATTCTAACAGTGTTAACTTAGAGTAATAGTCTCACTACTCTACACAAATAAAAGAATAATTCTGAACTTACGAATACTTTGAATAATTGTTAAAGTAAACGAGACTTTCCTTGCTGCTCCAATTTTTAATAGTCGATTTTCTTTTATGATGTTGTGTACTCTTATACATTTATATTATCTTTTTGTATTGGTTTACTTAGACAACAGATGTGTAGGAATATAATGAAGTGAAAAAGAAATGATTCACACTCGTCATATTTTTGAATTGTTGGCTGTACAATCGTTCGCAGAGAACAACAATTTCTGGTAAATAATTTCACATCCGTAAGAGATGTAAGAAAATTCTGAATTGGACTGTGAATGAAAAGATGTATTGTTCAAATGCTCTCTACATTGAATGTAGTTTTTATTCATCATTATCCATTCCTCGGAATACAACGCTCATGATTGTGACCACAGAATTATGTGTGAAACATATCCTACTAATTCTTCAAATTATTAAATTTAATTCAAATCATATTAATCAGAAGGAGGAAAACGGACAGTTTTTAAGGGTTCACTTTTCCTTGCAATTTTACAATTTCCCTTTAATCTCAAAAAATTCAGAAATCTTCAAAAATAATAAAATTGAATATTGACACATACCCATCATTCTACGTTCGCTCTGTTCTTTAGTGATTTAAATTTTTAAATTTTTCTTTTTCTCATTTTTCGAATTGTGAGCGGTGAAGCTGCCAGTAGCGAAAAGAGCTTTCATTGGAAAAACATTTCGTTCATTTCCCAATAGATTGAAGTTGCACATTTACATTCACTGTTTAAGAATTTAGGCGCCAGAGAAGAACGTGGAACAGTTGATCGATGTATCACTTATAGGATTACACAGACCCCTGTAATACAGAGGTAGCGAAGATTTTTATTATCAGCGAACTATGTGCTGATGTTCATATCAAGCAAATCCTAAAGATGTCTTCTTCTGAATTCCTCATGTTTAATTTAACACTTCACAAAATTATATTAAAATTATCGAAACGAGTACTGATGTGTTTTAATTTTTGTTTCGTATTTACATCATCCGTGTGAGTGGATAAAAGTCAGATCTAAAAGAAACAAAATCAGTTTAACATAGCGTTAATCTTAATACCAATGAATTGATTACAACACCTGTAATTGAAAACGAAAAGATAAGAACATATCAGTAGCTACTTAGCAGCCAGTCAAATACGTGGTTGGGAAATTCTATTGAAATTTTTACCCAAAAAAAAAACATTTTCTTCAAATGAATCTGATAATACTGATGACAGCAGGGCTCGTCCTTACCCAACTGGTAGAATTTTTTTAATTACTCTGCTCAAGTAATTTCGATCTTATTCCCACAGTTTGCTACAAATAGTGGTGTGGCAGCGCATCAAGTGAAAGTATCTCCCAACTTATGCAATATGCACCGACTCAACTGAATCAAATTAAAACTACATTTGCTACGATAATGGAAAATGCAGCGCTACAGCAGAAAAAGTTTTCAAAAGAATTGCGTCAAGAGACTTCCGTTTACATGGATGCGGAATTGAATAAATGGAACACTGTCCCTGATTCGGACGAAACAAAGAGCCGGATAGCTAGTTGTGCAGAAGAAGTTGACGTCATTATTGAAGCGGCCATCACACAATTTATCAATATTTTGGACACTGCTGAAAGACTAGTGTATGGAGTTGAGGACAAATTACGAAATGAGCCTAGAAGTGATGACACGGACGAAATTAATGATGAAGTCGATGACATTTTTGACGAGTGCAAAGAGAATTTTGAAGCCGTTATAATTCCACGTGTCAATGACCTGCTGGGTCAATTGAAAAATAAACTTGTTACTTTGCGGTCAGATCTACAGGCCTGTATCGATGAAAAACTAAAAATAAATGGATAACCTAGAAAAGATTACATTCTATTGCCTTTTCCTTTCTTGTGAGACAAATGTCTCGTTGATGATTACTTCCATCGATCAAAGTATTTTGAATCGGTTGATTTCAAATCTTGTACTTCAATTTTTTTAACTTGCGTTTTGCTATATGGAGCTTATCATTATTTTTGTCGTTGCTATAGATAACAGATGAATAGCCGTATTTGCCAGGTTAACCTTGCTGTCTTTCCAGTTTTTTCACAAATTTACAAAAATATCATCGATCTGTAAGTTTTGGCGAAATTCGAAAAAACGAGGGAACTACAAATGCACCATCTACAGTACCTGATATGAAAATACTAATTGACATTTCCATTGACATTTTACATTGTCATTCATACATTTTGATGGTGTTTTTCGCCATAAACATCTTTTTCACTTCTTAACAGTTTATTATTATCAAAGTGTAAAACGTAATTAAACTAAAAGTCGTCGGGAGTGACTTAATGTGAAATCAAATACGAACTTCTGATGCCATAAATGTAAGTTGAATGAACAATTTATTTCATATAAAAAGTCACGCCTTTGTTTTGCTACCATCGATATTGATGAAAGAAAAAAGAAAATGTGTGGTGAGGTGCTAACATAAAAATTGTACGAACCATGCATTAAACTCGAGCAATAATTCCTTTGATTTTATCAGATTTGATACCTTTGAGCTGAGGTTATCCGAAAAACAGTTTCATTCGAATGAAAATGGTAGAACAATTATACCATGTCTACGTCAATGGTGATGGTGTAATTAGATTTTAACTCCGAATCCGGTGTATTGTACGGTATCTTATCAATCGATAGTTATCTGGCATAGTACCAAAGCAATCGATTGTTGTTGTACTGTTTTCTATTTGTAAGAGTATTTATGGCAGTGAAGTTACAATCCTGTGTTTTCAACTTTTTGATTTTATCGATTTGTTAGGATGAAAGCACAGTACTAAAGAACAAAGGAAGTAGTGAGTTGTTCTAGTTCCTCGTCATTAATCATTTCAAGCACTAGCTGTATAATACGAGTAAAGACCTGACTATGAGACTACTCTTTTCATGGTAAATTAACTAACCACATCATCAGTGTACATTCTGATGCATTGACGATCTGTAAAACAAATCTCCTGTCGAAGATGTGAACCTAAAATAATTAAATAATTTGAATGATTTTGGGTAACTAGTAGATACCCAAAGCATGCAATCAAATAAGGGGCCATTCATAAAGTGCGCAAGCTAAAAATAACGAATTTTATGAATGGCCTCTGAACGATCTGAAAGGAGAAAACCAGAATCCTTAAAACGCATGAGTTAGATAGATAGTTAGATACTTTACTGCGCACAATGAACAAAGAACACATCTCTTCCGGTCTTCAGCACCATAATTGCTTATATTGTATAACGAGGTCAAATTTTAGTGATCACTGATTTTCCACAGACTTTGCCGAGATTATTTCCTGGGCTTCGAATACTTCAGTTTACTCCTGAGCTATTTTTTCGGAATCCTCTTACTCCGCATCCAACTCTATAATGCGAATTGACTGCACTCTCGCTTCATACCATTTCGGAATTTATCACTCTGCCAAATGTATTTCGGGGGAGGCATACAATACTTCCAACTGATTAAAATTCAATTCAAACCCAACAATAATTTTTATCTAATCTTTGTCGGTGTAACAAAATAACGATTTCGTTGCAAACGTTAAATTGTGGACAGAAGAACCGGATTAATGGAATTGTGAGCACAGTTTTAATGTCGAAGCATTGAAAAATTAACGAAAATTTATTATTTATTCTCAGTACCTTACTTGCACAGTAATTTTTTTGAGTGTGAAACATCTCTCGTTTGTTCGTACTTAAAATGACACACATTTTGCAATGATTTGTATGTTCGTGTCGTGAGTGGAAAATGAGATTTAACTTCATGGAAAATGTTAAAATTCGTCGTCGAAATAACGGTGGCGCTCTTACTGTTTGATCATTTTAGTCCCGAATATAACTTAGCTTCAGTTCAGTAAAGCTGTAGACATACAAAGTAAATTAACTGACGCTTCTATCCATGCTTCAACTTCACATTTTTTGTAAATATAAAACGAAGTTAATTCTAATTTTTGTTTAAATAAAATTAGCCAAAAATATTTTCAATGTATTCTCATTAAACTGTCTGTCCATTATTTCAGATCTCTTCGCCGACCACAATTCTGTTTGTCTAAACGATTTTAATTCTTCCTTCGTTTGTCACTATGGAAACACCGTCGTCCGATGTAAAATACCATAAATTAGCCACAGAATATTCTAAAATCCGGGCTCATGCAAATGTACTGAAACGCGCGTTACTCGAAGAACAAAATAAAAGTGCCGGCCTGCGTGAATCGTTGCGACAAAAGGACACATCGTTGAGACGTTTCGAACAGGAAGTGGATAGTTTAGGCTTTCGGAACAAGCAATTAGAACATCGGGTTGCATCGTTGCAGGAAGATCTAGATAGAGAATGTAAGCAGAAACAGTCGAACAAAAATTCGAAAACGACAAAATCGAAAACTGCATCGACCGTAGATACAACGCAACATAATGACATCGCATCGGATAAACTATTTGTGGAAGAATTTCAAAAGAAAATCTTAGAAAATTCTCAACTGGTATCATTGGTGGCAGACAAAAGTTCGGAGATTGAATTGCAAATGAGTCGAATCGCCGAATTGGAACAGCAGTTGTCAAATGTTGGCGTTCAGCGTGCAGAATGCGAACGAAATTTGCGTAAAGAGATTGAAAATTTGATTGCGAAAAATTCGTCACTGGAAACGAAATTATCGGATGAGACCAGCATTATTGGAAGTGACGATGCGTTGAGTGTATCGGAGAGTGAGCACACACCTACCCATTTACTGAATTCAAGCGACGAACGAATCTCAAAATTGGAACGAGAAGTATTCCATTGGAAAACCAAATACGAACTGCTCGAAAAAGGGAATGCGTTGGAAATATCAACCGAAAACAATACGAAAATTGGTGCTACAATAACCGACAATGCAACGAAGGATTCCATTTTGTACAATCATTTCAATAAGAAGTTAGATGATTTATTCGAACAAAAGTGTTTGGCTCAATCGAAGGCAATTAACATGGAGGCCGAAAGTGAATCACTGCGCAGGAATTTGACAATATTGCAGAGTCAATTGTCCAAAAACGAGCTAAAATTTGTCGATACTCAACGGAATTGGCAGATAGCCGAAGAGGATCTGGCTACTACCCGAATTAATTACGAAGAACAAATTAGTGTGTTGACTGAACAAGTGATAAGTTTAAGCGAGCAATTAGCTGAAATGAAATAATTTTTAATAAAAATGAGATGAGGACGAAAAATTTTGTAAATTTTATAAAAAAAACTGTTTTTGGAAATGTTTATTATAATGTATCTGAATTTGAAATTATTGATAGAGAACAAAACAAAATATTTATCTAATGTACCGCCGAAGTTGATATTAAATTGAGATTACTTTCCGGAGGTCTTTTATGCGTTCAATTTCTATTTCTTTTTAATTCCGCAACTCATATCATAAATCTCTGGCTTCAATATTCGATATTCAGTGACCGTGACATATCAAGAGCTGGCGCCTGTGCACATTCCCAGAAGGATCTCTCTTTTTGCCTCCTACTTCTTGCAACAGCAATCACCGTCGCTTGACAAAGTAATCGGACTATCTACATTGATTCAGTACCACTCGAATAACCTTATACCAACTTCAGTCAGCATTTACGGCATTTTACTTTTGTTCAACATCTTACCATTACTGCCACATCTCGTTTAACGTACATCGACACTGCATGTTCCCACACGACACACTTTACCATCCACCGTTTCGTTCTTTCATTTCGTGATCCACTCAATGTACATCAGTCTTCTTAGCATTTCTATGGATCAGAACTCGTTATGTTATAACATACACATACTCATCATATCTTTCCTAATATCTTTCTTACTTAATCCATCCACCCATCCTCACATATACCTATACTATTGCTATAAATCACAACCCTTGCCCTTTTCAATTCGCATCACGTACGCTTGCCATTTTCTTCCGCTAAAAACATCAACTCATCCGCTGTCGAACCGAGATTTCTGACTACCTACAAGTCGCGTACCTAGTTGTGAATTGAACGTTTACCATCAATCCGTTGCCGTAATGTCAAGTCCCGCAATTTCCACTTCAAGTTGCCGGTATCCAACTCTTACAGTTGCCGTAGAGGGCAACAGGTGCCGGAAAATCGACTTTCTTGGCATTTTGTGAATTGAGTAAATTTATGAGTGCGTTCAAGATCAATTGGTCGATTGGTCATACCTAGTCGCTAGTTTCAATGGCACTGTGGTCATTCGAGCGATGTCCAAAGAAACTTAGATTTTCAATAAATTAAAAAAAATTGTCTCTTACTTTACTTTCGTCCCTTGAAACTTTTCTTTATTTGGTCAAAATGTGTGCTTCACAGTGAAAAGTCTTTAATTGGCAAAAAAACGACCGTCTTAGGATCCTACCAACGCACTTCAAGCATGAGTTGTACTCTAAATAGAGTACTAAAACCTTACAAATTTTAACACAGAAAATATAAAAAAAAGGAAAATTTTCTTATAGATCATCTTCAAGGCCGTTTGAAAAGCCATCCACGTTAAGAACTGCCATCCAGGATTTTAAATTTAGTACTCAAATGGCAGCTCTTTTTAAACATAAAAGTTTGCATTAAATAAAACAACGAAAATAATCTGAGGTTACGTTTGAAAGTACAGTAACTTGAAGATGATCTATATAAAGTAGTACTCTATGTGGCAGCTGTCACTCGAAACACTTTCGCTTGAAGTGCGTTGATCCCGTTGATCCTACTCATTAAAAACTATATTGTGGAAATGTTGTGTTGAATGAGACAATGAAAGTGCAGTCAGCTGTATTGGAATGGTATGAAGATAATCGATTGACGGACCAGACAAAGCTAGTGTACCGAATACTAAGACGTGTAACGTAAGTTTACTTGTTGCATTATAAAAACGATATCTTCTTTCGCACTCTTTCTACAATCGAAAATCTAGCCGTCCTGGTTACGCAATACATTTAACCAGACGAATAACTTTGTGTGTAGTGTGTTTAACTGTCAACAATCAATATACATACGATTATACTTTTTTGAGTGAAGTTGTGCTATATAAAATTAACCTACGAGCTACAAAGACCGCTGTTTATTCACTAAAGTTCTTCCGATTGGAATCATTTAAAAGTTGGCAGTGCTATAATTGTAAAATGGCTTCAGCAATTCGTATGTTCACCAGGAACATGGCATCAAAAGTTGATAGCATTAAACATGTTACGGTCATTGGAGGAGGACTTATGGGCAGCGGAATTGCTCAGGTAGGTTAAATTTTATTTGATTTTAATGCCGTTGTTGGTTTTTGTTATCACAATTCTGAACACCGTCAATTGTATGTATTCGCGTACATATTCACTTCTTATCATTCGAGTTGATTATCTGAGTCTTGTGCTTACCGTGTTCAAGATTATTATTGGATTTTTGGACCCCAATCGAATATGCACTACATGAACATGGTGTGATGTTGCATGCATATAAAAGTGGACATTAAATTTCAACATTTGTACGATTTTCACCTTGACTAACGGTTCAAGTGCATTCCAAAACTAAAAAGGTTTATGACCTGACGTTGCTCTGAAAGGCCGGTACATTGCCTTGACTGTACATTTATCATAGTAATTTCGGTCCAAAGTCCAAATCGTTGCTGTTGTAGCGTTTGTTACACTGATCTTACATGAGTGTCAATGAATAAAAATTTGGAACGTCCAGAAGACTCCCGATGAAATGTTAGTTCTGATTATCATAAATGAGGTGCTCAGACTATTACCCGATTTGTTTTTGTTTGTTTTGAGGATTTAAATGTGGAAGCAGGTTGCTGACAACGAGTACATTGATGATTACTTTTCAGGTTGCTGCAACGTCCGGTTACAATGTAACTCTTGTCGAAGTCAATGGCGGATTGCTGGAGAATGCCCAGAAAAATATTAAGAAAAGTCTGGAAAGAGTCGCCAAGAAGCAATTCAAAGACAATGATGCCGGCCAAAAGAAATTTGTGGAAGAAGTGTCGCAACGGATCAGCGGAAGTGTGGACGTCAAAAGTACAATCAAATCGACCGATTTAGTCATTGAGGCAATCATTGAAAATATCAAGATAAAACACGAACTGTTTTCGTCCATCGACTCCGTAAGACTTTAGGGACATCGAATCGAATCAACGTCAATCAAAATTGTGATTGTTTTTCTTACAGCTGGCCCCCGCTCACACTATTTTCGCATCGAATACATCGTCACTATCCATTACCGAAATAGCATCTGTTACGCAGCGAAAGGATCGTTTCGGTGGATTGCATTTCTTCAATCCAGTACCGGTGATGAAACTGTTGGAAATTATTCGCACCGCTGATACATCCGATCAAACGTACAATGCAATGAAAAGTTTCGGTGAATCGATTGGAAAGGCATGCATTACTTGCAAGGATACACCTGGCTTTGTTGTCAATCGCCTGCTTGTGCCGTACATGGCGGAAGCGGTTAGACTATTGGAACGCGGAGACGCAACTGCTAGAGATATCGATACTGCGATGAAATTGGGTGCTGGTTACCCAGTAAGATGAATATAACTCATTTTTGTCGTGATATTATGACCGTTGAAATTCTATTTGATTTAACTAGATGGGTCCGTTGGAACTGGCTGATTATGTTGGCTTAGATACTACGCACCACATTATGAAGGGATGGAATGAGAAATTCCCGGATGAACCATTGTTCAAGGTCAATCCTCTTGTGGAGAAACTCGTTTCCGAAGGCAAATATGGTGTAAAGACTGGCGAAGGATTCTACAAATACAACAAATGAATTTGAATGCAATAAAGTTTTGTTACAATAATTAAGCTTCCTTTTCAATCGAGAAAAATAATTCCACGACCGGTGATTTTAGTGACGTTTGATTGGTGTTTGGTAAATGATTCTTTCAGTTCAGTATGAGGTTATTGGAATTCTGTTAAGCTTTGCTTTTTGTCTATTTTAGATTAGCTTTTCAACTGGTCAAAAATTTACATAGATTTTTAAATTGTTGTTTTACGTAGTCATAACCCTTGCCTTGGGCTCGGAGAAAAATGTGAAAGATTGATCGATAGGGGATGTCAGTGAAATTTAGCCATGAGTTTGCTTCAGCTGTTTTTCAGCTGGTCCACTCATACAAACAAAATTGTTCATGCATACAGTTTCACCCCTACCACATGCCTGCGTATAACTATTTCACCTGTATAAATAAGTATAAGCAATGGACCAGCTGAAAACTTCTGTCTAAATTTCACTTACGTCCCCTGTAGCTTTATACTTATTCTGGGTGGGTGCTGTAAAATGAATTTCATGTCATGTTGAGACTCTCTTTGGGGGGAATCTAATAACCAAAAAGCTTTGAAATTTGGACCATCCTACAATAATATGATTTTAAAAAAAACGATGTGAAAAATTAAATGAATTAATCTCCGATTTTTTAAATAGTTTGTCTGTTCTTCTGACTAAACAAACAACAACCACAAAACCCGTTTATCATTTATTTATACCTCGTATCACTTTGTCGAATGAATGAGAGAGTGACTTCGTATTGGCACTGATATCAACACAGTTCATAGCTGTAATCACTTATCAAATATACCCCGTTCGATTAAAAATTCATTTTATTAAAACAGAGTGATATTATAGTTTTTGCAGAACGGAAAATGTCGCGAGAAAGCAGTGTAAACATAAAAAATGTCACGGTTTTCGGAGGTGGTGTTATGGGTTCCGGTATTGCATTTGTAAGTATGAATTTGTTTTAATTTTTCGTTTACTTTGCCTTAATCATCAAAATATTTTTTTATCTCTGACACTATCTTCCTCAGTGGAGTTGTTGATCTATTTTAGTAAAATGTGAAAAGTCTCCTAGTTGCACGCTAGCATCCTTGATACAAAACCACCAACCTCTCAGACAGATAATTTGAAAGGGGTTCTTAGACTAGGAACCTATTTGGCCATTTATATTGCACTGTTGGCGGTTGATTGTTCTTAACGAATTAGATTTGTGTAGAGTTTCGGCAGATATTTAATTATGCATAGCGTGAACGCATAGCGTAACACATCTCTTGTGTGAAATCATTTTTAGATAACGTTTTATCAGCGAGTGTTCATTTCTGTCCTAATCCAATCATTCAATATGTTCTCAAGCACTGCTATCTTCTATTTTTAAGTGCAACACCATCCAAGGATGAAACGTCTCAATTTTTGTGAAGCTTTTAAGTGAAATGTTTTGGACTCCTTTTCAGGTTGTAGCTGCTGCTGGTTATAATGTAACATTGACCGAGGTGTCGCAACAACTAGCTGAACAATCCAAGAAAAATGTGATGAAAACGGCTGAACGTGTTGCACGGAAGAAATTCGCTAATGACGAAAAACTCAAACAGAACTATGTTCAGGATACGATGTCTAGAATCGACACATCTTTTAACTATGAGAAATCGGTCAAAAATGCTGACTTGGTTATAGAAGCGATTGTAGAAGATTTGGGAGCCAAACATAAATTGTTTTCCCTTATCGACAAAGTAAATAAGCGAATTAACCGCACGCATTACCAATATATTTCACCGAAGCTAATTTGTTTTCTAGGTAGCACCTCAGCACACTATTTTCACGTCCAACACTTCATCTTTACTAATAAAGGAAATAGCTTCGGTTACAACTCGTCTTGACCGTTTCGGTGGATTGCACTTCTTCAATCCGGTCCCAGTCATGAAACTGTTGGAAATCATCAGCACAGATGAATCGTCGTCTGCTACGAATGATACATTGAAAATGTTTGGAAAATCAATTGGAAAAACTTGTGTCAGTTGCAAGGACGCTCCTGGTTTCATCGTCAATCGATTACTGATTCCGTACAGCTCCGAAGCAATTAAATTGTTGGAAGAAGGTGTTGCTACTGCTGAAGACATTGATGTGGCTATGAAACTGGGTGCTGGGTATCCGATGGGCCCGTTCGAATTAGCTGACTTAGTTGGATTGGATGTTATGTCAAATATACGAAAAGGATGGTGTGCGAGATTTCCAACAAAATATCAGCCGAGTAAATTGGTGGATAAAATGGTTAGTGAAGGGAAACTCGGTATTAAGACAGGCGAAGGTTTTTACAAGTACAATATGTAACGGCGTTTAAGTGGAAAGGTATGAATGATTCGTCGGAACGGGATTTGTTATACTTAGTGTTTGGGATTTTTTTCGGTTGGATAGACAACATTACATTTTGGAATAAAAATATTTGCAATTTTGAATCAGATTTTTATTTTTGTGCTCATTTATGTGGCTAGAAGGATTCTTTCTACCGAAATCGGATGCATTTTCCAGTGTACTTTTTTATATGTGCCTAGAAAGGTATTCGACCTAAGAAGCCAAAACCAATTTCAAAAAACATAGCTAACGCCGACCCGTACGAAACACCTATTCGTATCAAAAGCCTTTAATGTGAAACTCTTCATTTCTCATACTTCATTTTCTTCTCTGCAGAAAAACTATTCTCCCTTTAAAATCACTTACATTATCCACTCTTTGCCTTGTTATCATATACAATTAAATTGCCGGAGGCAATATAGACAGCCCCGTACGAAGACAAATTTCATAAATTCCTATTTAAACAGCTATATACCGCTATATTTAACTATATTTCCTTATAAATAAACATTTCACAGATAAATATATGCTATTATATAGCTCTATATGCCTGTATATAGCTCAATATAGCTGTATATAGGTATATATAGATGTCCGTATATGGAATCCCTGAAACCCCACACACATAACAAATTATTTCCATGTTAACAGAAACTCTCTAAGTATCATTTTTCCCAAGATATTTCTATTTTACTAAAATCCAATATGGCCGCCGGCAGCCATTTTGTTAGGAGACCGGAAATAGTACCGACGCTTTACATTCGTTAATACCTTTCAAACAAAAAAAAATTCATGAAATTCGGTCAAAATTTACTCGAGATATTGTCAAAATACACCACGTTCACTGTACTTCCGAGTAGCCAGATAAGAGCTCACTCCAAGAGACCTAGCTCACGCTCCGGAGAACATAATTTCATAAACTTTTTTTTCCCTGATTGGTACGGTCAATACCTATCTAATAAAGCTAAAACGAACGAAATATGTTCAAATGTGGCCGACCTACAAGCAAAAACTGCTTGCCGTCCTGTGCCTGTTCCACACCAAGGGGTCTAACTCACGACTCGGTCATCCGATTTCCATAAACTTTTTTTTTGTCGATCGGTATTGTAAATACCTTTTATTTGACGTATCACTTACAAGTTTAACGTTTAAATGTCCGGAAATATCTTTGAAAAACCGTAAAGCACTTATTGGGCCACAGCTCGGGAGGGGTCGATCCAAAATCACTCATCTTCGAACTTAGCCTGTCTTTTGACATTACCAAACGGGAAAAAAAAGAATTTTCAAAATCGGATGCGTTTTACTCAAGTTATCGTGCAGACAGACAGACAGACAGACGGACAGACGGACAGACGGACATTTTTTTTTCGCGGATTTGGCATCTCTAGACAACCACAATAGGTTTCCCCTTTCTCAGGGAGTCCAATTCGACGTGTTACAAACGTATGCGTAAACCTATAAGACCCCAGTACTTCGTACGGGTCTAAAAATCTTCGAAGTTTGTGTGGCTGGTGAAAGGTGATCAAAAACCGAAAACTTGCACTTTTCTTACAAAAATTTCTCCAGTTACGCGAGCCTTACAGGGTCGTATGGGGTGTCATTAGAAAGGTGAAGACATATACTATTAAGCCGAATACGGATTTATGGGTTTAAAATTCATCGACACTGAAATATGTGCAGTTGAAGTTTTCAATCGAAGACTTACACTGTTCTTACTGAAATTTCTCGACGTACACAAAACGTACATGGTCGTGTGGGTTTGAAAGGTAATTTAATGTGCTTTTGGGCCAAATAGGGTCTTATGAAGTTTGGATGCACCTAAACATTTCAACTTCTATTTTATCTGCTTAAAACAGTTTTTCGACAAGAGTAGTTGTATACCGCAATAATTACCGAAGCTTATCGTTCAAAAACACACTTAAGATTTTCCTTTGATCACAAAATGTGTTCACCTCACGTAATGAATTACTTTCGCAGCTTCCAATGTAACCTACCAATACCGCTTCTTATACGATACATGGCAATAGTTTGTTTTTGCCGTAAATTTATATCGACAAAAGTTGACAAATAAAAAACGTAAAGCAAATATGTCTTTTTTGCAAAAAAAAAAATCTTTTCGATAATATAGGGGCATTTTAACGATCTTCAGAACGTTAGAAATATCCAAACATTTTGTTTGTTTGATTTCGTACTCATATTTATTTACAATTAAACAAATCACACCTCACCGCTGTGTTACAGTGTTGGAATTTTCAAGAATGCTTCTTTAGCTTTTTTTTGTCTGTGTGGGTGTTGTAGCTAAATTATTTGTTCATAAAGTCTAATGTCTTGCTTGCTATGCAGTCTCATAAAACATTCCAAAGTGAAGAGATGCTTTAGCTTTAAGTTTACAAAGTGATCAAATTGTAAGTTTCATACAAGGTTTACCGGTGATGTAAACGCTGAAGTAGTTTGTTGATATTGAAAATTGTGTCGAAAAATTCAAAAGAATTTTGAAACTTCAAAAAAAAAAAAAAATTCTGAAAGTGAAACAGACCTGATTTAGGAAATAATTTTGATTGTGTAGTCCGTGGTTCCGTTTAGTGAAAAAATCGAAGCCAATTTTCTAAGTGTAACAATTCGACAAAATCAGTTTTACAGAAATACTCGATTCGATCATGCACAAAAAGACATTACCTAGCCATGCTGTTGAATTTTCTGATTTGTTTTATGGCAAAGCGAGCTCGGACATTTTGCTCGGAACAGGGACAGGGCAGCTGCCTTGCTCGGAAACATTTTATTGCTCAAGATCAGTTAAAATCTCACTGATCATTCCAAACGTTCTTGAAGACAAAAAAACGTTCCAAATTTTTGCCTCAAATGGCATAGACTGCGGATTAACAAACAATGCGCATTCTTCTGTATCATTCAACACACACGTTTTGCATTGATAACAAGTTTTGAAATTATTCGATTATCTGAATAGTAACAGCCGCTACACACGTACCATTACAATATTGTTCGAGCAAGTATATCATTGGCAACTTGGCATCGTTAATTCAAACAGAGATTCTTTTAAAAATTTCATTCAATTTTCTCGAAATTCGAAGGTATTTGGTTTTGTTAATTAATGCGCAACAACAAGTTTCTATTTACATGCATGCCCTTCACGGCCCTAATATCACGCCGATCAAAAAACTTATAATCCAAATGAACCTGAATTTGCTATGTCTACTGTCCCTTATGTACTGTGTGTAGTAAATATGACGATATAATGGAAGCCTCTGTAATATAACGTTGAAATGACATCATAACCACGAGCACATTTTTTAAATTTAAATTTTTAAACTTGGATTATACAACATTCGAATAATAAAAACAAAATAGATAAAAGGGATTAAATACCCTTTTGTTGAACGGATTATGCATTGTGCGAAAATCGATTCCCACTCTACCAGACGGATTCATCGAAGCTAAAGCTCAATTCTATTTTCATTTCTGCTTTTTTTTGTTTTCATCAATCACATCAGTCGCTTACACTTAGTCACAATAATAAGTCGTTTTCGGTGCATTAAATTTTGATTTATTGACTTATTCAGTCGCGTATATGTCACCTTTTTTGTGATACACCGTTTGGATTGGCTGTATTGAAGAAAAAAACTTGTTTCCTAAGTATTAGTCATGTTTGCTTGTTGACAAATTTATTGTTAGTTTTGATAAGACACGCGTTTCGCCGAAGTTGTAATATAGTTTGTTTGTTATTTTGTTTCCATTACGAAGTGCTAAAAATGACAGAACTTAGTCATCTCTTTTACGATGCACTAATACGTTGATATTGAACCACCTGCCTCGATTTTTTATACAGAATTATTAAATGAACGAGAGATAAACGACAATAAATTTTGCGTAAAAACTAATTTTGTTGTTCAGAAATTTTATGGCAAAATTGAAATTCGATAATAAATTCACGTGCTCAGCGGTATAAACACTTTCTATCCTTGTCATTGCAGATATGAATAAGCGTCCGAAATTACCACCATACCAAAGAAAGAAACCCACAAAGACAGTAGACAATTATTTCGCAATGTCAATCAACGCAACGATGGTTGATTTACCCCATGGTATGGAGCCTCTAGAACACCAAGTTGCCGGTCATACGTTTCAACTGGGCAATAAAACATTAGGTAAGTACGAGTAACTTGATTTATCTGCCTAGAACGATAATCTCGATGTTATCACTCTAGGGTAAATTTGTGTTCTCGGCAGATAAAATAGGGTATGCCCTTCGGCTAAGTACATAACTTCCAAATCGTCCAAATACACAATTTAGACAGAGGGTGCATAATCTACTATTTCTGATCTTATGTGACTACTGTACTACCCTGCAACGAACAAAATGTTTTGGGAGAGTAAACGTATGAAAATTCTCTCACAAAATCGTGTATCTCTTTTGCACTACGTTTTTTATGCTTTGTAGGGCAGTATAGTCTAGTGTCCAAATAAATTACGTTTTGAATCCCAAATAGTAATAGTGGTCAATGTTCACTTTAACAGTACATTACTGATATAAGGATTTATATAAGAGCCGTATACGCATACGAGAGCTTAGTAAAATACGAGGAGTAGTCGACGTTGACTTTTTATTATTTTATCTGTAATCCAAAGACATTTAAGTATTAAGCACGGTTTCCACTACTAAAGAATTATTGAGATGCTGTAATTTAGATTTCATTTCATTTAACTTACCGTCGATGTTTTCATTGAAGTTCTATGTCTTCCATCAACGCACTCCTAGCATGAATGGTACTCAAAATAGAGTACTGAAACGGGACAGTGTACCGAACAAATTTTGGCGCTGTAAAAAAATCTAGGAAAAATGTTCATACAAAATAGTACTCTATTTGGCAGCTGCCACCCGAACCACTTTTTGCTTGAAGTGCATTGCTTCCATCTGTGATACTTTCTGTAAGTTTCAATTTCAATTCAAAGCATTAAAATGAAAACATACCCAGGTGGAAAACTCATTCCAAAAGATTTGTTCTTCTTTTCACTCAGGCCCGGACTGGCTATACTGGGCGATCGGGCGATACGCCTTTTGCTTTTGGGCGCTCCTCAGACCAATAAAGTTTATTTAGGCGCCTCTGATCATTTTTCAGTCAATTTGCCCGATGCGCCTTTTGGTAGCCAGTCCGGCCCTGTTTTCACTTGTAACAGAATGCAAGTAGTATGAACTACGGTTCTCAGGCCCGGACTGGCTTTTCAATTTTTGTTAATTTTTTTTTTAAACATTGCTCGGTGAGCTTTTTGGTAGCCAGTCTCTGGTGGTTCATATTTCTGTTGACCGAAGTCTTTAACAGAAATCGTATAAATAATATGCTTATCCAACTAATGCAAACCTATTCCGAACAGGAATCATAAAGAATAAAAACGACGGATGCGTTCTGAAATCATCGACAAAAGAGCTGTGCCGTGAACGAGAAATCAAATTTTACGAAGAATTGCGGCAACAAAATGATAATGATTCAATGTTACTTAAGGAACTAGTCCCAGAATATAGGGGCATCGAAATGGTAGTAATAAATGGAAAACCAGTAAGTGGTTATGTGGAGTGGAATTTGCATTTTCTAATTTCCCTCTTCTTTTCTCTTTCTTCATTTCAGATAGAATTTTTAAAACTTGTAGATATAACCCATGAAATGACTGAACCATGTATTATAGATATTAAAATTGGTAAAAGGACTTGGGATCCACTAGCTTCCGAGGAAAAAATGATGGAAGAAAAAGTGAGTCAGAAAAATGTGTAAGGAAAAAAGTCAATTGATTGTCAATTTTGAATCATTCCAGCAAAAATACAAAGCGTGCAAACAAAACCTTGGATTCTGGTACGAGCCCGATTTACTTTGACGCGTCCTAAAATCGATTTTCTTTTAATTGAGTCATTCCATTGCAGTATCCCCGGTTTTCAAGTATACGACGTCACAACTGGTCGAATAAAAAGGTATGGAAAGGAATACGGAAAGAAGTTGAATGAGACGACCGTTAAAGATGGTATGGGAGTTTTCTCAACTCAAACCTACCGTTCCAACTAACTTGTCACCTGTTTCAGCATTGAAAATATTTTTAAATTGCGAGAACGGCACCATGTGTCGTCCGTTGTTGATGCAACTATTGACGGGACTGTGGAAAGTACACAAATGGGCTCGCACAAATAAAGCAGTGAGGATTTATTCCAGTTCATTGCTGTTGGCGTACGACGCCAGACGTCTGCGTAATGTTATTCAGTCGAACTGTAAGAACAGCAGGTAGGTTTTGAACGTTTTTTTTTCTCAATGATTGTCAAAGAGATCTGATTTTTGCGTTGAATGGAACAAAAACGAGCGACTGTTTTGCTCATGTTTGTCTCTTTATACGGACGGGAAGCATATAACCAGTATATCAACGATACTCGTGTTTGATATCATAAGCCGTCTTGTCGATAACGGTTGACGTCAGGGCCTACTTTTTAGAAACTTTTAGAGAAAATCGAGAAATTCAAAAAACTTTGAGAAATTCAAGAAACTTCGAGAAATTCAAGAAATTTCGAGAAATATTTCTTGAATTTCTCAGTTTCTTGAATTTCTCGAATTCGAGAAATTTCAAGAAATTCCAGAAAATTCAAGAAATTCGGGAAACTTTGAGAAATTCAAGAAATTTCAAGAAACTAATTTCTCGAGTTTCTTGAAGATTCTCGAATTTCTCGAATTCGAGAAATTTTAAGAAATTCGAGAAAATTCGAGAAATTTCAAGAAATTCAAGAAATTAGTTTCCAAAAAGTAGGCCGTGGTTGACGTACTGCTTCATTTTTCCAGCCCATCTAGTCTGAATGGATCGCCAATTTTTCTACAAAAAACACCAACAAGTGCTGACAAGACGGGCAAATTTACTTGGCCCAATCAACCCACCGACAATGTTCAACAAGTTTATAGAAAAGTGCAAAGGTGTCATTCGGCTAAAAATAATTATGACGAAGTGAGTGCACTGAGTGGCTTGGCGACTCGAAACATTTTTTTAATTAAAACAAAATCATTCGATTGCAGGACTTGAAATCTATCAAAGAAAATTACGGATTCATGCTGGACAATCTAATCGATGGCCATGAAATCAAAGAATGGGCATTTGTCAAGATGATCGATTTTGCGCATGTTTTTCCGGCGGAAGCTGATTGTCCAGATTCGAATTATCTGTTTGGCGTTGAGAATTTGGTTAAAGTATTTGAAGATTTCCTTAAAGAGTGTGATTAGAGCGCCAGTGGCTGCTGTGTGGCCACGGAGGCAAATAAAAAGCAAAAAGTTTTCATTTTTACTAAAGAAAAGGAATTGTTGTTATTGTTCAACGGTCTTCGTACTTCACAGCCGCCTTATGATAATAATGTGGTGCCAGTTCGGTCAACCATTGAGGCTCAATGACGGTTAGATCTTTCATGAACACTTTCGTTGTGTGTAGCAGTTCACAAAAAATTATATATTGCGGCTGACGTAGCGTGTACAGACAGGACAATGGATGTATGTGTAGCTCTTTGTTGCCTCGACAGGTACGATATACTCCTGAATGGTGTAAATAAGCTGCATTCGGAAAGAAACCCGATGTAATACAGCGCCGTAACACTCTCACATCTCCATCACACGATACGATTGGCATTCCGATCTTATTTCTAGCCAAACTGAGCAATTGTTGACGCAGTTCGTGGGCCCGTTTCAAATTTCGATAGATGACATAATGTTGTCCGCACCATTCCTTCGTGCGGCCGTTCTTGACGAATCCACTGTACACATTCAGCAACGATATCAAGTCACCCTCTTCGACTTCGAATTCTCGTTTTTTCACTCGTGCGGTCAGTTGTCCCTGTCCGGAAGTGGGCTTCGAGAATACCGACTGGACCTGTACCATTGCGATGATGCTTAGAATTTCTTCGGAGCATCCCATTTGAATTGAATTGTAGAGCATTTTGCCCATCATTGCGTTGATGGGTAGTTCTGCTAGAAAATAACCGATCGGATTTGTGAGATCGCCGTTGCGGTCGAGACCATCTGAAACAGAAGTTTTTTTTTGTTGAATTGTCACATTTATTCGTTGAAGGAGGCGTTGTACTACACACCTAACGCAAATAATGTTTCCAGAGAAGCCAACATATTCTTAGCTGGAGGCGGTGAAGGGAAGTCAAACCTAAAATCGATCACATTAGGGAATTGGAACTTGGGAATTGATTATCTCTTTGAAGATACCTCAAAATGTTGTCAATTCCGAGCGCCTTCAAAAACAATATCGTCGAACACAGATCTGAGCGTCTCATTTCCGGCGGTGTTTGATCAGAAAGTTTCTCGTATTCTTCATCCGTATACAATCGATAGACCTTTCCATTTCGCATACGTCCCGCACGTCCAGCTCGTTGTTCAGCCGCTGCCTTGCTTATTGGTACAATGATTAAACTGTCTGTGTTACTCTCCGCGTCAAACCATTTCAATTTGGTAAATCCACTGTCGATGACATAGACAATGCCTAAAACAATCGGATTCACGGTTGCTGGAGAACAGTAAATAAAAGAAAAGATCTTTATACCTGGTATCGTGACCGATGTTTCGGCAATGTTTGTGGCTATGATGGCCTTTCTCGTGCCCTTTGGTGCAGTGAAAAATACCTTCAATTGGTCGGAGTTTGTTAGAGTTCCATACCTGAATTTTTGGGAGACTTTAATTTAGTCGATGTAAAAAGTCAGAGGAAGTCAAAAACTAACATTGGAAGCACCTGCAAATCGTCTTTTGGTCTGTCTTGAATGTGCTCACGCAACAAATCAACCACGTCCATCACTTCTTCTTGGCCAGTTAAAAATGCTAGAATGTCTCCAGGCTTTTCCTTCTCGTGAATTTTCATGATCGTGTTTACAGTTTCTTTAACATAGTCCGGACAAGTAGCCTGCATGTTGTACACATCAACGGGATACATTCTGCCCTCGACCGACAATATTACGGATGAGTCTTTCTTCTGTCCGGTTTTAGAAGTTGTTCTTAAATTGAAGAAATCTCTGAAAAACTCTGCATCAATTGTGGCTGAGGCTATTATGACTTTCAATGAATCGCGTTTCTGCAAAGAAGACCCATACAAATTTTGGGTGAAATCGCAAAGAAGTCCGCAACGTCTTACCTTCATAATTTTCTTCAAAAGTCCCAAAACGATGTCGGTCAAAATGTTACGTTCGTGAGCTTCATCGACTATAATTACACCAAACTTTTGAAGCAGAGGATCGGCAAGCATTTCTCGTAAAAGAATGCCCTCAGTCATGTACTGTTGAACACAATTCACGTTAAATAAACTTAAGCGTTAACAATTACAGTGAAAAATGAACGTTAAACAAACTAACCTTCACACAAGTACCTGCACAATGTTTATCGACAAAGCTTACACTAACGCCTACAGTGTCTCCCAGTATTTCACCTCTTTCATTCGATACCCGGTCTGCAAGCGTAATTGCTGAAATGCGTCGCGGTTCGGTTACGCCAATTATCCCGTTTCCTTTCAGATGCCATCCCAATTCGTACAAGTACTGCAAATGTGAAAAAAGGAACGTGAAAAACTAATGAGACCTTCTTGCAGACGGCTCAATATGATGTAGCCTGTCCTCGTCACAAGAGATTAGTAAGCGATTAGGTCTGGTTAAGTCGTTATTATTGTAGCAAGGACTATTAATGGAAATCGCTTTACCGATTTTTGCTAAATTTTCACGTTTTTCTCCAAAGCTATGCCGAAAATTGTCCCTGTATAACAAACTTTATGAAATCTATAAGCACGGCAGAGTAAAGTAAACCAGTCCTGAGCGCCCTTTTTTTCGGGAATTAAATTATTTGATTTATGTCAGTGTTGATTTGAGTTCAGTTTCACACAGTGTATTAGGTCCCTAATTTGACGTTTCAAAAATGAACCGCTACTGCCTGGTCTATTTTACTCTGCCGATAGCTATAAAATGAAGTCAAAGATTTAGTATCAAACACTAGGTAAACAATAATTTATGGTAATATATGCTTGTCGACTGTGGAAGGTCAAAAAGATATGAGCACAATACTTAACACAGGCACTAAGCAATTATGCATAGATGACATTCGAGTTACAGTACTTTCAGACGTGACCTCACTTATTACAAGTTTCGTTCATTCATTGATTTTTTTTATGTGGATGACATTTCAAACGTCCTTGAAGATGATCTATCTAACGTGTATACGTCTTTGACGTCTTTTCATTGCATGCTTTTCACTTGCTCAAATTATCCCTTCAACGTTAACGTGCTCAGTTCTCATTCGATCTTTAGGGCAACAATTAACTCATCATGATCATGTAACAAGCCCGTAACTAGCCAGACGGTTGCTAGGAATCTCGCGCCGCGTTATTCACAATAATTCACTTTTTGACACATTTTGTATAAGGAAGATGTCACTTTGTGAATTATTGTGAATGACGCGGCGCGAGATTCCTTAACACCAGCCAGACAATTCAGGGAAAATCCGCTGGGGCAAATCGAAGATAATTTTCTTTTTATATGGCGAAATAAAAAAAACGGTTTTTTGAAATTTTCAGGGGTGGCTAGTTACGGGTTTGCCATGTAAACTGAGAATTGAGAACACAGAATTAATAAATTGTAAATTGCACCAATCACGGCAGAGTAAAATAATTCTCTTTTCACTTAACGTGACTTATGTGGGAAAGGGAAGAGTAACGATACTCTGTTAGAGTCTACGGGATTCTCATTCCGTTTTAGTTTTAGCTTTAACTGCTTTAACTGCTAGGCATTTCAGTTATGTGTGTTCCCAGAAGCAATTGAAGCGAATGAATGGATTGTTAGGCTGCACATGTCGCCAGCTGCTGGTACCCAGGATGGCAATGGCAACTGAAACGATCCTCAGGCCTTTGAGACCATCTAGACCCCCTAAACCGCTGTGCGTCTTTCTGAAGACGACAGGTAAAATACCCAATGTTGCTAAGGTTAATTTTACTCTGCCGTGCACCAATTAAATTGTCTGGTGTAGTTTTCAATTATTAGTATATTACTTCCGAGGTTCCAAGTTGTAACACCCCACTTATCAAATACACAACTTGGAACCTCGTAAGTACAATGCTTTACGTGATTAGGCAATGTAAATGAAAATTAAACATGCCGTAACACGTAAACTACATTATTAACATATATGAGGGCAAGCATCGAGACTTCCTGATCAACGCAATGACTGGAAAAATTTATCAAAATTCGTTAAAACATGCTTTTGAACATTCGAGTGAAATTAATTTTGCTAATATGTTCGATGTTCCGAAACATCCCTAACCACAAACAAGAAGGGTTATGTATAAGGATTTGTTACTCGGGTGCACTAAAAACGGTGAAAGGTTTGTTTACTGTTTTTATGATTAGAAATGAGTCCAACCGATTGAGCTACCTGACCTTAGAGTTGTCTCAGGTAACGATAACTTTTGATGGGATTCGTATGACTCTCGAAAAAATGGTTGTTGTGTAAATGGTTGCTAATGCAGCGGTTGCATAGTAAAACTCCAAAAAACAATAAATTTCAAATTCAAATTATATTTTTAACATTTTTTCATTTGTTGTTGAGGTACATTAGAAAGTTATTCCTTAAAAAACACATTTGGTTACGAAACTATGTAATTAATAAATTAAACGAGATTTTCCAGTAAATATTATATTCTCAATGAGGTTCGTTTTAATATGAGGCATATAGAACATTGTACAAGTTAAACAAAAAAACTACAACACGCCTTCATCTTCGTTCGCAACGATTCTCATCCATAAAAGTTAATCGTAAAATTTTATAATCAGAGACAGTCGAACGCGAGAACAGTTAAATATTTTCTAATAAATTTACACAAAGACTCCTCCCCTAAACTCTCTATCTACACCTTGCTTTATGTATACAATTTACACTTTTATATATGAGATTCAGTTTAAAACACATTTTTTTTCAGCTTAACAAATAATTCATTTACAATTTAAAATAAGACTTAGTTCTTTTTATGACTTCTCGCGTTAAGACGGCAATTCAGCAGGCACATGTTCATCAGAAATTTAGTTTACTTTTTTTTTGACTTTAAATGCGATTTTTCCATTTCGTTCATTCGATCTAACTTGAATATTTTGACAACCAATCGATTGTCGTTTAACACTACAACGATGTATTATTACCGGTCAACGATTGGAATATAAAATTTTGAACGTCCAGCACATGCATTTCCGTTACACAAATGCACACCAACAGAATGATAAAGCCGGAATATTGAATCAGACGCAAAAATTCCCACAATTTGTCGCAAAAAATGCTTAGCAGAATGCAGTGCAGCATCGAATGAACGTTTACGATGCGCCACAGCCAGGCAACGCCAATCAGAAACCAATTCGATTTGAACACAAACATTTGCTTGATGTACTGACTCGGTAGCAAATCGTTGCGCTCCAATATGTCTTGATAGATGGCAATGTATCGATTCCAAGCGGTCGAGCTTAACAGCAATTGACCGGAGAAACATAGAACTTTACGAGCTACTTTTTTGGTGGTAACTTTCACTTTGTACACAACACCCGATTCTGGATTTTTCGTATCCGAAACGGGTAGAATAGCTTGCAGTTGGGTGTAGCCACGACGTGGTGGATTATTTTTCAATTGCACAAAAATGCCTATCATCAATGCTATGCAACCCAGACCATCACACAGTCCATCGATGTAGTAGCCTGTCGTCCCGATTTCTGATCGTTCGCCGCGTATATGTTTCTTTTGTCTGGCGACATGACCGTCTAAGTCATCCAGAAAAGTGCGAATTTGGAACAGAACTACGCCGACACGTCTATAGCCCAGACTATCGGATGCTATCAACTTTGCGGCCAGTATCGCAACGAACACATGGAAAAACGAGATCATATTCGGCGTTATCCAGTTGGACTGCGAACATTTGACAATGTTATCGAAAATGGTTGCCATCGGAGCGAATAAATAGTGATTGGTGTGGTCGAGTAGCAGAGCTTTTACGGTAACATGGCACAATGGATTTATGTCACACGATATCCATGATACGGATTCATACGGAGTGCTTGATTCGATTGTTGAAAATGGAATGCTTCCAATTGTACTGGCATGATTGATTGTCGTTTCTTCTATGATTGTAGTGTTTGTCGAATGAAAGCTACGGTCTATCGGATAATTTTGAATGCGAAGATATAAATTAATATCCATGAAAATATACCATCCCATCAGTACGAATAATAGCGAGAGCAATATCTTTGAAATGTAGGAGCTCGGACCGACCATTTTCCTTTAGTTTTTCTTTTTTTTTTAAATTTTTTTCTTTTACTTTCTTAGTATTATAGTAGTCTTGTGTCCAAATGAATTAAATCTTCTTTGGAAATAGTGGATTGTACTTCTGGATTTGTACTAATATCTCTTCGGTTTCGTTTTTTTTTTATTTCAAATCATTTCTTTGAAAGACATGATCAGCATCTGAAATAAAACAGACGATAAATGTTTTAGATTGAAGTACAAATTGTAAAGAAATTGGGAATTATGATCATGAATGTTAATTTACGAACGAGATAGACTTGATCGAACATCCCTATCAAAATTAAAATTCCACTTCAAGCAATAGATTCGTGATCGCATTTCTAATTGTCACTGAGAGGACTTATAATGTTAGATATTCATTACGTTGGAACGAGCCACGAAAAGTTCTAAGGTTCTAAGTCTTCTACGAATGTCTAACACCCGAAGAACCAACACATACTCAACTTTCATTTTGATAGTTCGTACGAGAGTTCGTTTCATAGAAAATAATGCACAACGAAAAGTGTGTTAACAAAGTTCAAAATCTAACAGTCGTCTGAATACGAATCTCAAAGTTTTTGATGCTCTTATTTGTGCAAGACTGTAGACCAAATGTTTTGTAAAAGAACAAAGGGGTCAAACTAAAAAGTCACTACAGGAACTTTTGTACCAAGAAACAGAAATTAACTCAAACCTCAGACTTTACTCGCTTCCATTTATGGTTGCTACGAATCAATTGATTTTTGTTTTGTTTTCCATAAACTGCGCGTTTCACTTTTTTCAGAAAGCCACCGGTTGAGTTGTCGTTGAATCGTTACTAGTTTTTATAGATCTCTTATAAGAACGTGTAACATCTCACAATATATCAAGTTACGACAGCCATAAATTTGATAATCCGGTTAGAGGTTATTGTATGACACTAGATCCCACCTTTTGGGCGAGTCAGATCCCTTGACTGACAATTTTTCTAAATGCATTTTTGATCTATTTCATTGCATTTTCATTTTTTATTGTTAAGCTTCAGGCACTGATTCCAGTTTACTTTTTAGCTGTATTCATAAAAACTTTTCAAATTTAATCCATGTATATATTGACTTCGCGGAAATGACAGTAAATTTTGACAAAAAAAATCTTTGGAAACCATCAAACGTAAGGTGGAATGATTTTTGACCACTTTTTGAGTGCTCAATTTTCTTATAAATTTTCAATTTTAAATATTTTCAATCAACCGTAAATCATGAATAAAATATGACTCGTGTAGATTATGCCCTCGCTTCGCTCTGGTCGCAAACTTTCCACTCGTATGACCTGTCTATTATTCCGTTTGATTGCCTTTTTATTACATCAGAGTAGATGCGAAGTATGTTTTGTGAATGTGCAATGAGGACTTTTTCACAAAATAAAAAAGTGCGATAGATGTTCTTCTCTGACACTTTTGCACAAAAAAAACAAGTCCCCCGGTACTTAATGTACCTTTACAAGGTGACATGGTAATAAATGAACTTTGCTAGTTTTTGGTGGATCGTTAAAAATAACTCAGTTTACCAATATTGGTAGCAATAGACCGTGTTCATATGACTTAATTTATTTTTTACCAAATGAACACATCGAAAAAACATTCCGAATATGTATAAATAGCTGAAAAAATATTAGTTAGTATTTTTAATTTGAGTATTACAGATTTAAAAAAAATGTGAAAATTTAAGCGCTTAAACAGAAGTACCACATTCTGAATTACCAGAGTTAAAACGAAAAACCAAAATGGCGTCGAATGGGACATTTTAATCGTTGTTGATAAAATGTCAGTCAAAAACAAAAACGATCAAGAGCTATGTCGACAATGGAGTTCTTAAAAGCAAAATGTTTTATTAAATGTTTATGTGTTAACGGGTAAAAGGTGGTCCATAATTTAAAAAAAAAAGTAGAAAACTACTGAGTGGAGAGTTTCGTTCGAAAATTGAAATAAATCAGCAACAGTGATAGAAGATGCTAAAGGTGTTTAGAAAGCAATGTGTTTCCAATTTTGAAATAAATTTGTTGCATCAATTTGCGTCTTTTTTGTTTAATACAAACAGAAGTGCTTTTTTGTTGTGCATTATAGTCTATAATTTTTGTTAAAAACTCTGCCAATTACACGTTCGATGTGAATTCTAACGCCCGCTAGCACTTTACCGTTCATCAAATCTGTTGACATAGAAACAATAACAAATAAAATATCCCTATCAGCTGTGGAATAATATCCCATATTTATATTTTTTAGAGTTTCTGCTACGAAAAAAATGACCATGCGGATGGCAACGGGATGGCAATGTATATTTTAAATATTTTTTTAAAAATAAATATAATTATTTTTTCTTATGATTATCATGGTAAATCTGTTTTTTATTGAGATTCGAAACTTTTTTGTCAAAATAGCACACGGTCTATTTCGACTCAATAATGGTGAAGGGATTTAAAATAAGTTAAAAGCAAAATAAAATGATCCCTCGAATATAATTTCCCATTCACAAAACCTTCAATCGTGAATAAAATATCACGACTCGTGTGAAAACTTCAGACTAGTAAAATTTTTACAATATTCTCTTTGAATCAATTAATTCCATGTATTTAAAAAAATCTTCAGAAATTAGTTGAGATAATTCATGTCATATTGCCTGGAAAAATGTAACTTTTTCATTAAAATTTCTTACACTTTTTCCCGTTTTTCCATAGCTTCCAGATCCTTAGTCATATATAGCGCATCTTCGAACTTAGCCTTTGGATTTTAATTCCACTTAAAAAAAAGAATCATCCAAATTGGTTGAGAATTACTCAAGTTATCGTGCCCTCAACGATTTTTTGTTACCCACATTTAACGTTTTTCATATCATTTCATACATTTTCAATCACAGTGAACCTTTTTGTTACCCACATTTTTCGGTATTTTCTGGGTGTCAGGGAATCTCGCGTTGCGTCATTCACAATAATTCACAAAATGACATCTTCCTTATACAAAATGTGTCAAAATGTTAATTACTGTGAATGACGCGGCGCGAGATTCCTAACAACCATTTTCTGGTGTAAGACCCTGACTTTCAGTCAAGGGAATAAAGCCTTCATGATAAAGGGATGCGTTGGTATTATAACAGAAAGAGATATATCCATCCAGTCAACTATGAAATGTTTTGTGTGGTTTTTAGACGACAATACCGTCCCAGCTGACTGAAGACGTTAACAAATGTGACTTAAATGTAATGCGGAGATTATTGGTACTACATCTGTGACTCAAACCAAATGAACCGATTCAATCAAATGTGCACCGGCAATTCAATGTTTGGCCTTCGGAGTCTCCCCGACTTATTGAGTAGTTTTAAGGACTGTAATTGAAAATAACATTGAAAGAGGCCGATAGGTGAGAGAGTAGCTCTAAAAATTAGAGAAACTGGTTATCGTAACAGAAAATCAATTGATATACGAAGACACATCCAATATACGTTTACAACATTACCTCAGAGATTACCGACCAATTCAACTAAATCAGAACGTAAATAAAATTTAATCAATCCAGTTGCAAGACATTTTAAAGTTTATTTTTGTTTTTGTTTTTTACCCTTCTATGTTCTTTCTGCTATTAAGAAGTTGGCAAGAAAGCATACACAATTCTTCATAGAATATTTAGGTCAATTCAGGTCAATACTTCCTCCGAGCTTTTGGATGAAAAATGGCTGAATAAATGTTGTTGGCGTATGAATTTCATTGTAACTCCAATGATTTTCATCAGAGAACACAGAGCACATTGAAACCATTTGTTTGTTGAGTAATAAGCTCATTATAATTATCCCGCCCAAACAATTGTGTCATTCTCTGCCATCGTAAATATTTACAGATCATTTAGCTTTATATACACACGCAAAACGTTTGTTTGCTATTTACGCATCCAATGTGTCTGATTGAAATGTTCGGATTTCGAGAAGAGAGGCTACTGTCTATCATTTCCTTAATATAATTTCTCGGGTTGCGTTCAAGGACGCTCTGTTGAATCTCAACTGGATTGAAAATAGAAACAGAACATTCATTATGGAAAAGTAATTTATATTATAGTCAATTCACTTTGAACATCCATAAAAGACGACAACTTCGGAACCGATACAAAATCAATTGAAATCAATTGAGATCAATTTAATGAATATGTGGGTAAACATCAGTCAAATGAGAAACTTAAGTCATCCAATAAACTAATTCTCATCTCATTGGACTCCAATGATTGTAGAACTGAGCTAAAAAAAACATGCGGAAACCTTCAATATTTAGTGCAACTCCCGCACACTTAATAAGAACGGTTAGTCAGCTGTTATCGACGAAAAAATTAATCGATGAACTCTAACTTATATGACAAAATATTTGGTACAACCACTGCTCTGCTTCTAGCATGAACATATGAAATATTCGGAGGCCTATGCATTAAAATAGGTCTTGCAGTTTCTCGTAAAGATAGGAGTCATGTTTTCTTGGTGTGAATAACCACACACAATACATGCAATCGTACACGCATACATAGTTGAAAATTTGTAGGTTTTTTGACGTTCGAAAAATGAGTGTTCGTGCTAGAAACAGTGCTATGGTACAACAAATGAAGTAAAAGATTTTGGAACAATCACTAAGCGATACTTGCAACATAAGTAGTAAGTTCCACATGGATAGAAACTGTTAAATCAACAGTGTTAAACATCACTTATTAACTGCAAAAATGAACAGTGATCTCTAGTTGACGTACATTGTAGTCTTATGGAACTAAATTTAAGTTAAAACCAGTGAAGTAAACATTAACATCTAACATTAGGTACTACTTTGGACCTAAAAAACGGAGTAAAAGATTTAATAATGCTTGTGTCGTGATAAGTTTGCCAGTTCTAAAAGGTTAATCCAGTCAACACAAAAACACGATTTTCTGTTCCTCAAATAAAATTACGTTCAAAAAGTAAAAAACGATGTCAACAAACCTCTCAAGTATCCAAACAAAAATCCCTTTTTCTTGTTAGAACACCCAAAGATAAACACACTTCAAATGCAGGCGTAAATATACACTGAACAAAACATTCAAGATTCATTTTGTACGTTTCGTTTACTATATAGCAACGTATCGACGGAGAGGAATTAATAAACAAAAACGGAAAAAAGAGAACTGTTCTGAGCACCGCACGTGTACCCATTAGTCTCACTAATAATTTTCTTTAACATTTTTCATATCAATTATTACGTTTAATCAGAATGAAAAGAAAATCGTTGGATTTTTGTTGGATATTTTGTTGGATAGAGAAACATAAAATTAGCAACAACCTTCAACGCGGAAAAAAATATCGGTAGACTGGGTATGACGATATGATTAAATTGATAAAAACATTATTAGAGTGACAATAAATGTTAATAAATAAGTAGGTGAGATAGGGGACGATGATAACGTTCGTACAATTTAAAACAAAACAAAAATAATCAAATAAATTTACCTGTGGAACTTGAGTGGATTTACCGCTTCCCGTTTCTCCGACAAGCACTGAAACATTGTCAATTATTTCCGATTATTATACCGACTTCCGGACATAAATACTGCTATCGATTTTAGCATTTTACCTAGCGTTTGATAGTTCTCCAAACAATACAGTATTTGATCGCGATAATTTCGAATTGGCAGCCGCTCTCGTTGTGCTTGTATCGTTAGCGAATGATTCGAATTATACACAAAAGTTGTCACCTCATCCGAGCCGACACAATCTCGTTCCGACGCAAAGGAATCGTCATCTGCAACAAACACAAAATATCGTAAAATATAAAGTTGGAAATAAAAAATTTTGTTCGACGAATGTATATACATCGAACAATATTCTTTCAATGATTCCGTCTTAGCGACGATTACGATATATATGACGCGTTATAATACATAATATTGTATCCAGTTTTGGTAAAAATGTTTCGCTCTCGAAAGCTGTTAAATTCTATAAATAAATTACGTACAATCAAGAGCTACATCGACAATAACATTTATAAATAAAAAGGTGACTTTTTTTGGGGGGACGTTTGTTGAATTGGAATTGTTGCGTGCCCGTGTCCGAAAACAACACCATAATATCACAATATAGACATTATATTAAAAATCAATGCCTAACGGCTATAAATACATATATATACCGCGGGTGTACTGTGTTTTTTCAATACTCAATTTTCAAGCTTATATTTTATTACTACGCGACCCATTCCATTCAATCGATATTGTTTAGTAGTCACCCGTAATTACGGCACCTTATTTTATCATAATTTTTGTTGTTGTATAGTTGAAACCGATAATTTTCAAAATCAATTTAAAATTAAAATTTGTTTCCGAAAGATCGCACGTAACAATAAACCTATTGACTCCAATTAAAAGCTAGAATTGAAATTGTTTTCAATTATTTTGATTCGTTTTTTTTTTAGCCTTTTAAATGTATAATACTATGGATTATAGTGGTGAATATTTAAAGAATTTAGATTGACTGAACCGGGGCAATTTGGAATTTACATAATTTAGTCGTAAAATTCTAAGTTATCAATCGAAATAATGTTGAAATGGGGGAATAGTCAATCAACTTTGACACAATTAGAGCACACGACACTTTTGATTTATTACAGAAAATAACTTCTTTCCGAAAAGTACTTAAAAGGTCGACAGAAATTGTTGGCAATAATAAAGTTTTTCTTGTTAAGTTGTTCGTAATTTTTCTATTTTCACAAGTAATTAGTTTTCGTCACTAGTTTTGCTACACTGAGAAAAATAATGGACACAACATTAGTTTGTTCAGCTAAATACACTCACGGAAAAGTGGATTCCGACATATTTTCTGATTTTAGAGATGTTGTGGTATGAAATTGTTTATCTAAAAAAAATTCGTCTAACAAACGAAGATCTAGATTGTATATTTAAGTGTTTCGTTGTGGGTCGCTATAGGGCGCCAATCAAAAAATCCGAAAACACAATCTAGATTCACATTTGTTAAACAAAATTTTTTGTGAAAACAATTTCAATCCACAACTACTGCCAAATCAGAAAATTTGTCGAGAGATCGCTTCCGATTTTTTTGTCAGATTTCAGAATATTTCAGGTTGACCTGATCTGAATCATTTCATAAATGTTTCGAGTTCAGTTTGGGAGATTCAGTAGTAGATTAATTTAGATACAAACTTAAATTTCGAGATGACTTTTGTAGTTGCATTGCATTTAATAAACAAAAATTCATATTGATCGTCAGGGCCACATAGGATCTTCAAGAAACAACTAATTTTATATGCTAATAACAATGACAAAAATAAACAATGATCTCAGACTAGGCCTCTAATATACAGAGAAATTTCGATGCAGTACAAGACTTTGTACCAAACGCTAAGCGATACTGAAAACAATAGAATTAGCAGATTTCATCGTATCTCGATACTCTTGGCAAATGTTTAGCCTAAATTTGTGAGCAAAAATATTCGTTTTTTGATGATTTCTTTGAACCAAAATCTTTTTTTGAATTTTTGAATTTTTTTAAATTACAATTGCAAAATTTTAGGACATCCATAAACAAAAGATATCCGTAATTCAGTGTTGCCTACCTAGTCTTAAATCACTGATAGATACATATGAATTTCTAAGGCGTTAAATGAGTGATCGACCTCCTTTCAAAATGAGATGCTTTTCGAGTTATACCTCTGTCTGACAACACTGAATTGCGGTTGTCCTTTAAGGATTATTTCATTACTTTAAAGTGAACATCGATAAGTGTAATATTTGTGAGAATTGATAAGAAATGACGTTTGCCCGATGATTGTTTGTTGAAAGTTCACACGAAAAAGGTTACTATTCAACCAGTCCAGCTCGTTCATCACAGTTTGAATAAATAAATAAATTGAATACATACGAAAGACTGCCCTTCAATGTTCATCTGTTTATACATCTTTTATAGTATCACAATCTGGGTCGCAATATATGAAGACACCAAATTTGTAAAACATAAACAAAAATTGAAAACCTTCGCTGTAGTAACTATATTATAACGAGGTATAATGAAAATCACAAGCAACATCAGCATTATCAGGTTCATTCACTCTAAATTTTTATTGCATCACATTTTTTTTTTTTGAATAGGCAACACTGGACACGACTGTGTTTTTTTAAAGTAATTCTATCAAAACTAATATAAAACCACCGGAGGTTTGATATCATAGAAAATTTTGTAGTTCGTTTGTTTTAACATTTGGTTTATCTGCAGCCCATTGCAGTTCATTGCTTATTCTCCAAATTCTCGACTGAAAGTATCTTAAATGTGTCAGTAGAACTATGTAAAAAATTTACGATGAATATTGTAGAATTTATGTGTTCTAAAAATACTCAGATATTCACATGATATTCACATAATCTCGGAACACATGGTTAACAGAATAGATCCATGGTAATCGTTTAAGTAACACTGTGTCTATATCGTCTATATTCATTCATAGTACCAAAATAAACTGATGACGTTTTGAAGTCGAGAGGAGTTTTTCCCAAAGACTTATTCACAATCAAAAACGTTTCGAAATGAACACTAAAGAATTTTTTCAGAACTCACTGGCAACGTATGCAATCCCCATGAGAAACTAGAAATCAGACGGTTGTATTAATTTTCCAAAACTCACCAGGTTTTAGGAATTTTTCCTTTTGTAACGACAGCATAACGTTAGAAAACAAGTTTCCAAAACGCTTTATTTGTCGACAATTACCAATCCACCAAATACGGCATTTATTTGATGTACTGCTGTTCAAGGCCCTTCAATACACTATAAACACTTTTTTTTAAGTTGAATAAAATTGAACAATTTTGGAATGAATTCTTTAAGAAAACTGAATCGTTGCTTGACTCTTATAAATGCACAATCAATATTTCAAGTATGAATCAACAAAAGGAATTCGTGAACAGACGGCACATGATGTGTACAATTTTATTTATTTACGATTGTTTTTGTTTTTATAGAAATAAACTTATAATAATTGCGCCGAGAAACTTTTTTTTATTGAGGAAATTGAAGGAACACAAACACATGCACACGCCATGCATTCGATGTTAGAACTGTTTTGGAAAGAGGTTTTTGGATTCGAGGTGTCAATTTTGTTTTTCGCAATTAATGCGTTCACATTTTATCGAAATTTATTTTTGAATGTGGGGGAAAGCAAAGTTCTGAAAGAACCTTGGGGGAAAGAATGTATGGCGTAGAAACGTTTTATATTTTGTTATCAATCATAGTCGAAAATAATCAGATTGATTACGCTAATGAACATAATCCTCACCTTTTTTCACTTTTTTCAAGATAAAAAAATTTGTGGTATTTTTCTACATAAAGCATTAAATTTCTTCTTTCCATTTTATCAATACAGTGTGTGCGTCTAGGGAGATAAATGATTCTGCTAAAATTTTGTTTTTTTGTCTTTGTTGAGAAAAATGCTTCCAGGATAATTTGTTTCTTGCACTCCTCCTGGTAGTAAATCTAATTTGCATGCTACATGCGTCGAAAACCGTACTTTTCATGTTTCAAGCACTTCTTTTGACGCCCTCAGCATGTAATAGTTATTTCCTAAATAGTGTTGAAATATCTCGACTTGGTCGCTTATTTCCCACGTCGTTCAGGAAAAACGTTGTTCCTACCTTATGCTAAAAAAGCATATTTTAGATGCGTTAGATGCGTTAGGAAAATAACTATTTTAGCGAATGAGAGCTGGAAGCCTTTTAGCGTAAGTTAAAGTTTTCCTAAACGACGTTAGGAAACGTCCATTACATAACTCGGTATAAAAATGAAATAGTCATTTGTGTACCTGTTTTGGACGATTAATTTTAGGGAATTTAGCGGATTGTAGGTCGAACTTCTTAAATCAACCGTCCCAAACAGGTACACATGTTAATTTTCATGCAAAGGGCGAAAAATTTGAAAATTTGAAAAATTACCCTAATTTTCGGTCCCAAAGCATGAAACGTCTCGTTTTCATGTGTTTTGTTGATACCGGCTTCGCCTCAGATTATCAAAATTCACAGGAAAACTGTACTTTTCATCTTTATCCCTTGTCATGTAAATGACTATTTACTGATAGTATTTCCCTAGTAGTTGTATCTATCGCATCTGTAATTTCATTTCAATCAAAAATATTTCATTTACATAATGCTTGATTTCCACTTACCGAAAAAGTACTCCGTGTGAGAGCCGTGAGAGAGCTAGCTGTCAAGCAAAAATTGAAAAAAATTCAGTTTTGTCTCTCACACGGAGTACCTTTTTTTGGAAGTGGAAATCAACCCTTTAACCTTTTCTCTCCTATCCCATCTTATATAGCATCTCAATTTTCAGCAAAAGTCATGTCTAAAAGTACTTTGTTGAACGCGTGGAGTATTTTTATGGAGTATTGACTAGAACTGCGTTAAGTCAAGGTAATTTTCATTGGTTATCTTACGATCTTTTCAACTCTAACAAAAATTCTTGAAGGGCAAGACTCTTCTGAAAAGTGAGTGAAAGAAAATTGGTTGGGCAATTTTTTTTTGCTTTATTTAAAGATTGTGTGTGTACAGCTACACGAAAACGCAAATATAACTAAACGTCTAGATCTCCAATTTGTTTTCCATCGAGTTAATGGCAGCAATTTTTCGCATTTTCTGGAGATCGTTCAATAACAGGCTGATGATTTGCTTTGTCTTCGAGCAACTTTCTGGTTGTTCCATTATGTCCATTTTGTCGTCACGGCATTCAAGAGCTGTAAAACGAAACAATTTTATTTTTTAAATTAGTCTCCAATTGAAGCTTCTCAAGACAATGTTTATCCGTACCGATTATTTGTGCTTCGATGGTTTGCAGTCGTCCCATTACGAGATTTTGTTGCTTTTGAATGTGGTCCAACAAGAGTAGCTGACACTCCGATGGATTGATAGCCGCTTCTGGTTGTGGAATTTTTACCGCTACAGTTTCTTGAGTCTGTTCCACATTAACCCCTCCGCTGCTATTCAACAAACCAGCCAGAATGCTTTGATCGACAATCATCTTATCGTCACCGAATACATTTGGTTTTTCCTCCGTGAGCGCTGCTTCCTCTTCCTTCACTGGAACTGTTGCAGTTTTGTCTTCATTTGGATCAGATGTGTCCGCTGCAACCTCCATTGGCGTATTTAATTCCTCTTCTTTGACGGCGTCCTTCTTCACTTCCGTGTTACTGAATAATTCATTCAGCGCTTCATTCGTGACAAACTTAGATTTGTCGGATTGGGCTAACATTTCGATGCCAGTTAGTTCGGCGGTCGTTGGACATTTTTCCCATTTCTTTGACCACAAATACATTTTCGGGTGGTCCTTGTTTTCGGCAATGTTTATTTTCACATTGAGACTGTGCATGAATCGTTTCAGTTCGATCAAATTACCGGTCAATGTGTGACTTTGTTTCAACATGTCAAATCGTTCGGTATGCTTTGAGTTCGCTGGGTGGTAATTGGCTACAGGTAGCTTACCAGCTAGTAACCAATCTTGGTCGTGCGCATACTTCATCGATTCGCGGCCTCTTTGTGGATTTCGACAAATATAGCAGATGTACTTCTCCGGTACCTGACTTTCTTTTTCGATGCCGTTGCAAATGCCGTGTTGCCAGCACAAACATAATTCACATTGTATCATCAATCCATCCTCTTCGACGTAGGAACATAGACAGTTGATTATTTCCTCCTGACGCATTCGCACGATTTTGATTACTTCACCGTTCTCGTTGATGTACTTTGGATGTGGCGCGTTCATTTCGGGAACGTGTTGCCGATCGTGAGCAATTGTTTTGCTGCTTCCAATGTCAACTGGTTGCAGGAATTTCAATCGAGAACTTTTGGTGGGTGATAATTCGGAAACGCTGCTCAGTGGAACTCGTCCCTCGTTCGCATCGCCAAAATCTTTCACAATGGATGCCTTCGCTTCTTGAAGTGACTTCATGAATGCTTTTTTGATGTTTCGTCGTGCTTTTTGGCGATTCAACGGCTTTATCGGCCTTCGTTTTGTCGCCTTTGTCCTTGCGGTTGGCGTTTCACTTTTTTTCACAATCGCAACGTCTGCATCCAGTGGCATTGCTTCCGGTTTCTTTGGCGATCCGATACACTCTTGCGCATGAATGATTTGTTCTACGTTTTTCTCGTTGCTGAGGCTCTGGTGCAAAATGTTAGCAATTTCTTGCGATTGAGCGATCGGCTCAGCCACCGGTTTGTCTACCTCGTCACTATGTGCAGAAATATTGGCAGCTTTTTCGCTGAAATTCGGCGATCTGGGTTCCGCTTTCACTTGAGTGGATGGTGACATCGATTTACGTTGCAGTTTTGAACTCAAATCAGACTGGTACACCTTCTCAAAGAACTGTGAATTTGGTATTTGATTTTTGGGTACCGCTTCGTCGATCGGCATACCAACCGTTCGTTGATAGGCTAAGTCCGACATATTGGGACAGACTCCCAATAATTTGGCGAGATCTAAGTGATAGTGTTTGACGTGAATTTGCAGATGGTTCTCCTTGCGAAAGTTTTTGTTGCAGGTCGCCTCCGGACAATGGAACAAATTGTCAATCAATTGAACTTTCAGTGCACCAACGTAAACATAACCTGGATCAGTAGGTGGAAGTGGAGGTGGTGGTGGATGTGGTTGTAGTAACGGAATTGACTGTGGAGTTGATGGTATTGCGCTGGCGTTCAACGAGCCTATAGAGCTCAATGGTGTGCTGGGTAGAGTTGATGATAAGAACGAACTTTCTTTCGACGAAAATCCCTGGAACGCATCGTCACTTGTGTTCAATAATAGCGGAGTGATCGATGATGCTGCTGTGGCAGCAGTTGATGCAGCCAGCAATTGCTTATTTTTCAATTCTTCTTTGTATTCATCGGTAAAGACGAACAGTCCGATGTCTTTGGCACGCCGTTTGTGAATGCTGAAGTCATAGATATCTGGATTGTACACCTCACCCTTTTCCTCCAAATACACTTTGACATCGTTCTTGGATCGGAAACGTTTTTTCGTTGGCCCGACCTACAAAGAAAGTGTTTTGAAATTATTGGTCCTAACACTGTGTGCCTGTTAAACAAACGTACCAACACAACATCCCATTTTCCAGAGACACTAGACCTTTGGTACAAATGCTTCGTCCAACCAGCCGGAAGACGCCAATCTTCAACCAATACAGTTGGGCGTTTGTGACCATCGGGCCCATCCAAATAACCTTCAGCTCCAATAGGGATTTCATTGACCCAATTGCAACACCACTCACCATCTTTCGGTACCGGTAGCAGATTCAATTTTGCCAAATCGAATTTCGGAATCGGTAGATGCGGATTGGATTTGCGACCAGATTTGTCTGATTTGGGCGTTTTGGGCTCGGGAACTTTCACTTTGGATATATGACCGGCACGAACCACTTTGACGAAACCGTCATCGAACAGAACTTCGTATGTGTCTGTGAACGTAAAATTGTTAAATTTATTGCCAACGAAACAATGCAAGCACAGCGGGGAACTTACTGTTTTCAAGGACCTTCTGTATGGTGGCTGGGAACTTTCGTGAATCTGTCCATCGAGCCAAACATTTTTCGCCGGGAACGTACGATGCAATAGGTTTCTTGACTACTTGTCTCAGACGGCTGCTATTCATCGGAATCCATTCGGTAGCCGTACTGGAACAGAAAAAACAGACTCGAAGTTCATTTCAAGGTTCCTCTCTTTATTTATGGTTCACTTACGCTGGTGCTTTCGACTTCGAGTTTTTCTCGAAATTAATCAGAACCTCCTTCTCATCGCCGTCCACTTCGACGACTTTTGCCGTGTGCCATGCTCCATTGAAATCTTGTGCCTCGATACGTGCACCCGGTGAAAACTTTGAAAACGGATCAAACGATGCTGTGGCGATAGGTTCGTTGGATAATTTCTTCGAATCCAAGGAAACTCGAATGGCTTTCTTTTTCGGTTCACTTGTGCCGGGTTCATCGACACTAGCCGATCGCTTACCCGGCGACTTTACACCAATCGTTGCTTTCATTTCCGATTTAATTTTTACAATTTCATCGACCAACTGCTGATTGACCAACGGCAACGGCTCTGCGGGCTTATCATCGGCAATGACCATAGGCTCTCCACTTTCGATGACACTATGCGGTGTTGGTTCAACGTATGGAAGTGTACCCCATGGAAATATGGTCGGCACGGCTCCTTGTTTCAATAAATATTTATTGTTTTTGAGCGGTTGAAAATCTGCACGGCGAAAGTGTCGAGAGCACACCAAAATGCTTTTCGTTATATTCTTTGTGTCGGGCAGATTGCAGTTTGTTAACCAAAACTGACGGGCAATTGGATTCAGCGGAAATGTGTGAAAAGTAACACCGCGATGCTGCTGTCGTCCTGATACGGATGGACATCCTTTAATTGTGCAACGACGTGGTGCCATTAGCAAATTATTTCCGTGATAATGTGATCTATATTTTGATAAATTCTCTAGTCTTTTATTAAAGGTTTTTCTGATAAAACTGACGCAATAACATGAAACTGACGATGGCGACCTTTTTCTTTTTTTATTCTTTTTGACAATCAATGACGCCTCTCTTTCGAATTTCGAACATTATTTTTTCTTTAAAAACGTAATGGATAAACTTTAGTGTTCACATAGCCTGAGGCGAGAATAAAAGAAAAGTGAACATCATCAAAATATTCAACAAATGTAATAGTAATTTATGCAACTAGTTGCGAAAAGTGGTAGTTTTTGTCACTAGATGTGATGTTATTGAACGAGCGAAGCGAGCATACAACGTTTTCTGCAACAAGCAGCGAAAAATGAACTTTTGAAATGCAAAACATAACTCTACCCCTTTAACATACATTCTACTGTATCAACGAAATATTGTATGAACGATCAAGTAGACTGCATTTATGTATACGCTTCAAAAAATGGTTCACTGCGATTATTTATCTCAATAGCCGAATGGTAACAAGGCTGTATACTTTGGGGAGGTCATGCAGACCGCCATTTTATTAGATACGCGGGAACACACCACTTCTGATGACTTTAAATATACAAAAAATTCACCACATCATCAAGACGACGAGAATCATCAGAGTAGGTGAATTTTTGTATGAAATCGGCCATTTTATCATCAACTGTGGTGTGTAACCCGCGTATCTGTATTTGCGTGACCTCCCCAAGTATACAGCCTTGGAATGGTTAGAGGTGTTGCTCGATAAGCATTGGGTTTCGGTGTCGGTGGTTCGAAATTTGGTCAGGGCAGAATTTTTATTTACGGTTAATGGTTCAGAAGGAGTGGTGAAAAGTAAATCCATTTCATCACTAGTGATGAAAAGCATATACGAAAATCCATTTCACAACTAGTGGTGAAAAGTAAAACATAGAAAACCAGAGAAAAAAAGACCCTTCGATCGCCACCCAAATCACGCATGAAAAAGTTCAGTTTTCGCAGCGAAGTGCATAAATGAATTTTTAAGAGTCGTTCGTCACTTCACTAAACAAAAAACAATGAAAACAGAGATCATAGACTTTTATGACGGGAGAGAAGAAATTGAAATTCAGACCACTTACTTAACCTGGGCTTGCGGTATGCGTCAAAAATCGTAGATGCTATTGACAGGCCATTTCACCTGCAAATAGTCTTTATAAAAGGAAAAATGCTATTATTGAAAGGCGCCTGCTAATAATGTGAAAATATAGTGACATGTCCTGCAAAGTAAGTTATAATGTTAACTGGTCGTCGATCTTCTCGCTCTACTGATAACAGTCCGTACGTAAAGTTTTTTTAAACTGAGTGACTGCGAAACAAGCTTAAGCGTTTTTATTAACGAAAGGAACATATCAATTTGTTACATTTAAACAAAAAACAAAGTGATAGTTCAAGGAATAATAATATAAGATTATGCACTTCTTACCAAAGTTGTTATCGAGACGTGTGGGCATTGGTGGTTGAGCCGAAGGCGAGAACTGTAGTGACCACACGTCAAGATAACAATTTTGGAAAGAGGTGTATACACTTTTTTATCTGCCGAGAACGTATATAAATACCGAGAAAAAATTATTATTGTTCTAGGGCATAGAATCTAGGCAGATAAAAATGTTTCCTCAAACAGGAGAATAAGAGTAGAGAAAATAAAAATTTTCTAACCTGAATAGTTAAGAAAATAAGGTTATTCACGCTGCACCCATGAAATAGCTATTTGTTCTACGAGGAAAAAAAAAGTTGGAAAGTGCATTTCCATGGTGTTGTTTGTGACCAGAACACAAAGTTTTCAACAGTAACCGCTTTCGAAGTTTCAGCGGAGGTAAGAAAATGACTGTTTTCTCGCCTGCGTTATGAAAGATAATTATATTACTTTTCATGTGTCGGGGCCGAAAATGAGGGAGTTTCGAGATTTTTCTCGGGTTTTCGACCCCTTACATGAAAATTTTTTTGAGTATCTGTTTTGGACGATTGATTTTAGGCACTTTCGCATGTAGCCCTCACTTCGTTCGGGCTACAACTCGCGAAATTGCCTAAAAACAATCGTCCAAAACAGATACACAAATAACTATTGTAAATGATATCGTTCAGTTTTACGAAATTTTATAAAGTATCTAAATAACAGGAGATGTGTAAAAACCATCTTCCAGAAAAATGTCGACCATTTGATTATTATATTCGGCATCATCATTTTCTTTATTAAATTTGTATTTGTTAAGAAGCAATAAATCCTGCCTTCACATGTAGTTTTGACAAAAAAAAACCTTAATGATACAAAATCTCACATTGAACCATTTTGGGAATCAGAGTAATTTACATACAGACTAGATCATTGTTGAGACAAGTTTAATTATGTAAATGGCACATTTCCTTTTGCCATTAATTAAGTTTAATAATATAAGGAGGCTTTGAAATTGAAAAGACGTACAATTTTTGCTCTGCCTAAAAATTTAAGAAGAATTCAGTTTTTGTTTGGATAAAAACAAAAATAAATAATTTGTAAGGCTGGAAATTGGACAAAATAACACAGCGCCCGTATTTTCATAAAAATATTTGATTACAATTATCTAATTTTGGTGGAATCATGGGCCAAACTTCAAGTGGTCAACCACAACTTTCAGATTGCATTTGTTTATGTTTGGTGGATGAAAATGATGAAAACATTGAAAACTGGATTTTCTGTGCAGGATGCGGAAAATGGTATCACCGTAAATGTAATTTAGTTAATGATGATGGTGCCAATTCATTGGTTAATGGTAATGATTGGTATTGTCCGGTTGCTAAGTGTCAGAAAGTGTTTTCTTCGCTGAATAAGGATGTTGATGTTGGTCGACCGGTTCGAGGTCGGTTAGATAGAAAGTGTAAGGGGAAAGTTGCAGTCTCTGCTTTAGATTTTTCTTCTGAAGAAGTTGTTTCTGATAGGGTAGTTTGTAGTGCTTGTGGTTTCTTAGCTAAGAATGCTCGTGGTCTGAAAGTGCATATGGCTAGACATAAGGGCGTTAGTGATGTTGTTAATCCGTCAGTAGGTGTTGACGGTTTTTCGGGTTCGTCGGGAAAAGTAGGTTCATCAGAGTGTTTGGAAGACTTTGGAGTTCTTCTTAATAGGTGTAGGCTCTCAGTTCCTTTGACGAGAATTATTCAGAAATCTGTAAGGATTGTGGTTTGTCAAGAGTTAGCTGCGGTGGTTGAAAGGTTAGTGAAGAGAAATGATGTAGAATCATGGATGAGGTTGCTTGCTTTCCCTTATATTGTTCTGAATAATAGGTCGAAGGGCAAAGGTGGTATTAATGTGATCAGGCATAATCTGGGTGTTTTTAGGAACTGTGTAGATGTTGTCAAGGCGTTGACGGATGTTTTGAATGACGCTAGTGTTCCATTTGTTGTTAGTAAGGTTGTTGATAGGGACAGTGTTGTTGTGAAGGTTGCGACTAGGAAGGTTGGTGAGGGAGATGTTAAAGGAGCTGTTAGAGTTTTGTGCTCGAGTGAGTCAGTAGCGCCTCAGTCAATAGAGACTGTGACTAAGTTAAAGGGCAAGCATCCGGATGATAATGGTGAGGTTTTTGAGGAGGTAAAGTTAGATAGTAATTTGCAGGCTACTGATGTTAAGGATGTTTTGGGTGCTATTAGAAGCTTCCCGTTGAGTTCTTCAGGGGGAATAGGTGGTTTGAGGCCCCGACATTTGAAGGATTTAGTTTCTTTTACTTGTGGTGATTTTGGGAATCGGTTGTTGAAGGCAATAGCTTCTTTGACGGATGTTATTAAGCGTGGGAAGGTTCAACAGGACGTGTGTAAGATATTTTTCGGGGCTTCGTTGACTGCCCTTATGAAAGGTGAAGACGATGTTAGGCCAATTGCAGTAGGGATAGTTTGGAGACGTTTGGCAGGAAAGGTGGCTTGTTGTAATGTCAGAGATAGTTTAGTTAAGAAGTTAAAGCCTGTTCAGTTTGGGTTTGGTGTTCCGGGAGGTGCAGAAGCGTTGGTTCATGCAGTTCGTCGGTTTTGTACAGTTCAGCATGACAAGCCGATGGCCTTGGTTAAGTTCGATTTCGGTAATGCTTTCAATATGTTGTTTAGGAAGTTCATGCTAGGTGAGGTTAGAGACGTTTGTCCTGAGTTGTTGGCTTTAATGCAACAGTCTTATAGACATTTTTCTAATCTTTATTTTCTTGATGAAACTCTGCTTTCAAGAAGAGGGTTTCAACAAGGAGATCCTTTGGGACCTCCCGGTTTCTGCATAGGTATTATGAAGATGACGCATTCATTAGATGCAAGGTTGAATGGTTGGTATTTAGATGATGGTAGTATTGGTGACGTGCTTTCTGTAGTATTGGGGGATATTAGGAAGATTTTAGAATTTTGTGATTTGTCAGGGTTGCCTTTGAATGCTAAGAAGTGTGAAGTCTTTTTTGTGAGTGCTAGTGAAGGTGAAGCGGCTCATATGTACTCTGAGATTTCGTCATTGTTACCAGGGATTAAGCGGGTTGATGAGTCTTCGTTGGAGATGTTGGGCTCGCCTGTTTTTGAGTTAGGTTTAGAAAGGATGTTTTCAGCAAAAGTTGAATCTATCAAGTTGATGTGTGATCGTTTAACTTTGATGGATGTTCATCCTGCTTTGTGTGTTTTTAGGAAGTCTCTCGGTAGTTCTAGGTTTAATTATTTGTTGCGTTCTTCGAAGGCGTTTTTGTTAGGTGATCGCTTGAGAGCTGTTGACGAGATTTTCCGTTCAACTCTCGAAGCCATTGCGAATGTGAAGATGTCTGATTTTTCTTGGGACCAGGCTTCTCTTCCTTTAAGCTTTGGAGGTATAGGTGTTAGGAAAGTTGAGGATATTGCGATGCCAGCTTATCTGTCGTCTGTTTATTCTACTTTAGAACTGTCGAGTGAGATATTGAGAAAGTTTAGTTTTCAGGTAATCGAAACTAGTGTTTTGGAATTAATTGAGGAAATACCTCGAGATTTTGTTCCAGAAGGTGACGAGAAGAAGAAGAAGCAAAAGAATTGGGATCTGCCGATGATTAAGAGTAAATTCGATGAGATGTTTGACTCCAGCGAACCTGTTGCTCGTGCAAGACTACTTGCATCATCAACCAAAGAATCTTCAAAGTGGTTGCAAGTAGTTCCATCGAGCCAATTGGGTTTGCTATTGGATAACAACTCTGCTAGAATTGCTGTTGGTCTTCGTTTAGGTTCTGGTTTATGCGAGGAACATAAGTGTGTTTGTGGTGGAATGGTTCAAAAGGATGGCTTACACGGCTTATCATGCAAAATGAAAATTAAAAAAATTGCTGCGCATGATGAAGTCAACAAAGTTTTTTCTCATGCATTTTCTTCAGCAGGATTTCCAACCATGTTACAACCGCCAGGTATGTCTAGAGATGATGGTAAAAGACCTGATGGAATGACACTGATTCCATGGAGTCATGGTAAATCTCTTATTTGGGATGTAACCATAAGAGATACATTGGCGCCTTCATACATTAATGAATCTAGCAAGAAACAGCGGTCGATTGCGGACAACGCAGAAAGATTTAAACACAATCATTATAAGCGTTTAAAAGAAAATTATTTGTTTACTCCTCTAGCTTTCGAGACTTTAGGCTGTATGGGACCTGAAACAAAGAAATTCATTGAGAAATTAGGAAAAATTATAAAGGCCACTTCAGGGGAACCGCGATCAATGGATTATTTATTGCAGAAAATTTCAATTGCGATACAAAGAGGCAACGCTGCGTGTATTTTGGGGACTTTGGGAACGGATAGAGTAGATGATTTTTATGTTTTGTAACCTTTGATTTTTGAAAAGATCGTTTTTTTACGGGCTGCGTCATTGTGAGCAGCCTTTTTTTCGCATATTTAAATAAACAAAATAAAAGTTTAATAACGATTTTTTTTTTTATTTACATAAAAATCAGTATGATTAATTTTAGTGACCAGATTTTGCTTACCATCGATTTCACTTTTCACAATCAGTCTCCGGAATCGTTTCATCCTCTTTAACGACTTTTAAAACATCCAACTCTTTTCCTATGGCAACGAAAGTATTGCTTTTCGTCACTGAGCTGGGAGAAATTTTTTTTTTTTCATACTTTTGTTTTCCCTGGAGTCGAAAGTGGCGAATTACATCACTAGGAAAAACAACATGTAAAATCCGTTACAAAACTCGGGATAAAAATGAAAATTCAAGTTTTCGTGCGATTGTTGACCTCGGATCAAAACCTTTAAAACGAAAAGGTTTCGGAAAACTGAACTTTTCAACTTTTTATCCCTTGTCAGAAATTTTTGCCCAAGGCATAAACAGCTAATAGTCATTTGTGTACCTGTTTTGGACGATTGATTTTAGGCAATTTCGCGGATTGTAGGCCGAACGAAGTGAGGCTTACAAGCGAAAGTGCCTTAAATCAACCGTCCCAAACAGGTGCACATGTGAGTTTTCATGCAGAGGGCCGGAAACCCGAGAAAATTCGAAAAATTGCCCTCATTTTCGGCCCCGAAGCATGAAAAACCAATTCATGCCTGCCGTTTGCTACTTATAATTCTGTCGTCGTCTATACTAGTAGAGGTCCTTGTAGAACAAAAGTCATAAAAATAGTTCACTTTATAGTAGAATGGTGAGCTTTGGACCAGTGATTGATATTGGTAGCCTGAGTCCAAAAAGATTAACACCCCTCAAAAAACCCCACCCCACACCCCAACACCCCTCACCAAAGATTTTAGTGTAAGGGTCACTTCAATGAATTATTGTGAAGCGCCTGTCAATGCTAGACTGTCGATATGGGGCTTAAACGAAAGGTAAAGGTTCATACTTTTTTTATATGACCAAACGTTTTTCAATTTTCCATTTTCCACAACAATTTTCCGAGTTTTCCATGAAAATCTATGAAATCTCAAATATAAAGGGTGGTGAATAAGTTAAAAAAGTTTTTGTGCATACTTCCTTCTGCAATATGGTTCTTCAATGACTTCTTCGCTAATTTGACGAAAAAAAATTAAATAATGTGTCATAGACTTGGAGATAAGCTCAGTTTTCCACCGCCGGAAAATTTCATTGAAATACTTTTTTACATATAACTGATGAAATATGCGAGCTGTGTCATTGAATTTGCGAGATTATCATAGGATAGTTTATTGAACTCTAGGAGAAGCCAATACACCATTAACCTCAAGTCACCCACCTCCCACTCTCCTATTATTGAACAAATTGTAGAAAAATTTTAAAATAGAAAGCAGACTATTTTTGAACTTACAAATTTACGCTGTAAATGTTTGGGATATTGCCTGCAATACCTTTTTCAAGTGGACAGTGGAAATAATTAAGAGTAAGTATGTAAGATACTACATTTTCAAATGAATATTTGATTACACTGCAAAAATGCTGCAGTGGCAGTTTCTGTCTAGGCCGATGCAATTCGACACCGTTGCATGCATGTTGTGTGGCTGTTCGACACCGGATGCGAATAGCCAAGCAACACAGTGCATGCTATTTGACACCGGTGACGAATAACCAGACAACACAGTGAATGCTATTTGCATCTGGTGTCGATTAGCCACGTAACACAGTAGATGCTAATTGACACAGCTGATGCTATTCGACACCAACCTTTGAGACGCAGAAATAAATACCACATTATCTGGTTTAATTATTTTGATATCTTTTGTAAATGAAGCTTCTGGTAGCACTACTGCAATTTAGTGGCGGTGAGCCTAGCTCCCTTTCTATTCTCTTCAAGAATTAGGAAGTGTTTGCGTCTAAAAGATTCATATGTCGAGAGCTCACGTTTAATTTTTAAGTTTTTTAATTATAAGTATTAATAACATCCTCTTTATTTTATTTACAACTGACGTATTGGAACATTACCATTGAGAAGCTCGTTACTATCTGATTTGCTCTACAATCAAAAATACTCGTCTGATACCCATCGTAATAAAAGTATCTACATTTTCATAACAAAATACGTTAGATTATCTTGATTCTGGACACTCTGTCACTCTCTCGCCAGTGGCTTTTGTGCCAGGCTTCGGCTGTTATGTTGGTTCAATGCAGAGAAACGTTACGTTCGGACAGGCTAGTTTTTGAAATATAAGACTGGACTAAATGTTACAGGCTGTGTCAATTTCAATGATAGGGACAATCTTGTCTTACCAGCTATCAATAGTGAAGACCTATGCCGTCAGCCATCGCCTTGCTTAGGACTGCGAGGTATGCTTTTAAGGTCCTATAGATTAGCTAGTCATAGTATGACTGTCATACGTACCCATTTGCTCGCCTGGAGTAAGGCAATGGTTTTAGTTTGAGATGAGCTGTGGGTACTAGTGGTACACCAGATGTTTGGAGATGCGAGTAGATTATTTTGTTCATAGAAAGTTTGATGGAATCATCTCCATGGTTGGTTTTGTTTATTGGTCTGATGCGGCAAAATTTAAAAGAAAGTTGATTGTTCTACTTCGCTATAATCATCTCCAAGCATCTACCATTTTCAAAAGCAGTTAAGTCCACTGCCCATATAGACCGTGAGACAGAAAGGGACAACTATATTTCCTCTACCTACGTTAGAAGAGTTAAGAGAATGGTGGACTTTACTGCTTTTGATAAAACACTCTTCCTATAATCTCACTATCTAATGTCCAACGGATTCAAGATTTTTAGGATGACAGGGTAGTACAAAAGATCACAAGATCTGTGTGCATCGATCAAAAATGATTGGTAAATCTAACATATTGACTCATAAATGATATCAAAATAATTAAACCACATAATGTGGAATGTGAGTGATAATTGCTGAATGTGGGACATTTAAATCATTTTTACTACGTAGACAGAAACTGCCTCTGGAGCATTTTTGCAGTGTAATCGCACAACAATATTTATTTGAAAATGTAGTATCTTACATACTTACTCTTAATTATTTCCACTGTCCACTTGAAAAAGGTATTGCAGGCAATATTCCAAACATTTACAGCGTAAATTTGTAAGTTCAAAAATAGTCTGCTTTCTATTTTAAAATTTTTCTACAATTTGTTCAATAATAGGAGAGTGGGAGGTGGGTGACTTGAGGTTAATGGTGTATTGACTTCTCCTAGAGTTCAATAAATGCGTCAATAAACTATCCTATGATAATCTCGCAAATTCAATGACACAGCTCGCATATCTCATCAGTTATATGTAAAAAAGTATTTCAATGAAATTTTCCGGCGGTGGAAAACTGAGCTTATCTCCAAGTCTATGACACATTATTTAATTTTTTTTCGTCAAATTAGCGAAGAAGTCTTTGGATAACCATATTGCAGAAGGAAGTGTGCACAAAAACTTTTTTAACTTATTCACCACCCTTTATATTTGAGATTTCATAGATTTTCATGGAAAGCTCGGAAAATTGATGTGGAAAATGAAAAATTGAAAAGCGTTTGGTCATATAAAAAAAGTATGAACCTTTACCTTTCGTTTAAGCCCCATATCGACAGTCTAGTATTGACAGGCGCATCACAATAATTCATTGAAGTGACCCTTACACTAAAATCTTTGGTGAGGGGTGTTGGGGTGTGGGGTGGGGTTTTTTGAGGGGTGTTAATCTTTTTGGACTCAGGCTACCAATATCAATCACTGGTCCAAAGCTCACCATTCTACTATAAAGTGAACTATTTTTATGCTAAGGACCTCTACTATACTGCAACTCTTTGCAAATGAAAATATATTTTGTCTCACCAACGTTACTACAAATCTAGTTATTTATCCATCGAAAAATGTAGAACCTGTCTATGCTGCACTACTATGCGTAGTGTACCAAACAAGTAAAACGCAGATTATAATGACGAAAGCCTAATAATTTCCCACAACAAATTTGGGTGCAGTTAATTGAGTCATTTTATTACCGTTGTTGTATTGTATCAACGGCACACACCAAATCAGATTAGACAACGTTTTTTGTCATTGTGATTCCAATATATGATTTACGGAGCATAGACTCAAGGTCACGCGAAGAAATCATTGAAGCGTTTAGCTCAATTACACCATCATGTTTTTTGTTAACTGTACACATTTTTCAAAATTCAAAGATGAGACACAACGACTTAAGGAAAAAAAAAGATCGGAAAAAATTGTTGCGAACAAAGGAAAATCTCATTGTTTTAATAGAACGAATAGTTACGTGGGCATTTTTAATTAATCAATTAATAGCACAACAAATAAACAAACAAAAACGAATATTTGCACAGACTAGTAAAACATAAAAGTGATGCATATATAGTTGGGTCAATTGAACGTTAATTTTCTGGAGTGTGTCACTGCCGAAAGTAGCCTTTATGGGAACACATTTGCGGTCTTTAAAACTCCTAATTATCCAAATACGACGGACGAAAAGTTTGCAAAACAGGAACATTTCGAATGTAGGCCGGCTGAACAGCTGGAACTGTCGGAAATGCTTTAACCGTTAAAATACCATCCGAAGATAGAGTGGACGAAACGTTTTTGATTTTAAAATCACTAGACAAATCGTAACGTCGTTCGAACTGTCGTTCCACGAAAGCGTTGATTTTCGGTCGCTTATCATGTTTCCCCTTTATGATAATTAGGTTGCCAATCACTTTCACGTTGATTTCGTACGCTCGAAAATTATGCACATCCAGTTGAACTTCGAACAGATTCTTGTTGATGACTACCGATCGTTCGATGCAATTGATTTCGTTCCAATATTTTCGCCAGTAGACATCCACCCAAGGTCGGACGTATCCGTTCGTTTCGCAAAGGGATCGATAAACAGACCATAAGAACGGGGTTGGCCATAAGTCACAGGGCATAATTTCGGTTCGCCGTTTAAAATCCAACCAATCTTCATTGTCATACAAAACCATTGACATCTTGGGATGTAATTTTTGTTTGTGAATTTTTCAACACTGAAAATTATTGCGCACACAAAATTTTATAGTTCAAGTCGATCGCGAAGGAAAACGCAGACTGTTCCGATCTGGGTAATCGATTAAAAACAGTTGTGCGAAATCGTTTCTAACTGATTATAGACTAAATGATTTTTGACCATGCCTCTTCGAATTTTACAATCAATATAAAGAATTATATAATTTATACAAATTAATGTTGAACGGAAGTTCGTATTTCATTACTACGCGCGACGTATTTTTTTCAGATATACAAGTAAATGCTTAGACAACCTTTTATTTAAATATGTTATGGTATATAATAAACAAATTAAATTCCTACACTACAGCCAGCGTCCGTTTATTCAATTTTTTATACAATGACATTTTTTCAGATTATTAGTTTTAATTCGTATCAAGTTCAAGGATAGTTTGGCCATTTCAACAACAAAGGGATCGCGATTATAATCCTTTATGTGCCTTCTTGTTGTTTAAAATATGGATTGTAGGGACCGACGAACACCAGTTATAGTAGATTATTGACATATGAGGGTAAGCATTGAGGCTTGCCGAACGATAAATTTTCATGTCAATTTCAAATAATGTGTCAGAACATAGCTCTGAACCAAGCACTAGAACAGATTTTCTGAATGATTTCCTGTCATTTGGCCCTTCATTTTTGAAAAATGCTACTGTGTTCCAATCAATTTATTTTTATATTAGAAATTTGGACTACCGCGTCGAGGAGGCCCCTCTTGAAAATTCTGTTCTAGTGGGTCAGAACCAATAGTCATTTGTGTCAATTACAATTTTCATGCTTTTCATCACGGCAGAGTAAAATAAACCAGGCAGGAGCGGTTCATTTTCGAAACGTCAAATAAAGGACCTAATACACTGGATGAAAATTAACTCAAACGAACACTGACATAAACTGAAAAGTTTTATTTGCAAAAAATATAGGGCTACTAGATTGTTCAGGTCTCTTGTCAAACGTCCACTCCTGCCTGGTTAACTTTACTCTGCCGTGTTTTCATGCAATTTTTTTTCTCGGGTTTTCGGCCCTTTGCATGAGAACTCACATGTGTACCTGCTTTGGACGATTGATTTTAGGCACTTTCGCTTGTAAGCCTCCACTCTGTTCGGCCTACAGCTCGCGAAATTGACTAAAATAAAATCAATCGTTCAATTCAGGTACACAAATTGAGTATTTCGTAGTCGTTGTAATGAAATAGTCATTTTCATGCTTCGGGCCGAAAATGAGCAATGAAAGTATAAACCGTTGACGTTTATTGAAAATGAGGGCAATTTTTGAATTTTTGATTTTTTCTGGAGTTTTCGGCCCTTTGCATGAAAACTCACATGTGTACCTGATTTGCACGATTGATTTTAGGCACTCGCGAAATTGCCTAAAATCAATCGTGCAAATCAGGTACACAAATGACTATTCTGTGACTGTATACTCAAAATCTGGTGTTTTTGCCACAGAGCAGAACTGGCGTTGTAATAACTTCTAGAATTCTTAAAGTTAACCGGAATCCAGCTCTAGCTCGTCGGAAAGTGTGGAGCTCTATAATTATTTCCGAAATTCTACTAAAGCACAGAAGACTTCTGTCAGAAGTGTGAAGCACCTGATTTACTCAGTTTGTGAAACTTTAAATCAACAAAATTTCTCGTTTGCTATGCTCGCGTTTTCAGCTAATTACATCAACTGATTCAATGAAAAAAGTTCCACTCGCTTCACTCGCGATACAAATATTCCAAGAATAAAACTTTGGTTTCACAACGTTCATTAGCTGCTATTATTTATAATTTTTCATCCATTAAAGCGTAGAAAGAAAAACATTCTTGCTCGCTTTGCTCGCGTTTTTAACCTTTAGCATCATTTAATCAGAAAGTACTGATAGTGCACCCTCTTTCTACACTGATAATGTACCCTCTTTCTACACTGATAGTGTACCATCTTTCTACACTGATAGTGTACCTTGTACAGCCAGTCCGGCCCTGGGTTACACTGTAACGTAAGAATTAAAAAAAGAAGAACTTTACGCTATTTCCCCTTAACGTCCACAATCTATAATGCCAAAAATCAAAAAGTTTGTGCAGTAGAATCAGTAGGCTACCCCAAGTAGCATTTCAGAAAAAATAACTTATTCGTTAGAATAACGTTGTAGCAACGTTGTCACAACGGTTTTGCAACCGTTGTTGCCCGGTTATAATTTAACCTAGGTCAATTAACCGTTGGATAACAGTTAAACAACGAAAAAGTTAAAAATTTAAGGTAGAGCAACTATAATTTTTAACTTTTTCGTTGTTTAACGGTTATCCAACGGTTAATTGACGTAGGTTAAACTATAACCGGGCAACAACGGTTGCACAACCGTTGTGGCAACGTTGCTACAACGTTATTTTAACGAATAAGTTATTTTTTCTGAAATGCTACTTGGGACCCTTCGAGGTAATGGTAATGTGTGTAAAAAACCAAATAAAAAAACCCCAAAAACCGTTGTTTTTTAGTATGTTACGTCACTCTTTGTAAATATTTGTTTAGGCAAGTTTGAGATCTGCGGAACGAGCCGAAGGCGAGTGGTGTAATCTCACTGTAAATACAAGCAGTGGCATAACACATTTTACATGTTTGAGGACGGTAAGTGCATTTTCCCTGTCACAAGCAGTGATGTAAAGTGCACTTTACCGTGCATAAGCATATATACTTGGATAAATTGCATTGAAGGATCACAGTTAAACAATTTCACAGACGTGTGTGCAAGATTATAGCCGATTTCATACCAATGACAGATTGTGACCGCAAAAGCTGCAGACCAAACTGTGACTTTACAAGCTTTGATCAACCTTTTATTTATTTATTTATTTAACCTTATCCGATTGTTACTAAACTGAAATTCGACTTCCTACCAAAAAATGAATGTACCAAATAATGATGCTGATGCTATTCCATTAGAAATCGAGCCACGAATGGAATGGTTTGTAAACAATAATCGTTTTGCAGATGTATCATTCATTGTTGGTGAACAGAAAGAAATGGTTTATGCTCACAAAATTATAATCGCTTCAGGTCAGTGGGAATCGTCTTCCTTGCGATGGCCTCTGGTAAACAATTTTTTTGCAACAAATCCTCATGCTTATACATTCAACAGGTAGTCCAGTTTTCGAGCAAATGTTTTTTGCGAATCATAACCTTCAAATGACTGGATCGAAGCCTATTGAAATACCGGATTTAACAGCAACCGGATTCATTAATATGTTGAAGTAAGTAACATCAAAATGGATTGTTGTGGTCCTGAAATATTGTACACCGTCGATACAGTGATTCGGCTTAAATTGTCCAAGGAACAAACATTTACAAATTTCGACGTCCACACAGGTACATTTACACTAACGTATTGAAAGAATTGGATTTGTCAGAGCTGTTTGAGACTTTTATGGCCGGTGATAAGTACCAAGTGTACAACATGAACGACACAATACTCTCGTTTATCAAGAACGCTCTGAATACATCCAATTGTTGCATCATTTACGATCAATTGATGCAATTTCCAAGTGACTATGTGTGCGTGCCTCTTGATCAAGTGAAAACTTTAATTCGTTACAATAGTGTATTGGCATTCAAGAACAGGCACTTCGTCGATATCAGCGAGGCCACCCTAGTGGATTTGTTGAGCATGGACGCTCTGACCATAAATGAAATCGATGTGTTAAAATCGTGTGCTCTGTGGGTTGCCGAAGAGACTGAAAGACAGAATTCACAATCAAATGTAACGAACAAGCGGAAGGTTTTCGAGCCTATCAAGAATTTGATCAGATTTTCTAAAATAACATTCGATCAGTTGAGAAAGTTTAATCCAATCAAGGATCTGTTGTCCAATGATGAGCTTAGCTCACTGCTCTTATATCTCTTGAACATAACGAACTTTACAATTGAGTGCCATACTGCAAGAGAAAAACTAGAGTTGAAAAGTGCTTTTTGTAAGAAACATTCGGCCAAGGACTATTACCCGTCGAAACAATGTTTATCGGAGCTCAGTGTAGTATTCAAATCAAGGGGTAGTATATTCGTTACACATGTTTACACTTTTCTTCCGAAGAGCGTTGAAGATTTGGAGTTTTCAATCATGTTAAATGAACTAAATGTAAAACTGAATTATGAAAAATTATTATCGGAGGACGACAATTGCTGGTACTTCCGGTTTATTGATTTCGTTGAAATTAACATGACAAAAACCTACACATTTGTTTTTAATTTTGAAATCACTTGGATTCCCTTTAGTAGTTTAAGTCGTGATATCGCAATGTTCGTAGATGGTACCTTATTGAAATGTAACCTCTCCAGATTAACAAATAACAGTCATCATTGTTTAAAAAAAATCGATTTCTATCAAACTTCTTAATTCTCTTTTTGAGAGACTCTTTTTGTTTAATTCAATTCATTCGCATTCCATTTAAGTTTTTACGCAATTTTAGGAATATTTTTTATCTTAATTCTTCGCAACGATTTTTATTTTTAAATATAATGATAAGGCCTTAAGGACGTAATGACAAGCAGAAACAAAATTTAAATCGTTTCATTGTCGTGTGTATAAATGTTTTTAATAAAGAATTGCTTGTTCAAAACTATATCCCGGTGCGTTTTTCTTCAAGAGGAATTGTGAAAATTAAAGCAAAGAGCAAACGAACGCAAAACGAAATAACGCCAAAGAAAAGCCTCTGAAGACATTCTAGAATTTTGAGACGATTGAGAGGGGGTGGGTAACCACTGGCGAAAAATTCTAATTTCACTAAAAACAAGGCATCAGAACAGTCGGAGCGTTTGCTGCGACTTAGCCCCGTACGACCCGTAATCCTATTTCGTCCGTAACCATAATACGTAATACGCCCGGAACCCTAATTCGTCTACAACCCTCTAATGCGTCTGTTACCAAAATGCAAGTCAAGTTGGGCATGGTCAAATTTACTGAAAGTGTTCATTTTTAAAATTGCGCATAGCGCAATTACGAAAGCCCGTACGAAGTACCTCTCAAATAAAACCAACTATTTACGACATTATTTTAGAAACCCAAAATTTTTTGCCAACTTTCCATTGGGTATTCAATTACCTCTCAAATGAAACAAAAACTAGCAAAATCGGATGAGATTTACTCGATTTATGTGCAAAAAACACTTAGGGCCGAGTAGCTGACTTAGTCCAAGGGCCCAAATTTGAAACTTTTTTCGCCACGTTCTTTTCGGTATTCAATTACCTTCCATAAAAAACTAAATCTAGCAAAATCGGATGAGATTTACTCGATTTATGTGCAAAAAACACTTAGGGCTGAGTAGTGGCCTTAGTCCAAGGGCCCAAATTTTAAACTTTTTTTTGCCATCATTCTATTCGGCATTCAATTATCTCTCAAATGAAACAAAAACTAGCAAAATCGGATGAGATTTACTCGATTTATGTGCAAAAAACACTTAGGGCCGAGTAGCGGCCTTAGTCCAAGGGCCCAAATTTAAAACTTTTTTTGCCATCATTCTATTCGGCATTCAATTGTCTCTCAAATGAAACAAAAACTAGCAAAATCGAATGAGATTTACTCGATTTATGTGCAAAAAACAATTAGGGCCGAGTAACGACCTTTGAGCCCTCCCAACAAGCCCGCGTTGCATCTTACCCAAAAACAATGTTCAGCAACTTTGTTCTACTCGTTAATACCTTTCATTTGATATATCACAAGCAGCTATTGCGTGCGTATTTCGGTAGATATCGTCGAAAGACTGAAAAACACCTATAGGGCCCTAGCTCTGGAAGGGCCGACCCTATCATGCCCATTTTCGAACTTGACCTTACTTTTGTCGATACCAATCGGGGAAAAAAAGAATTTTGAAAAAATGTTGTGATTTGATCAAGCTAGAGGGGTCACGGACGGACGGACGGACGGACATTTTTTTTATTGCGGATTCGTCATCTATGAACATAACCAAATGCTTTGCCCTTACTGTCTGCTTCCAATTCGACGTGTTACAAACGGCATATTAATCTTATAAGCCCCCAGTACTTCGTACGGGGCTAAAAATCCACCGGTACTTACCCAAAATTTTAGCCTACCATTGCGTGTCTCGTTGTTGAAACTCCCATAGTATGTCGATCGAAGTTTGCGGTTTAAAGGGCAACACGATCGAATTAAAGTCCTTTATTTCTCAGCCGAGAAATCCCAAAAAATCACAGGTTAAATGCTAGCTGGTAGCTAGCGATGTTGAAGACTCAACATTTGGCGCCTTGTGGTGACTTTTGGGGTGGAAGAAATTGGAAAACCGTTGCTGTGTTTTTTGTCATTGGGACATACAAATCGGTTAATAGAACGGCAATGGTATTTGGTCAATGTCGAATGTTTGTGTAGGAAACAAAAACCGTCAATGGGATGAAAAGATGGAATTCAACAATGGTACAAACGTCGTCAAGGGGACGCACAAGAAGCCGTCAATGGGACGAAAAAACGAAAGTCGTCGATGGGACGCAAACAGAAAGTCATCAAAGGGACGCAAACCGAAAGTCGTTTAATGGGACGCAAACCGAAATTCGTCAATGGAAGGCAATCAAGAGACCGTCAATGGGACGTAGAGAAATCGTCATTGGGGCGAACAAACGTTTATGGTCAATGGGAGACAAAGTCAAATAGTCATTGGGACAGCCGTCAATGGGAGGCACAATCAGTCGTCAATGGGACGAAGAAAGGCGTTTGTCAATGGAACGAAAAAAGGCGTCTCTCAATGGGACGAAAAAGGCAGTCGTCAATGGCGAAAAGGGCGCTCGTCAATGGGACAACAATGGTCAATGGGACAAATAGCAACTCGTCAATGTGAGGAGCTTATTCTTCAGTAAATAAGTTATTTTAAACGGTAGGAGCAAGGAGCAAAAATTGTTGAAATTATTTCGGGAAAATAATTCGTGGGATGATGTTGAAACTCCGATAGTATGTCGATCGCAGTTTGCGGTTTAAATAAAACCGATCGATTACTAGTAGTAAGAAATTATGTCAGAAAAAAAAGATAACGTTGAAAGGGCAACACGCCCGAATTGAAGTCTTTTATTTCTCAGCCGAGCAACCCCAAAAAACCACAGGTTAAAAGCTAGCTGGTAGCTAGCGATGTTGAAGACTCAACACTCTAAATCTATTTTCTTTTGAAAGCTAACACATTTGTGGTCGTTTATGCGGTCGTACATTTTTGAAAGGAAAGATATCAGATAAATAAATAAATAAAAATAAATAAATAAAAATAAACTAAAATCTAGTATTTAAAAAACGCCCAAATGTATACTTTTCACTGAAAAGTTTTCAGCAAAGCATCGTTGCCTATTCATTTAATTCCAAAAATTTCGAGATAATATCAAAACAAAATGCAAATAAAATGTTAAGAAATTAAATTGATTCCAATATTTTCATTTAATTCTAAAAATTTTGAATTCAAAAAGAATATTCGTTGTTTACCTTTGTTTTGCGTGCCCACGAAAATTTCTAGCCTAATCACGTTGTCGGGACTCAATGGGAAGTGCTTCAAAACAGCGAAGGCAGTTTGAAGTCAAGTTCGCGGAACATTTGTTTTGTTTTGTTTTGCCTGATTTTTACATAGTTTTCGAAGCATTTCTCAAGATGTTTTTGCTCAAAAATCGAGTGCGATACGTCAAATGAAAGGTATTGACGAGACGAATCTGAATATTTTTAGAAAAATCAAGTTTGTGGATCAGTAGCTACTGGCGAGAAAGCAAGCAAAACAGCGCGTTTTGCTTGTTTTGTATGTTTTTCACTAGTTTTTCCAGCATATCTCAGGATGTTTTTGCTCAAAAATCGTGTGTGATATGTTAAATGAAAGGTATTGACGAGACGAATCTGCATATCAACTTTTTAGAAAAATCAAGTTTGTCTAAAAGTAGTCAGAGGCGAGAAAGCGAGCAAAACAGCTTGTTTTGCCTGTTTTTCACTAGTTTTTACAGCATATCTCTGGATATTTTTGCTCAATAATAGTGTGTGATATGTCAAATGAAAGGTTTTGACGAGACGAATCTTAATACGTAATGTTTAGAAAAATAAGAATTGTCGATCAGTAACTATTGGTGAGAAAGAAGGAAAAGCAGCTAATTGTTTTGCTTGTTCTTCACCAGCTTTCCAGCATATCTCTGGATGTTTTTGCATAAAAATCAAGTGCGATACATCAAATGAAAGGTATTGACGAGACGAAACAGAGCCTATCAAACAGCAGGTATAGGCGAAAAAGCAAGCAAAACCGATTTTTTTCGGACTTTTCCTGTTTTCCCGCATCTCCCCTAATTTTTTATAGTTCCACTAATACCAATCTGTCGAAGTTTTAACCTCACTGAATTTTAGTTTTTTAGCCCCGTACGAAGTACTGGGGGCTTATAAGATTAATATGCCGTTTGTAACACGTCGAATTGGAAGCAGACAGTAAGGGCAAAGCATTTGGTTATGTTCATAGATGACGAATCCGCAATAAAAACAAGGCATCAGAACAGTCGGAGCGTTTGCTGCGACTTAGCCCCGTACGACCCGTAATCCTATTTCGTCCGTAACCATAATACGTCCGTAGCCGTAATACGCCCGGAACCCTAATACGTCTACAACCCTCTAATGCGTCTGTTACCAAAATGCAAGTCAAGTTGGGCATGGTCAAATTTACTGAAAGTGTTCATTTTTAAAATTGCGCAGAGCGCAATTACGAAAGCCCGTACGAAGTACCTCTCAAATAAAACCAACAATTTACGACATTATTTTAGAAACCCAAAATTTTTTGCCAACTTTCCATTGGGTATTCAATTACCTCTCAAATAAAACAAAAATTAGCAAAATCGGATGATATTTACTCGATTTATGTACAAAAAACACTTAGGGCCGAGTAGCGGCCTTAGTCCAAAGGACCAAATTTGAAACTTTTTTCGCCATCATTCTATTCGGCATTCAATTAACTTCCATAATAAACTAAATCTAGCAAAATCGGATGAGATTTATTCGATTTATGTACAAAAAACACTTAGGGCCGAGTAGCGGCCTTAGTCCAAGGGCCCAAATTTGAAACTTTTTTCGCCACGTTCTTTTCGGTATTCAATTATCTCTCAAACGAAACAAAAACTAGCAAAATCGGATGATATTTACTCGATTTATGTGCAAAAAACACTTAGGGCCGAGTAGCGGCCTTAGTCCAAGGGCCCAAATTTAAAACTTTTTTTGCCATCATTCTATTCGGCATTCAATTATCTCTCAAATGAAACAAAAACTAGCAAAATCGGATGATATTTACTCGATTTATGTGCAAAAAACACTTAGGGCCGAGTAGCGGCCTTAGTCCAAGGGCCCAAATTTGAAACTTTTTTCGCCACGTTCTTTTCGGTATTCAATTACCTTCCATAAAAAAACTAAATCTAGCAAAATCGGATGAGATTTACTCGATTTATGTGCAAAAAACACTTAGGGCCGAGTACCGACCTTTGAGCCCTCTCAACAAGCCCACGCTGCATCTTACCCAAAAACAATGTTCAGCAACTTTGTTCTACTCGTCAATACATTTCATTTGATATATCACAAGCAGTCATTGCATGCGTATTTCGGTAGATATTGTCGAAAGACTGAAAAACATCTATAGGGCCCTAGCTCTTGAAGGGCCGACCCTACCATGCCCATTGCCCATCGAACTTGACCTTACTTTTGTCGATACCAATCGGGGAAAAAAAGAATTTTCAAAAAAGGTTGTGTGAAAAAGCTAGAGGGGTCACAGACGGATGGACGGACGGACGGATTTGGGCCCTTGGACTAAGGCAATGGAAAGTTGGCAAAAAAGTTTGGGTTTCTAAAATAATGTCGTAAATTGTTGGTTTTATTTGAGAGGTACTTCGTACGGGCTTTCGTAATTGCGCTATGCGCAATTTTAAAAATGAACACTTTCAGTAAATTTGACCATGCCCAACTTGACTTGCATTTTGGTAACAGACGCATTAGAGGGTTGTAGACGTATTAGGGTTGCGGGAGTATTTCGGCTACGGACATATTATGGTTACGGACGAAATAGGATTACGGGTCGTACGGGGCTAAGTCGTAGCAAACGCTCCGACTGTTCTGATGCCTTGTTTTATTTAAATTTCCGAGAATTTCCAGAATTCCAACTTTCTCCATATTTTTCAATAGACGTTACAACTTGAATTTGAACCATAGGGTACTGTTAAACCCTCACTAGAATTTACAGCACAAAGTCTTAAAATTCTATTCTCAAATGTTTTTTAACTGAAAGATTTTGCATCTCGGAACTCGGAGCGGATCGAGGATTTTCGAAACCTGATAACCCCTTACAAATATATCGGGTCGGGTTGGTTTTTTTTTACCAAGTTCGGGTAAAACCCATACATCTCTTCATGCAAACCACTTGGGTTTTACATTATTAGATAGAAGAGGCAAGCGAGTATGTACTTATGGCGCTCCAACTTCTGACGAATAATGTGAAACAAATGTGTTCATTACTGCAGGGAAAAAATAGTTTACTGCAAATTTATTTAAGAGTTGCGACAAATAAATTTATATATTTGCCACAAATTATTCAGATAATTTACTTATTTAAAAATTTATTTGTAGTATTGTAAATAAACGCATCTGTATATGATTTGTAGCAAATATGCATATATTTGTAACGAATACTTTGAACTATTTGTCACAAATACATATCTCATTTATTTGTTTCGTGTGGGTCTTCAGGAATCCGCGAATGTGTAACATAAAGCGATTGAAAAACGTTACCCACAAGAGCGAATGTATCTTAACATTAATAATTTTATCGAAATTTATAGATAAAAAATCAATATCATCAATTTTTGTCCCATCTTTAGTTTTTTGCTCAATTTCAGTGGCTTCAGTTATAAATTCAAAATGTGGAGAAAATTTTTAGATTTTTTGTAAAATTTTTGATACAATCGCTAAACCGAACTGGTGTGCATACGTTATTTTGCACCAGCTGGTCACATACAATTCCAAAAAGCGATTGTAATTTTTTGAGACTTTAGAGAATTTTGATAATTTTGAACCTGCATCCCGACCAGCGACACAACACGGAAAAATCACAAAATCTTTTTTTCCGCACAACTTAAAATCTAAATGAAAGTTCACGTAAATTAAGTTGGAAAAAAATTGAAAATTTATTTGTTAGAAATGAACTGGACATTGTTTCATTATGTTGGCGATACAGTGTCCAGCTATAATTAATTATGTACAACTTGCAACAAGCTGAAAAGAAACAATTAAAATGAACAATATAAGGTAGAAGCTCCTCAGTGTCCGAAGAAAGCTGTTGTAATGAAAATGAATTAATTTAACATCCTATGAACAATAATCCGTATCATACAGCTTGGTTACACTACTTGACCGATTTAAATGAAGTACATCGGATGATTCTTACTGATCTGCTGTTTGACAGTACAGTTCTTAAACTCTTTGTCTAGTCGGCTCATGTTGATATTTTTCCTGTTATAACGGACGAATCATCACATCAACACCAGTAACGCATAAATCGACAAAAAAATTATCTTACCCTTCAATGTAAACACGACCCCGTGCAGCAGCCAAATGAGCGTAGTAAGTTGGAGCTGATAGATCAAAAAAATGTCAATAAAACAGTTCAGCCGGACTGTTGCATTGAGTTGAATTATTACCTGGATACGAAACCGACCGTGTGCACCTTGCAAAAAAGTGGCATAAATTGTACGTTATTGCTTGCAATTCATCGATCGGAAAATCCGAATCGTCTCTCAGCAAACAATATTTGGTCGGCCTAGCCACGCCCTGTATGCTCTGGTGCGAGACGAGATAGAACTGATTTTCGGTTGGGTGTGTTATTTCCTTGTCGACAATGGTGCCGGCTGGGACGTTGTTATTCTTACGGTCTTCCCGTCCCAAGTTCGACTTGGGAGGCGGAAAGAATCGAGTGTGATGCCGTTTTTGTACAACGATGAACGTAATTTTCGGTTTATATCCCTGCTTGTACTGTTGGCAGCCGCGGTACATAGCATTTAGTTCAATGGTCAGCACCTGTTGGAACTGTCCTTCAGAGACTCCATCCCGGAAGTATAGAATAACATCGGGTAAACGTTTATGTTGCCTTTCAAAGTACTCCAAATGTTCCATCAGTATTTGGTCAAAGTCACTGATCATTTCCTGCTTGGGATCTTGAAGCCTCCAGCATTTGTTATATTTAAAGCCTTGAGTATCGTGCGATGAAACAACACCAACTACACTGGGAATATTCTCTTGGCCAGGTGATGGATGTGTTACATCTGCACCGATTAGCATAAATGGTCTTGCCATTATCGGTGTGCGAGAAACCGGGGCTAATTTGTGATTTGTGCCATTTAGTTTAGCATTCACTTTCAGTAGAATGTTTGACACCGTACTCTGGTCTGTTCCTTTGCGTGTTATTGTAAACTGCTTGATGCATTGCGTAAGAATGCCACACTCAAGTTCAGCGCACTGTTTAACTAGTGCATAGGAACCACCCCGATCGGGAATAACGCAAAACAATAACTCGATATTCTTTTCGATCATCTTGGACATTTCGCGACATAGTTCCTCTCTAATGGTTCTGGAATTTGAATCCAAACGATAGATCTGGTATTGCGTGTCAATGTTCATGCCTTGGAAACGACCGATTCGATTTATCTGTGTGAGGAAAGCAAAATGAATTGACTTTTGAATGAAACCATCTTTGGACCTACACTATACTTACACACTCACAGAACGAACGAACGGAATTGTCTTGCACATATCTGTCCATAACCAACACAGCATATCTAGTCATTGACATGGGTGTCAAAAACTGCAAACCATCGATGCGCCATTGTCCCTTGGCCGGCACAATAGTTCTATTGTCTTTGTATTCCAAAGTGGGGGCCGGTAAAATTCTAGCTGGAACATTTGTAAAGCCATTACCCACTTCTATTCCGAATTCTTTCAGTGTCGGTGATTGATTGTGAGCAATTCGTTGTAACATTTCCATTATTTTATCTTTGCGGACATCAGTGCTAGTTGCTGCCACTTTTATCATGTTTCTCGTCTGATTTTCGGTGCATTTTTTATTTACTGCCTGGAAGGGAAGGAAAATTTCATTGAAAGAGTCAATTCAATTCAAAAATGGAAACGTGAAAGTTGTAAGCAAGGGGTGATTTGGACGGTAGTACGTTGAAAGTATGTAGACGAATTTCTGACCGCCTCAACAACACTAGGCCGTTCGTAAAACAGACGAGTTAACCTAGTTGTCTAGTAATCATCCACCTGCACATGTAAGTATTGCCACTATGAAGAGGTGTGGCTAAAAAGGTATAGTGGGTGTGACCAAACAACAAATGCCGTTGTGGGATTCTCTCCCTGTGATTTCAAATCTCAAAATATCTGATACCGAGTCGCTTTTTGGGATATAAACACAAACTGCCTTTGTGTCCAATTCTCAAAATATCGAATACGAGTCGCTTGTTGGGATTTAAAAGCGAGTTGCAGAGAACATTCTGAGATTTGAAATCAGAGGAAAGTACTACCCCAACGTTTTTTGTGATTTGGACACAGCCATTATACCTTTTTAGCCACACTTCCACTCCACCACATAGCAGAGTTAACAATAATGAAGTAATAGATTTTGTATCCATCACAGCACTTTCTGCGAAAGTATTTGCCGATTTAAATAGTTAATTTTACCTGATTTCCAGCAACTGAGCAAAATTCCATCGGCACCGTAATATTTTTGATTGCATTTCCCAATTTCAACGTTGGCAACAGCGGATATTTGATGGTGACGTTACGTGTTCGGAAGTACTGCTCGATTGTATACTCCTTTTTGTCTTGGTCGCTCTTAAACTTATGCGTCCTGGAATTGGCACTCAGTCCAAGAAATTTGTAGTTTCGAGCCGATGCTTCATTACCCGGCATTGCATATCGTATCATCAATCCGTTCAAGTGCGACTGAAGTGAATTCTTATCACGATATTCCAGATCCCGTTGCAAATTAGTTCTCTCGTCCAATAAATCTATGACATACATTGCGCTTGGAAATGCCTTGTGGGCTATGTCAACGTTGAGATAGGGTCGCGAGCCAAGCACTGTCGCTTGGTACAGTCCTGTCCACAATTCATAATTATCACCAAGATCGAATCGCTTGGATGGACACATATAAAATGATCGACCCGCCTAAGATTTTGAAGATTTTTTTTTCAAATTTTTTCATTTTTTCGAAAACAATGTTTTTTAAATCGTTACGTACCTGAACCCCATTTTTATTCCAGAACGGTGACTTCAGCACAATTTCCAACATCTGCATTGCCCGTAGTGGAGCATCAAATTGTCGCATATTAGTGTAACTGAAGAAAAACAATATTGAATGATCAGCGTTAATCACTACGAAACGTCGACATTGCAAAACTTACATTTTCAGCGATTGAAAATCGATTTTGCTGTCATTAGCTTCCTTTATTGCGACCATATAAACCCGATCTCTACCATTTTCGTCAACCACTTTAGTCTCTCGCTTAGTACTGGTCGGTAGAATTTTCGGTGAAACTGCGATTTTCTGCCCGTCAAATGCAACGAAAATGTTCGGGAAATTGTTCTTACGAAATGTTTCGAAAATGTACGGCAGCATGCGTTTCGGTAAATTTGGTTCAATGGTAACATCGTACTGATAAACGGTCGAAAGTAACTTGTCGATCAATAACGGTAAAAAATTTACATCGACATTCACTTTTTGACCTCTTGTTCCACATCCCTTGTACGGGGTAAGAGGTATGAGAGCAGATGTTGGAATGGCAGCCGCTGAGGAATGTTTCGACGATACACTTGAAGAAGAAGCAGTTGAAACGTTTGATAAGGACAGCTTGTCCATGGATTCATCGAGGGTACTCGTCGATGAAGCACCGCCTCGCGCTTGTTGTCTGGGCGGTTGAGTTGGCCGAGACTTTGCTGGTGGTTGACTAGGCGGTTTATCTGTCGGTTGATTATTCGAAGTGTCAGACGCAGGAAATGCATATTCCGGAACCCATGCTTGGGATTGTGATGATGATGCCTTCGTGTCGATATGCGTTGGTTGTTCTTCAGTTTTCGGCCTTGGTTTGCTTCTAACAGATCTTTGTTGAGCTGTCAATGAAGCCTGCGATTGGGCAACACTCTGCATAAATGGTGTAGTCATTTGTTGCGCTTGTTGCGTCGCACCCCATGCAAACGGTGCTGTTTGATTTGTTGACTGCGTCGACTGAGACGATTGCGGTTGGGTTTGTTGACCTAAATTAGGATATTCGGGTGTCCATGCCGCGGGTTTCTCTTGTCGTGTTGAAGATGTTTTTGCGTCGTCGTTTTTCGGTTTATCTTCGGTGGTTTTAGGACGTGGTCTTCTTTGAGTAGATTGTTGTTGGGGCTGAGAACGACCTTGCTGCTGCTGGTTCGGAGCTTGCTGCTGTGACTGAGCTCGTTGCTGCTGATTCGGAGCTTGTTGCTGTGACTGAGCTCGTTGCTGCTGATTCGGAGCTTGTTGCTGTGACTGAGGTCGCTGCTGCTGATTGGGAGCTTGTTGCTGTGATTGAGGTCGCTGCTGCTGAGTTTGAGCTTGCTGCTGAGATTGAGGTCGCTGCTGCTGAGCCTGACCTTGCTGCTGTGACCGAGGGTGCTGCTGCTGAGTCTGAGCTTGCTGCTGAGATTGAGGTCGCTGCTGCTGAGTCTGACCTTGCTGCTGTGACTGAGGTCGTTGCTGCTGAGTCGGAGCTTGTTGCTGTGGCTGAGGTCGTTGCTGCTGAGACGGAGCTTGCTGCTGAGACGATCCTTGAGACTGACCTTCTAAAAAATGTAATGGAAATTAGAATATTTTGTTTTGAATTGAATTAAAATATTTAACAAACCTGTCGAAGGGTTCGACTTTCCTTTCTCTGAAAATGAAAGAAAACGTAAATTTAATATTAGCTGCGAAGAAATATATTTGAGCAAACACACATGAGTCATGTGACACAGTCTGGGAAAAATGTTTTCACGGTGTGTACCTTTAGATACCAAAGTCTAGCATAAGACCGAAACAATTTTCATAGGAGATAGGACTGTTTTGGTACCTACTCTTAGAAAAATCTACAAATCGCTACAATCAATGTTCTGTATCTGAATGTGTACTGTCTTGCAATTTAGATATCTGCAATTTCGATTGTATTTAGGATGTGACATTAACTTAGTATGTTATATTACAGTAATGTTTATTTTTATAGCATTAGACCCAATTTGACAATTGGGGCGTGTGCTGAAATAGTTATTTATGACATCCAGTACAAATTACTTTATTAGGCTCTAGTTGTGTAATTGTAATACCACGGCAGAGTAAAAGTAACCCAGGCATGAGCGCTTGTTTGACTAGGGACCTGAATTACCTAGTAGTCTTATTTATGTCAGTGTTCATTTGAGTTCATTTTCATACAGTGCATTAGGTCCCTCATTTGACTTTTCAATAATGAACCGCTCCTGCCGTCAGGTTTACTTTTACTCTGCCGTGGTAATACACATCGTGAGCCTCATAAAGTAACGTTTTATGCCACCGAAATCTACAGTTTGCAAATTTTGCATATTATTCCCTTGACTGAAAGTCAAGGGTCTTACGCCAGAAAATACCCTAGAATGTTTGTTACCACACAATGTATGAAATGTTATCAAAAACGTAATTGTTTGTAACCATTTTTTTTTGTCATCACGATAACTTGAGTAATTCTTAACCGATTTGGATGATTTTTTTTTAAATGAGGAATGGGATTCCTGAGGCTAAGTTCGGAGATGGTCTATGTCGGGATAAGGTTCTGGAAACTATTCCAAAAAAGTTTGCGATCAGAGCTAACCTAATATTAGACAACTCTGACGAGTGTGATGTTAGCGGCCCGAGCGAAGAGAGGGTCGTAATTCACACGAGTTGCGAGAAGTTTGCGGCCAAAGCAAATCGAACATTAGACAACTCAGACGAGGGTAAAGTTGTAATTCACACGAGTTGCGGTTATTTATTGCAAAATTAGACAGCGAGTCGTGATATTTTGCTTATTACAAAAGAAATAAATTTAGGCGTAATTTGAGATTTTTTGTTTTCTAAATTATTTTAGATCCTAAGTATGACGTGATGGTTCAAACAAATTGTTTAAGGTCAAAATATTGTCATTTGCTTGGACTACAGAAATTGTCCATTCTTAACCAGATGAAAAAATCAGTAAAAATAAATTAAGATATCTATAAAAGTCTAATCTGATTGACTAAGAAGTTTACCAACATTACCAACCAGCAAAAGACAACATTATTTTGGGAAAATTATCAGTCAAGGGACCCGACCCGCCCAAAAGGTGGGACTTAGTGATGCTAAATGGCATAAATAACTATTACACTTTCGAGTCCAAATACCATCATCTAAATCTCATTAAAACCTTTAGAAATGTTGAGTTGCTGGATTACTTTTCCATTCCAAACGATGTGTACATAGTTTATTTACGCATCTGTGTAGACTTCGTTCGGGCTACAACTCGCGAATTTGCCTAAAATATATCGTCCACAACAGATGCGTATACAAATGTTCATGCTGAGGGCCTAGATTACGAGAAAAATTCCAAGCAAATTTTCCCATACAATACACTAATCTTACAATTCAATATCCCCTGTGCATAATAATATGTAAAGACAAAGTTATTGGGACCTTTCATTTTATTTTAATTCCGCAATATCATTTATAGGCATAAAGCTTATGGAACAATATTTTGTTTATCCAACGTTTTAGTATTCACATCTTTCTTTTGTTTAATAACTTACTTTTTCCCATGTTTCAACACGAACAATAAAATTTTATTATTTTTATTTGACAATTCACACAATTCGTTCACTGATGTTCGACACACTCTTGAGGTATAAACGGTATAAATCGGTCGAACAAGATATGGGGAGAGTGATTTCGAAAACCGAATAGTCACGTTTCGTACTAGCTTATCATTGAAAATATTGAACATGAAATCGTATCTCCTTTGTTGAATAAAATTAAATGACACGTCAGATAATTGGGGTATTCCCCCAAATAAAATAGAATGTTGCCGATAGATCTCATCGGTTTGCGAATCTGATGACAGCACTGCTTAGTGCAGTGGATTACTTTGACGATTTTGTGTGCAAACGAACGATATTCTGATATAATGGTGTGAACCACATACATTTTTTGTTTCATTTTCAAATTTGACAGCTGTGTGGAAAAACGAGACAGAAGATACGTGCGTCATAGGCAACATCGCAAAAGCGAAACCCGAGAAAATTCGAAAAATTGCCCTCATTTTCGGCCCCGAAGCATGAAAAATTATTTAAATTCCTGCAAATGCAGCAACAAATTTTAGACATTTTTTAGTTTCCTTGACTTCAAATATAAACATTTCACGGTTACTAAAAATGTTTTATTCAGTTTTCCATTTGCATTTTCTATGTTTTCCTAAAAAAGCCAGTCGTCAACCGAAGAGATCTATAAGTATTGCAAAAACCGCACTTCTTTCAAAACCGGTAAATCGTAATATCGCACTAACATTGAATTAACAATCGTCAAATTTGGTGAGAGCTACCGCTTAAGACCGTTTATTTTTTGATCAATGGCAGTGTGATCGCCAAAATTTGTGTGCAAACTAAGCACAAGCAAACTTCACTTTATATTTGAAGGCAAGGAAAATAACAATGAAAGTAGATAAGTAGGTATGGCCAGTCCATACAAGTCGGAGCACATACGGATTTGCATGGCGCCACCTCAAACGAACTCATTTCTAGTGGAAATTTATTTACTTTCATTGGAAAATAGAAGCAATGAATTGCTCGAAAAAACGTCTAAAATTTGTTGCTGCATTTGCAGGAATTTAATTAATATTCCGCTTTTTGTGAGGTTGGCTATGATGAGTTTGCTCTCAAAATCGTCAAAGTAATCCACTGCACTGTGCGTTACTGTCATTAGTTTCGCAAACCACAGATATCTATGCAACGACAGTTATCTCTAGAGTCTACTGTAATATCATTGGCCTCCGAATAGTTTCTATTGTTATGCTGGTAGTAGTGCTATGACAGCTGTTAAATTAGCGTAATCTACAATCGAAATAAAATCATAATTTATTGTTAATTTCACGTTATTCACATTGCAGATATTCACATTAAATATTGTTTTGTTGTTTGACAGATGCAATGTTTTTTAAATACTGCAACCCGAAATTTCATTCATAAAATTAAAATTATGAATGAAATTTCGAGTTGCCGTATGAGAAAATTTTTGCATCTGTCACTTTTACGTTGCTATGTAAATCCACAGTTACGGCGTCAAATTGGAGTCACTACACATTATTTAAAAATTCATGATTCAAACCTAATGCCGCTTGATAAATTCGGACATAATCTGCAACGCTACTTTTCTTTCGAACATCTCCATTCTTTTTCAATTCGCACTTAATGTCAATGTCAACGAGGTAAACACATAACCCAGTTTCCATAAAGTAACAAGTTCTCATCATATTTTCCATGATTTGGATTTTTCGTGTTGACTCAATGATTGTCTAAGCGGACCATGATAAGTGAATTTTACAAAGACATTAAGTGAATTAAAGAGCCAACACAAAATGAGTGACCGCCAAAACGAAACCGTAAATAATGAAGCGGATAATTTATTAGTGCCACAAGAGGCAGGCGCTGTAAGTTTTTTTATTTTTTATTTTCCTCTCAAAATGATTACCCACCTGCAATCCAGAACTTTGTATTCTCCGATGCTATGTGACAAATTTTTACTAACAAAAATTTTGCTCTTAGTCGGAGTACACGTCACATAAAGGGACAGTCAACTTTAGCGAATGTCTTAATTTTCCAATTCTACAAAGAAAACTAAAATTCGAACATCCATGTCGTGTCAAATTTTTTTTTTTCTTATTTCCGTGAAAATCTAATAGTTATTTACTTATATGTGGCTTAGACGATTGATTTTAGGTAATTTTGCAAGTTGCAAGCGGAAGTCCAAAAAGTCAATCGACCAAAACAGGTACGCATGTACAGGGCCGAAAATCCGAGAAAATACCCAAAATCACCCTTATTTTCTTCCCCGAAGCATGAAAACTACATTTAGTAGTTTGGCTGTTACTACACCACAATTTTGTACATCCCTTTTATATTAAGAAGTATCTGCCCGCACTCAGCATGTTCATTGCATCGATTATATGGAAATCGTTCAACCAAAAGTACATTCCACGTAAGGCCTCATTTCAACCCCTTCTACTATATTGCACAAAAATTTGTGCCACTCAGTCACACATCAAAGGTCAAACATTAATCATCCACAATGAATCCACGTATCTATCGAAATTATCATTCAATCTACATGTCAGTCCAAATTCAAACAAATTGCATACAACGACGCATGCACATTTCTCTTATCTTCTGCATTTTACACAGTTCTTTCAATGCTAATAAGTGACTCAACTTGAGCCGGGCTATGAAAAACATATTTTACCTGTAAACCACATTCTGTTTGCGTCGCATGCGTACAATATTACTCACATAACCCGTCAACAAAAGTTGGTGAGAGGAGGATCACTTCAAAAATAGATGTAAACTTTTTGCCAATAAAATTTTCTATTCATTTGTTTGGTTGCGCGAAAGAGAAGTCATGGCAAAAAAGAAAACTATTTTCAAAAAGAAAGGAATTCCGTTCATCCGAAAAGTGAATAATATTCATACGATTAAAAGGAACTATCTTTTTTTCTCATCTCTCATCTCTATAGGAAGTGGCCGAGCAAAATCCACACCTCAATCGACAGCCGACGCAGCTGGAATCATTCTTTGCCGTTACCAAATCGTTGATCATTCGAGCGCTAGTCATCTACTTCATATCATCGTTTTTCCGTCGACCAGCTACCACACCAGTTCCAAATACCAAAGACGGTAGCGCTGTTTCGTTGGATCCACGAACACCAGCATGGAATCTTTTCGACAATGGCACAATATTCGATTTGCACGTTTACATATCGGAAGACTTTGACGTCGTGAACTTTGATGATCCGCAAAGCTTGTGCTGGTTCCAGGAGCATTTAGGTAAATAGCATCGTCGTTGTTGTTTTTTTTTCTTCACGTAAACGAAATGTTTTTCTTCAGTTTTCGGCGATTGGTGGAGTGGCAGCAACGGTGATGGATCCTACACACATGAGTGCAAAATCCGTGCCTCACCAAAGCTGCAAAACAACGGCACCGTGTACATGCACGCGTACGTAACGAAATTTGGCATGAGTCCAGACCCGAAAACGGGCAGCTCATTCGCTGGAAAGGAAATGGGTTACATTCGACGGCAATTGAACAAATTCAAAAAGATTCGGTTCACGAAGACACACAATTTGTTGACCGGAGAAACGAGCAGAACGGAGGAGGAGATTCGAAAGTCACAGATCATGTCCAACGAGATAACATCTCACTGGCATCCGAACTTAACGCTAAATTTGGTCACCGATGAAACGAATTGGGTGCGAGGATCGGTGCCACAACCACTGGACGAGTATGTCACGTTCGATGCGAGTGGAAAGACATACTATCCCATTCTGTTTGCCAACGATTACTGGAATATGTTGCGCGATTATCAACCAATTAATTCCACCGTCAAAACCCTGAGTCTGTATTTGACATTCCAGCCGTTGTCAATGTTCAAGTGGCAACTGTATGCGGCGCAAGCAATGAAGGGTAAATGGGCGGGAAATATTCTAGGCGATACGTTCAGTACCGGCGAAGAACCAGAAGAAGATCAAGATTCTATCAAAGAGACACTGCTGGAAACAAATCCGTACCTGCTCGGCATGACGATCATGATATCCATTCTGCATAGCGTTTTCGAGTTGCTGGCATTCAAAAATGACATCCAATTCTGGAACAATCGCAAATCACTGGAAGGACTGTCGGTGCGTTCGGTATTTTTCGGTGTTTTTCAATCGCTGATCGTGCTGCTGTATGTGTTGGACAACGAAACTAATTTCATGATTCGTGTGAGCTGTTTCATTGGCTTGGGCATCGAAGTTTGGAAAATTCAAAAAGTCGTCGACGTTAAACTGAATAAAGAGGATCGACTGTTCGGTATCTTGCCACGTATCTCTTTCACAGACAAAGGTTCGTACGTAGACTCCAGTACGAAAGTGTATGACAATCTGGCCTTTAAATATCTTGGCTGGTTATGTTTCCCGCTACTGATTGGGTATGGCGTTTACTCGGTTTACTTTAATGAACACAAAGGCTGGTATTCATTCGTCTTGAATATGCTGTACGGTTTCCTCTTGACATTCGGATTTATAATGATGACACCTCAGCTGTTTATCAATTACAAAATGAAATCCGTGGCCCATTTGCCATGGAGAATGATGACCTACAAATTCCTGAACACATTCATCGATGACATATTCGCGTTTGTCATCAAAATGCCCACCATGTACCGCCTGGGCTGCTTCCGAGACGGTAAATAATTTTGAATTTTTGTTAAATAAGCGAAATGGGTCGATAATTTCCCTTTCATTCGTTTTGTTACAGACATCGTCTTTTTCATCTTTTTGTACCAGCGCTGGATCTACAAGGTCGATCACAAGCGTGTCAATGAATTCGGTTTCTCCAAAGAGATGGAAGATGAGGCTACCAAAAAAGTGGCAATCCCATCTCCACCAGCCGATCGTGATGCACCAGCAGAAGCCGCCGTTAAATCCGATAAAGATAAGAAAGCCGATTAGTTAGATCCAATTGACGTATTATGTAGTGTTTGCGTATATCTGCAGCCCTCTGCTGTGTAATGGTGATTTTCTGTTAGCCAATTTTTTGTTTTAATTTCTATTTTGTTCGTTTTTGAATTTCGTGTTCGGTGAATGCGTACATCTGTCGTAAAATCGGACAAGAAGTCAGGGACTTTTAATGGATCAATTGAATCGAGTGTGTTGATTATTTTGTGTGATCTCTATAAATATGGAATATTTGTTGAAATTAAACAGTCAAATGAAAAAAAAAATCGTTTTAAAGATGGGAAGTGAACGGATTGGGAACTGTCCAGAAGTAATGGTATAGTATGATGTTTGGTGGGTATCACTACAGCCTACAGCGTATGGAACTAATCTAAAAAATTGAACAAGACCTTGAATATGATTCTGAACATGTAGGTTTCCAAAAACGTTATCAAATTCTTTTAGGTCTTTGTCCGTCATTAACGTCGATGTCAGTAAAATACACACATGAATTTACTGCAGTTGTTTTTCAGCTGGTCCATTACTACAAACGAAATTGGTTTACACTTGTTCAACGGGGTGAAATAATTACACTCTTTCGCGTTGCATTGGTAAAACCATGCAGAGATATGAGTTAACCAGCTGCAAAACAGCTTCAGCAAACTCATGTCTAAATTTCATTGACGTCTCCAGTGTTGTGAAAAAGAAAATTATAGAATTAGTTTAAAACTATGAAACCTCAATGAGAACTGTATTAACCCACTACTGCACATAAATCTCGTATTGCACCAAGTGTTTTATCCCAAAGAGGTGAGCGCTGATATCTGGATACCCAACTAATATTTTTGAAGGATGCTCATTACTAATGAGTCATTAGGCAATACTCTAGACAAGAAAAGTATATTATTAGCCTTATGAGTAGAAGAATTTAAGAGGCCGTATACACGTCACGATATATTTTTTCTTAAATGCTTTGGCTCCCCATCCAGTCCTTCATCACTCAAAAGGGTCAATATTAGCTTAGATTTGTTAGAGCCGTCATATTTTCTCGAGCACCTCTCGTTCTGATGGCGTGATGTCATTTGTGTACGAGCCCTTATCATTCTCAAATGGCATATCGTCGCAGTCGATAACAGACGACATAGTCCAAACCAAATACTATGGACTTTTCTTTGAATTTATTTCATGTTGAATAAGGTAACTTATCGTAGTTCGTGATAATTGACAACATTTTGAGGGTGAACCAATATTTTTTTCGAAGGATTATTTGGATTATTTGGTGATTATTTCGTGATTATTTGTTTACATAACAAGTGATAAAAAGTCTAAAAGTCCTGTTTTCGTGTAAAGTTTGATGATAAGAGGCGAAGCTCAGGTCAATGACACGAAACTTGATTTTTCAATTTTTTGACGTATTTTACACGCGCACGCTCCAAATAACGTCTTTGGTTACCCTAGTGGTGTAATAACGTTAATTTGGACTTTGAGGAGAAACTCGGAGCAAAAAAGAAAATAGATTAAACTGAAGTTTTCATAATTAATTAACGATTCAATCAACGATTTCTTGAAAAACTGTGTAAATTATACTTATGTAGCACGAAGTATGTGTTTTTGTGATGTTGCTTAGAAGTTAGAACGAACCAAGACAAGTTACCCTTAAGGTCATTTAAAAGTCAGTTAAACAACTTAAAAAAATAATAATTTATCTCTCTGAAATATTCAATCTGTAGCAATTAAAGAAAACATAAATTTTGACACGCCGCTCCTACAAGAACAAAAGAAAACGTCTGAGTCATCGGCAAAAGTTGTAATTTTCAACTGGGATTTTCATACATCTTATTCTCTCTCGAATTTCCTCAAAGTCGTTTTTCTCTTTGTCATTTTCGAAACCACTGCGCACATCACATTATTTATTACTGTGTGCGTGTAATGTGACTTCATCTCAATAATAATACAACGCTATATCCATCATTACAAGGCAATTCTATAAAAATATTGTTGAATGGTCAGTTCCAATACTAATCAAGTGTTTTATTAATGCAGTGACATGTGCAGAAGAAACATAATATTCATAAATACACAGAGAAAAAAGAAGATATCAGGAATTCGTATTTAAAACTAGACTCTTGATTAATCCAAAAACAGAGATTAAGTGGGTGTCACGTCGCCAGCAAACAAGTAAAGATTTACGGTTCAGTTGATTTTGGGTGATGTAACTTAATGCGTATTTTGATTGACTTTCATCGACGAAGTTTTTCGAAAATATTGAGTCTGCTTGTAGTAATCCAATAAAATGACTTTCATCGTTTACATCGAAAAACATTTAAATGGACTAGGTAAACACGAGTCAAATTTAACAAGAACCAAATGTTCGGACTTTAAAACATATTTTCATTAAATTTAAAAGTAAAACGTTTTTTTTCTCCGTGTGTGTGTTAAAAATAACATTCGCTGATCTCTACTATACGGTCGACGCAAACTCCATGTTATTCTCCAATTGACAATAATTTAGTTTAGTTCTTGGTATAGAGCTGACATCAAGTGAAAAATAAAAAACGAACCAGGAAAGCAGTAATTTTAGTGAAAATTGTTTCAATTTAAGGAAGACATTCGTCTATTCGTGACATTCATCTACATAATCTGTACGACGAACGACAAACAAAATGATAGTGAAACAAAGACGGTTGATCGTGTGTACGATTTCTATAATTTTCCTTTTAATTGTACAACATTGTGACGCAGCAAGGAGCAGTGGTTCTAGAAAGTCATCGTCTGGTCGTGGATCGACATCGGGTCGTGGAACATCAACGGGTAATAGTGGAAATAGTGGTAGCAGTGGCAGTTGGTGGTCACGAGTAACTGGCGGTGGATCGAGTTCATCATCGTCCAAGGTCAGTTCATCTGCAACGCAAAAGAAACCCGAACCGAGTGCACCGCGATACGAAGAGAAGAAACCTATCGGATGGAATGTGCAAGGCGTTAACAATAATCCAGGTGCACCGCCACCATATTCCAATACTCACACTAAGGGTTTGTCGAATCCTAGTTTGCAAAATGCACCACCGTATTCGAAAAACAGTCCGCCTGGACATCAGACTATTCAATCGAACAATAATCCGAATCAATATCAAGGCTTAAATTATCCAAGAAATACAGGGCAACAGTCGGCTGGCTATCCGGTACAGTCGAATGTGCAGGGTCAATATCCAGGAATAAATTATCCAAAGAATGCGGGACAACAACAGTCCGGATATCCTGGCGGTGCTTATCAAGGTGGACACTATCCAAATCAAGGAGGACATTATCCTAATCAAGGAGGATATTACCCGAATCAAGGAGGATATCATCCCAATCAAGGTGGACATTATTCTGGAATGAATTATGGTGGTGGTGCTTATCCCGGCTATTCGGGGTATAGTCCAGCAGCTCCGAATGGTTATTTTGCTAGTGGGTATCCTGTCGGCATAGTATCTGGTAACAGTGGACGCTCCGGTTCGGGGAGCACTCTGACAAATGCGTTACTAGCTGGAACTGTTGGACTTGGTCTCTACAATGCTATTCGACCATATCCGTCATATTCGGGTAGCAATTATGGAGGTTATGGTGGTGGTGCTGGTGGTGGTTCGACTATTCACAATCATTACTACAACAATCAAGCTCCGGGATCCAATCCAAATTCTGCACAGGCCCCAGTACAAGCTCCTGCGCAAGCTCCAGCTCAAGCAACACCATCTAATCAGAATACGAACGTAGATCAAACACCGCTTGCACCGATGCCTGGTCAGGTTGGCATTCCGCTTGCAAATAACAATTCAGGAGACCCCACAAATGCTTTGGTTACTCCCCCACCACCAACGCTAGCTCCAAACGAGAAAATTACCGATCTGGACTGTGTCTATGCCATGAAAATTTTGAACTGCTCAGAGATTCCTCAATGTCCTCAAGAGTGGCTGCACCCGTCGTGCTTAAACCGAACTATATCCAAGGAATACTTTGATAGTATAACATTACCACCGCCTCCATCGCCGCCACCGATGCCAGAAGCGAGTCAAATTCCACCAGAAAAATTAGCTGATCCACGTGATATGACCGACTTGCGTCAAAATAAAAATGAAGATCGAAATTCGAATGTGTATTCGGCAAATAGTCAACAGATGCCGATTGTTTCCCCCTCAAGTTCTTCAAGTAGAGCATCAGCCACCGGATGCTCGTTGTGTTTCGTAATATTTTTCGGAATGGCAGCATTGAAGAGTGCATTGCAATTAAAGTTCTAGAGGATTGGTGCATGTGATATTTTTAGTATTAGTCTCAAACGTTAGCTCTCTGATCAAATCAATTTTGATTCACACCCTTTTTGTGTATTAACCATCAAATCCACCAAATCAAACAAGTAAATCACTCAGACTTCTACACCTACAGTATACATGTGTGTGTGTAGTAGGATTCCTGGCTTTTTATGTACTCCACTTTAACAATTTTTGAGGTTATTTTGGCCACTTCTACACAAGAAAAAATTAGAAAATTTTATGTAACTATTAAAGAAATGGATGGAATAAATGGATTTTATTTTTCAATAATTTTATTTTCCTGGTTTTATTCATTCAGAAACAACAAATTTTCGGTAATGAGGAATCTCTGTGCAGGGCTGTACTTTTCGTGGTTGAAACTATCAACAAAATTAAATTAAACTAGGCCCATCTTTTGGGCGGGTCGGGCGAGTGTGGAACTTTGTTAAAAAATAAAAAAGTACGATAGCTATCTATATATAGTAGGGTGTAGCGTTTTGCAACCTTTTTTTAATTTTTTAAGGCCTGCGGGAAGGTTCGATGCAGAATGGTCCACTGAACACGAAAATACGAAAAAAAAAAATTTGAAGTTCGAAGCTCCCATGCGCACCTCTGAAAACCGACTTTTTTGGTCCCAAAGCCATAGTGAGATTAGTTCTGCCGGCTGTGCGGAAAAATATATCTTAAGTGTATATGATAAATTTTAATCGTAGAGACCGTAACTTCAATTTGGCATACTTTAAAATTTAAAAAAATTTGAGTCACCGTTGAACAATTACAAAAAGTGCTCCCGACCATGACTTTTTCAGATTTTTTTTGGATTTAAGCTTTCTAAAATATGTGACTGGGAAGGAATATAGTCGTGTCGTCTCTCATTTTAAAGGGAATTTTAAGAGCTTTCAAACGAATATAGACTCGACGTAAAGATTCACCGGATTGCAGATTCAATGACCTTCTAGTGTGTAGAAAATGGTACGAGAAAACATATTTTTCTAATTTTTCACAGAATTTATACAAAAACGGTTCCAAATTGTTCTTATTATTGCTGGCGTTAAGAATGCAGCAATTCTGGGAAGAAATAGCCGACTTTTGGGGTAGCTTTAACTACTATCTTTAAGATAATCGAAAAATCATCAAACCGACAATTTTTTTTTGAAATTACACCTTACATCGCCCATTTCGTCCCAGGATTGCTGCATTATTAACGCCAGCAATACTAAGAACCATCTGAAACCGTTTTTGTATAAATTCTGTGAAAAATTAGAAAAATATGGTTTTTCTCGTACCATTTTCTACACACTAGAAGGTCATCGAATCTGCAACCCGGTGAATCTTTACGTCGAGTCTATATTCGTTTGAAACCTCTTGAAATTCCCTTTAGGAGCTTCCGAGCGTAGGCTGAAATTGTAGCCTACATTTCTGCGTTTCGAAATTTTTGATCGTTGATATCGTTTTACGAGAGCCCCTTTTAAAAAATGTACGACCACATTTTCGAGTAAAAATATGTCAGCTTTGAATAAAAAATAAAATTGTCTGTGAAAGTTCCATGTGCTTTGGGAAAAGTGTACCTTTGATGCAAATTTGGGGCATTGGTACAGTTTTCTCAACGCACATGAAACTTTCACAGACAATTTTATTTTTTATTCAAAGCTGAAATATTTTTACTCGAAAATGTGGTCGTACATTTTTTAAAAGGGGCTCTCGTAAAAAGATATCAACGATCAAAAATTTCGAAACGCAGAAATGTATGCTACAATTTCAGCGTACGCTCGGAACCTCTTAAAATGAGCTACGACACGCCTATATTCCTTTCCAGTCACATATGTTAGAAAGCTTTAAATCCAAAAAAAAATCTGAAAAAGTCATGGTCGGGAGCACTTTTTGTAATTGTTTAACGGTGACTCAAATTTTTTTAAATTTTAAAGTATGCCAAATTGAAGTTACGGTCTCTACGATTAATTATCATATACACTTAAGATATATTTTTCCGCACAGCCGGCAGAACTAATCTCACTATGGCTTTGGGACCAAAAAAGTCGGTTTTCAGAGGTGCGCATGGGAGCTTCGAACTTCAATTTTTTTTTTCGTATTTTCGTGTTCAGTGGACCATTCTGCATCGAACCTACCCGCAGGCCTTAAAAAATTAAAAAAAGGCTGCAAAACGCTACACCCTAATGTATAGGTGTTCACAAAACGACAAAACCTTCAATCATAAATAAATAATAGTAAATATCAATCATTCGTGCGAGTCCTAAAGTTTTCTGTTTGATTGTTTTTAATGTCATTCCATTCATTTGAATAACGCTTAAGAAATTGTTTTTAGCTGGATTTAAGAGGTTCCGAGCGTACGCTGAAATTGTAGCCTACATTTGTGCGTTTCGAAATTTTTGATCGCTGATATCTTTTTACGATAGCCCTTTTTGAAAAATGTACGACCACATTTTCGAGTAAAAATATGTCAGCTTTGAATAAAAAATAAAATTGTCTGTGAAAGTTTCATGTGCTTTGAGAAAACTGTACCAATGCCCCAAATTTGCATCAAAGGTACACGTTTCTCAAAGCACATGGAAATTTCACAGACAATTTTATTTTGCATTCAAAGCTGACATATTTTTACTCGAAAATGTGGTCGTACATTTTTCAAAAAGGGCTATCGTAAAAAGATATCAGCGATCAAAAATTTCGAAACCCAGAAATGTAGGCTACAATTTCAGTGTATGCTCGGAAGCTCTTAACTAACCGACAAAATCAAATTTCACCAAAGTAATCTTTGTCGATTGATTCAATTTCCAACGGTGTAAAATACTGTTTTTCTGGAATAACTTCCAGATACTTACAATCCCACATAACCCATCTTCGAACATAACCTCAGGAATTGAATTCTGCGTCGATTAAAAATAAATAAATAAGTAATTGGTTGATAATTACTCAAGTTATCGTGTTTAAAAGCAAAATATTGGAACAATCAATTCCGTTTTTCATAACATTTCGTACAACCTTTGAGACAAACATTTTAGGGTATTTTCTGGCATAAGACCCTGACTTACAGTTAAGGGAATACGTATACTGAAAAATTTACTGCGTTTAATCATTCTGACCCGAACAACCTCAGCATCATATCAATGTCAGTAGAAAACACTGTAGCAGAAAATTTAGGAGAATTTCGTTAGCTGATCAAAATATTTATGATGACGTCAAAATGATAATTATTAATTCCGAAGACGATTTTAAACACGTTTTTAATTTAAACTGAATCGTGAAACTACTAAAACATCTTTTTGGAAGTTCCTATTAATTTCATTTATACAAAAATGTCATAGCACTACTAGCATTTACATAGAAAATATTCGGAGGCCGATGAAATCCCAATATGTTTCTTTTGTTAAGATAGATGACTTGTTTTAATTGTATGAGTTAACGCATACAATTTACAAACAATCTTTTAACACTAAAGCCTCCAAATTGGAAGCCATTCACTGTTAATATGCTAGTAGCAGTGCTATGTTATGAGCCAGTAAAATTATGAGAAATTATGAACGAGTTTGAATGTTCACAGCTCATTAGACTCGCACGATACGAAGTAAATCGTGAGAGTTTATATGTTTTGCCCACCATCGTGTAAGTAAGTGAAATAATCGAAAACGGCCTATATCGTAGTGGGCAATTATTATCAGTATGATATTATAAGACGATTGAGCCATGTCCGTCCGTCCGTCCGACCGACCGTCCGTCCGTCCGTCCGTCCGTCCGTCTGTCTGTCTGTCCGTGTGTCGTTACTTTAGAAAAATATGATGAAAGGACGGTTGAAGCGACACACTCAAACTATCCAAACTTTTGGTCCCGATCTAATTGACTCTGCCCATCTACAATTATCACTTGAGTCTGGTAAATTGATAGAGGGTGAGCGAGCATTTTCGATCAGAACTGAAAATTTTATAGGTCACAGCGTCTCACGCAACGACACACATCACTCCATTCAGATTTTTAGTCCAGATCGAATTCACTCTGCCCAACTACCATTCTCACGTATGTCTGATATGTGATAGAGGGTGAGCCTTTTCGATGAGAACTCAAATATTAGTATCTGAAAGTGGCCAGCAGTATGCTTCAACGAAGATGCCAGACGAGGGCTGCGTAAATTGCTGTAAATTTCTGTAATAAATTCAATTACGCAATCGCAATGTGTGGAAATATTGCGAAATCATGCGAAATATTGCGAAATTGGTGTGATAGTTAACTTTCAATAGTTGACCATCAAATGTCGAACAATCTAGTAGCTAGCGGAGAGAATGTTTTAGCAGAGATGTTAACTAGACGAGCGTCACGACTTGACTGATTAAAATGTATGATCCGCTAACCCTACATTGTTCGACATTTGACAGTTGACTATGTATTATGTGATTTCACAATTTTACCATAAATTTCGTAATTGAATTTATGTAATAAGGACTGCGATTGTGGCAATTGTAATAGCAATTACACTCAACTACGAAATGAGTGGAAATATTGCGAAAAATGTAGTTTAGGAACGTGTGAGTCTATTGCTAACGCGCCTGCCGCGTCAATCTCCTCTTGTTTCTAATATAATTCCTATACTAGCTGCAGGGACAACAAAACATTCAGCGAAGAAACAACAGCTATTTCCTTAGATATTTCAACACTAATTACACTCACTTATCATGTTTACTTTTCAGCACTTATTTCAGCTAATACTGGGAGCATTTCACTCCGCGAGAAGATTTATGGAAATTACTACTACCCGACTTTGCTCGAGATTATTTTAGTGACAAAATGTTTTCATGCGTAAAAAGAAATTCTCCCTACTAGAGCCTTTAAGCACCAAAAATAAATTATCCAATTTTCACAAATATTTTCACGCGTTGAAAGTCATTTATCTACTGTAATGTCATAATATTCACAATTTGGTGACACTTTTAGAATCAAAACGAGCTAGACTTAAACACGTCATTCTCAGAACGTCAATTTTTAAACTGAAAATTTCGATAATGTTTCATTTTCGCGCGGCTAACAACTTCGATAATTTCTCATTTATTCACGGCGAACTTCAATAATTTTATATTTATTCAATGAAAATTGGCAGGTTCTTGACAGTGTAATAGATCTGAGATTTTTTTGTGAATATTTGACGGTGTCATGGCGTGTTGATGTCTCAGTTCGACTTTTTTAATAGTGATTATGACATTACAGTAGATAAAACCTTGTTCCTAACATTGTAGTAAATGGGGGTTTTGCGCACACGAATCTCCCATTTACTACCTTATTATGAAAATAGCTATTTTCTCTTTGTCATTTTCGAAACCACTGCGCACATCACATGATATTACTGTGTGTGTTTAATGTGACTTCATCTCAATATAATACAACGCTATATTCATCGTTACAAGCAATTCTATTAGACACATGAAAAGTCTCGTTTTCGTGTGTTTAATGACATCGGCTACGCCTCGGATCAACAAAGTTTACACGAAAAGTCTTTTTTTCATCGTTTTATCCCGAAGCCGAGGTAAATAAACACACGAAAACGAGACTTTTCACTTTTTATACCGAGTTATGTAATGGATTTTACATGCTAAGGGCGTCCAAAGAAGTGCTTGAAACATGAAAAGTACGGTTTTCGACGCATGTAGCATGTAAAAAATATTGTTGAATGGTCCGTTCCAACCAATCAAGTGTTATATAAATGCAGTGACATGTGCAGAAAAAACATAATATTCATTACACAGAAAAAAAAAATCTCAGGAATTTTTGTTCAAAACAAGACTTTTAATTAAGGTAAAAAATCACGGTTCGACAGAATTTTGCAAAGCTAAGTTTCAACTCGATTGTTTCCGGTTTTTGGAAGATCTATATGCGGAAATTATTTTGGATCATAGGGACGATTAATTTTCTACGAAACTAGCCCAATATGTAAATTTTAATGTTAATTTCAGTTAATTATAGATCATATTCAAAGCCGTTTGAAATGCCATCCACGTTAAAAAAAATCTCATACAAATGAATGAATGAAGGAAACATTTAACGAAACTTAAGGCTATGTCCGAAAGTACCGTATCTTGAAGATCTATTAAGGTTTTAATCGAATTTCGGCCTCGACGTTTCGGATCGCGGTTCGGCAGTATAGCAAAAATCGCGGTTCGAAACGTCCAATCGAAATTGGTAGTTATCACTAGTTTGGACTCAAAAACATTTAGTATTGCGTTTTATAGGCTTCAAACTTTCTTAAATCGCTTATTTTCATCAAAAACCAGCTTTCCTTGCAAAATTTAAAGAATATCTTTTTTCGATGAATTTTGTATGCACAAACCAAATTTTCCTTGATTAAACTGTACAAAATCAATAATTTGACTAATATCGACTCTTATTTTCTCAAGAGATCGTAGAAGTTGGGCCACAACAATCAGTGTCGAACCGCGATATTTTCCGTGTCGAATCGCGAACACATAATTTCATATAAATAATCACTTTCTACACTTGTTTTAGATTGAATTCATAAAAGTAAACATTAAAAATGCTAGTTAATGTAATTCTAAAGGTATTATGTTAATTAGTTGTTGAACAATCTTCAGCCAAAAATCATGAAAGTTCATCCGAAAAAGTCACTGTTTTTCGTGTCAACATTTCGGGCTATTTGAAATATGAAAACAGATTCAATTCTGATTAGATTTTACTGATTCACTTCGAAAAATATTTAAATTAATTAGAAAAATTAGATTTTCCACTAAATTATTTTATTTTGATTCACTTTTTCATATACTAAACACGCGAAGTGTCGGAAAACGAACCGATTTTGACATGTCGAACCGCGATACTTTACCTTAATACAAAAACAGAGATTAAGTGAGTGTCGTGCCAACTGCAAACAAATCAATATTTTCGGTTCAGTTAATTTTGGATGATGTTTTTAACTGACTTTTATCAAGAATTTTTTTTGAAAATATTCCGTCGTAACAAAATGACTTGAATTATCTGCATCAGAAAACATTTTTGTGCCTTAGAATCATAATTCGACGTTTTTCGTCACTGCACCTTCGATCAAAAAATTCAATTTTTCAGTACTTCTCAAAGAGACGTATTTTCGGCCGTGAATAGTATGTTGTGTTACAAGTATTGTATAATGTTGATTTTTTCAGCACTAGACCCAAGTTTTCCATACAAGCGGAGCGATCACATTATGCTATGTGCCAACCGTGAATTGAAATAGACAAATGCAGAAAAAATCATAATTTTCATTGTAAACAATCACTCTTCTTGATGGATTACATTGCTTCGCATTTTCTAAAGCGAATGTTGTAATTGGTTCGGAAACCGTTGCGAACATTCAAATAGATAAGTGTTATACTAACGAGAACTAACTGATAGGAGAGCCATCTGACATTAACTTTGTGTAACTTTCTGAACGTACATATGAGCGCGAATGACTATTATGTATAGTGTTATGTATATAGGTTACAATTAGTTTTAAGTTTCATTCTGTTATAGCATCCAGTAGATGTAAGATAGGAGCAAATAAATATTGTAACTTGAGTCGAAGGAGTTGCATTTTATTTCAGTAATAACTCACACAAATTCCATATCAACACTGCCTTGAAATTTTCAGTGCTGTAATGACCAATGCAAATTTCATTACAACACTTAGTTCAGAAATTTTCGATTTTTCAATCAAGTTATCGGTATAGAAATCCGTCGTATTTCCTTTCCTTTCCAGTTATGTTAACTTCATTTAGGAATTTGCTAAATTTTATTTTATTTCTGTACGTAATACATATTACGTTGAAACAATTTCGGATTTCATTATGAAAAATTGAGTTAACATGCGAAACATTGATTAGATTACTTTGATTGATCTCTTACTTCGAAATATGAGTGATAGCACAGTGATCGCAGTGTGTAACCTACAGTGAACGACATCTCAAATGTCTCAGTGTCATTTTTTTCAGAGAATGTCATTGTGAATTTGCAATGACACAATAAAATTCTAAGAAAAATTTGACAGTGAGACATTCACTGTAGTAAACAATATGTTCAATTCAAGTTTGTTGTTCAGGTTTGTTCGACTTTTTGGTCAGCCTGAATGCAAAATAGTATATGTCACACGGAACTAAAAGGTGCTTGTTTTTGACCACCTGAGTCAAAAACGCATCTTTTTAACATAATATACTATTCTAGTACGCTCTCTCTGGCCGATAATAGACCTTTCAAGTTCGAAAAAGACTAGATGGTCTGGAGGGATGAATTGACAGCTGACAGGTGTAATCGGTTCACTTTTGATTACTTTCGTTCACTTTAGTTGAATAAAAAGTGAAAAGTGAACGAAAGTGATCAAAAGCGAACCGATTACAGCTGTCGCCTGTCAATTCATCCCTCCAGACCATCTAGTCTTCTTTCGAACTTAAAAGGTCTATGGAATTTCATATATATTTTTTTCGGCCGCGATCAAGTGTGCATGCTTTGCTGTTGAATTGGCTGTAGAGTGATTTCTTTGTTAATCTTGTTGTGGTTTCGTCTCATTTCAGTTTTCAAGCTCAAAAATCGTCGTTTGTGACTCGTGATGAAAGTTGAATTTTCATCACTCGTAACCAAATATACTATTTTCTCCGCATGTGTACTAAAAATAACATTCGCTGATCTCTGTTATACGGGCGAGGCCTCGATCGACGCAAACTCCAAGTTATTCTCCAATTGACAATAATTAAGTTTAGTTCTTGATCGAGCTGACATCAAGTGAAAAATAAAAGACGAACCAGTAATTTTGTTGAAAAATTTTTCAATTTAAGGAAGACATTCGTCTATTCGTGACATTCATCTATATAATCTGTACGACGAACGACAAACAAAATGATAGTGAAACAAAAACTGTTGATCGTGTGTACGATTTCCATAATTGTCCTTTTAATTATGCAAAACTGTGACGCATCAAGAAGCAGGAGTGGTTCTAGGAAGTCATCGTCTGGTCGTGGATCGACATCGGGACGTAGAACATCAACGGGTAAAAGTGGAAATCGTGGCAGTTGGTTGTCAACATTAACTGGCCGATCGCGTTCATCATCGTCCAAGGTCAGTTCATCATCGTCCAAGGTCAGTTCATCATCGTCCAAGGTCAGTCCATCATTTTCAAAGGTCAGTTCATCATCTTCCAAGATCAGTTCATCTGCAACGAAAAAGAAGCCCGTACCGAGTGCACCGCGATACGAAGAGAAGAAACATATCGGATGGAAGGTGCAAGGCGGTAACAATAATCCAGGTGCGCCGCCACCACATTCAAATACCCACACTAAGGGTCAGTCGAATCCTAGTTTGCAAAATACACCACCGCATTCGAAAAACAGTCCGCCTGGACATCAGACCATTCAATCGAACAACAATCCGAATCAAGGCTTAAGTTATCCAAGAAATACAGCACAACAGTCGGCTGGCAATCGAGAACACTCGAATACTGGCGGTGGATCGAGTTCATCATCGTCCAAATTCAGTTCATCTGCAACGCAAAAGAAGCCCGTACCGAGTGCACCGCTATACGAAGAGACAAAACCTATCGGATGGAATGTGCAAGGCGTTAACAATAATCCAGGTGCACCGCCACCATATACAAATACTCATACTAAGGTTCTGTCGAATCCTAGTTTGCAAAATGCACCACCGCATTCGAAAAACAGTCCGCCTGGACATCAGACCATTCAATCGAACAACAATCCGAATCAAGGCTTAAATTATCCAAGAAATACAGCACAACAGTCGGCTGGCAATCTAGTACAGTCAAATACTGGCGGTGGATCGAGTTCATCATCGTCCAAGGTCAGTTCATCTGCAACGCAAAAGAAGCCCATACCGAGTGCACCGCGATACGAAGAGACAAAACATATCGGATGGAATGTGCAAGGCGTTAACAATAATCCAGGTGCGCCGCCACCATATTCAAATACCCACACTAAGGATTTGTCGAATCCTAGTTTGCAAAATGCACCACCGTATTCGAAAAACAGGCCGCCTGGACATCAGACCATTCAATCTAACAACAGTCCGAATCAAAATCAAGGCTTAAATTATCCAAGAAATACAGCACAAAAGTCGGCTGGCTATCCGGTACTGTCGAATGTGCAGGGTCAATATCCAGAAATAAATTATCCAAAGAACACGGGACAACAGCAGTCTGGATATCCTGGCGGTGCTTATCAAGGTGGACACTATCCCAATCAAGGTGGACATTATTCTGGAATGAATTATGGTGGTGGCACATATACCGGCTATTCGGGTTATAGTCCAGCAGCTCCGAATGGTTATTTTGCTAGTGGCTATCCTGTCGGCATAGTATCTGGTAACAATGAACGCTCCGGTTCGGGTAGCAGTCTGACAAATTCGTTACTAGCTGAAAATGTTAGACTTCGTTTCTACAATGCTATTCGACCACATCGTTCATATTATAGAAGATATGGTGGTGGTTCGACTGTTCACAATCATTACTACAACAATCAAGCTCCGAGATCCAATCCAAATTCTGCACAGGCCCCAATACAATCTCCTGCGCAAGCTCAAGCAACACCATCTAATCTTGCACCAATGCCTAATCAGGCTAGCATTCCTCTTGCAAATAACAATTCAGCAGACCCCACAAATGCTTTGGTTACTCCACTACCACCAATGCTGGCTCCAAACGACATCATTACCGATCTGGACTGTGTCTATGCCATGAAAATTTTGAACTGCTCAGAGATTTCTCAATGTCCTCAAGAGTGGCTGCACCCGTCTTGCTTAAACCGAACTATATCCAAGAAATACTATGATAGTATAACATTACCACCACCGCCACCGATGCCAGAAGCGAACGTAGATCAAACATCGCTTGCAGCAATGTCTGGTCAGGCTGGCATTCCTCTTGCAAATAACAATTCAGCAGACCCCGCAAATGCTTTGGTTACTCCACCACCACCAGCGCTAGCTATAAACGAGAAAATTACCAATCTGGACTGTGCCATGAACTGTTCAGAGATTTCCCAATGTCCTCAAGAGTGGCGATACCCGTGCTTAAACCGAACTATATCCAAGGAATACTTTGATGGCATAACATTACCACCGCCTCCATCGCCACCACCGATGCCACAAGCGAAGCAAATTACACCAGAAAAATTCGCGGATCCACGTGATATGACTGACTTGCATCAGAATAAAAATGAAGATCGAAATTCGACTGTGTATTTGGCACATAGTCAGCAGATGGCGATTGTTTCCTCCTCAAGTTCTTCAACTAGAGCATCAGTATCAACCGGATGCTCGTTGTGTTTCGTAATATTTTTCGGAATGGCAGTATTGAAGAGTTCATTGCAATTAAAGTTCTAGAGCGTTGGTGTATGTGATGTTTTTAGTATTACACTCACGGAATTTTGAAAACCGACACATTTTCTGTTTCGTGGTTTACTGTTTTTTTTGTGAATTTTGCATGCATTTTTATATGGAGAAACTCAGAAACTCAAGTAACACACAGAAACAGAAAATGTGTCGGTTTTCAAAATTCCGTGTCTCAAACGTCAGCTCTCTGACCAAACCAGTCAATCACTCAGAGTTCTACATACATGTGTGTGTAGTAGAATTGCTGGCTTTTTATTTACTCCACTTTACCATGTAGATGTTATTTTGGCCACTTCTACACAAGAAAAAATTAGAAAGTTTTATGTAACTATTAAAGTAATGAGCGAAATAAATGCATTTTATTTTCCAGGTTTTTTTCATTCAGAACCAACGAATTTTCTTTGAGTGTGCAGGGATGTACATAAGTGAACTTTTCGTGGTTGAAACTAAAATTAAATTAAATAAATACTAAAAAATTTACTGCGTTAAATCAGTCTGACCCGAACAACCTCAGCATCATATCAATGTCAGTACAAAACACTGGAGCAGAAAATTTAGGAAAGCTTTGTTAACTGATTAAAATATATGTGATAACGATAAAATGATAATTATTAATTCTGAAGACGATTTTTAACATGTTTTTAATTTAAACTGAATCGTAAAACGACGAAAACAATCCTTTTGGAAGTTAATTCAACAAAAATGGCATAGCACTACTTCTAGCATTTACACAGAAAATATTCGGAGGCTGATGAGATCACAGTATGTTTCTTTTGTTAAGAAGATAGATGACTTATTTTCATTGTATGAGTTAATGTATCATGGTCCTACGTCAGTGAAGTGTCGTGTCGCAGGTCCGTGCACACTAAAAAATAAAAAACAAAAAATCTGTAGGACTGCAGATCATGGCCCTACGTTAGTCATGTGCCGTGGCGCAGGTCCGCTCACTAAAAAATTTGAAAAAAAATATTTCCGTAGAGAATTTCATGGCGAACAAATCCTCGCAACATCGTTTCCTTGTAAAATTATATTTCACGAGTTATCTCATTTTGAAACTCAACTTTCTTTCTAACATTGGTGAAAAGCTCGGAAAAGTCACATGAAAATGGAAAATTCGGAAAACTAAAGTGTTCAAAAAAAACTTTGGACTTTCCTCTTTGATTTGAGCTATATGTAGCTATGGTAGGAGTCATGGCGACTTCACAATAATTCATCAAACCTACCTCTGCTCGGCAAAATTAAAAATCCAAACAAGGACGTAATTTACTATTGTTCTTCAAGCTCTTTCTTGACAAGATGGTTGAAATTCAGGCTTGGTTCATTATGAAAGTCTAAATCATTATAAACTCATGAGAGACAGACGTTCAGTGATTATAAATAATGATTTAGACTTTCCTGATGCACTAACCGCGCCTGAATTTCAACCGTTTCGTCAAGAAAGAAATAATCGCAAAACCAAACAATTGAATTGACTAATCAATAAATTATGGAAGAGTTGAAATTAGAAATACATTTTTTTTAGAAATTAAAGCGAGTGGTCGACATTGAATCGAATCATTCAATCCATACATTCCAGATGTAAAAAAAGAAATTTAAATTTACCGCGTCTGAGATCAGCTGATTGACCTTTGCCAAGAATGTGAACGCTACCATATCAATGTCGAAAAAAAAAACTGCAAACTCCATTCGCATATTCTTTGTAAACACTTTTATTTAATGCAGAAGTTAAAATAAAGTCGAGTTCAAAGGATAAGCTTTGAAATAGAAAAGATAGAAAGTGAATGAAAGAATTAACAGTTTTGTTGTCAGTGATCAAAAACTATTTTATTTTGAATTTTCCTTACTATCTTCAAACTATGCGAAAAGAGATTTGTATGAAGAAAACATCAGAGTGACGACATAAAAACATTAAAAATGAGTACCGGCCAAAATGAAACCGTTTATAGTGAATCATCTAGTTTGGTACCGTCTCAAGCTGCAAATGGTGTAAGAAGTATTTTCAATTTTCATCCTTAAAATTCAAAGTCACCTGATATGTTCGACAAGAACTTTTAAAGTGGTCTGAAGAGCCTTGACCCACATCAGTTAGCAATATCACAATGATTTTTTCTTAGTTACGGCCGAGTGAATTCCTTGAAGTCTTTCATTTCAAAAACGACTTTATCGAAGAGTTAAGTTTTTTTTTTTCGTCGTCGTCTCTAGGAAGTGGCAACTCAAAATCCACAGCCGAATCAGAAGCCAACGGAGGGGGAATCAATCTTTGCGATTATCAAATCGGTTGTCATTCGAATAGTAGTCGTCTTCGCCATATCAGCGTTTTTCCGTCGACCAGCTACCACACCAGTTCCAAATACCAAAGACGGTAGCGCTGTTTCGTTGGATCCACGAACACCAGCATGGAATCTTTTCGACAATGGCACAATATTCGATTTGCACGTTTACATATCGGAAGACTTTGACGTCGTGAACTTTGATGATCCGCAAAGCTTGTGCTGGTTCCAGGAGCATTTAGGTAAATAGCATCGTCGTCGTTGTTTTTTTCTTCACGTAAACGAAATGTTTTTCTTCAGTTTTCGGCGATTGGTGGAGTGGCAGCAACGGTGATGGATCCTACACACATGAGTGCAAAATCCGTGCATCACCAAAGCTGCAAAACAACGGCACCGTGTACATGCACGCGTACGTAACGAAATTCGGCATGAGTCCAGACCCGAAAACGGGCAGCTCATTTGCTGGAAAGAAGATGGGTTACATTCGACGGCAATTGAACAAATTCAAAAAGATTCGGTTCACGAAGACACACAATTTGTTGACCGGAGAAACAAGCAGAACAGAGGAGGAGATTCGTAAGTCACAGATCATGTCCAACGAGATAACATCTCACTGGCATCCGAACTTAACGCTAAATTTGGTCACGGATGAAACGAATTGGGTGCGAGGATCGGTGCCACAACCACTCGACGAGTATGTCACGTTCGATGCGAGTGGAAAGACATACTATCCCATTCTGTTTGCCAACGATTACTGGAATATGTTGCGCGATTATCAGCCAATTAATTCCACCGTCAAAACCCTGAGTCTGTATGTGACATTCCAGCCGTTGTCAATGTTCAAGTGGCAACTGTATGCGGCGCAAGCAATGAAGGGTAAATGGGCAGGAAATATTCTAGGCGATACGTTCAGTACTGGCGAAGAACCAGAAGAAGATCAAGATTCTATCAAAGAGACACTGCTGGAAACAAATCCGTACCTGCTCGGCATGACGATCATGATATCCATTCTGCATAGTGTTTTCGAGTTGCTGGCATTCAAAAATGACATCCAATTCTGGAACAATCGCAAATCTCTGGAAGGACTGTCAGTGCGTTCGGTATTTTTCGGCGTTTTTCAATCGTTGATCGTGCTGTTGTATGTGTTGGACAGTGAAACTAATTACATGATTCGTGTGAGCTGTTTCATTGGCTTGGGCATCGAAGTTTGGAAAATTCAAAAAGTCGTCGACGTTAAACTGAATAAAGAGGATCGTCTGTTCGGTATCTTGCCACGTATCTCATTCACAGACAAAGGTTCGTACGTAGACTCCAGTACGAAAGTGTATGACAATCTGGCCTTTAAATATCTTGGCTGGTTATGTTTTCCGCTACTGATTGGGTATGGCGTTTACTCGGTTTATTTCAATGAGCACAAAGGCTGGTATTCGTTCGTCTTGAATATGTTGTACGGTTTCCTGTTGACATTCGGATTCATAATGATGACACCCCAGCTGTTCATCAACTACAAAATGAAATCTGTGGCACATTTGCCATGGAGAATGATGAGCTACAAATTTCTGAACACATTCATCGATGACATATTCGCATTTGTCATCAAAATGCCCACGTTGTATCGTCTGGGTTGCTTCCGAGATGGTAAATATTTTTTTTTTTGTTAAATAAGCGAAATGGGTCGATGATTTCCCTTTCATTCGTTTTGTTACAGACATCGTCTTTTTCATCTTTTTGTACCAGCGCTGGATCTACAAGGTCGATCACAAGCGTGTCAACGAATTTGGTTTCTCCAAGGAGATGGAAGACGAGGCTACCAAAACAGTGGCAATCCTACCGCCACCAGCCGATCGTGATACATCAGCAGAAGAAGTCGATCGTGATGCATCAGCTGAAGAAGCCGATCGTGATGCATCAGCAGAGGAAGCTGATCGTGATGCATCAGCAGAAGCAGCCGGTCGCGATGCATCAGAAGAAGAAGCTGACCGTGATGCATCAGCAGAAGAAGCCGGCCGTGAAGCATCAGCAGAAGAAGCCGTTAAATCCGATAAAGACAAGAAAGCCGATTAGATAGATCCAATTTCCGTATAATGTAGTGTTTTGTGTATATGTAGCTCTCTTTTGTGTAATGATGGTTCGTTGTTAGCCAATTTTTCTGTATTTATTTTGTATTTTGTTCGTTTAAATAAGTATTTGTGGCAATTAAATTGGCCATTAAAATAATACTCAATCGTTGACTTCAAATCTATCAAAAGAATTGAGTGTGTCGATTGTCGATTATTTCGCTGTGTATTTGTGATCTCTATGAATCTCTATGAATAATGAAAATATATGGAGCTGATATTGAGCAATAAAAAAATAACGTTTTATTCCAGGCACACTGCGTGTGGTACTTATTTTTGATATATAATGGGTTCGCCAATGATTGACAGGCAATAACGAATCTTTTCATGCCAAGGGCAACGCAACATAGACGTTAATTGCAGCATTCCCTTTATGTGTTTCAAGTGCATCTCTTGAATATTCAATTTCACGACCGTGATTCGCTTATTTCACCTTAAAAGTGATTTGGAAGCTCTAAGGATGAAGGATCTTAAGTTAAGATCGAGACTCAAGTTGAAATTACTCCGAAAAAGAATTGTCAACTAATAGAACCAAGTCGTTCGTGTACCTTGAATTGCACTGAAAAATCGACGACACGAGAAACGATAACTTTTTGAAGAAACGGAGAATTCCTGAAAAAGAGGATAGTAGTAGACGATTCTTCATTAGCTCACCTTTACTTCAAGAGGTCGTCTTCTCGCCCTTTTAACCTTTCGTCCAAGAAATATTCCTTTCTACAAAATGTTAAAAAACGACAATCTCCTGATGAAAAGGTATGTTCATGGCGAATCGGCGACTACTCACCGCTTCTTCCGAAACTCGCTGTTTCTGTGTTTCGCTGTGTTGTCATTTTTTCAGTGCAATGAATCTCGACAACCAAAATATTACAGTCTCATCATCCCTGTTCCGTCACAGTTGGAAATCAACATAATGATCGAATGTTCTAATCAATTCATTGGATATGAAATATTCGAATTTCCTATAATAAGGCGGCATTGACCAGTGTTCTTCGCTTATTTTCGTTCATTTGGAACATTCTAGTCACGAAGTTTAATAGCTTGTCACAGGTAAACATAAAGGGCTAACACAGCATGATGTGAAATCTTATTGCGTGGCAGTCTAATCCATCAGTCAACTGGTCACAGTGTTAACACAGAAAATGCACTCTTTTTCAATTTTTTTCCTTATTTAATGATAAATATCTTGTTCATTGTACGTAGCCGGACAACAATTCATTTACTCATCATACACTTCCGAATGAAAAATACAAAAAGAAAAACGTAATTAGAAACCAAGGAGAATGATTGATTGGAATAATATTCTATGCGATAGATACAAACGAAAAAAAAGTTGTTGTTTTTAAGCGCGAGTGTATTTGCCCCAAATGTGTAGCATAAATACGGAAGCAATAAAGACGAGCGACATCACAAGAACTGGGACTGGACCTCTGTAAATTGACCAAAATTTGAATTATAAACGAGCCTGTTCAGATCCTTTAAACTGTTAACCACTTACACTTTAATTCCGGGTGAGTCGTCTGTGTAGAATCTCCACATACCACCAGAACCAGTGCCAGTTGTACGATTTCTGGCTGCTGTAGTGGTTGTGGTCTTCCGTTGCTTCAGATTACTTCCACCGGCACTTGCACGAGGAGCTGTTAGTTTGCTGGGTGATCGAGTCCCACTTCCGACAGTTGTTGAACTTGCTGGCACAGGCTGTAAAAATTGAAGCAACATTTAGAACACAATTTGGGTAAATTATAGGTTTCCATTCCATTGTCGCACAATAGGAATGCTGCTCGATTTTTTAGTCACAAAATAAAATAACAAATGAGCAAAACTAACCATTTTAAATTAGAATTCAGACTTTTGGACGAAATAGCGCAACTGTTTTATTTATGTGCTTGCAAGAGACTTGAATCGAAGCAGTAATGAGATTTTACTTCAAGCTAGCTGACACGTCGGTCTTATTCCAACACTTGTACGGTGAAATTAAATTCTACACGTCCCGAAAACGTCATCAAACTTATGTCAAAATATTTAAGCGACCCACATGAAATAACACTGTAATCCCAGTGAATATTTTAATTTATTTTTTAAGAGTTGTCTAGGAGGTTCTCAAAACGAAAAAGTTTTTGTTTGCTTGAGGTTAGAAAACGACTCAATACCGTCTCGCTCAAACTGATTTTTGTATTTTTTGGACGCAAACAAACAAAATACGGTACTGTCCTAGTGCGATTTTTTTCATTTTGACGTATTTCGAAGCATTGTTATAATGAACTTACACACATAATGAAAATTCATGTGTTCGCGCCGTGGGATGTAAATATCTATTACTTGCAGCAATTTCATATGACCCAAATGCTATGATGGAAAGAGAAGGATATTTGGACCAGTTCTTTTAACTTGCCTTGGGGGATGTGTCAAACATTTATATAAAAATTTGTAACAAAAAGTAACGTAAGACAAGTTATAATTAACTGGTCTTCGGAACTCTCGCTCTGATCATAAAGGTATATATAGTATTATGATGAACGAAAAAGAAATTTTTGAGGGTCTGCAGTACATGCCTTCAGTGTTTTATATACTTTGACCTGTACCAAAAATGTTACGTCAGTTGGGATGGTTAGAATAGAGTGTTATGATGAAAGAGAAAGAGATATTTTGACAAGGACCCCAAGGCAAGTTATGATAAACTGGTCTTCTGTCCTCTCGCTCTCAACGTAACACGAATACAGAAGCGAATACAGTGTTTAAGGAGAGCGATTTTTGACCACTTTGTTTAAACTGGTTTCGGGGTCACACGTCAAAGTCACACATACAAATTTAAACTGGGCTCAACTCTCAATTTCTTTTTTCATTGATGAATATTTGACAGCTGTCCCCGAGACCAATTAAATTTAACTGGTTTTCGCTCTCCTTAAACACTGTATTCTTTGACAAGTACCCCAATGCAAGTTATATAATAATAACCAAGGTAAATATAGTGAGGAGGTAATGCCATACATAATCGAATCAGATGTGCGGTGTCACGAAAGTTCGATACAAACGCCATCTCATCCCTTCGTTGAAAGCAAAAAATGGAATAGAAAATCGGGCCATCTGTTGTGAGATAGTGAAAATATTTTTGTGAAATACAAGTAAATCGTAGTCAACCATTTTAAAAAAAGATGTCACTGGCATCGAACTTATGTGCTAGGTCGCGCGTCTGAATGGCATTACCTCTACACTATATTTACCTTGATAATAACTAGTCTTCGGTTTTCTCGCTCTGATCATAACAGTCTATATGGTCTATATACACTTTTTCTTAAAATTATTTTTAGTGGGATTTCGATTTTCGAGAAGCAGGTTTGGAGATGGATTCTCGATTGACATTTCTATTGGATTCTGGCGTGCATCCGGAATTTTATAAAGTTAGATGGTGAAGACCATATATATGGTACCAGTCCTCAGTGAACATTCTTTAAAAAACCACGTGAATTAAAAGCAAATCGAATTGAGTTTTGAATTAGATCTTTATATTTGATGAGAAAGTATTTCGTGAATAAACAACCGCAGCGCAAGCATGGTGGAGGTAATATTTTAGCTGAATATATTTCCGAGCTCAACATAACCTCTTTTTGGAAAAATCAAAAATTTCGCATTCATCTGGAGAATAATTATACCTTACGATTATTATTCTAGTTAACGAATGCCAAAGTAATTCTACCAAAAAATTATTCAATTGACGGACGTCAAGCAATTCCGCCAAACTTTTTTTGATAGAACAAATACTCTAAACACACGTGGAATGTTGAATGCAATCTCCTCTTGCACAATTCGGACCATTAATCAAAACGTTTTATTATTCATTCCAGGATCGAAATGTGTTGCATTCGTCGGTGTGGAAGGCATGTTACTCAGCTCGATAATGTGAAACCGCGTGGTAAGTAATGATTTTGTCATAGCTGCCTTTGCGGCATACATTTGGTTAATGAACATTCTTTCCGATAAAGTCTGTGATACTCCAATAGTGCCAAGACTAAAAACCATCGTTTTGAGTCATAGTGCCGTTCAACGAAATTGTTGAATCGGTCTCCAGATCTTCGAATAATGCTCTACCTTACTTTAAATGGCCCCAGAGCCGATTGTAAATGACCGGAAAATGTTTTAATCGAAATTAACAATTAAAAATCTTTCCAGGTAACACAAGAGGATCGATATAAATGAATAGTTGGCTGTTCACCGTTGTGCAGACGAGGTAAGTGACGATCCTCTATCAAAATCTTTTTTGCAAACACAATTGAATGTTCCTATGATGAAAGAACGTAATGAAAATCCAGTGATTATAAAACCCGTTTTCATGTATTAGCTCTAACTGACTTTGAACAGCAAACATCAGAGATCAAGATCACGAAAAGTCGTAAAATCATTATTCTTTAATTAAAAATGTTTTCGTCTTTTACAGGACACGTATAGCCGATCCGATATGGACGATTCGGAGCAATATTTTACCGTAATCGGGTGCTGATATAACACGGTGGTGTGCGCACGATGGGCTGAAATAGTAATCAATGTGAGTATCAAATTGCTTTTTATTCCGACATCATTCCAAGAATCTTAAAAAAGTTACAACGTGATGAACATTATGCATTCTTAACTTTCTGACATCTCTTATGAATCGTTGTGATTTAACGAAGCTTATTTATCTGATCTAACTTTTAAAGATACCAAGAACAATTCGATTTAACTCACATTCAGTCAGTTTCTTAACAAAAAAATTATTTGTTATTTCAGGGAAATGCTTCGGCTCGAGTCGTTCCATACCACCAATTTCTGCCTAGGGTGGTCTACTGGTACAATGTCGTTGATTTACATCATGTGCGGCATGATCAATTATATACTGAGACCGGAATTTCGTACGAAAAAATGTGGTCCGAGCACCTACGATGAAAAATGATTTGGATGAAAAATATTTGTAAAATCAATTTACAACACGCGATCAATAAAAATAAAGAATCGATATTTGTTCATTTGAATGGCATCAATGTGTTTTGTTGGTTTTAGAGATACAGGCCGTCTTTCACGGGTGCAAACTTTGTCAAGGTGATTATGATACGCGAGTGAAACGCCACTTTCCATACCAAAAATTCTCTGCGCCATATCAACTTGACTTTTGTGGATTTCTTTGCACAGAAAATTTGTGTTCCTGCGTATCAAATAAAATGGCGATTTACTTGATCTCACCAAAGTTTACAGCCTTGGTCATCGTAAAGCCTTCTAAAGTCTTCGTTTTTCTGTTTCTCCACTTTTGCAGGGCTTTGCTTTTCACAGATGTTCTTCTTACATCCGAAGCACTTTTTCGAGCCAGTTGGGCCCTGCCTGTAGAATCAACAGAACAATACATTCAAATTGTTCTGCCTTTTAACAGGCAAAAGATTCATCCGAAACGTTTTGTTTCATTAGTGTTTTAGCATCACTCTTGCTATATTCGAACGAAGCGACGTAGCCAGCTGATTCGAATATTTAATTGGTTATTTAAATATTGGAATGTGAATGTACAGCCCACGATTTCAAACTTACTCGCCTTCGACTCAGATACCGCCATAATTCGCACAATAACATGAGGTAAAGTGACATTTTACTAGACTCAGCATCGGATCGGTTCGGAATATTTCACACAAGAAGTACCATTTTTCCATTATTTGACCCATTGATAAGTCATCTATTCCTTCATTATTTTAGACATAGCCGTCTGCAAATGAGTGTATAGACGTATTGTTCATACTTTTGGCAACTTTACGTCTGATCGCATCAATAATATTATAAGAATACCCCGACTGACTATACAAAACAAACATCACCAGACGGAAACTATACATAAATAATGTGACCTTCACGACTATAAAATATCAAATTATCTGGTTGTGCGAAAAACTTTCATTCATTTTTCTCGGCGCGTTTTTCCGTGTCAATCAAGTTGTAAACAATTCCATTTGACAACGTCTTTTTTCATACAATTAGACAAAGACATTCAGGCGAAAAGAGACCAAATATACCCTTCCGATTTCCCAACAATTTTCTGTACGAAAAACCGAATTACATACATACGAACATTTCCCCTTGGAAGCTCAGCTATCTACGGCATTTACATGAGTATTATTTCGATTCGCTTTCTATTATTAGGATGCGCCGATGTTGAACGAAATAATTTTTATTTTTCGTAGGACTGCCAGTTTCGTTCAATTTTTCTTCTCTTTTCTGGTTAACAACACAATTGTATCCTCCTCGGCAATGTCTGCATTTAATTTTTATGCAGAAAAACCCTATATTGGAATTGCCTATATATTAAACGACCGTAAAATGCATGCTAATCTGAAGGAAAAATTCCATTTATTTTTGCACAGATATTCTACTGCACTTGACAAGATGCGCTGCTCTACCTGACTCGTTTCACGTAGGCATGAGCAAAAAAAAAAAAACAAAGGGTCACCCTACAATACGTCTATCATTTAGAAAATATATTGTGTGTTACTTAACTTACATCAACGATATTCGTGTTGCGATACACACGGAGTCCGGCGTTCAGTGTTTATTTTAGTGCAAATAAATTCAGTACAGTGTAAATACTAGTGGCTTTAAAGTTTCCAAACATTTTTCTTTTTAGTTTCATCAATTTTTCGTAAGTCTCTTTCGTTTGTGTAAAAAAAACTCAAGCGTCGGGTGTTAGAATAACATAGCATCGATAACAAATGTGCGGGATATATTTTATAATCTACGAAACGTGTGCAATTGCAAAATAAACCATGTGAATAGCATTGGCTGTATACTCTGTTTATGAAATCTGTCAATTAGAATTGATTTTTCGTTTCGAAAGAGCACATGGAACAGCAATAAAAAATGTAAGTGAAAAGGTGATTTAGTTTTTAGTGTAAATAATTACGTTACGGGAACACGTTTATGTCCCTGAATAAACTTTTCGTAATCGAACATTCCATCGACTTTGAAGATTACGATTTAAACGATATTTTAGGCACTCAACGTCGTCATGTCAGAAAATTTAGACGCTCAGATGACCTAGTTCCCTTTCTAAGGCTAATAAGAACGAACCTCTGTTGTCTAAGTGATTTAGAAGTGTAATGACGTAAACTAAGGTACAGTAGAGCTTTAATACAAAAATATAACACTCCGGGTGTTGTTGACATTGTATTTTTTTTTTCATTTTATTTCTGTCGTCAATACCGCAACACAAAACAGAACACACCAAAAAAAACGTCCACATGCCAGATGAATTCGGTTACGATATTTATTATGAAATACAATTTGTATTTGTCTATTCAACTGTCAGAGACTGATGTTTATTTGGCCGCCTATCAGTCTGCTCGTCCAGTCTGTCTAATGATGTGTGTGGTAACCATAATTCTGTTTACCGGAATCGCGACGTAACTGCCCACGGCTTCTGTTAGCAGAATTTTTTTAATTGATTATCGGCTAATCATTGTTTCCATTGTTTCTCACTTAAGAATGTCTGACTTGATTGTATTCTGTAGTCTGTACTGATTCGGACATGGTTTTTTTTTTCTGTAGATTATCTAAATATCATAAATTAGATCCTCCTGCATTAGATAAGTCTGTCATTCCATAAGAAGTTATTAGAAATTCCTAAAGAGGTCGCAGTTTTGGTGGTAGATCTTATAGTGACGTATAACCAGAGAGTTGATAACAGATGGCGTCGACGGCAACGCCATCTGTTATTCTTTTTCTAATCAACATTCTTACAAAATCGAAAATTTGTCACGTAGAAGTTTCGAGTCGCTGTGGAAAATCGCTCCTATCATCACTTCCTAAGATGGAAAGTTCTAGTGTTCAATGAAGTTGCAGAGAATTTTTCGAAGAAACAGGAAAATCGATCCCTTTCAATAGAACAAACTGACAAACTGTTAAAATGTAAAATCATATATTTAAATGTGTGTGTGACAGCTTCGTGTACAGACAGTAAAAGGGACTACTAATGTCAAAAGTAAAGGGACTCAAAATGTCTAAAGAATACTAAAGTTGACGTTTTTTTTAGTGGTGAGAAAAGTGTACCTTTGATGCAAATTTGGGGCATCGGTACAGTTTTCTCAAAGCACATGAAACTTTCACAGACAATTTTAATTTTTATTTAAAGCTGACATATTTTTACTCGAAAATGTGGTCGTACATTTTTTAAAAGGGTCTCTCATAAAAAGATATCAGCGATCAAAAATTTCGAAACGCAGAAATTTAGGCTACAATTTCAGCGTACGCTCGGAACCTCTTAACTCTTCTCTCACTCTCTATTGTGTCTGTTATATTTTGTTCATGGTCGCTTTTTTAAAATTTGTATCTTAATGAGTTTTCAAAAAAACAAGCGAAAAAACAATAGGACTTGTGATGGTAAATTAAATTTTTTGATACACAACACAGTCGTTGGCGAAAGCGTTTCTTTAAAACAAAATTTAATTGAAATTCTAAAAATAAAAAGCTGACACTAGTAGAAATTGTGTACCGTCCAAACTAAAATTTAGATTAACATCGTTTATACTCTATACCTACGCGTACGCATTTCTTTTTTAAATTAATTTCACTTCAGGTCCGATAAATTCGTATGGTTTCCACATAAACAAAGGTGTCTGCCAATTGCAACATATTTATTATTCAAACAAAAGATGAACTTAGGATTAATTTGTGAAAATGAAAGATAAAATTGCAACTACGCAAGCATTGGTCAATTTCGACTCAAAGCCTCGTAACAATTTTCTTCTACTGTTTAGGCGATTTTAATATTTTGGCTTCATGATTTACTAGTCGCCAAATATAAATTAGTTTAAGTAAAATTTACAATTTACGTTCGAAGCACTTTATTTCGTACGATTAATTAAACACGACGTCGACGTGTAACATTTAGAACAGTTCGAATGAAATAAGCCATCACATTTCAACGTTAAATTGATTTTCTTTTCGCAAGCATAAATTATGTAATTAAAAGAAAACTTGATTTTAATTTGAATTCAGAATGGATGATAGTCGGGTCTAACAAAATAAGGCTTAAACTTAAAAAAAAACGTTACAGCTATTATAGCATTCATATAAAACAGTGATGCACTGCGGTTACGTGACTGTTAGGTAACTCCAAAGCACTCAGGGCTATGGTAACTCTTATCGCAATTTCCACTACACGCGACACGAAGTAGCATTATGTCAGAATTGCGACAGAATTTAAATAGAAAAAAAGAATTTCTGAAAATTTTCACCCTCCATCGAGACATCCCATGATATCAACATACGTACAGTATTCATGAATGGCCGATTTATTTTCGTAAATTCTATTTTTAACCGTACACCGTAACCTGTGCCTTATTTCGCAAACGAGACTTTAACTTACACCGTGTTGTGTTGATTGATTTTGTTTACTTATTTCATTTGCTTACAAAAAATGACAAGTTTATGTTAAGTTGAAAAAAAAAGTGTTGCTGGTAATATTGCTCGCGTGCAGCGTGAAAAATTAGCTGTACGTATTGTTTTTGGAACTTCCTGAGCAATGAATCAGAGCGGTTGATTTAGTGTTTGGTAATATCAAAGATAACAATTTTTGCAAGTTAAACAATTCTCACTGTTCGTACTTTATAATTGATCTACTATACTTCAGGGACGTGGGTTCAGTGGTTTAACAGACTCTGCACGTGTACGTGCCATGATGGTCCCGATATATTCGCAAAATATTTCTCATCTTCAAAATTACATAATTACCAGCTCCCCATTATTCGTCTTTTATCGACAAAAAATAGCCAGCTCTTGTCTGTGTTACATTAACTGTTGAAAGTATCGAAGTAAAAGATTTGCCTAGAAAATACTAGGGACCTGACCATTCTTTAAAGTTTAAACAGAATGCTCAAGGGCAGATTTTGCCAATAACGGTCTGTTGCGTTACAATTTTTAAGACTGAAAACTCTACACGGAAAAAAAGAAATATTCAATACCAATTTAATGTAAAAAATTGGTATCGAATATATAAATATTTGTGGCGAATATATTAGATAAACATTTGTAGCAAATAATTAACTATATTCGTTACAAATATATAAATATTTGTCCGAAATATATTTAATTATTTGCCACAAATATTTTTTAATAATTCGTCATAAATAATTAAATATATTTGTAACAAATATTTACATATTTGCTACAAATATTTATATATTTGTAACGAATATATTTTGAAATAATTTGTCACAAATAATTAAATATAATTGTGACAAGCAAATTACCTGAAATTTTGTGACAAATATAAATATATTTGTCACAACTATAAATATATTTCTAGCAAACAATTGTTTCCAAATCTTTTTTTTCCGTGTAGTTTCAAGAAAAAATCGTAGTTACATGCATTGGACTGATCCTTCCTCTATTGCCTTAAAGTGTTAAAAATTTAATCTGAGGTAACTGGTCATACAAAATTATTGTAATTGGCGGAGGTCTGCGTTTTCAAACCCATGTTCTACGGCGATCTCCGCTATCAAAAATTTTTCTCCGCCAATAACGGATTTGTTCCATAGTTTTTCACGCTCTATCGTCTCCAGCAAGTTTTATTCGTTTACCATTGAAACTCAGGCGTCTGCTGATAGACGATTTTACAGATTCTGAAAATTTACCATCAGCGAACCGCCGAGTTATGTGGGGAGACAACCAAAACTTTCGGGGATAGAAAGAGCTGGAAAAACTGTAGAACAAATCCGTTATTGGCGGAGAAAAAATTTTGATAGCGGAGAGTTGCCGAGGCTCTAAAGTTCCAATTCAAAAAAATATGCCCTTGTGTTCTGGACACCAAAGTTCTCAAAGTTTTGTTCAGTATAGCATCGTGTAATAATATATATGAATTTTAAAGACAATGTGTAAATCGATTCTATATGATGAAAAAATCGACATACTATCTATTGAATGACACAGGTCACTGAAACGAGTTAAATAACCCTAAGATTTTCGTTTTATTTCTTTCAAAATGTTGTTCTTCCGAAATTTATGTTTTGTCTTTGATAATTATTTACTCTTGCATGCGCGCTTAAAAATTAAGAAAAAGAAAAAGTAAAAACAAAATTGCATTCTACGCGTCCAATGACCAGGGTTAATGTCCAAGGTTTTTCTTAAAACATCATTGGAGACCGTGAAACCACATTTGACATATCCAAGGGTACACGTACACTTGTATAATTTCAATCAATTTATTTATTTACTTTTGCCAAAAGTGATACCAAAATTTGTAAAGGAATCCATTCCGTACCACCTACAACCAGTTGCATATTAGCTGATAACATTCAATAATAACGATTCCATCACATAAATAAATAATTGAAAAGGATATTATTTCACAATCACATCACTGACACCGATACCTACTTCCAATAGTAGAGGAAATCGTGTGGGACAAAAGATTTATAAATAAATCTGTTTGGTGCACTTATTGAGTAATAACACTGGGGTTGCATTGATTTCAGGGCTTCCACTCGTGACTCAGTGCTTCGTTGCTTCACGGTAAAATAAATAGATTAAATGATTGTCTTAGCCAAAATACTAACACAAATTATGGGTGAGAGTACCTAACGTAATCTCGATTTTTCTTGATCGTGAACAATTCAAATGAAGAAATTGGATTTTTACTAGATTTATCGATCAATGAGGTGTAACTGTAACAGGCAAACATAGCTTGAGAGAAATTTTAATGGAATTATTTTGTCATTGAAATGACGCTCAGTATGAACAGTTGTGTTCTTGAACATATTATTGAAGCATCAATATTTCGGCATATCGTGCCAATCGTCAGTCAAGTCATTCAACTTGATATGTAGATATGGGTACTGAACCGAAAGTTGTAAGTTCTATATGAACAGTCTTCGGTAAAACTTCATTTCAATGACAAAATTAATTCCATTAAAATTTCTCTCAAGCTATGTTTGCCTGTTACTCCTCATTGATCGATAAATCTAGTAAAAATCCAATTACTAACACAAATTTACTAAGTTCAGAAAAAAATTTGTATTCAAAACACACGATCTGTCCCTCGATTTAGCCCAAAAATTAATTTTATCTCTTAGAGCTTTTAAGTTTAAATACGTAAAGCTTATTATGTCAGGAGCATATAAACGTGATTGTAGATTTTTGAGTGGAGACTATTTTTGGAAAATATTTTCTCACATTTTCTCGAGTTTTCCGAGCCATGTTTCCAAATGTTTCTAAATGTTTTCAAATGTTTCTCAAAAATAATTCTAAAAATCAAAATGTAGTAGACCAATGAACCTTAAAAATTAAAAGCGAAAGAAAAAGTGGTCCCTCGTCTGGTGAACGTTATCAATCAATTTTATGAAGGTGAACACCGAAAAATGTTTCCTCGGTTTGAAAGATAACCTCAAGAATTTTTCCAAATTGATATGAAGTCTTGTAAAATGTATGTTTCTAGGCGTAAAGTGAAATAGTTAGATTTTATTTGTTTGGGTGAGTAGGGTGGTTAGATTTTACCAAATTAAAAAGCCACACCCAGATTAATGCGTAGCTTGCTAAAACTAATCTCTCTGCATTATTGATTTCGTTACGGATAAGTTAAAAGTACCGCTCAGTTGTTCGACCGAGTCTTTGCGATATCGTGAACTTTAAGAGTTGCCAAAACTTCGAACAGTCGGGATCGGGTCGCGAAAATAATTTTTTTATCAATTACTCCAACATGCGAGATGTGAATAATGTCAAATTGTGCACGTTTATGAAGGTCAATGAGCTGAATATTATTCACCAACAAACGCCGATGTTTAGCCCACCCAGCCGCCGCAAAAAGTGAAAAACCTAAAAAAAACCGAAAATTTTGAAGGACGGCTGTGAAAGCTAGTAGCAGGAAACTCTAACCCCAAGCTCTATCCATTGACACCCCACTCGACCATATCCACCATTTCAGATAGAAATGGAGTTGATTTTCCACAATGTATCTCAACCCATCAAATTTTGGAGAATCATCGAACTTTAAAGTTCCCCAAATAACGTTTTTTTCAAGCGAATTTTATTATTTATAGGCTTACGAGATAATAGTCAGTAAAACTAACTTCATACAGCCAGAAGATGTCTCATAGAATTGTTTTTGTAGAGGACTGACTGACGAAACGAACCAAAATTCCCAACTTTTACCTCATCAATTATTTGAAAATAGTAAATCGATCTCACAATTGTTTTCCCGATCTACCCGAAAAGGATCTTCCTATTATATCAATTCTGTCTAACCAAAATACGTGAATTATAGAAATTTGAATTTCTCGATACATTGCATCTAGGCACTATATCCACTTATATTGAGAATTGATTTTTTTTTTGCATATATGTGAGTTGGTGAAATAGGAACTCAGGAAAACAATTTTGCTTTTTTTACTTCACCTGAACAAAATACCTTCAACTAAAATATGTCACAAATCATCGCAAATTCAGTAAGATGAAAAAATCTGATTCAAGAATTGATGATCCACCCTATTACTGAGTCTGGTACAATCTAAATTAAGCGCAAATCAAAATTAAACTTTTATTATAATGAAACATTTAAGAGTCCAGACGCTTCATATTCTTCAGCTTAACAATTTGTTATTCATTCTTTTCGTCTACCTGTTACTTAACAACTTACGACTTACTAAAAATAATCTCAATTTAATTTCAGAAATAAATCGTAACAGCAATTTAACAACCAACCCAGCTCCATCAAAAACCATCCTTCGTTCGATCATCATTTTTTATTCATCGAATTTCGACTAAAAGTGAAATAAAAAAAGTTTTTTTTTGTTCGTTCGTTTTCAAAAAAAGGAACTCCTACATCTATACTTCAACTGTGTGACGTATGACTAAAGAAGAAAAATTATTAATGAAATTTGACCGATCACGATGAATCGCGTTTATATACCGACATCGCGAGTGTTGTTGCCTCTCCGCTAAAGTTACACGGTGGGAATATAATATAAAATAAAGACACGAAGAGTTGGCTCATTTAGTCGACAAACTGGTTCCGTGCGGTGAATTACTATATTTTCCAATGTGAATTAATATTTCTGTGATAATTCGTATTTCGTTGTAATTGATAACAGTTTTTTCTTTAAAAAAAATAGTAAATTCCTCCTTCGTACTTGTTAAAATTGTAAATGTGTGAATTGTGAGAGTGACTATTTTCGGCAAAAACGTTTTCGATTTTCGTCTGTGTGAATGCATAATTTATCGGTTTGACATCACGTTAGAGGCTGAGATTTAATCGAATATTTTTGTTGATCAAATTATGAAGGATACCCACGGATTAAAGGACATGATTTACAAAGAAGTTGTTATTATCGGTAAGTTTCTTCTAGCATTAGAACAGACACACTTTAATTCATTCCGATTCATTATTATCATAAAACTTGCTATATCTGCCAGTAGAACAATTTAATTTCATTCGAAATCAAGTGGTCACAACAGAATTAATTATTGAAAGCAATGTGTATCGATGGTATCGATTGAACAAATCGAAACAATGTAAAGCCGGCTGAATTGTTATGTACTTGAAAGAGAGTTATTCTGCTATGCGCTTGGTAATTCAATTCGTTTAACATGTATCGATTCCTGTTTCTATGTTCTGTTTGTAAAAAAAAAATTGTTGTTTCATGCTTGTGGAGAGCTAAGGTCAATCAGTGTTAATTGAAAATCGGTTTTTAAGGGGAAACATGACATTAGAAATCTGTGAAGATGAGTCATCATTTTATTGCATATAGTGTCACCAGTTAAAAACTTTGCAGAATTTACACACGCGCAAAGTCTTAATTGAAATCAGATTTGATTGAGCGTTGATAGACCGGTTGATGTTTGAAACGTATGTTTCGATATGTAATGTAAGTTTGCATACCTAGGACCCGAAAAGTGCGACTTCGTCGCATTTTTTCTCCGTCCAATTTGAGAAATACTATTCGTACCACGGACTAAAAGTCTTTTTTAGCGTATTCGATTCTCACACGCTAAAAAAGACTTTTAGTTCTAGGTACGAAATGTACTATTTTATTACATGGAGCTTTAAACTATTATTATTACCACACTGCATAACAATAACAGTCGCTGAAGTGGTTTTTCCATATAAACTGACCTGCATAATGATACCTAAGTTGCACTTATTTATTTATTTATTGATATACACTTACAGGCCCCAATTAGAAGTAATCATCAGATATATAACCGAGTAGCAAAGATATGAAAAACTTTTATAAGTTATTAATCACCAATAAGTTAGTTCTTTTTGAACGTATGCGATTGGAGTTCGTACTAATAGTTACGTCAGTTTTGTGGAAAACCCACTATCTCTAATATAAATGATAGTGCAACATTAGATATGAAAGGAACGAAGGGAAAATTTTAATTGGGAAAGTTTAAAATTAGACCTAGTTTCTTTGCTGTAACACCCCACTTATCAAATACACAACTTGGAACCTCGGAAGTAATATACTATTAGCATAAATGTTTCACAGTGTTTGATCTAAAGTCTTTTACTTCAACAATTTAAACATATGTCTCGCTCTTTAAGACAAACTGTTACGAAAAGACTGAAAAACTACTTTTACAGCGAGTACTGACCCTGATAAAATATTTGCTTGCAGGCAACGCAGTTTTTTGTCAGATTGTTTGTATCGAACGAATAGACCTACGTTGGCAAAAGAAATTGTGATATTTTTGCACTGATTTCAATTTGCAATTATTATTTATTCCCTTGACTGAAAGTCAGGGTCTTACGCCAGAAAATAGCGAAAAATGTCTGTAACCATACATGTACACTTTGATTGAAAATTTATGAAATGTTATGAAAAACGTTAAATGTCTGTAACCGTTTTTTCTTGTGGGCAGGATAACTCGAGTAATTCTTAACCAATTTCAACAAAAAATTTTTTAATCGATGTGGAATTAAATTCTCTAGGCTAAGTTCGAAGATGAGCCATGTGGGATTAAGAATCTGGAAGTTATTCCAGAAAAACCTGATTTTACACTGTTGATTATAGCCTCAATCGAAAAAGATTACTTTGATGAAATTTGATTTTGTTGCGTAGTGTGTGTAAATCGTATAAGTATGTTTTCGATAATGTGCATGAAATGAGTAGTAAGAAAAATTTCGTCAGTACATGTCCAGCCTCTAACCGGTAAACATCTCTTGTTAGTGAACTGCTAACAACTTGATAGTTGACTAACAAATCTGATAGTTGACTAACAAATCTGATCGTTGACTAACAACTTGATAGTTGGCTAACAAATCTGATAGTTGACTAACAAATCTGATAGTTGACTAACAACTTGATAGTTGACTAACAAATCTGATAGTTGACTAACAAATCTGATAGTTGACTAACAAATCTGATAGTTGACTAACAAATCTAATAGTTGACTAACAACTTGATAGTTGACTAACAAATCTGATAGTTGACTAACAAACTTAATGCGTCTACTAATACCAAAGAATGATGTTTATGCACAGTAGTGCGATCAAAGCAGTGCGTCAATGGATTTTCATATATATATTTGCGCACAAGGACGGTAATTGACGTTTATAAAAAATGAAGATCCCACTCCTGTGCATAAAATCTTGTTGCTAACATGTTAGTAAATGGGGGTTTTGCGCACACGATGTGTTGCCAAACTCGCCTTCGGCTCGTATTGGCAATCTCACATCTATTGCGCAAAACATCCCATTTACTAACAAGTTAGCAAAATAGCTATTTTTACGGCAGAAAAATACCTGCTATCAAATGAGCACACTATGATTGAAAAGTGTAGGAAATTTTATGAAAAACGTTAAATGTAACTATCATTTTTTGTAGGCAATATAAGATAAGTCATTCTCAATGAATTTCTCAATATTTTTTTAAATTCATTATTCCAACAATCAAACAAAATATTTTACAACTCCCATACGAGTTGTGAAGTCTCACGAGTCGTGATATTGTATGGGATATTACATTCGACCGATAGAAAAATTCAACTTTACCGATAAAAAATAATAAAATACCGATAGAAATGTTTTACATGTCGCTGGCACCTCTTCAGTAAATCAGTAAAAGATAAAAAATCGTCTTTCTTTCACGTTTTGTCGATTTTGGTAATATAAAGCAAAGGTTCTTAGAAAATTCATCCTTCAACGAAATGTAATGAGAAGGCGTTTTGTCCGTTCCTAGGGAATTCATTCTTTTACGAAATTTAACGAGAAGGCGTTTTGTTCGTTCCTAGGGAATTCATCCTTTTACAAAATGTAACGAGAAGGCGTTTTGTCCGTTCCTAGGGAATTCATCCTTTTACAAAATGTAACGAGAAGGCATTTTGTTCGTTCCTAGGGAATTCATCCTTTTACAAAATGTAACGAGAAGGCGTTTTGTTCGTTCCTTGTGAATTCATCCTTTTACAAAATGTAACGAGAAGGCGTTTTGCAATTAGAAGGCGTTTTGTCCGTTCCTAGGGAATTCATCCTTTTACAAAATGTAACGAGAAGGCATTTTGATCGTTCCTAAGGAATTCATCCTTCTAAGAAATGTAATGAGAAGGCGTTCTGTTCGTTCGACGAAAAAAATGACATAAGTGAAGAAACGCCAAAAAAATTTAAATTAATTTATCGGTCGTTTATTAGTCGTTTCATTTAAAATGCAGTAAATATTACCATATTTTATTCACGAGTGAAGGTTTTGCAAATTTAGTAAGTGACGTCGCGTTTTTTTAATTTTTTTTATATATTTCTCGCTTAAACAAGGCATCAGAACAGTCGGAGCGTTTGCTGCGACTGAGCCCCGTACAATCCTGTAATTCTATTTCGTCCGTAACCATAATACGTCCGTAGCCCTAATACGCTCGTAACCCTAATACGTCTACAACACTCTTATGCGTCTGTTACCAAAATGCTTCCGCAACCCGATTGTGTCCTTGACATTATTGCCCACCTAGCCGAAGTTGGGCATGGTCAAATTTACTGAAAGTGTTCATTTTTAAAATTGCGCATAGCGCAATTACGAAAGCCCGTACGAAGTACCTCTCAAATAAAACCAACAATTTACGACATTATTTTAGAAATCCAAAATTTTTTGCTAACTTTCCATTCGGTATTCAATTATCTCTCAAATGAAACAAAAACTAGCAAAATCGGTTGAGATTTACTCGATTTATGTGCAAAAAACACTTAGGGCCGACTAGCGGCCTCAGTCCAAGGACCTAATTCTAGAAATTTTTCCACAACACGCTATTTGGTGTGCAAGTACATCTCAGATTTTACAAAAATTGGCGAAAACGGATGAATTTCACTTCATTTTTACCGATTTATATCGATTTTAATAAAATCCAATATGGCCGTCGGCAGCCATTTTGTTAGGAAACCGGAAATAGTAGTAACGCTTTGCATTCGTCAATACCAATCAAACAAAAAAAAATCATGAAATTCGGTCAAAATTTACTCGAGATATTGCCACGTTCACTTTACTGCCGAGTAGCCGGATATGAGCTCACTCCAAGGGACCTAGCTCACGCTCTGGTCAACCAAATTTCATAAACTTTTTTTTCCCTGATTGGTACGTTCAATACCTATCTAATAAAGCAAAATTCGTTCAAATTTTGCCGACCTACAAGCAAAAACTGCTTCCCGCCCTGTACCTGGTTCACATCATGGGCTCACGAGTCGATCATCCAATTTCCATGAACTTTTTTTTTGTCGATTGGTATTGTAAATACCTTTCATTACTTACAAGTGTAGCGTTTAAATTTCCGGAGATATCATCGAAAAGCCTTAATTCGCTTATTGGGCCCCAGCTCGGGAGGGGTCGACCCGAAATCGCCCATCTTCGAACTTAGCCTTTCTTTTGACATTACCAAACTGGGAAAAAAAGAATTTTCAAAAAAGGTTGTGATTTACTCAAGTTATAGGGGTCACAGACAGACAGACAGACAGACAGACGGACAGACGGACATTGTTTTTATTGTGGATTCGTTATCTATGAACATAGACAAACGCTTTGCCCTTACCGTCTGCTCCCAATTCAACATGTTACAAACGGCATATTAATCTTATAAGCCCCCAGTACTTCGTACGGGGCTAAAAACGCACTTTATCTGACCGCAAACCTCGATATAAAGAAGGCTTTGCGATTCGCGTATAAACATCAAATACATAAGCCAATACATAAGCTTTATAGTCGAGTATATAAGTTTTATAGTTGAACTGTAAAGGCACATAGATGACGCGTTTATATGCACACAGAATGTGTGTTTTGTTTTTGGTCAAATAAAGTGCGTTTAAGCGCTCAATATATAAAAAATTTTATGCTACAAGAACTGTAAGGGTGTTTATGTTCTCGAAATGGCAAATAGGTTCTCGACTTCGTCTCGAACCATTTACCATTCCTCGAACATAAAACACCCTTTAAAGTTCTTGTAGTATAAATAACTATTACCAAAGTGAAAGAGTCCTCTCATCGTTCCACATTCGAAAAACTTCGCATCTACTCTGATTAAAGACAAAATGGCAATCAAACAGAATAATAGATAGCTCATACGAGTGGGAAGTTTGCGGCCAGAGCGGAGCGAGGGCCGTAATTCACACGAGTCGCATTTTATTTACGACTTATGGTTGATTGAAAATCTTGCTGCAAATTTATTAGAAAAATGAGAACTCAAAGATCATTCGGTCTTACGTTCGAAGGTTTATTTGAAGAACTTTTTCTGTCAAATTTTGTTGTAAAATTCGTCGGAACGGTATGATATACATCATTGACGTATATGATACATGGACAATGTTTTCTATACGTGGAACACGTTGAAAACGTAGTAGCGTATTTCGATTGTCAGATTTGAATATTCATGTGTTACGTATTGTGGTGATGATGTACGTGGAATGAGAATAACTTACGAGTGGGATGGAAGTTAAACGCACATCACGTATGATAAACGTATATAGTGGATGCTGGTCCTAAACATTGAATTTGGATCATATTTATATTTCTTAACACGAAGAAAATGTAAATTAGAAAAATACTCGTCAAAATACTTTCATTTTTTATGAAGTAGTTTTTGTGTGCATTACGTTATAACATGCTCTGCGTAACTTATACGCCACACACGTTTATGGCTTTCAAAGTACGGTTCAACAATAAGAAATGTCAACCAACAATATTATACTGCAACATTAGAAAGATCGTTGGCTCATGATCGAGAGGTCCCCGGTTCAATTCCCGAAGAAGCCAATTTTAAATTTGAAGCATTTGTTACCAATAATTGCTAAAATGTATAATAACTACTGTAAACTGTTAATAATACACCATATTCATATTTTTAAATCTCTGTCAAAGCCAAATACGTCTTGGACGTATTATATTCGAGCCCGCACTTTTTAACAGGGGGCACGAATAATATACGCATAGCACGTGGGAAATTTCGCTCAGTGTATAGAGTAATCGATATTGTTCTAAATGTTCTAAATTTGACAATTTTTTAGGAATATGTAAAAATAAATTGGGATCAAATGTAGGCATTTGTATCAGTGATGCTTCGGAAGTTCAACAATGAAATCGATAAAAAATATATTGAAAAAATTGTCAGTCAAGGGACCTGACCCGCCCAAAAGGTGGGACCTAGTGTCGCGGAATATTATTATGCCTTTCATTGCGCTACCTTTGTCTAACTGTCAAACATAAAAAATTCGAAAACCATTGACGAAATTGACTTTAATCGGACTCTTTGTTTCACATTAAAAAATCATTTCTCACATTCCTCTGATATTAATTCGTATCGCGTTACACATAACGTATGTCAAATTGTCAACTAATCATAGCTCGAATCTACAAACTATGTTTTTACTGATAAGTGAATTAAATACACACAGGCGATTTGTGATAAAGTTGTCTTATGTCACTCGTATGACCGTTATAGACAAACGGAATTGGATTTGAATGGTGGGGAATTTCAAACTTTATCTATAACGGGGGTTACTTAGCTGTTTCTAATTACTCAATTGCATTAAAATTGTAGATTCTACTGAATCAACAATAATGAAAAATTCAGCGTTCGTTATGAACAGGTAGTAATTATACCCACCCATTGATGTCTATTGTACACATTAAATAATTAGGTTTGATCAGATAAATTAACTGACAACAATGACATAAAAAATACTTTAGTTTACCGGAACAGTCTTATTCCAATTGAGCAAATATTTTACATTTTATTTTACTTGTTCAAATACTACACGTGTAGTCAATGGCAATAAATTGAATGTGGCAGTACAATGAAAACCTTTTAGAAACTGTTCGTCATTTGTTATAGACGAAAAGAAATGTTAAGCTCTGACTAGTGTTCTCTCAAATAGTGCAAAACGTTAAGCTTTGTCAATAATCGAATGAATTACAAAATTCTTTGATCAAACAATTGGCAATACTTTGAATCATAACATTGTTATGTCGCATTTAAACGACAGGAAAAATGTTGTAAAAATAGAAGAAACAAATTTTGTTCACAAAATTCCACCCATAATACATTTGCCCTTTCGAAAAGCAGGATTGGGGTAATGGAGTGTTATTTGAATGAATTTTTACCTTAAAATACTTTAAATGTCAAATGTTTTCCTACACATCAATATACACGCTCTGTGCTTCCGAACTGCTTTGATATTCCCAATCCAATTTCCGACGCCCGAATCGACAGCCATAATAACTTGCTATTAAAAATGCAATTGAAATATTTTCTGCTGAGGCAATGTTAATAAAAAAAATTATTTCTTAAAGAAATCTTGCTACCGAGATTGCTACTGTCCGAGCATAGTTCGTTCAAGCTGTCTGTGTACATTCAAAATGTTATTTATGTGAATATTCTTTGACGTCATTCGAAATTATATTTATTTCGGGTACACTCCGCACACCTTCTAACTTCGATTTTTATTATAAACCAAGAAATTCACAGTTTCATTAGCAGACTTTTCAGCAAATAAAATGTGAAAATTTTGACGTCGTGTGTAACATTTTACTTTATGTGCGTCTGTACAATATATTTATACAGATGGTGCTGCACCACACTACAATATTCTATACCGTAACTGTTTTACAGATGATTCGTGAAGGTCGATACCGTTTATATTTCGGGAGTGTCATAAAATTCACAAAGAAATGGTGAGTTTTTCAGATTCTTTACAAAACCGATCCGTTTCCCAAAAAGATTAAAAAATTCTTCTAGGTCCGCCTGTTAATGACAGACATTACAAAACTGCTAAACAATCGTTCCAATGTCAGGAATATATCAATCATAGGATTGTCTGATGATGATTCCGAGACTCTGACTGATAGTCTCTTGGCTGCATCAGGTATTACGGTTGCTGATGTACGGAATTTGCTCAAATCTTTGTTTTGCCATTATGAAAATTGAATGCAACACCTTCTCTTAATCATTTAGAATTTTCCACCCTATGCACCTTGGGTTGAGTGCAATCCAAGAGAAGTGAGTGTCGATCCCGTATGTGCAAGTCTGCACACAACAGTAGGTGACAAAAGCGACGACGCTGATGAGCTTCATAATCAATACGTAGTTAATGTAATTAAGAGAGCTAATGAAAACGGTATGCATGAAGTGGTAATTGCCGATGGAGTAATTATCGTCGTTGATTCGGATCTAAATGTAAATGCCAACATGGAAACATTAATTCAGAACGCAATTAATGAAAAATTGAAAATAATTCTATTCGTGAATATGAATAATGTCGATGCCAATTTGTCAACGATAACTGAAGCGAATCTAGAATTTTTATACAGCGAACTTTACGATACAATACACGCAATGAAGCATTTAATTCAGCAGCATTCGAATGACAATTTGTATTCCATCGATGTTATGTCAAGTATTGTCTTTGGATGTATAGGTCAAGGTTGGGCGTTCAATTTGCATAGTTTTGCTGAAATTTATGCGAAATCATTCAATAAATTAGAATCGACAACACTGGCCGAGAAGCTATGGGGAGACCACTTCTACTCTTTCGCGGTTAGTTTCTTTTCTGTTTTCCTTAGTTTTTTTCAAGTCACTCACCAATTTGTCAACAGGAAAAAAAGTGGTCAAAAGTGAAAAGAGACGACACATATGAGCGATCTTTTGTCCAGTTCATCCTTAAACCGATTCATAAACTCTACGAAGCAATAGCACAAAATAACAGAAAAGAAATCGAAAACATTATATCGAAGCTACCAATCCACCTCGAAGATCATGAGAAAGAAAGATGCGGTACCACTTTGCTTCGTAAAATAATGAAAAAGTGGTGCCCAGTTGCAAGTTGCCTGTTACCATTGGTTGTACCCCATTTTCCGTCTCCACCAGCAGCACAGTCATATCGATTTGATGTTATTTATCGGGGCAGTGATCAGAGAATTATTAGTGCGACGAAAGAGGGTCACGAACAGGGAAAATTAGTCATGCAAATCACCAAAACACTGCAGACGAATGATTACGGTCGCAGATACGCGTTTGGCAGGATATTGTCTGGAAAGTTGAAAAAGGGTGATAGAGTCCAAATCATTACCGACCACGGCACCTTTCTTAATAAGGTACAATAGCAGGAAATGATCTGTTATCATCTCAGTTTAATTATTGATGATCAAATATGTTTTAGAAAGTGGACAAAATACTGTTTCTGAGTGGACGATTTGTAGACGAAATTACTGATACATTTAGTGGCAGTGTATGTGCTGTGTGTGGATTCGATTCGTACATAAATGGAATGGCAGTCTTAACGGGATAAATTAAGGAAAGATTAAACACTTGGATTTTCAATACATCAATTTACAATAAAAAGCAGAGCTTAATTCAGTTCTCTTTTGTTTGTTAATTCAATATCAGAAACACTATGCTTTTACGCCTAGGCCAAAAATATTCCTGTACTCAAATCTTTACAAAATAAAATCCCGCTTTTACTGGCATATTTATGACACGATTTGGTTTTGTGTGTGGGTGTACCTTGCTCTGCACAGACTGTAAGGATTTGTTTCTTCATCCAAAATAGTTATTTACCATTCATTTCGGTATGGAAGTGAACGCTAGTAAGAGTTCATCGTTGTTTTTTATCGCTGGCGATAACTGATGTCTTAGACGTCTGTCAAAGGTTAACATATGTAAAACCATTTTTAGTACTAAAAACGGTCTTTTTCTGTACCGAAAACTTTGCTCTTTTCAAAAAAATAATAAATTAATATCGTGTGAACGTCAAGGTGACTATTTATTTGTATTTTTGGTTGTATGTAGCGTACCGAGCCATGGTATGTTTAGTTAATTATAATGACCGTACAGAACTATATTTACTGATTAATTGTACGAAATTGTTGGTCTCTGAAGCACTATTATTTCATAATTTAACTTCAATTGAATTTTAATGAAGCTCTCGACGATCGATTGAAATTATGAGCAGTGACTCAGCAAGAATTGTTTTTTTTTCACGTCAACCACGCTATCGATTTGGATATTATTGCGTTATCTTACTAATCAAAAACATTCTTTTTTTATACTTAATGAGAAAACCACCACATTGAATAATTAAGTTAGGTTTCGGGGAATAAAGAAGAAAATAACAGAACCATACCATCATCTATGACGTATTATAGATATAGGTATTACGTCATAGATTGTAGTAGATTCTGTTATTCTTCTGGATTCCCCGACCGAAACCTACTAATTTATTCAATGTGGTAGTCATAACGCAATCGCTTAAATTTACATTAAATTACAATGGGGACAGAAGTAACGACGTCACATTATAAAACAGAAAATTAGTCGTCGCATTATTGAATAAAATTACCAATTCTAATAAGAATGCTGTGTCAATAAAAAAAGCGAGCAAATAAATTGACTCAGAAGCAGATTTTCGCTGTTTATTTACTTAAATTTAATACTTAACCAACTATATGCATATAATTTAACGCTAAAGAATTTATTGCAAAAAAATGGTTACATAAAGAAACTGACTAATCATCGACATGAAAATAATTTCTACGTAGTTATATAATCGACACCGGCCACTCCAACTAAATGTTAAATCATGGTAATTTAAAAAAAATATGTAAAATTGCAATGAACAAGTTTATTTTACCTTAGATGACCCCTATAATCTGATTACTTCATTTAAAAAAAAACATTGCGCCGCCGCTACAAATAAAAATTATCTAGGCGCCAACGAGTGTGCTTTATACGTATACCTTCGATAACCCTCCGAAAATCTTGATCAATAACTAATGTTAGGAGCCAAAGTCCAGAACAAACTTCTAGCGTCTACGCGTTAAAGCCAAAAAAAATTGGTTAACTTATTCATAAACTGATACTCCCACTTGAAATTACTTTCAACAGCCAGACACATTAGACATAACTTTTTTTGATATACATAAAGCGTATATCGAAACAATGAACATCTATCAATGTCATGTACGTTTGTTGACTTCTACTAAATGTTTGTTTCTAACCGGCAAAAATTTTTATTCTTTATACTTTGAGCGTTTTATCACATCCATTAGCTAATATACAGCTTATCAATCGAAGAGGAAAATTAGCGTTTGCAAAAATCAATCTTCAGAACATAGCTTTTAATCGTTGGCTTTTCTTGCTTTCATAACTTTTTTTTCTTATCGTCGGTCAATGTTGCTGTCTTTGTTTATTATATCCCACAGCTGTGGTACGAATACAAAGTGGATGCTAACTTTCGATCTAAGCCGATTGTAAAAGTATTCTAGACGGATTTCTTCTAACATTTTGTTATAGATGCTCGTCGTCTCTATGTCTTTTTCCGTTATTGTAGAAGTTTTTACTAATTGCGAAAGGGCTGTGATTTCTGAGTCAATTGAGTTCCTAAATGAATAGCAGTAGTAGGTTCCACTAAAGATTATTCCATGCTATGTATCAGCGGAAGCAAATTGTGTTATAGAGTTAACTCTCTCTACTCTGTTTGTTATCGATTTATTAGCTATTAGCATTAGTGCCGGACCCAAACGTAAGTTAATTGTAAATACGCTGGGCCAAATGTTTTATTCTGAAAGCACGAAAAATCGGAAGTGTATAATTACCCAAATACGGTTTTTTTTTCGCGGATGATTAATATATAAAATCACGTTTCCTCGTGCGGTCAACAAACGTTTGTAATAATCCAGTAATTGTATTTGCATTGCTTATTAAGAAAACTAGTTTTGCACAAGGTTATAGCGTTGTTTTATAGTCAGGGGATAATATGTCAATTGGGATTATGTAGATGAGATACAAATTGATCGTATAATTTATGGTATGTCTCATTTGTAATGTGCTCGTAGCGATGCTTTTGATTTATATGATTCATATGAAACTAGTTTGAATGGTAAGGTCTTTCTCGTACAACATTTTTTTATGAGTAATCTTAGTCATCCATTAATCTTTTACGAACAGAAATTCCTATCAGATCGACAAAAAAACGACCAGTAGCAATCATTGCCCTGAAAATTGTTAGATCAAAAAATAACCGGATTTCAGAAAATCCCATAAAATGCCTTTTCTTCGAGGACGAAAAGTTTATCACAAGTACAGTTATCGAGTCTATTACTTTTTTTGAAATAAGTTTTTTTAACTAGATAGAAAAGCTTTTACTTCATCTCAAACAACACCAAATTTAGTCATAGTTCATCGACAAAGTCGCAATCAGAATTTAATTTCAATAAACTCTCTAGATTATCAAAATACTGAAAGTGCCAATGTTGCTGTACCATAATGAATGATGAATGATACAATGCTTCAATGTAATTTACGATCAGTTTTATTGACATGAATCTTTTTTGTTGCTTTCGGTTTAGTGCGGTAGTAAAGTTGTGTTATTTCATTCGTTAAAACATTGGTTTTTGAAGTTGCTTCCAGGCTAGATCGTTAAATAAAATCAATTAGACGATTGAAATGGGATTTTGCAATTTACGGGCTCAACACTTGACTCCAATTATAACTATAGCTTCTAAAAAGATAAATTTTGTTTTTTTATCAATTTCTTTAAAACAAAATTAATTACCGATAAAAAGTCAAGTGGAAGCATTTACAAACAGTGTATCACGCCGCACACAATTATCCATTGTACTAATCTTTTGTCAAAACTTTTTTTTTAAACTTAGTCACATCTCTGAGCACAATGATCTACTAGTTGAATTAGTTATCAACTAAATTGGAAACAGTTTCAGATGTTAAACAATTTAATTTTACACAAAAAAAATCTTATCTTTGTGCCCATTATTCTTCAGTCGATGTAAATAATAATCAGAAATATCAAGTGTCTTTACGTTTGTGTTTGAATCTTCTACACATATCGAGTCACATTTTTCCTATGCGTTGAATGAGTTATCAGAAGAAAATTCTATACATTCAGTACTTAGTATAGTACTATGTTGATACAACTGACACTATCTCAATTTATCTGAAATTATGCGAACTTCTAACAACAAAAATCAGTCTAAAATTAAGAGAAATGGACCATTAATCTACACTTTGGCGGAAAATTTTCGTTTTTTGATTAAATATTTTTTTTAAAAGTAAAACCAATAAAGCACCCAAAAATGTGTTACTTTTAAAGGAAAATTGGTTTGTGGGTGATAATTTATCCCACTTGGAGAAACCTTTGCAGATTGTGTAAATTTATGTATCCTGCCAAGGTTTCTCCAAGTGGTTTAAAACTAATCGGCACAAGCCTAAATTTGTGCGAAAGAATGAATAATATATTTTCGATGATAACTTCGTACTAGCGTCCTTTCTGGAAAAAGTAGGACCATTTTTTTGTGTTAAAATGTGTTGGCTTTGAGTGAAAATAATGAATGTTTGTGTTGAGAAAACGCAATAGTTCACTAAAATTGGCCCAAATTCTGAGTTTTCTCATAGTAGGCCTACCACTTTATCATTGTTACTGAAAGCCAGCACTTCTTGACATGAAACGATATTCCCACTTTTCCAGAAAGGACTTGAGTACGAAGTTATGACTCACAAACCAATTTTCCTTTGAAATTAACACATTTTTGCGTGCTGTAATGGTTTTACTTTGAAAAAAAAAAATTGTACTCAAAAAAAGAATATTTTCCGCCTAAATGTAGGCTGCGAATTTTTAAATGGTCCAATGCTTTTAAGCATGTTAAGAGCTTCCAAGCGTACGCTGAAATTGTAGCCTACATTTCTGCGTTTCGAAATTTTTGATCGCTGATATCTTTTTACGAGAGCCCTTTTTGAAAAATGTACGACCACATTTTCGAGTAAAAATATGTCAGCTTTGAATAAAAAATAAAATTGTCTGTGAAAGTTCCATGTGCTTTGACAAAAGTGTACCTTTGATGCAAATTTGGGGCATCGGTACAGTTTTCTCAAAGCATATGAAACTTTCACAGACAATTTTATTTTTTATTCAAAGCTGATTTTTACTCGAAAATGTGGTCGTACATTTTTCAAAAAGGGCTCTCGTAAAAAGATATCAGCGATCAAAAATTTCGAAACGCAGAAATGTAGGCTACAATTTCAGCGTACGCTCGGAACCTCTTAAGGTCATGGAAGCTTAGCTTAGTGTATTCGTATTTTATTTTTGATTATAAATACGTTTTCACAATAATTCTTTTTCAAAAATGTACGACCGCAAAAACGACCACGAATGTGTTAATAGATGTGTGTGGCGGGTTGCGCCAATATTAATTTTTCGAAGCATGCCTCTTAAGTAAGCAAACGACTCATCTTCATATACTAGCGAGTAGATTAATCTGAAGTTTTTTTTTTAAATGTTTAAACAGGTGAGTTGCTATGAGTAACTGAACGAAGTTCGTGATTAAATTAGACTCAGTAGATACGGTCAGGTTCATTGAAAAAGAATGATTGAATAGAAAGACGAAATATTCATCGTTGTCACTTAGAATTTGTGTAATTTGTTTAACCAAGAAATTAACGCAGTAAAAATAATTGGTTGAGTTGCCACTTGTTTCGAAATAGTATAATACCTTTCATAATCGAAAAATGCTTTTAGCCTCAGTCACATCACATCAGTCATACTCACTTCTTATCATCGAAAAACTTATGTGTGTGTACAACTTCTGGAACATTTCATTTGAATATTGCGATTTATTTTTATGCAATAAGCCACAGTTCATTATCAGTTAGAAAGAAGGAAAAAAAAATTAGAATTGTTCCATTTTTCTCCGAGTCATCATTCCATAAAATTAATTCAAAAATCCAGCAAACTCTTATCACTTGCTGATAAGATTAAAGACACGTCATTTGCTAAGTACACACAAATCGTTAATAAATATTTTATCAAAATTGATAATTATTTCTTTCCTTTTCACTCCATTATCAGGTAATGGTCCCAGCGGCATTACATTATCTTACATGCTATCGGGCAATTGGCCATATTGGGATCCGGAAAAGATAACATATCATCCGGACGAACTGCTAAGGGCTCGACTCAGCTATGCTGACCATACAAAGAGTCTTGTGGAACAAGAGCTGAAAGTATTGGCCGATGGATTAGAAGGGCGTGAGTAATTTTTCTATTTAACGAAAAAAAAGTAGAATTTCTTTACGTTATAAATCTGTGCTTATCGTCTTCAGGTTGTACAAATCCGGTGTCGTTATTACTGGATAGTTTACAGAATCCATGTGCCGACCTTGGAATGGATCTGCCGTCAATGTTGCGATACGAATATAATCCGGAAAATCAGGTGAGAATTTTACTCTCCAATTTAGTTTGATTTTTGGTTGATGACGTCATTGTCGTTTAGTTAAAAGAGTGGTTTATCACTTCCATATCTTTAGATGACTTGCAAAGATTAAACTAATGTTAAGAATGAGTCCCCAGTTTTTATTCAGTTTACTTTCAAGCTCCTTTAGCAGTCAATTCAAATTATGTTTTTTAACAAATTTTTTTTCTCCCGTAGATCGATCATGTTGTCCTCGGCAAAGGAAAACCGGGAGGTTCATGGCATCGTATGGATCCCAATCTAAAAACCTTATCACTAGCCGCCTGGATGTCGCTACCGAATTTCGATTTCGCAGCATGGGAATCTCTGAACAAAGACGAATCATTGGACGAAAATCATCCGGTCCATCAGGTTGGATTGATCCAACAAGCGTCGAGTATTAATAGCAGCAAAAAGTCAAAAAAATCGTGTACAAAATGTCAGAATGTGAGGGAGAAGAGTTTCGGTCGATTTACGCTGAGTGATCGTAGTAGCACCGTTTTGCCTAGAAATATTATTAATAATAACGAAGTTAGTCCGAGCGTCTGTAATTGCACCAATGTTTCACTTAAATTCAATTTAACAGACGACAAACGGTTAACGGTAAACGAGGTTAAGTCGAAGGGAACAAATAGGAATTCAGTTGCTCAAAGTCGCGGAAGACAGAAGGAGACGCAATCCAGAGCGTTGGTGTCAAAGGTGGCAAAGTATTACGAGAACTACGTTACCCGCATGAATTTGCAAAAATATTTTGTGAATGATGTCATCGTAACGAGTATCGTGCCAGTACATTGGAAGGATCCAAAGTGCAAAGGAGCCAGATGGATAGTTATCGGGTACATTTTGCCTTGTTGATATCACAATTTTACAGCTTAGCTCATAAAATTTCTCTTTTAGCAAAAAAGTTTCATCCGGAAAGACATTTTCCTACTGTTGCAAGAATGTGGTACTTGCGAATGGCGTTTCTGACCTACCCAATCGACTTGGCTTACGGGCAGAAAATATGGAAATTCCATGGATCAAACACGAACTTCCACAACTTGAAAAGTCTTTGGAAGAGTTGACTGCTCAAGAGCGAGCAAGTAAGAGATGTCGCCATTACAATCGAAGATAATTTAACTTACACACATTTCCCTTACCATCAGATCTTAAACCAGTGATAATAGTCGGAGCCGGTCTAAGCGCCGCCGATTGTGTGACAATTTGTAGATCGTTAAACATTCCAGTCATTCATGTTTATCGTAACAGGACGGCTGGTCTGGACAAAATGTTACCCGAAAAAGTGTATCCTGAGTATCATTCGGTAAGTGCAATTTGCAGCCTGGACTTACCGACAGTAACTTAAAGTAAAGTCAATCAACTGTTAGTCTTGGAGACACTGACATTATTGTCAATGAAGACTGTAGACCTCGTTCAATAAAGTTTTCCGTTTCGAAATTCCAGGTGCACAAGATGATGAAAGATAAAAGTGGAACGTACGATAACTACACCCCGTTGCCCGAACATACAATAGTTGATGTTAGTACACACGGCGAACCTCTGGTAACAGTACAACACTTGAAAACTGGCGAAACACGTCAGATCGAAGGTGAGAAAATGTTTATGTCACACACGATCGAAGTTGTCAACCGTTCACTTTACACTCCACAGTTTCATTCTGTACCGTCCTAATTGGATCTCGTCCCGATCTTCGACTGCTGTCCAACATATCAATGCAAAGCAGCTGTGAAACGTATTGTGATGATTATCCGTTGAACGATAGTGGAAAGTTGGCGGCCCGACAAATCAATTGGCTGAAGAATATAAGTGAAAAGTGTCGTCACTTGAATCTGTGCCAATGGGGACGACAAAAGGAGTACAAAAGTGTATGCGGTCAAAACACAGTGAAAAAGTGGACAAATTTTGCTCAATTTGAGAATAATAATGGTTCGACGATCAAACAAACGAATTTGTTGAGCGAGAAAACAATGGGTCTTGGGGAAGATCCAACCAAGCCGGTCAATTGCAAATCGAATCCCATTTACATCAATAAATTTACCAACGAAGCCGTGCGTGCACCGAAGGGACTTTATTGTGTCGGACCATTAGTTGGAGATAATTTTGTGCGATTCATACCGGGCGGTAAGTTGATAATGAATTTCGTTTTTTTTGTGGTTTTTCTAATGCTCATGTCGATTACAGGTGCCCTGGCAATAACGCACGCAATTACAGCCGCAAAGTATCAAGAAAACGATTGATGCTGTAAATGAATTGTGAAGAATCTCATAATTTCCCGGTTTAATGGCTGTTTTGCTTTGCTGCCAGAGTAAAATCTAACAAAAAGTCTTTTATCATTCCCTTCTCAAACTAACGAAATGATGGAATGTGTGTCACTACGTGAACGGAATAACTAGGAAAAACATCTTGTTACTGTGAATTTATTTAAAAAAAAAGTTTTCTGTTCAATTTTGTAAGTTTTCGGAGTTCAAAAAAGATAATCAAAACCAGATCAAAGTTTCCAAGTTTTTGCAAGAAAATTCTTGCTGTTTTTTTGATTCATTAACTTGAGAAGTTAAATCAAATGACGGAATTGTCACAAATTTTTATTGAAATTCAAAAATGTTTTTAGTTTAAATACACAAACCAAATCCTTATGAATAAAATGGTGCTTTTTGTCAATAAAGAGAGGAAGAAAAATGGTTGTTTGATTTCGTGGTGAATAAAATCAGTTTTCTTTATCTTCCACTTTCATAGTCCACCTCAAAATGTATGTTTTTGTCATATAAAATCTCGAATTGCATATCAAGCAAAGCACTGAACCAAGGTACTGTAAACAGGCACCCAAACCAATTTTTTTAACGGTCAAAAAACAGTCTATTTTGGACCCCACAGTGGTATTATACCAACATCAAAAACTAGATTTGTAAGAAAGATTCTGACTACTGCGTTGAGTAGGCCCCTTATTGCCAATCTAATATGTTCTGGCACCTGTTTGAGGTGCATTGACTGAAGCAAGAACTAGAACAGATCTTTCTAACAGAATCTCGCCCCCTCTTTCTGTACAACTGTGCCTACAAACAACGATGTACGTGAAAATATTCGTCACAACAACATAAAATGCCAAATTTTTCTGTTATGGCAACTCTAATTTCATTCATAAAATCAGTTGAGTTGTCACTTTCGCATCAATTCAGAAATTGGAGATTGAAGTTTTGAAAAGTTATTTTTAATTGACGTAAAACATTATTATCAACAAAAAATTGTTCAAAGGTATGTCTCTAAAATGCACTGCTCTTTTTATAAGTTCGTCTAAACTTCGAAACTTACAGCCGCCTGTAAGAGAATTACAAAATGGCGGCCCTATATTTTTGATTTTACACTGTTTCTAGCAATTTTTTTTATCAGAATCGTCAATACCCATTTAGTTCTTGCTGCAGAACACCTTACATATACTTATTTTTATCGAGACCGGAAACGGCTGGCACATTTTAGGCGGCTGACAAAATTGGGTCGATTTAGGGTCGTACTTTGATAACAAAATTAATTTTATAAAAAAATCTGTGCATTTTAGAGGCACACCGTAAAACAATTTTTTGCTTAGAATAACGTTCTGCGTCGAATTGGTCAAAACTTCAATCCCCCATTCAGCACATCAAGAATCCACGCCATTAGTCGTATAAATTTATACGTCAGAGAGAGATTTTTTTCCTTTGTTACGATCTGTCAGTTTTTTTATTTTGCAATTTAGTATGAAAATGAAAACTAAAATTTAGATATCTTTGCTGTTTCAAGTGGTTTTTCATATTTTTTTGAACCAATATATTTTAAAATGTGTTTGGAATCGATTGGCATTAACAGATTGTGTCAAAATATTTTTTTATTTTATTATTTTGTTAATGTCAATCGATTCCAAACACATTTTAAAATATTTTGGTCCAAAAAAATATGAAAAACCACTTGAAATAGCAAAGATATCTCAATTTTAGTTTTCATTTCCATACTAAATTGCAAAATAAAAAAAATGACAGATCGTAACAAAGGAAAAAAAACTCTCTCTGACGTATATGACTAATGGCACGGATTTGAAATTTTGATTACTGCGTCGAGCAGGCTCGTCTTGAAGATTCTAATCTCGCGTTTGGTTTAGTGCTATGCTTCAAATAAGCAGACGATTGAGAATAGCCCATGTAATTAACGTCCATGTAAATGTCCATGTATATTTGAAAGATAACACAGAAAGTTGAAAAGCAACTACTAAAAACATAACGACCAAAAATATTTTCCTTACACAAAAGTGTATTTTCATGTTTCGGGGCCGAAAATGAGGGCAATTTTTCGAATTTTCTCGGGTTTCCAGCCCTCTGCATGAAAACTTACATGTGCACCTGTTTGGGACGGTTGATTTAAGGCACTTTCGCTTGTAAGCCTCACTTCGTTCGGCCTACAATCCGCGAAATTGCCTAAAATCAATCGTCCAAAACAGGTATACAAATAACCATTACCTTACACAAAATGCATCGAAACTAGGATTCAACCGAAAGTAATATTTTGTACATGGAACAGATTTTTGATCGTTTTGTTTTTTAGTTCAAACTTCACCGTTATTAAGGAACTCAAATCTATATATTGTATTACCTTTCAGAGTGAACAAAATATAAATATCGAAGGTGTCGCGCTACCGCAATAAATAGTGCCGCATTTGAAATGTAGTTATATTTTCCCGATATTGATCAAAATTGAGTTAAATAACGGTAAAGTGCTCAATACTTCTAAAAGGAAAAATTGCATTGGTAAACCAAGACATTTTCTTGCTACAATTTTCCCAATTTGAAAATGCAATGTTACACAGTTTGTTGAAAACACTTAGATCAACAGAAGTAACAGACTCGATATTTGATGACTATACGGCTCTATGACGAATGAGTCTTTCAACGATAATTCTGTGTTGAGTAATTCAGATTTTCTTTAAGTAACATCCTTGATTCCTATGATATCGAAACTTCAGATTTAATCAGGTTGTTGGGTATAAAACAACTTACGTAATAAGGGATGTGACCCACCCCTAACTAAAGGTGTTATTATAAAGCTCATGAAAAGTAGTTGCTTTCGCACTAATTTATTTTACCGGAAACGGATACACATTTAAAGCAAAACGTTTCCGCTAAAACGTAATTTTTAAGATTACCGCCGTCATTTTATTTCTACTGGGTCATCTCTTCTGCAACTCACGTCCCACCAAACGACAATATTGTTGTTTGTTTACATGATTGGTCATAAATTTTTTTTCATAATTTTGGTTGCTTCGACGAATATTTTAAGTCAACCGATAAGTGAACTGTTAAAAACAACACAAGAAGCACATTTCCTCACAAAATCTGAATTAAATCACACCGAAATCACCGAAATTATGACATTTTCACAACAAACACTACATTTTTGTGTTGGCGATTTGACGTTTGAAAAACTATAATCATGTTCCGATGAACGACTTTTACGATGATTTTCTTCGTTAAACCATATTTGACTAAGTTCAAGGTGGATGTGATTTGGGTGTGAAATTGAGTGGGAAGTGCTATTTTCATAGATTTTCTTTTTGTAAAATCTTTTAAATGAGACAATATTTTGAGGATGCCCGATGTACGAGTTTCTTATTTTTCGTATTTCTATTGATATTTGACAAGAAATCGCGAATAAAATCGATAAGTCCCTCCCTTATTGTTTGGACATTCTAATGTCGAAGTTACGTACTGCAAGCGTGTGTGATCGTGGCTGACAAATAGATTGCTAATTTGTACAATATATTTAACAGTTTTTGTACTCTATTTAGAGCACCATCATGCTTGAGATCCGTTGATTAGAGCTTTTGAGCCGCCATCCAACTCATCAATATAAAAATGTCCACTCAAGGACATAATCTACGAAAATTTCAAACTGATTGGCCAATAAGAAGTATTTACTCGATTGTCCAGTCAATTAACCTCTATGAATAATGGCAACAGAGGATGTCACGTACAATATTAAAACCACAAAGCAATTTAGCGACGTACGGATGGCTTTATTCAATGTAAATAATTACATGTTAGTATAATGGTAAATGGTAGGTACATTATAGTGTAAATATCACCCAAAGGAGTGAATAAAAAGTTTTTCTTTCATTAAAAATTTCTGTTTAGGTAAAACTTGTCTCGCCCATTTTTTAAGACAATCTTTTCATTTTCGTTCTATTTTCGTAAAACTTATTCCTTATCAAAAGATATGTATTTTATGCATGAATGTATTTATATAAAATCATTTTGTATAATAGTCAGTTGAAAATATTCTAAAAAGTTAGTTAAATTCTTCGATTCGATTTTGGTCTTTGTCATTGAAATATATTTCTGTTTCGGTTCTGAACATTTGTGGTGAATAGAAAAATATTTAAAATGAAAATGGTCACAATTTTTAAGAATATCTACAGCTGATGGTATGCTTATCATTAAAAAATGGTAAAAAATATTTTTGTTGTATATAATATCGACAGCTCACTTCCCGTCCGAAGGTAAACTCACAAGGCCAAAGCATTAGCATAGCGGTAGAATATTGCCTATGTCAAATATAGTAGTTCCTCACATGACCTTGATTACAGTGTAAAAATGTGAAATTACCGAAATTACACTGTTGTGACTTACTACTCTACTATTCCATTACTATGCTTGGTACTTTGCCATAGTTACAAAACAATCTTCGAGAAGCGTAAAAAAGAAAATTTCTTCAAATCTTAAGAAAGGGCAACCGAATTTCGTCTGAAATTTTGTTGTTCTTCCCTGTATCAATATGATCAAAAATTGCAATTTGATTTGTCGCTCCATTCTACTGTGCACGAAAATTGTGACCACATGAGATACTTCCACATAATTCATTCAGTGCAATGTTTCAATAGCTTTTCGGTCATTACATTTTGGCCTCTACTACACACATCAATTAACAATTTAAATTTTTAAACTCTACTTAACATTACTGCGCACCTTAAATACTTAAAAGCTATAAAAATCCGGCTTTTGATCTTTGAGATAAAATATTTCATTTAAAAAGAAAACGATTTTGTACGTTACAGTTAATCATCAGGTAAAATCAATGAAGGATGCTTCCGTTGCTCTTTGTTAAATGGTTTAGTCAATTAGTTGTATCTTTACATAAATAAAACAAAAAACTTTGTCAAGCGTTCCACATACACATATAAGAATGTTTATAGGTCCTGCACATTTAAAGCATTCAAATACTTAAATTTCGTGAATCATATCACGCCAAAAGCCCGCTGCAAACAACAAACTGCCATAAAACGTTTTCCGTTCGGACAGAAAATTTTCTAAACTTCCTCTGGCGTAACATGATTTTTATCCACTTTCTTCCCTTTGGCGTCGCCGTTAACCACTTCCGGTTCGGCTACAACTTCGACTTCAGGCACCGGTTCCACATCGGACGTACAGTAGGCACATTTAGTCGCTTTTTTATCAATTTTACTGCAACAATAGGCGCACGTAGTTAGACTGGACTCTTCTACTTTCTTGAATTTGTCCATAACCCATGTTGATGGTACCACAACGATGTAGTATAATACACAAGCCGTGATGAAAAAGGTTATACAGGCGTCCACAACAGCACCGTATCGGAATTCGCTTCCATTCACTGTGAATGTTGATTCTTTGAACGTTGGTTGACTACCGAATATTCCCAGTAATGGAGTGATCAAACCGCTTGTAAATGCGGTTACTAAATTAGCGAACGACGCTCCGATGATAACAGCAACGGCAAGTTGAATCAAATTTCCGCGGAATAAGAAATCCTTGAAGCCACCCATTTTTCTTAAATTTTTTGTTATCTTTTCTTTGCTTTCTTTTGTTTGTTTGCGAGCGATATCGATTCGTCGTTTTCACTTTTTCAACACTTGTTTTTCACTGATGATTGACTACCCTATCACCTTTCGTTTTGCCTTTATATTTATTAGGGTTGTTTGATTCTGGTGACAATGCGCAAGCGTTTTGTTTTTCCTTTTGCAATTCAATTCCTATCGCTACAAGTAGAAATGAGAACAAAAATAAGGAAAAGTAAATATTGCATTGAACGGATAAGGATCAATAAACTGTAGAAACTTCTACGCTAACGATATTCGAATGCGAAACTTAATTTAATCATTTCAAATGACTTCCCGTTTGTTTTTTGATAAATGAACCAAGTTGTTACTCACCGAACTCTCCGTTTGCGATACGCTGCTGAACGATGAATGTTTGGTTGAATTTTATTCGATTCGCATTGATGCGTATATTTGAGTGTTGAACATCTTATATACGAACTTATACGAAGTCGGTCTAAAAATAGTTTGCAATTGTTGCTCGTTTGTAATTCAGCGAGCATTCTTAAGAAATGCATTGAATATTGAAAACAGGCTTCTCGCAGAATATGTTTAGATAATCCAAATCCAGTGAAAAAATGTTCTTGAAAATTTCCGATCACATAAATTAGCATATTTGAAGGTGGGCGGTAGGGGGGTCCAGAATCGTATGGGAAAATAAAAGTTTCGAGAAAGTTGGCGGACCCCGGGGAAAACGAACCTATATGACCCACTGATAAAAAATGTATATGGGGCCGATGTGATCCGAGTTGATTTATGGGTCGCTCAAGGACGAAATATGTGAAAAACCACGAAAATGAGGGTTAAAGAAAAATTGAACGTAACTAACAGATGCTGAGGTCACTTCTTAAGGTGAGTTGGATTGTTTCACTTCAGAATAATCCAAAGAGACCGATTTAATGATTTGTAAGTGCATTCGCATCTCCCAAGTCAGTCAAAGTTTCCCAATCTGTTCACCCAGTCTTTGGGTTCTTCCAAAACATTTATGGGATGTGCATCGGATATATTCATATCTAACGAGAGCTTATGGCATAAGCTTTCATCGCAAAAAGAAATTTTTTTGAAAACAATTTTTTGAAGCTATATAGAAATCGATTTTGGTGCAAAAATTATTGTGTGTGGGCTCGTTAGAAAGCCACTGTCATTACCTTTACAACGACACCTAACACTTAGTTTTCAGAGTGACTTCGCTTGACTTTGTATTACTTGGAAATTATCTGTCGATTTTTGTATATATCAATATTGTTAGGTGTGCCCAGACGATATAAAAATTCCAAAAAATGAAAACAACGCATTTTTGTTGCTCTTGCATCTAATCTAAGTTGTCTGGACCAAAAAAGTTTGATATTGTCGCTAAAAAAATTTTTCCATAGAAAGTAATGGAAAAAATGTATGGAAAATCACAGCGTTTTTTCACATATTTCGTCCTTGAGCTACCCATAAACCAACTCGGATCGCATCGGCCCCATATACAATTTTTATCAGGAGGCCATAAAGGTTTGTTTTCCTCGGGGTCCGACAACTTCCTCGACACTTTGATTTTTTGGACCCCCCTAGTGGGCGGGTTTGATTAAATGTCGGCGTGTTTTCTACCTGCTCGTGTTTTCGTCAAACGTATTCTACGGATCGGGGATTTTGGCACTGTATTTGACCACTTTCGATTTTATGGCTTTTCGGAAAGTGTTTTTAGACCCGTACGAAGTACTGGGGTCTTATAGGTTTACGCATACGTTTGTAACACGTCGAATTGGACTCCCTGAGTAAGGGGAAACCTATTGTGGTTGTCTAGAGATGCCAAATCCGCGAAAAAAAAAAATGTCCGTCTGTCTGTCCGTCTGTCCGTCTGTCTGTCTGCACGATAACTTGAGTAAAACGCATCCGATTTTGAAAATTCTTTTTTTTCCCGTTTGGTAATGTCAAAAGACAGGCTAAGTTCGAAGATGAGTGATTTTGGATCGACCCCTCCCGAGCTGTGGCCCAATAAGTGCTTTACGGTTTTTCGAAGATATCTCCGGACATTTAAACGTTAAACTTGTAAGTGATACGTCAAATAAAAGGTACTTACAATACCGATCGACAAAAAAAAAGTTTATGGAAATCGGATGACCGACTCGTGAGTTAGACCCCTTGGTGTGAAACAGGCACAGGGCGGCAAGCAGTTTTTGCTTGTAGGTCGGCCACATTTGAACATATTTCGTCTGTTTTAGCTTTATTAGATAGGTATTGACCGAACCAATCAGGGAAAAAAAAGTTCATGAAATTATGTTCTCCGGAGCGTGAGCTAGGTCTCTTGAAGTGAGCTCTTATCTGGCTACTCGGAAGTACAGTGAACGTGGTGTATTTTGACAATATCTCGAGTAAATTTTGACCGAATTTCATGAATTTTTTTTTGTTTGAAAGGTATTAACGAATGTAAAGCATCGGTACTATTTCCGGTCTCCTAACAAAATGGCTACCGGCGGCCATATTGGATTTTATTAAAAGTGATATATATTGGGAAAAATGGTACTTAGAGAGTTTCTGTTAACATGGAAATAATTTGTTATGTGTGTGGGGTTTCAGGGATTCCATATATGGACATCTATATATACCTATATACAGCTATATTGAGCTATATACAGGCATATAGAGCTATATAATAGCATATTCCTCTGTGAAATGTTTATTTACAGTGAAATATAGGTAAATATAGCGGTATATAGCTGTTTAAATTGGAATTTATGAAATTTGACTTCGTACGGGGCTGTCTATATTGCCTCCGGCAATTTATTTGTATATGATAACAAGGCAAAGAGTGGATAATGTAAGTGATTTTAAAGGCTTTTGACACGAATAGGTGTTTCGTACGGGTCGGCGTTAGCTATGTTTTAATTCAGTTATTCAGTATGATAAAGGGTTACTTATGCACAAAAGACATTTTCTATACTTCTTTTTTTACTTCAATTCATGAGATTTTACATGGTTTACACTTGTTCGAAAGAAACTGTTACTTGGCTGCATAACTAGGTTCTATCTTTCACACTTCAACTTAGTTTTCTGTTATGTCTTTATAACCCAAAATAGATAAAATCCCGATTTCTAGACGGCCTTTACCAAGTAAAGATTCCACTATAGAGGTACCATTGAAACTGACTCAACTCAACAAAATATTTGGAGTTCCCATGCATACTTCCAGAACAACTGAGTCGAGTGACTACAAAAAATTCTCGTCAAAAAGTGGCACATGATTCGGCCTTCTTCCTTCGCCGTAATTTGCATAAGAGACTTATTGAAAATTTTACACAGACGAATCCTTATGTTTAAATGTTTCACCAAGTCCCTCATGCAAATTACGGCAGTACCTTTCGGATAACTCCCGTTAGGTATTATCTGAAACGATCATTGCTAAAACTTTTATCAAGAAAATAATTTCGGCTTGAAACATAGTTGGAAGTATGCACAAGGACTTGCGTCACATTTCACTTGTATAAGAGTTTCCAATTCTCATGTAAATTCACTAAATTCAGAGACGGCCAAATGATCATCGATTGGGACGTGCGATAGCTATAGTTGAACTAGCAGAGACGATTAGGTTTTTGATAATTTAGAGTTATGTGAATCTAGTCAAATCTCCAGATGTCAAATAGAAAAAAAGATTAATGCTGGACGCGTCACATAGGGTAGGCTAATCAAATAACCAAGATAGATCAAAAAAGGTTCAGCGGCTTCCATCATTTCCATGCTCGATATTTTATTCAAGCAAAAGAAAATAATTACATTTAATGTCAGCAAAAGTTCTCTTTGTACAAAAGAGGCAAAAACATTTTTCCTAGAATATTTTCCTTAATAAGCTAAATCATTCAGCTTTTCGTTTACTGCATTCAATAAAATGCAGTCGAAAGCTTATAATTAATCGCCGTCATCCGTTTCCGCTTCCATTTCTGTATTCGCAGTTTTAGCCTTCGGCAACAATACCTCATGAATGAAGGGTAAGACTCCTCCTCCTGGAATCGTTATATCCTTGAACAATTTGTCCAATTCGGAATCGCTTCGAACCGCCACATTGATATGGCGCGGATTGATTCGTTGTTTTTGATTGTCGCGAGCGACAGTACCGGCACATTCCAGGATTTCCGCTGCTACGTATTCCAATACACCTGCCATGAAAACGGCACCGCCGGTACCGATGATTTTAGCGTATCGTCCTTCCTTCATTTTATTTCGGATGCGCGTTACCGGCATCAAGAGGCCCGCCTTCGACGACTTGGTAACTGAAAAATGAGAAGAAGAGAAATTGGTTGAGAGTTGTGTAGTCGGGTTATTTTTCATGAGCTTTATAATAACACATTTAAACACCCCTAAGGTCACATCCCTCATTGAATTACCGAATTTAAATTTCAAAAAAAAACTTCAAACAAAAGCTACACCACTTCTCAAATAACAATTTCGATAATTTAAAAATGACCAACGCACTTCACGCATGAGAGCTACTCTAAATAGAGTATTGAAACTGGACAGTGTATCAAACAAATTTTTGCACTGTAAAAAATCTGAATAAAATTTTCATACAAAATAGTATTCTATTTGGTAGCTGTCACTCGAAGCACTTTTGCTTGAAGTGCGTTGATATGACACAAAGTATGTTATTGTTCCGTAGAATACCCACTTTTGTGTGAATCAATCAACCATCGAAAATTTGCTAAATTGCGAACCGAATAATTTTAGTTGATTTTGAATTGCCTACCTCTTTTCTTCTTTTCATTCGGTTTTGGCAGAGGCGCAGCTTTTTTTGGTGGCATTTTTAATGCAAAAACTTAACAATTGAAAAAAACGAAAAGAACAAATAGAATTCGATAGAAAATACAGAACACGTTGCTCGCAACCAATCACGGATTACGATTATGAAATTTGAATTGAATGATCCCTTTGAAGTCATAAAATCGAAATTGGGCGGTTTACAATGCATGTAACATATATTGGTACCACAGTCATTTTAAGCTTGAAAGGCTTGGAGAAATTAAAAATCAAAAATTCATGAAGACTAGCCGGTCGTGAACAAATTTACGAATATTCATGAAGATTTGCAAAAACGCTTTCACGATGCATACAACTGCAGATTTTGTACGAGCGACTAATAACAAACTAGCGACTAATCTTGAACACTGCGTAATAGAGTACATTACATTTTGGATGCTGCGAAAGTAGTTCATTACATTAGGCAATAATTTTGTGATAAAAGCAAGTGTATACGCTGTCGAAAAACAACTATCGAATCTTGTTGCTCAAAAACCACACTTGCGAGTTTGCCTCTATCACAAGGTTGTTTCCGAGTTAATGAATTACGTAACAGCATCTGATTTATTGCCTGCTTCATGCGAAAGTTGATCATCATAAAGAAATGTACGTAAATTTAACCGAAAATATTCTTCACGTTATAGATCATTTTCGCATTAGCTGTTATGTAATTAATGAACAGTTTTCACATGGGACAGGCAATATAGACATCGTCAATTTCGTCCTAGAATCGAATGTTTAAGCCCTCGTAACATATAAGAGAGATGATATGGCCCGAGATACATTTTTATCCATGGACATGTCTACGAGGTCTAAGATGAATCTACGATGAATTTGAATAACGAAAAAATGTTTAATGTAGCCCTTGTTAATCGAATGAATTGTTTTTCAAAAAAGACCGCTACTTTATGCAGCTAAAATCACGTCGTAACTGGTATAAAAAAGTGTTGCTACCGCTTTTCTCTCTGCAGTGTTTTTTAACCTGCAGATGATTTAACACACAAAAAAAATCGTCATCTTGTCCAATGAAATTGCTTCGGGAAATTATCCGATTACCACCCGATTGCTGGGCGTCACTTTCAATTTAAATTTCATTTCGATCCAGTTCGGATTCAATTTGCTTGCAGACTTCGTTGAGTGTGGACCATTGTGTTGCGCAATAAGTTAATTTTTTAAATATTTTGTGGAAACGTTGTTTGATTTAGAAAAAAAATATCAAAATGAGAGAAATCGTACATATTCAAGCTGGCCAATGTGGTAACCAAATCGGAGCTAAGGTGAGCCTCTTTCCATTCCATTTAAATAATTAAGAAGTGAAATAATTAGGTTGAATGACATTATTGTTCCCGACGAATAAGTGCCGGTTGGCAGTGTAATTGAAGCGAAAAATTACAATTTTAATAGGAAAATATGTCCGGCACCTTCTCAATTTATCATTCACATTTCGTCACTATTGTAACACATTGAAATGAGTAGTTTTATCTTTCCAATTTCTTGGGAAAGTTGTGATGAATTTTCTATTCGCATTCGGAAATAAAATCAGAAAAAATGGCAGCTCTTTGATCGGTAGATCGTTAGATACACATATATTATAGTATATATAACGTTCGTTCATTTGTTGGAAAGTTGCACAACACAAAAAATTTTGTCGGTTGGCCGGATGGTTTAACAGTCTACAGTGTGTATGTCCTTATTACAAAATTGCCTATGTAAGGAAATATCCGTTGATGGTAGTGGTAGGAACGAAATTTAAATGTTCAAGTACATTTTGGTTTATTGAGGTCTCCTATAAACTATTTTATTTATTATTAAACGGGGTGTGTCGAATATGATGCCATTTATAGCTTGGAACATAATAAAAAGAAGAAAAAGAAAAATCTACTCATTAAAATTGTGCTACGTGTCTGTGGCACACAAAAACCATTTGGTTGGATAGCATGATTTTACTGTTATATTCGTTTTTCTACATTAATTCTGAATCAATATCGCCGGATTGTTCGTCTTTTTGTGTCTATAAAAAGACATTGTATATTTTTATGGGTGTATGCAACTCATCATTTTAACTATACGATTAACGATTAACATACGTCGCCGCATAACATCATTTCCAACAGTAAATGCATCTCGGGTTTAAATATATTTAAACGTAAAATACAAAATAAGACCAGCAGAGAGAAGATGGTACACATACCGGACTGGTTTTATTTCTTCTTATTTTAACCAACTTTCCATTGCATTTTAGTAGTGTTGTACTGATGGGCGATAACCCAGAATATCTTCAGTGCATTTGCACTGTTCGAACGAAAAACGATGCCAAAGTTAACCGGCAGCGTTAACTGATCTTGGTAGGAATGACTTTATTTTTTATTGAATTGGTTTGATTAGAAAATGTAGAAAAATCGCCTCTGAATGGAATAAATTTTCGCTTGTCGTTCCTTGCTCTTTTTGTATTGTTTGACTATTATCCATTGTGGCATACGGCAGCCGGGGCTATTCCATTTTCTCGTATACCATATGACAGTCGAACTGTATTTCGATACAAGAAATAGTCCGGCGCGTCGACTGTAGACCGTGATATTTTATGAATTTGGTCTGTAGGTTTTTTTGTCGTTTTCTCCGACTCAATAGATCGGAAATTTTGTTATTCATTTCCGTTGCACAAAATTTACCAATAAAATAGACATTGAACGCAATAATATTGAACGTGGGTCTCATTCAAAGTTAAATCATTTTTGTGTTATTTCAATCAATCCTACGCATTAAAACCTTGTATGGTCAGTGTTTCCATTATTTGGTCCCTGAGTTCGTGTGCCATGCATTTTTTTTCTTCAATTATTTTCGTTTTTTTTTTTCACTTCATTTGATTGCTACTGAAAATGTTGAGATCTTGAGTATGAGTAATAGAATAAATCGTCGGGAATTATTTCCTTTTATTCTCTTAACCGTATTTCCTTCTCTAACTCTACACTACAACAGTCATTGTATCATCATACTGCATATAGTATGAATATTGTTAATTATTCAGACAGCGAATGACTAAATTGTCGCTATATAAAAATTGTTTTTGTTTTTATAATTTTTTTACCTTAGAAAACCGACAAAAGCGCTCACACACACGTAACGCATCACATCACACATCGGTACATTTCGATTCAAATAATTAGTCATTCCTATTCCTATTTCTAACTGACACTCGACACAAAATAAAAATTCAAAATTGAGACTTTTTTGCTCTCAATTTTCTTAGCTCGTCGCGAGGTTTCATATGAGGTATATTAAGCCAACAACCTGCCTGCCTGCCTCTCTTCAATTAGAATATTTAATATTTCTTACGTAAAAACTCGTTTTTCGTTTTGTCGCAACCGCGATATAGTTCTAAGAATTTCTGATACTACACGACGGCTATTTGTTTCTTACAACTACCTCCATATATTCCATCCATATGAATATGAATAGTTTTATGAGCTTGAGCAGCTTATCCAACCGAATGTAAATTTGTTTTTTCAGCGCCGCGTATAGTATTCATATACCCATATAAAGGAAGTTGATCAGCCCACTGATTTTTTTGTAGTTATGATGTCAGCGCACAAATTTATATTTTTTTGCATTGTTTTTCTGCAATGCACCATATGGTCTCATTTATGTTCTTGTACGTACAATACACACCTTGGAACATTAATGGATTTCTTGAGCATTTTTTGGCAAAGGAAAAAAATGAGAAAAGTTTTTGGCACTGAATGACCATCAAAGAGAAAGTATGATGGCGATTCTCACGGTCGGGTTGGTTAAGCATCAACTTTAGAGTGATGTCATCAAATTATGATGCGAAGAAATGTACAACTTTTTGTAACTAAATATTTTGTGTAGGTTCTGAGGCAACGTACCAGCGCCAGCGACTGGTTCCAGTCGTTGAACCAATCGTTGTTGCATTTTAAATTTTAGTAAACTTAATTGAATTGAAAAATATTTGACTGTACCTCTCTTTTCATATCGATCCACATAGAAAATAACAAATTTTCTTTCATTTTTTCCAGTTCTGGGAAATCATTTCCGATGAGCATGGTATCGATGCTACTGGTGCCTATCACGGCGACAGCGATCTCCAATTGGAACGCATCAACGTTTACTACAATGAGGCATCCGGTGGAAAGTATGTTCCCCGTGCCGTTTTGGTCGATTTGGAACCGGGAACCATGGATTCCGTTCGATCGGGACCATTCGGTCAAATTTTCCGACCCGATAACTTTGTTTTCGGTCAATCTGGTGCCGGTAACAACTGGGCCAAGGGACATTACACCGAAGGCGCTGAATTGGTCGATTCGGTATTGGATGTGGTGCGCAAAGAAGCCGAATCGTGCGATTGTCTGCAAGGTTTTCAACTAACTCATTCACTTGGTGGCGGTACTGGATCCGGTATGGGAACACTACTCATCTCAAAGATCCGGGAAGAATACCCCGACAGAATCATGAACACATACTCGGTTGTACCATCACCAAAAGTATCCGACACCGTTGTCGAACCGTACAATGCCACACGTAAGTAAAATTAATTCTCGTCCTCGTTGCCAGCTGCTAACTGAACCTTTCTTTTTCGTTTTCTTAGTGTCGGTTCATCAACTGGTCGAAAACACAGACGAAACGTACTGCATTGATAACGAGGCTCTGTACGACATCTGTTTCCGCACATTGAAATTGACAACACCAACTTATGGTGATTTGAACCATTTGGTATCACTAACAATGTCTGGAGTCACAACCTGTCTACGTTTCCCCGGTCAATTGAATGCCGATCTTCGTAAATTGGCCGTCAACATGGTCCCATTCCCGCGTCTACATTTCTTCATGCCTGGTTTCGCCCCACTCACGTCCCGTGGATCTCAACAATACAGAGCACTCACCGTACCAGAATTGACCCAACAAATGTTCGATGCCAAGAACATGATGGCTGCCTGTGATCCACGACATGGACGCTACTTGACAGTTGCTGCCATTTTCCGTGGCCGTATGTCCATGAAGGAAGTGGACGAACAGATGCTGAACATTCAAAATAAGAACAGCAGCTACTTCGTCGAATGGATCCCGAACAATGTTAAAACAGCCGTCTGTGACATTCCACCAAGAGGCTTGAAAATGTCCGCCACATTCATCGGCAATTCGACCGCCATCCAAGAACTATTCAAACGAATCTCTGAACAATTTACCGCTATGTTCCGTCGCAAGGCTTTCTTGCATTGGTACACTGGCGAGGGTATGGACGAAATGGAATTCACTGAAGCCGAAAGCAACATGAACGATTTGGTGTCCGAATATCAACAATATCAAGATGCCACCGCCGATGAGGACGCCGAATTCGACGAAGAACAGGAGGCTGAGGTCGACGAAAACTAGATCCTTTGAATGTTTAATTTTTGGAATGCATCAGAAAAGAACATTTCCACTCATATGTTTCAATGAATAGTCTGCCTAATAAAATTTACGTTTTAATTGTTAATGTTCTCTAAGGCAGCAGGTAGTTTTTAGCAGCTTTGGACTAATTGTCCGTTTTGTAAATTTTTTTTACTGAAAATCTCGTTCATTGAAGAACATTCCGAAAAATAAAATCAAACATTCAAGTTGAATGAATTCTGGCATTTTGATTTCTGGTTTTCTGGTCGAAGAGAAATGGGTGGCATTTCACCGCCATATCAAAAGCTCCGTCTTATCGAGTTGTATTTAAGGATCTGAACAACTGCAAAAATCACAATGATCGCTCTTCGGTTTAAATCTTCGTCAAAATATTTAAGGACCAAACGTAAACAAGAGATCACTAATTTCTCGTTCAAATTAGTGGCACCACATTTGCACCTTTCGACCACGATTTTCTCACAAAATATAGAAAAAAGAAAAATTATCTCGACAGGAAATCGATTTGTTACTTCGCCAGACTTTATTTATGTGTAGCTATAGCTACTCGATAATCGAATTCAGGGTGTAGAGAATGGATCATTAAATGAAAAATGAAGTAGAAAACTGCAAATTAACAAATTTCTCGTTGCATTGCAGCGGTTACGTTCATAAAAGGAAATGAATTTCATTTTGGATGTTTCAGAATACGTAAAGCTATTACTGTTTCAGAATTAAAGCATAAAACCCCATAAAGGTGTTTAAAAGGAAAGTGGCTACAACTACCGGTCTTTTTGCAGACCTATTAATTTTACGTCCCATATAGTTTTCAGCATGTAGCCAATTCGATTGTAGTCATTTTTTGTAGTATAATACCCACTGCAATTCAAATTAACCGTTGTCATGGATTTTTAAGAGAACCAACACAAAAGGAAAACCCGCTGCTTGTTTTTGGTGCATTTATTTAGGTAGCGTCACGAATGAGTTTAATGGGAAATATATCTATAGAAGGCGATTTGTGTGCAACCGAAATATATGAGGTGAATCACCTGCCGTTACCAGCGCGGCTATATAAGTTAGAATAAATTACTTCGTTTCTGTGCTTGGTACAAATAATTCTATTTTGTTTTATGAAGAGCCGGTGGCCTAGGTTATGCAGAAATTTATCGGATCGATTCACCCTATTTTATAATATTTATATGAATCATTTTGCGTGGTTTCTTAAATTGCCTTTAGAGGTAACAGAGCTAGTGGGATTTCAAGAACATTTTTCATATTCCTAACTTTACTAGCTCTTTGAACTGTGGCGTCCTACAAATAAAATCAAACCATTCCTCTGCTATAAATCAATTATTTACCTAGCCAATAAATGTTATCAATAGATAACATAACAAGGAAAGGTATGTACGGTTGTACATAACGCTTCTTTCATATAAACTCTTATTGGACAATTTAATTAAGATTTAGGTGTAAGATAACGACATTTTATTCAAATCCCATAAACAAACTGAAAACTCGTATAACAATTTTATTGTAATGTTGGACATCCTGCAGCACGAAAACATATCGTCATTTTTACGAACAGAAAAAAAAACAACAGAACGATCCCATTCGTCTGCCGAACAAATTGTCGGTACCTATTCGTCGGTGTTGTTATATACCTATCCGAGCTCTTCATAATTCGAATACGCTTTTCAATTGTACAATTCACTTGCATCATTCGTTGAATACAGTCGTGTTCAGTGTTCAGTGTTCTTTGAATAAATTTGTGAAGAAAATTCTTTTTTTAAAAAAACATAAAAATGAGAGAAATCGTACATATTCAAGCTGGCCAATGCGGTAACCAAATTGGAGCCAAGGTGAGCCTCACTTTAAGAAAATTTTTACTCTGAATATATTAAGTGTTCGAATTGTATTAAACGAAAAAATATCTGTGTACTCAACCATTTACCGGCTAGTTGAAAATATGAACGAAAACAAAGAAAATTTTTATATTTAGAAATTTTCCGAACCATTTCTTCGGATGAATGGTTTGCCCAGCCAAATCTAATTAATTAAATAAAAAGTCCGATTAAAGTTTCACATTTGTGTGATACAATTTTCCATTAATTTCATTCGTTCCATAAACCGACTGTTATACCATAAAAAGATGGCAGTCATAGTTGAAATTGAATCAGCAGATGGCCAACTTTCGTTAAGTTTGATGGAATATTGCACAATCCAGCAATTTGTCGGTTAAATACTTCCACATACAATTTGTATGTCCTCTTTAACTACGGGACCTTCAACCGTGGGAGAAGTCATTGAATCGATGGTCTAGGATCATTTATTTATGGAGTTTGTTAAATGGGTGTGTCGTGTATGTATGCCTATCGTATGAATCAAATCAATATTATTGATGTGTGCTACGTGTATTGTATATAATATCTTCGGCGGTACATATTCAATTGTACAGTTACTTCCATTAAATAAATTACCGCCAGATACTATTAGATTCAAATGGAGGCAATAACAGGCCGAGTGTGTCTGTAAATTGGTATAGCGTTAAAATGTTCAATCCGATGCGTAATTAGACCAAGTGAATGATTAAACATTATAGCCCAAGAACGACCAAAAATTTACCATCTGTGGTCCCTTCTTTCACATTTTTCGACTGCTATTTTCGTTCAAGTTTTAATTCGAAAAGTCAAGAGGTGCAATGAAGGTATCTTGCGGTATGTTATGGAGTAATTAACTGTACAAATAAACATGAACTGGAAGATTAATCGATGAGATTTTTGTTTTCTTGGCTCCTGTCTTTTAGCTCTGTTCGAAATAAATCTTGTTGGTTTATCGAAAACGGTTTGATTGGTTCGGAATAAAATCAGAAATTATGTTTCATTTCCGTTGCACCACAAACAAATAAATGAGAAACCGAAAGACATTGAATTTAAGCGGAACGATTACGTGGGTTAAACTTTCAAGTTAAGTCGGAATCAAAAATTCAATCCTACGCACATCCACATAATATATAAATGTTATGTTCATTCGTCCCTATGACTTGTCGTGAGTTGAGTCTTTTTTTCTCTCTCTGTCTCTTTCTCAGAAATTGAAATTTAATTGAACGATTTATTAAATACCTTGGAAATATTATGTACTTACCACCACACGCAAAATACACAACAAATTCGTATTTGATGTTGTTCTTCAAGAAAATGTCGATGCGGGCATGGATTGTGCAATGAAACGAAAAGAAATGATGTCATTGACTTAAATGGTGATCGCAAATGGTAGCAAATTTTCAACTAGCACAAAAACTATCCATCCATTCGGTGATCGATTAGCATTTAAGCGATTTTCGGTGAAAAAATTGCTATTTTTGGTCGAAAAAAATTCACAAATTTTTCACTATGGATCTTAATAGGTATTATACCTGTTCGGTTTAATAAGCAGATCACATTCGCATAATAGTCGTTTCAGTATACGTGACTCATTTAAATAAATAAGAAAAAAAAATGTTTTCAAGAGATCTCAGATGTTTACTGACAAAGATGAAGAAGAAAAATTATTTGCAGAGCCAAATTAAAGAAAAAACATTTTCTCGTTTACCAAAGAAACTTCTTTTTATTGTTTAATTGTGCAATTATGTCATTTTTCGGTGGACTTTCAGAGCATTTATTCCATCCAATTAAAAGTGTTCGCCATAAAAGGAGTATTGTCAACCCACTACACTGTCGGAATTGTACAGTTTTAATGAAGTGTACAAGTCTTTAATAAATTCGATACACACTGACGTCAGGTCGTGAATTTATTACTCCACAAATGTTTAATTTTCCGCAACCATATGGTGTGCGGCTACAACATATTTTTCATTTTATTTATTGAAATTGATTGTTGTATTGTTTATGGCTGTTAAACCATCGTATTTACCATCAAGGGTTATCTAAAAAAAAGTTGAATCAAATTATGCAACAGTAAAGATTTCAATTCTAGTGGATAAAGACTTTAATTGCGATTATCTGACAGTCTTTCATTTCATTTGTTTGATATCTATACCTAGCAGCTGCCCTTAAATCCTTCCTTTTAAATTAGAAAATTAAATATCTGATTGCCAGCATGATTTTTTGATTTAATTTTGTCCATGGTTCAATGATGATCAATATTTCCAACGACATCTTGCACATACCCAGAATCTCTTTCAATTCTCTTCGAAATAGGCAGGTATCAGCTTTGTGTTAATCTAACATCGATAAATACAAGCGAGCTATATGATGACATCGATATATTTCGATAAGTTTAATCCACACCGAATATCGTGAAGAGATTTTCTTTAAAATCTAACAAATAGTCCAGCCCTGACTTCAGTTCAATTCAAATTTCGGATGCATTAGTCTTTGTTATCTTAAATTACATTATTATCAAAGTCATTTGGCTCCGCTCTATTTTTGGCACAATTTCGCTTCTGATGACATAATTTCATTTAAGCACAAAAAAAGTGACAAAGCAATATACTTATGAGACCCAGACAATTGGCTTCATTGTAAGACATATTCCCGTCAATTCGTAATTTAATTAACCAAGTCGTTCAGTTTGTTAATAGTGTTTCATGCTGAACGAAACAACCAAGTCCAAAAATAGACATTTTGCGTGAATTTTAAATTATTATAAAAAAAATTGTACAACATGTCGTGTCATTTAGAGCGTTTAGAGGTTGTTTTGGGATATTGCCAGTCACACCTAACGCCCTCCCCATTACATAAATCGATATAGAAAAAATGCGATCATGCGCATCGCAAGCGAATATGTTTTGAATAAAAACAGGACTATCATATGACTCATGCCGTTGTGTATACTTATAGGCAATGTAAGGATAATGTTTCCTTAGCGTTTTTATGTGACACGATGAGTCATGCTACAAATATACATCAACAAAAAACGAAAGAGCTGGCACACACGCCGTTTATGCCAGAAATAATTAGGGTTTCACATGATTCTTTTTTCTTCCTTCATTTCCCTTGATGGCTAGTCGTGCAGGGGGTAAAAATTGGATAATTTAATGCACTCACCGGTTAGTTACATTTGATCAAAAAACATGCTAATTTGGGGTCGGAAAATCGGTGTGTGTATAATGTTCAGCTGTTCGTCGATTCAGATGATCAAACAAATATTGAATTAACTTGTCGAAGTTTTGCATGTTGTACCTGTTGGTAACATGATCAATCGACATTTCCATTTCCTTTTCTGGCTTACATTTTTCTATAAACGGTACACATAAATATTGTGAATGGCTTCGACGTCATCATCGGTTCATATTTCTTTTTGTTTTTTTGTTTTAAATAAATAACCGAAAGTCAAAAACTCGTTTGATCGATATTAACTTACCTATTTTGGGAATAATATACTTGAAAATGTGTATATAACCAACCAAAAATTCTCTGCTATGTACACCATGAACAACTCAATATAATTTATCCGAGAAGGCTTAAATATTGTTGTTTGTTCGAAGCGAGTAACACAAAAAAAAACTTTCATAATCTCACTGATGTTGATATATGAACGAAGATCTTTTACCAAAAATAAAATCGATGTTTTCCTATTGAGAGTCTGTACGTATTGTTTATGGATCATGAAAGTTGGATCTTGATGTTAAAATTGTATAAATTTGAAGAACTCTGGGATTATTTACAATAAGCCCCAAGCTGTTCATACAATTCCGAACTTCAGTTCATTAAATTGTTAATCCAAAAAGAAGTACACAGACGGTAGGTACATCAAGTGCATTCTTTAACGGCACAAACGGAACGTTAATTGAGACGAATTGCTTTCTAACGTAAACAACAGTCATACCCTACCTCTCATACCTTGCATGTAAACATTCTGTGAGATGTGTATGCGGTTTAAATTTGTTGTTATTTAATGAATGTGTTCGAGAGAAGTATCTTTCTAGTCAGGAATGATAATTTACCATTTGAAGAAATTGATCTTGTGTTGTAAGTTCAGGGTTTTCATTTGAAAACTAAGTAATTTAGTAATTTATTAAATTTTTTGTATAGCATTGCAATCTTTGATTCTTCCTCCATGGATTACATAAGTCTCAATCTTTCAGAAAAAAACACCACAAGAGTAATACTCGAAGTAGTTCCTATTCTTTAAAGATTCTAGTTGAATGTAGAATGATTCGTGTTTACTAATCTCGCATGTCTGACTTTCTAATTCCACTCTTGAGTTGTTCTTTCTGTGACCATCTCAACCCTATTAAGCATCGACAACCGACCCTGTTATCCATTCTTGGATTGTGTAAAAAAAAGTCTTTCGTAATTGAGAAACTCTCCTTTTCTCCTTCATGCCGAAACTATTAAACGGCATATTTTTTTGTCGTATAAAAATCGGTTCCATTGTCGCAACCGTAAAGTGGAAAAGGAAGCAAAATACATTATCTGTATTTAACCATCCGATTTTTCGTCTAAGTACATTAGTTCGGAATGAAAATTACAAATTATTAATGCTTGGTTGGTTTGAAATTTAATTTAATGAAGTATTCAGCTTCGTTTGGCTATTATATACTCTGTGCGAGAGAGAAGAGTTAACAGTAAAAATCGTTTTCAAACTGCTCACGGTTGATGATTGATCTTGATCATTAACAGAAGCTTACAATGTTTCATGATAGAGGCTAATGCGAATGAAAAAAGTTATTGAACTGTAACGAATCGTCTGTTGCGATGCGAACTGATTATTTTGATTATTCGACGATATTACAATAGAAATTAATGGATCTACGATGTCTAAGACGTTAAGCTTCAGAGAAGGGAGAGATAGATAGAGAAAAAATTTAGAGCATTCGTATTCATGCAACACACTGCAATTTTGTTTAGTTAAATCGATATTAATGTCACTTTTCATCCATACCAATACCGAATCAACAAAAGATAACAAATTTTCTTTCATTTTTTCCAGTTCTGGGAAATCATTTCCGATGAGCATGGTATCGATGCTACTGGTGCCTATCACGGCGACAGCGATCTCCAATTGGAACGCATCAACGTTTACTACAATGAGGCATCCGGTGGAAAGTATGTCCCCCGTGCCGTTTTGGTCGATTTGGAACCGGGAACCATGGATTCCGTTCGATCGGGACCATTCGGTCAAATTTTCCGACCCGATAACTTTGTTTTCGGTCAATCTGGTGCCGGTAACAACTGGGCCAAGGGACATTACACCGAAGGCGCTGAATTGGTCGATTCGGTATTGGATGTGGTGCGCAAAGAAGCCGAATCGTGCGATTGTCTGCAAGGTTTTCAACTAACTCATTCACTTGGTGGCGGTACTGGATCCGGTATGGGAACACTACTCATCTCAAAGATCCGTGAAGAATATCCCGACAGAATCATGAACACATACTCGGTTGTACCATCACCAAAAGTATCCGACACCGTTGTCGAACCGTACAATGCCACACGTAAGTGAAATTAATTCTCGTCCTCGTTGCCAGCTGCTAACTGAACCTTTCTTTTTCGTTTTCTTAGTGTCGGTTCATCAACTGGTCGAAAACACAGACGAAACGTACTGCATTGATAACGAGGCTCTGTACGACATCTGTTTCCGCACATTGAAATTGACGACACCAACTTATGGTGATTTGAACCATTTGGTATCACTTACAATGTCTGGAGTCACAACCTGTCTACGTTTCCCCGGTCAATTGAATGCCGATCTTCGTAAATTGGCCGTCAACATGGTCCCATTCCCGCGTCTACATTTCTTCATGCCTGGTTTCGCCCCACTCACGTCCCGTGGATCTCAACAATACAGAGCACTCACCGTACCAGAATTGACCCAACAAATGTTCGATGCCAAGAACATGATGGCTGCTTGTGATCCACGACATGGACGCTACTTGACAGTTGCTGCCATTTTCCGTGGCCGTATGTCCATGAAGGAAGTGGACGAACAGATGCTGAACATTCAAAATAAGAACAGCAGCTACTTCGTCGAATGGATCCCGAACAATGTTAAAACAGCCGTCTGTGACATTCCACCAAGAGGCTTGAAAATGTCCGCCACATTCATCGGCAATTCGACCGCCATCCAAGAACTATTCAAACGAATCTCTGAACAATTTACCGCTATGTTCCGTCGCAAGGCTTTCTTGCATTGGTACACTGGTGAGGGTATGGACGAAATGGAATTCACTGAAGCCGAAAGCAACATGAACGATTTGGTGTCCGAATATCAACAATATCAAGATGCCACCGCCGACGAAGACGCCGAATTCGATGAAGAACAGGAAGCTGAAGTCGACGAAAACTAAATTGCACACGTCAACATCTCGAACACTAAAAAAAACTTTCTTTTTTTATTCATTTTCACTGCCGCTCAGACTATTTTGATACAATAGCAGTTAACTACCAAGGAAATAAGATATAATTTTAACCAAAAAAAAAAAGTTTGTCTGCAATAAAATTCCATTTTTATGTGTAACGTTCGTATCAGTTCTATAAGAACGCCAATCGAATAATATAATTTCTCGTTCTCAATAATTTATTTTTTAAAAGAAACAAAATATCTAAAACGAAGAAGAGAAAAACAAAAATGTGTTTTCTGTATGTAGAAAAGAGGAAGGGCTCTTAGCTTAAACTCATATTTATGGGATATTGTTGTCGACGAAAGGGAAATATATTTTCAAATATTTTTCATAAATCGAGTGGAATTCGGACCAATTTGCTCTGCATTAAAATGTGTTGTAATTTGCTTATCTAGGCTTATTGAAAAAAGAAAAGTTTTTTTGCATAAATTTTTTTTTATTGAAATTTGCCAAGAATAAAAAAAAATGTTTAATTAAAAAAAGTTAACCGAAATCGTTTTTCTTTGTACTCTCGCTAACACCCATCACTTTGCCGGATCACAATGGGATACGGTTCGCACCACCAGTGCTACACTATGCACTAAAATTATCGAAAAAAAAGTTTGCAGAGGAATTTTACGGACGTCACAAAATATCTGGAAGGTACAGAAATCCTAAAATGGGTTTGCGACTGCCTACAACCCTTCACAAATTTTTTTATAACTCCAGAAATTTGCTTATCTTCATGTAAAGTTCACAATACAATACGTTGTTTGCGAGTGCCACGCGTATGTTGGGTTTCTCATAAGACCAAGGTTTCAAATCTATGCCTTGTATAGTATGCCATATGAATCATATTATTACGAAACACAAAAAAATAGTTGTTGCACGAATGTCATGTTTAAGCCCTAGAAGGGCTTGCACGACCGGCCGATTTACATAAACATTTTTAATTCAAATTGTATTTGTCCTAGATGACGTTACCAGTACGCTTATTTTGACACCGATTTGAGTTTTCTTCGGGAAGGTGGAGGCAGAGATTTATACTAGAATTAATATCGATAGCGTTCTTCTATGGCTTAAACATGAAAGTCGTAGAACAAATGATTTCTGCAACTGCGCTGCGAAAACTGAACTTTTTCATGTGTGATTTGGGTGGCGATCGAAGTATTCATTGTTAATAATTGGATGCGTGGTTGTGGTTATTGTTTGAAATATTTTTTATTTTTTCCGAGCTTTCGCAAAACAAACAGTTTTCGTCGTCAGGGAATGAAATACGAATGAAAAGCTTGCTAAGTGTAATCAGTGAAATCTGATATTTTTGGAATTATTGGAGCCCATGCTCGACCCAAAACTAAACCTTTGTCCACGTTCATTAAATTGCCGTTGTATTGCTGAATTGCCAAACCTTCTTTAATGCTTCGTAGGTGGTAATTACTTTCTTTTATTATTATTTTTGAATTTTCTCAATTGATTTTGTGATTTCCGTTCCGTATCACATATCTCGCTACGGCAGATTTCTTGTATTCGCGTCGCCTTACATTTCCTTTGTGATCATTTATTCTTTCAGCGAAACGTAGTGATTCCTGCTGGTTCTCTCTCTTCTTTGTCTTTGATGTTTAAATAATTTTGTACTTTTATGTTACTCTCCCATTGAGCTGATTCCGTAGATATCCCGCAACTTCATTGGAAGCATTTCCAACATAAGGAAGGGGTACCCAGAATTCTTCGTTGACTTCCTCGTCTTCATTTGGTACGGTTGATGCGAAATTGATGCGATCGAAGGGTCTTTTTTTCTCTGGTTTTCTATGTTTTACTTTTCACCACTAGTGAAATGGATTTTCATATATGCTTTTCGTCACTAGTGGTGAAATGGATTTACTTTTCACCACTCCTTCTGGACATCTGAACCATATCGAGCAACATCTGAACCACATCGAGCACCTCTACCTCTACCCATTCGGCTATTGAGATATATAATCGCAGTGAACCAATTTTTGAAGCGTGCATAAATGCAGTCTACTTGATCGTTCATACCATATTTAGTTCATACAGTAGAATGTATGTTAAAGGGGTAGAGTTATGTTTCGCATTTCAAAAGTTCATTTTTCGCAGCTGGTTGCAGAAAACGTTGTATGCAACACGTTGCGAAAAGTGGTAGTTTTTGTCATAAGATGTAATTATCAAACTCGCTTCGCTCACATCACATCATATCACATTTAGTGACAGAAACTACAACTTTTCGCAACTAGTTGCATAAATTACTATTTCGTATTGGTCAGAACACTGGTATACAGTATGATATATTTTATCGCCCAAAACCACTTACAGTGGAGGTGTGACGAAAGTCCTGTTAGCCACTTACAAAAGAACTGATATCGGTGTAGGTGACGCTTACAGATTCGACACGCAAAAAGATATGCGTCACAAATGGCAGCTGATGGGGAAAGCAAGTGAAAGTTTGATCAACCAAAATTTTACCCGAAAAATTTTAGAAAGAAAATTATAACTCTATAGCTCTCAAATGGTAGATTTTTGTTGAAAACACTGAAACACGTGTCAACTGAAATTTAAAACTCTATAAATTTGTCTTTTAAACGAACTTTCTATCTGTCATATTTTCTGAGTTATGGGTCCTATAGCTCAATAGCTTAAAACGCTCATAGCTCCGAAATTATAAGCTTTTATGAAAATTCCTTCAAATTAGTTTCTTAGAATTACGTCCTTGACATACCATGAAAATTTCAGCCAAATCCACCGGTAAATTCAAAAGTTTCGTTGTAACAAAGTGACAAAGGGACAAAGGTTGGCAAAATTCATCTCTTTCAAAATGTACGGAAATCAATTTCTTCATACAAATTTTCAACTTTTGAAAATTAATATCTCGGCCAAATCTTAACCTTATGAGGCGTGTGATAGCTCGTTGAACTCGTATGGACGCCTAGATTACGAATAAAATAAGTGGGGGAAGTAGGAGCGGAGGGGAAAAGTCAAAAAAGTTGTGTATATGTTCCTCAGTCCTACGGAAAATTTTTTTTGACAAATTTTTCAGTGTGAACGGACTTGCGTCACGGCCCTTCACTGACGTAGGGCCATGATCAATTTGGATATTTCGCATTCATTCAACAATTTTCATTGAAAGACTAATACGTACAATAAGAAAAAATATTCTAAGAAAGGTCAGCCCATTCATGAATAGTTTTGGTACATTCCATCTACAATTGTTTATTTTGATAAGACAGCAATAAGTTCCCCCTTTTCGTTATAGTAAGAGATGACCCAAAACATTGTTGTACGATATAGCATTTTCTAATATTCTAATGTAAAAATGATGACTGTGTCTATACAGTGATGTGCATAAACCTTTCTTCGTTTGTCCCATCTTAAGGTTTGTCGTATGAATAACATTTAATGAAAAACCACGGCAGAGTAAAAGTAACCCAGGCAGGAGCGCTTGTTTGACTAGGGACCTGAATAATCTAGTAGGCCTATGTTTTTTGCGAATTAAATTTTTCAACTTATGTCAGTGTTCATTTGAGTTCATTTTCATACAAAGGATTAGGTCCCTCATTTGACGTTTCCATAATGAACCGCTCCTGCCAGGTTTACTTTTACTCTGCCGTGGAAAAACGCAACATATGAATGCGGCTGTTGTCATATTATTTATATGTGCGTGCAACTTATGCTTCTTATCAATGTACTACTTACGCATTTTTTTGGCTAGGATGCGTTTCATATCGATACATATAATCTTTATGTTTCTACTCTTTATACTATGTATCGCTCGATAACATTACTTTAAGCAATTTTGACGAAGTCGAATGTCATAAATGACTGTACCAGTACCATCTACATACAGCTGTATGTAACTATGTAACTACAATTGGTCATCTTACGGTTTCTTATCAAACAAAATGTTTGCTTCATATATTTTGTTTATGTACATTTGATATATTTGATAGTTTTTACAAAAATTTGTGAGACAAATAGCATATATAGAAAACTCTGTAACTTTGTCTTATAAACAAATAAAACGTTCGTAGCTCCCAAATAGGTGATTTTTGGGTAAAACCCTGAAACACATATCGAATAGAATCTCAAACTCTATAAATTTGTCTTTTGAACGAACTTTCTATATGCTATCTCCTAAAACGCTCATAGCTCCCAAATACGAGACTTTTTAGGAAAACCATGAAACACCTGTCGAATAGAAAAATTTGTCTTTAAACGAAGTTTCTATCTGCCGTATTTTCCGAGTTATGACTGACATAGCTCGCACTTAAAATGCTCATAGCTTCCAAATGGGAGATTTTTCGGGAAAACCATGAAACACGTGTCGACTAGAATTTGAAACTCTAAAACTTTGTCCTTCAAACGAACTTTCTATCTGCAGTAAACTTTGTCCTTCAAACGAACTTTCTATCTGCAGTATTTTCCGAGTTATAGGTCTCATAGCTCAATGGCTCAAAACGCTCATAGCTCCGAAATTATAAGCTTTTAAAAAAATTCCTTCAAATTAGTTTCTTAGAATTACGTCCTTAACATACCCTGAAAATTTCAGCCAAATCCACCGGTAAATTAAAATGTTTCGTTGTAACAAAGTATAACACAGTGACAAAGGGACAAAGGTTGGTAAAATTCATCAATTTCAAAACGCATTTAAAAACATTTTTTCATACAAAAGTCCAAGTTTTGAAAATTAATATATCGGCCAAATCAAAACATTATTAAGCGTGTGATAGCTCGTTGAACTCGTATGGACTCCTAGATTACGAATAAATTAAGTGGGGAGTAGTAGGGGTGAAGGGGTAAAAGTCAAAAAATTAGTGCATATGTTCCTCAGTCCTCCGGAAAAAAATTTTGCCAAATTTTTCAGTGTGAACGGACTTGCGTCACGGCCCTTCACTAACGTAGGGCCATGATAAGTGTCACAATTCTTTTCAACACTACGAACCAATATTATACAGCAGAAAGATTGAGGTATGCACCACAATAATATCTGGAACGGTGGCTGACATATATCTGCAGAAACTAGAAAAAGCAATATTACCAAAATGTCCAAAAATTATCTTTTGGAAATGATATGTCGATGGCGTTTTTGCTATAATCAATGGTGACAAAAATGATGCAGAAGAAATCAGACAAACGCTCAACACATACCACAACGAAATTCAATTTACAATATAGAAAGAGATTAATGAAGAAATACCATTCTTAGACATTCTCATCAAACGAAACTCAATGGGAAATATTGAAACAAAAGTCCACCGAAAAGACACTCATACAAACAGATATTTAAATTACAATTCATTCCATCATAAATCACAAAAAATTTCAGTTGTTGATTCCCTGGTATTTCGAGCTTTCAAAATTTGCAGTCAAATCCATCTCGAAGAAGAATTAAAACACATTACGAACATATTGATGCAAACTAATTACCCGCTGGATTTCATTAACAAACGAATGTCCAGAATGACAACAAAATTCCAAAATAACACGTCGGTTACTTCCGTAACAATTCTAGAACAAATTAATGAAGAAAACAGAAACTTTTTGAACAATGATATGAATCTAAATCTAAACCAAAATTTAACAATCAATGATCCCAAAGAAGACGATGAAGATGAAGGAAAAGAACATTGGGTTCCCTTACCATACATAGGAAATATTTCGAATAAAGTAGGAGGGTTCCTAAGAAACAAATTGAAATGGAAAGTGACATTTACACCTGGTATCAAAATTCAAAATATACTAAATGGTATAAAAGACAAAGAGGTCAACGAACTTGCTGGCATATACAACATACCATGTAATTCATGCAACCAAAATTGCATTGGAGAAACAAAGAGAGTCACAGAAAGACTAGAAGACCACGAAGGCAATGTTAGAAGACGCGAATAGAATAAATCGGCTGTAGCAAGACACACCATACGGAACAAAGGACATATTTATTGGAATTGTTGGCAACAATTTGTTGTATTGCTTGGCCTGTAATAATAAATTATTAGGATCTAATAAGTTATTAAATCTTTTGTATTGCTTCGATTAGACCAAAATGCGTTGAAAAATTCCTTTTCAACATGAAAAATGAAACGTTTAACAGTTTACATTTATAACGACGAATACAAGAACGACGCGAGACATGCTGATTTCGGCGCATCACGCTTCATCAGTACACCTATGTCTTGCCAGGACCGTGTGTATATCAGCACAACACAAACTTGAGTGAGCAATCACATCAAATGGAATGGCTTATGTACACTTTTTCGTCAACTGTTTTGAATTTGTTTTAGTTTTTTGTGTCGCTATATCTCTCACATTTAGCAAACATTGTTGGATCTCTCACATCCGAACAATTGTGAAGTTTTTTAACGGTGAACTGTATAGATTTCGGGTTACAATGGACTAGCATTGACCATTTTTTGCTTTATCTCTCACATAAAGCATTTTGTTGGATCTCTCACTTCCAACACGTGTTCCGTCTAACTGTTTACTGTTTCGGACTTCGGGTTACAATAAACGAATATTATAACTAAAAGAGTTTTGCAGCTATTATTAAAAATGATAGCTGCGGTGTTTTATTTCGAAAAACACCAGTACAATTTATTGGAATTGTTGGCAACAATTTGTTGTATTGCTTGGCCTGTAATAATAAATTATTAGGATCTAATAAGTTATTAAATCTTTTGTATTGCTTCGATTAGACCAAAATGCGTTGAAAAATTCCTTTTCAACATGAAAAATGAAACGTTTAACAGTTTACATTTATAACGACGAATACAAGAACGACGCGAGACATGCTGATTTCGGCGCATCACGCTTCATCAGTACACCTATGTCTTGCCAGGACCGTGTGTATATCAGCACAACACATCATTTTTAATAATAGCTGCAAAACTCTTTTAGTTATAATATTCGTTTATTGTAACCCGAAGTCCGAAACAGTAAACAGTTAGACGGAACACGTGTTGGAAGTGAGAGATCCAACAAAATGCTTTATGTGAGAGATAAAGCAAAAAATGGTCAATGCTAGTCCATTGTAACCCGAAATCTATACAGTTCACCGTTAAAAAACTTCACAATTGTTCGGATGTGAGAGATCCAACAATGTTTGCTAAATGTGAGAGATATAGCGACACAAAAAACTAAAACAAATTCAAAACAGTTGACGAAAAAGTGTACATAAGCCATTCCATTTGATGTGATTGCTCACTCAAGTTTGTGTTGTGCTGATATACACACGGTCCTGGCAAGACATAGGTGTACTGATGAAGCGTGATGCGCCGAAATCAGCATGTCTCGCGTCGTTCTTGTATTCGTCGTTATAAATGTAAACTGTTAAACGTTTCATTTTTCATGTTGAAAAGGAATTTTTCAACGCATTTTGGTCTAATCGAAGCAATACAAAAGATTTAATAACTTATTAGATCCTAATAATTTATTATTACAGGCCAAGCAATACAACAAATTGTTGCCAACAATTCCAATAAATTGTACTGGTGTTTTTCGAAATAAAACACCGCAGCTATCATTTTTAATAATAGCTGCAAAACTCTTTTAGTTATAATATTCGTTTATTGTAACCCGAAGTCCGAAACAGTAAACAGTTAGACGGAACACGTGTTGGAAGTGAGAGATCCAACAAAATGCTTTATGTGAGAGATAAAGCAAAAAATGGTCAATGCTAGTCCATTGTAACCCGAAATCTATACAGTTCACCGTTAAAAAACTTCACAATTGTTCGGATGTGAGAGATCCAACAATGTTTGCTAAATGTGAGAGATATAGCGACACAAAAAACTAAAACAAATTCAAAACAGTTGACGAAAAAGTGTACATAAGCCATTCCATTTGATGTGATTGCTCACTCAAGTTTGTGTTGTGCTGATATACACACGGTCCTGGCAAGACATAGGTGTACTGATGAAGCGTGATGCGCCGAAATCAGCATGTCTCGCGTCGTTCTTGTATTCGTCGTTATAAATGTAAACTGTTAAACGTTTCATTTTTCATGTTGAAAAGGAATTTTTCAACGCATTTTGGTCTAATCGAAGCAATACAAAAGATTTAATAACTTATTAGATCCTAATAATTTATTATTACAGGCCAAGCAATACAACAAATTGTTGCCAACAATTCCAATAAATTGTACTGGTGTTTTTCGAAATAAAACACCGCAGCTATCATTTTTAATAATAGCTGCAAAACTCTTTTAGTTATAATATTCGTTTATTGTAACCCGAAGTCCGAAACAGTAAACAGTTAGACGGAACACGTGTTGGAAGTGAGAGATCCAACAAAATGCTTTATGTGAGAGATAAAGCAAAAAAATGGTCAATGCTAGTCCATTGTAACCCGAAATCTATACAGTTCACCGTTAAAAAACTTCACAATTGTTCGGATGTGAGAGATCCAACAATGTTTGCTAAATGTGAGAGATATAGCGACACAAAAAACTAAAACAAATTCAAAACAGTTGACGAAAAAGTGTACATAAGCCATTCCATTTGATGTGATTGCTCACTCAAGTTTGTGTTGTGCTGATATACACACGGTCCTGGCAAGACATAGGTGTACTGATGAAGCGTGATGCGCCGAAATCAGCATGTCTCGCGTCGTTCTTGTATTCGTCGTTATAAATGTAAACTGTTAAACGTTTCATTTTTCATGTTGAAAAGGAATTTTTCAACGCATTTTGGTCTAATCGAAGCAATACAAAAGATTTAATAACTTATTAGATCCTAATAATTTATTATTACAGGCCAAGCAATACAACAAATTGTTGCCAACAATTCCAATAAATTGTACTGGTGTTTTTCGAAATAAAACACCGCAGCTATCATTTTTAATAATAGCTGCAAAACTCTTTTAGTTATAATATTCGTTTATTGTAACCCGAAGTCCGAAACAGTAAACAGTTAGACGGAACACGTGTTGGAAGTGAGAGATCCAACAAAATGCTTTATGTGAGAGATAAAGCAAAAAATGGTCAATGCTAGTCCATTGTAACCCGAAATCTATACAGTTCACCGTTAAAAAACTTCACAATTGTTCGGATGTGAGAGATCCAACAATGTTTGCTAAATGTGAGAGATATAGCGACACAAAAAACTAAAACAAATTCAAAACAGTTGACGAAAAAGTGTACATAAGCCATTCCATTTGATGTGATTGCTCACTCAAGTTTGTGTTGTGCTGATATACACACGGTCCTGGCAAGACATAGGTGTACTGATGAAGCGTGATGCGCCGAAATCAGCATGTCTCGCGTCGTTCTTGTATTCGTCGTTATAAATGTAAACTGTTAAACGTTTCATTTTTCATGTTGAAAAGGAATTTTTCAACGCATTTTGGTCTAATCGAAGCAATACAAAAGATTTAATAACTTATTAGATCCTAATAATTTATTATTACAGGCCAAGCAATACAACAAATTGTTGCCAACAATTCCAATAAATTGTACTGGTGTTTTTCGAAATAAAACACCGCAGCTATCATTTTTAATAATAGCTGCAAAACTCTTTTAGTTATAATATTCGTTTATTGTAACCCGAAGTCCGAAACAGTAAACAGTTAGACGGAACACGTGTTGGAAGTGAGAGATCCAACAAAATGCTTTATGTGAGAGATAAAGCAAAAAATGGTCAATGCTAGTCCATTGTAACCCGAAATCTATACAGTTCACCGTTAAAAAACTTCACAATTGTTCGGATGTGAGAGATCCAACAATGTTTGCTAAATGTGAGAGATATAGCGACACAAAAAACTAAAACAAATTCAAAACAGTTGACGAAAAAGTGTACATAAGCCATTCCATTTGATGTGATTGCTCACTCAAGTTTGTGTTGTGCTGATATACACACGGTCCTGGCAAGACATAGGTGTACTGATGAAGCGTGATGCGCCGAAATCAGCATGTCTCGCGTCGTTCTTGTATTCGTCGTTATAAATGTAAACTGTTAAACGTTTCATTTTTCATGTTGAAAAGGAATTTTTCAACGCATTTTGGTCTAATCGAAGCAATACAAAAGATTTAATAACTTATTAGATCCTAATAATTTATTATTACAGGCCAAGCAATACAACAAATTGTTGCCAACAATTCCAATAAATTGTACTGGTGTTTTTCGAAATAAAACACCGCAGCTATCATTTTTAATAATAGCTGCAAAACTCTTTTAGTTATAATATTCGTTTATTGTAACCCGAAGTCCGAAACAGTAAACAGTTAGACGGAACACGTGTTGGAAGTGAGAGATCCAACAAAATGCTTTATGTGAGAGATAAAGCAAAAAATGGTCAATGCTAGTCCATTGTAACCCGAAATCTATACAGTTCACCGTTAAAAAACTTCACAATTGTTCGGATGTGAGAGATCCAACAATGTTTGCTAAATGTGAGAGATATAGCGACACAAAAAACTAAAACAAATTCAAAACAGTTGACGAAAAAGTGTACATAAGCCATTCCATTTGATGTGATTGCTCACTCAAGTTTGTGTTGTGCTGATATACACACGGTCCTGGCAAGACATAGGTGTACTGATGAAGCGTGATGCGCCGAAATCAGCATGTCTCGCGTCGTTCTTGTATTCGTCGTTATAAATGTAAACTGTTAAACGTTTCATTTTTCATGTTGAAAAGGAATTTTTCAACGCATTTTGGTCTAATCGAAGCAATACAAAAGATTTAATAACTTATTAGATCCTAATAAAGGACATATGATCAATTGGAATAATTCGAAATTAATCATGAGAGAAAATAATCACCATCTACGGAAAATAAAAGAAGGTTTGACGATTCAACAACATCCTGGTCAATTGGTCAATAATACCATAAATATCAGAATTTAAACAAAAACCAATACAAATATTACAATAAACAAAGTAACACGCACACATACAAATAAAACAAACACAAACATAGCAAACGATACATAATTATATCACAAATTAAATAGATTGTGGAAATTGTTATCGTCACTACCGCAAAAATCAGCGATGGCACTGCCTTCGAGTCGGTCTTTTGAGATACGAAATTTAAAAATCAAAGTCATTTGTTAGGAAATTAAATTTTCGATCACATTGTCCATGAAAATATTGTTCGATGAAGTGACAGAAGTGACCGACTTGCCGACAGCGTCAATCATTGAGATTCCTGTGAAATAGTGCTCAAATCCACAATCTATTCCCTGAAGAAGATTACTGTTTGTAATTGAAAGCTTGGAAATTAAAATTTCTAAAATATAAACCACGTATCCAATTATTTCAAAAATGAATATAATAAACCTGTCACATACAGCTATTCATCTGTTTTCGATAATGACGACAAAAATAATGACAAGCTCTGGGTAATATGGCCCTTCATATAGTAAAATGCATGTTAAAAAAATTGAAGTACAAAATTTGAAATCAACCCATTAAAAATACTTTGATCGACGGAAGTAATATACCCGATAACAATACTGGTCAAATGCTTGCCGCCTGTAACAGTTTAACAAATAGATTTTCCTCTTACTTGGCACTGCTTTCCATACGTTTTATTGATCCATCAATTTATTTTGTTCTCTACAAAAACCTGTGCCTCAATCTCCCCCATAGACTACCGTAATGACCGTTTGCATATCTGCCTTAAAATACTAATTTTGAGTAATTATCAGCTGCGAAATCTCTTACTTCATACAGTAGGAATGAACGTTTTTTTAAAAACAAAATTAGTCTCATTCAGTTTTGTTTGAAATGGCGTTTTATGAAACATATTATCGAGGGTACAACCACTAGCAACGTTCCAGTTTAATTCCATAAATTTCATTAATTTCCAATTTAATTTCCATTTAAAATGCAATTTTTCCACAAAATTTCCATTTAATTCTAAAAATTCCATTGGCCAGTCCCAAGAATTCCACAGTGGTTACCCACTCGCTACTTATACTTCACTTCATGTACTGTTTTAACATCAATTTTGCTAAAAGAGCTCAATATCTGGATCTTACTTTTGTCATCACTGTTGATAACAGATAAAATAGTCAAGAAATAATTTTACTGATGCGACTTGACTATGCCGTGATTGTATAGGACATAGGACATATCTGTAAAGTTGAGAATTAGCAACTGACTTAAGAAACACTCATAACACACAACTATGACAAATCGAGACAGAAAACACAGCAAATTGGATGAAAATACAAGCCAAATGAGAACCTTTTTACTTAAATATCACGTCGGAGATCGGAAACTTTCTAATGTAATTTTACCATTATGCCGATAGTTCTACTGTATCATTGATGCTTACGAAATTGTATGAAAGCTCATTCAGAGCATACGAAAACAGAAAAGCGGTGATATACATAAGTTCAGTTCAGTTGCACTATTTGAACACAGATGACACTCAAACCAACATTTATTGGTATACCACCTACAATACGCTCATTTCTTTTGCAAGGTATTTAATTGGTTCTCTAATGAAAATTGAAAATTGATGAAAAATGTTAGTTTCTCGAGTGAATGAATGAATCGTGCGACTAATTAAAATAAGGAGGCAGGTAAGTATGTGCATATTTATTGATGTTGTTAGCGACAAATCAAGTAAACAAACAGAATTTGATTGTATAATCCCACGTTGTTGTAATTGTAAATCAATATTTTAATTGTAGGTGATTTATTTTGCGTATAAATTCATAAACCCTATAACTTAGCTTTCCAGATTTTAAACTGATTTTAGGCATTCGGAATTTGTGAATAATTTTCATATTTTACTATATGAGACGATTTGTCGCTGCTATGAATAACAGATGGCTTTACTGTCTATATCTCCGAGGAACATAATCAGCATAGATCTGATCTGCTTGCTGTTAATTTTGAGAACACAGATTAGTTCGCGATAGTGTTCTCTATATGGGTAACTCCAGGGTTAGTTGTGTTACAAATTTCGTCATTTCTGAGGCATAAAGTGAGCTGTGTTGGCTATGTTTTGCGGTAACAAATCAGTCAATAAATTTTCTTATACTCAGTGCTTTCATGCCAACAAGAATTGGAATTTTTAGCCTGCGAAGTGTGACTTGTGTGATCGAAAAAGTCGGCGATTAGTTGCCTTACATGTTTGTGACTTTTCGAAATATGTTCACCAAATGTAAACTGATTTCTGTAAACTTTTCTTTTCCTGAAAGATATGGTCAAAACGCGCAGTTTAAGTCCAATATGAGGTTGGTAGCCCAAAATTTGTGGGAGGTATGTCTATAAAAGTGATATTTTTCGGTGGTCATTAATAGCCAGAAATATATTTTTTCGAAATTGGTGGTTGTTGCCCCACAGAAAATGTTCCTTTGGCTCAAAACCGTTTCAAAAAATGGTCAAAATTCGAGTGACACCGATCTTCAGTTTTATATGAAAAAATGTAATTTTAGCAACGAGGTGATTTCACCTTACGTCGAAGCAGAATGAACCAAAAATATTGTAAAAATTTATTTTCGTGTCATTTGGTGCAGTTGTGGAATTATAGCGTTCGTTTCTACAGGGAAACAAGTTTACAGAAATCATTTGAGATTTATTGAAAATATATTGGAAAGTCGAATACAAACAAACACTTTTTGGTCATATCTTCCTGAGACGTTATGCCAATGACCTCACATTGGTGTCTGGTCAACAGCTTTCAAGAAAAAAGTTTACTGAAATCGGATTTCATTCGGTGAAAATATTTCGAAAAGTCTGAAATTAGCTGGAATGACCCATATAGCAAAATTTATAGTAAACAAAAGTAAAATATTTCCCATCCAACAACAAGCGTTCGTTAAACAATAGACACAACAGATTTAAAAGGTTGAATAAACAGTGAATTCTTCTTCATAACCAGTAATGTGTTGTTTCAACCGAGGTATATTGTAAGACTGTGTGTCAGCCAGATCAATTTGGAAGACGATTCAAAGACCGAATCGTAAATCATACGCGGGAAGATCCCATTATGAATTACTGAAACGTCACCAGTAAGACTCAACAAACACCACCATCAATCGACTTCAACAAACAGTCAAATCACCCTCTTTGGAAGCAAAATCCTTTCTGAACTAAGGTAATTTTACTTTTTCATTTCATCTTCAGATGCAATAATTGTCTCAGAAATGGAAAAAAAATCGTAAAAAAGAAAAGTAGCGAGAAATGTTACATTGCGTACCTAGGACTAAAAATCTTTTTTTGAGTGTGAGAAGTTTCCAGACAGAGCCGAAGACGAGGTTTGGAATCGAATTCGCTAAAAAAGACTTTTAGTCCGAGGCATGAATAGTATTTTTCATATTGGACGGAGAAAATGTGTGACGAAGTCGCACTTTTCGGGTCCTAGGTATGAAAAAATTCTATCATTCCTAGGTAAATTTGAAAAATGACTGATAACATGCCTGAAGGTCTGGTTGTTCTGCTAAAATTAAATTGAATTAAAGAAACGAAAAACCGGTCATCCACATAACAAATGAATCATCAACTATACAATCAATTTGCGGCAATTTACATGCATCTGTAATCCCATATAGCTTTCTTAGTGCAACTCAAAAAGCTCATACCAATCCGGAAAACTACTTCAGTTCATTGCTTGATGTATAATATGTGTGGTGTATTTCGTCACTTTTTTACAATATGCTCTAAAAATCTTTTGAAAAGATAAAAACATGAAATTATTAGCCAACAATATGTTGATAGACCTACTTCTCGGATTATATAACAACGAACGAACAAAAAAAATCGTTTTTGTATCTAAAAATCATAATAAGAAAAGAATATTAACTTTTAGTTTTAAGTTGTTTATGCTCTCTATTTTCAACTATAACTTACCTTTAAGCGTAATATTATGCTTTATAAACACAATAAGAAATCGCTCTCTTTTGTATAAAAGAAAAAAAAACAATTTCAATGGTTTGATATACGTTAAGCATTTGCAAATTATAGCAAAACGAAATAAATTAAAGAAAAGTGGAAAAATGCATACACAGTTTTCGGCCGTATATATACTGTGTCTTTAAGAAATACTTTTGATTTTTTTTTGGTTAAATTAATTGCAATTCAATGGTCAATTTGCCATGAAATATTGCAACAAGTATTGAGTATACACATTGTACATAAATGATTGAAATTTGGCAGAGTTATCATTTTACTAATTCTCGCTGCATCCTTGTTTACGAACAGAATTGTTACGAATGGTGACACCTTGAGCGTTCAAATAGTAAAAGATGTGTCTACTCCAAAGAACTCCAAAATGGTACCATATTTTAATAAACAAAAGTTCACTTGGTGCACACACGATTTATGAGAATTCGTATTTAAGTTGTTTTTTGTAAAAGCAATATGCGGTCATAAGGTGACACAGTTCACCTTTAAGTTAAAGTTAAATTAAGTTACACCTCAGGATATTCCATTGGGTAATTACAATCCTAGGAATATTCTGTCTCCCTCTACGTTCAAGTTTCCTATTGTGTAACAGATGAGAAGGAGTCTATACTCATCAGTATGATAAGTTAGAAATCTATTTATGATTTAAAGGGATTGATGCAAAATCTGTTACTTTGTGGTTTAAACAAATGTTTAAAAAGACCTTATCAACCATATACCGTCGCTTAGTCTTTTAGCGATATACTTGAAATTTGTTAAAAATTATCCGCAGTAACAAATCCGAGACCCAATATCGTGAGACTAATACTGATACGTGAATTTGTTTTTGTTAAATGCTTTTTCTAAATAACAGATAAGTCATGTCGTTGAAATGAGTCATTTTTATTACGTTCGAAGCGGGAGGTTTTGAATATAATAAACGGAATGAAATTTCGAAGTCTTCTTGATAACTACAGCTGTTGTACAACATCAATGATTATAACATAGGAGTACCGCAAGAGGAAGCAGCAGAAAAAATAATAATCTCCCATAGATACGTAATCTATTATCGACGAATTTTATTCAAATCTGTTTGCTATTTGACCAAATGAAGGGACCTATTTATATCTACAGACTGTCCCATCTCCCATCATTTCCTCTATAGTTGTTTTCCCTCGGAATAAGTTACGAAAGTGAGGTATTTGCAATGAGACAGAAGATGCAAAATATATTATTTAGTTTCTGTCGCTAATGGATGAATAGTTGTCTTCTATAGGAAGCTGAAAAAAATTTGCAAATAAGGAATTTTCGATTCTAATTTTATTTTAACTTTGGCTTATTATATATATCCATACTTTCCCAAACATACAATCTTTACCACGCCAAAATTAATAATTTTTCAGAAATCCATTCTAATCGCAAAGTTTATGATACCTTTGACACACGATCAAAAGAAGTCAACATAAAATTATCTTTCTAACAGGAAAGAGGTCAGAAATTTGTTGATGAAGATGAGTCATATCTCTTTGAAATAAGCGATTTTTTCGCGTGATGCCAGTGGTTTAGTTTAGAATGCAAAATATTCGGCAGACATTGTATAACTTTGATGACATTATGGTACTGTTATCGCCCACACTTTTTTTTATTGAATAGGAAACAACGTGAGAAAAAACTGTCTCTTATTTATTAAATATTAAATAGAAAAATGGAAGAGGCAACTCAAACGTCTGAGACTTCAAAATAAGTTGACAAAATTCCCAATTTTAAGAACTCAAAAGAAATTTTGTTTGAGGCATATCATTTAGGAGCGCTGTTTTTCTCGTGGTTTCTTTTGGTAAAGATAACGTAGATCGTAAAAGTAATCATTGATGTCTGTGGTTTCCCAGCGACAATGTCATAGGGCTATCGCAAATTAATTAAGTCATCGGACGCAAATTAATTAAGTCATCGGATATCTTGTCACTTATTGCAAAATATTATTTAAGAGGTTGAAAAATCTTAAAAGAATTTAGTTGATCATCGTCTGCCTCAGGCCAACAATATGGATCTATTTCGTATATTCTACTTGCTACTTTTAAATTTCTTTGTTACTGGATCCAATATTTCACAGACAAGTAAGTTAACGCAAAATTTAATTCTGAAAGTGTTGAAAGTTCTATAAGGTTCACTGGTGCTTTACGAAAATTTTATATAATAAAAAAGTGATAGTTTATGTCTAAGAGTAATTATACGTAGAATGGAAATTTGTGGTATTATATAATTACTCTGATATACTTATACTGATATAGTGGAAAGCGGTTAAATTTTCGTTGATTCTTAGTTTAAATCTTATTTATACAAACTCTAAGAAAGTACTGTCTTGTTTTAGAGGTTGTGTGTATGTAAAACTTTTGAGCAAAGAGAACAACCATTGAAACAGAGACTCAATTTAATTTTGGTGTGGTGGATGGATTCACAGGTTTTTCAAAGTTTCAGCATAAAAAAGAAACTCGTTAAAAATTTCGTTTTAGTTGATAAGGACCATTTTTTTGAGAACCTTTAGAAAAGAAAATTTTCTCGTTCCCCAGAATATATTTTGGACAGTAAAACAATCCTAAAATCATTCTTTAGACTTTTGTTTGAAAGTCTGTGACCAAAAAAAGCCTGAAAATTAAACTTTAGGGAGGTAGCCCTATTCTGCTAAAATTGGTCCTTATCAACAACTACACCATTTAGCTACTATGTGTAATATGCAAATATGGTCACGATCGTAGTTAATTTATTTAACACAGATACCAAATGTCATGTGGAATGCGTGGAACGCGAGTGCTTGGAGAAACAGCGACTGCTACGCAATTGACATCTGATTGATTTTTTTGTTGATTTGTTGGTTTTGTCGAGTGCTTTTCAATTTTAACATTTTCTTTCGGTTTGGTGTAACAAGGACTGAAACAGCTTCTAGTTTTGTGTTAAAATTGTTTCAAAGTCTTCTAAATTTTATAGGTTTCAGATGTGTTCGTATATAATAAGCCCTAATTAGGCCGTTAAATCGTGAATTTTGCTTTGTGTTTGAGTGATTTGTTTCCGTACAGAACTCATTCTGTTCTTTTCTTTTTTAAAAGAAAAATTTAATTAATTTGATAATACAGTAGGCAAAGTATCTAAATTAATAATTTTCCATTAATTCGTCACAACTTTTAATTCATAATTCAATCCTGAAAATTCGTCAATCTAAAAATACACTGCTCGTTCGCATTCACATCCGCAATCAACAAACGTCAAATGGTTCTCATTGTCTCATTAGATTTTTTTGTGAAAATGTTTTTTGAGTACCTATTAAACCAGAGCTCTCAATATTTCCGAAATTGTTTCATTTCGAATAAGGAAAGTGCTCTTAAAATCAACAAATCGAAAACAAAAAACAATGTTTTTTATTCTTGGAGTTATTTTCAGAAAAGTTATGCTCCGCAAGTGTCGGATATCGATTTTTTTTAATAAAACTTAGATTTATTGATCAAAAACAGTTAAAGAACTTATATAAATTGTTCTTCGCTTGTTCGATACTGTTTTTAATTCATTCTCATTTAAAATGTGTTTTCACTACTTATCTACTCGAAAATAAAGAAATATCAGGAATTCCTAATAAGTAGCAGATGTTTTCGATTCAAAAGTTTTTTTCCTCTATTTCAATGGATCTTTATTTTAATATTGAATAATAGAAGGGTTCTATTAGCCGGGCTCACTGAATATCTTTGAATTTTGACCTAATCTCTTTTTAAGTATCTACAGAAATTCTTATCAAGTCACTTTGGAGGAATTATTTCAGCAACCCCTTCTTAATAAGATTTAAAAAATCCATTAGTCGAAAAGATAAATCTGATAAATTTATTGCACTCTTAGCGCTGGTTTTTGTATTGAACTTCTTGAAATAAGTACGTTACTTCAGTTAATTCATTCTTCATTTGGTTTTTCGTTGCTTTTTTTAGAAAAATACCTTGCAGTGCTGCTTGATAATTTATTAATCCAGTGGGGAATAATATCCCTCACCTATGGCATTATGTAATAAATCTCATATTTCTATCTCCGAAATGCTGCGTAAATGTCGAACATTAACAAATTTGGACAATTGAAAAATATCAGAAAATGTGAGTGTAGAAAATGGCTTGACTACTACACCTCGTAGGCTTATCTCAAATCTTAATAAAATTCTAAGCTCTAACCGTAGCTCAACTTTTTTTCGTTTTAAATATATTCTTTGGTTTTTCTGTCAGAAGGATGTGCTATGTGACAATAAACTAAAGTTGGTTGATTTCTTGGACTATAGCGGTGGTTTGTAAATAAAAGACGTTAGTTTACGCAATATTTCGAGCTTCGGCTTTGCTCTTCATCAGACTACTAATTACATTACTGAAAATCAACAAAAATATGAAGCTAAGACTACTAACTCCTCTCCACATGCATATTACAAATGTTTTGTAGCTTTGACTTTAATTTAGCCAACGGCGAAGAAACAAAATCCAACATGTGTCAATAAACATCAGACGCATCTTCATTGTATTTTCGTTAGTAATTTGAAGGACACCACGAGTGTAATCGAAAATCATTGAAATAGGAATAGCCTTAAACCTGATATGATCTGGATCAGATCTGATAGATTTTGACTTGACCTGATTTGAGTTGAACCTGAAAATACAGACACTGACCTGAAGTGAATTCTATCAGACCTATTTCGCAAATTATTTTAACAATATCTTGAGAAATTTGTTACTTCTATTATGCAAATATCCTCCGTGAAACTACGAAACGAAAATTACGATTTTAGAACTCAGCGGCAAAGGAAACTAACAAGAAATATGCAAATGAATCAGGTTATTTCAGGTTAAATTTAAAACATGTCAGGTCAGATCAGGTTTTTGATTTTCATGTCAAAAACCTACCTATTCCGAGGCATAAGTGGTTTGTAGTGTGGCCAAGCTAATTCACTGACCGAAAACAGCATGGTTGTCTCTCCTTTTTAAGTACAATCTTCAAAACAACCTTCAAAAGAAATCTTTTCCTATTTGATTTTCCACATAAACTACATAGTTTTCTGAAACTTTGCCTAAATCTTTTGCCGATCCCAAAATGCATTCCAATTTGCTGTAAAGATCTTCGCATCATCGATTAAATACAACAGTCGATTGAATTGACGATTCAAAGGCTTGCGTAGCATAAATTTCCTGAAAATAACTCCAAGAATAAAAACATTATTTTTTGTTTTCGATTTGTTGATTTTAAGAGCACTTTCCTTATTCGAAATTTATAAAAATTATCAATTGAAGCATCTTGTAAACAATTTATTGAATCGAATAAATGAAACAATTTCGGAAATATTGAGAGCTCTGGTTTAATAGGTACTCAAAAAACATTTTCACAAAAAAATCTAATGAGATAATGAAAACCGTTTGACGTTTGTTGATTGCGGATGTGAATGCGTACGAGCAGTGTATTTTTAGATTGACGAATTTTCAGGATTGAATTATGAATTAAAAGTTCTGACGAATTAATGGAAAATTATTAATTTAGATACTTTGCCTACTGTATTATCAAATTAATTAAATTTTTCTTTAAAAAAAGACAAGAACAGAATGAGTTCTGTACGGAAACAAATCACTCAAACACAAAGCAAAATTCACGATTTAACGGCCTAATTAGGGCTTATTATATACGAACACATCTGAAACCTATAAAATTTAGAATATTTTGAAACAATTTTACCACAAAAGTAGAAGCTGTTTCAGTCCTTGTTACACCAAACCGAAAGAAAATGTTAAAATTGAAAAGCACTCGACAAAACCAACAAATCAACAAAAAAATCAATCAGATGTCAATTGCGTAGCAGTCGCTGTTTCTCCAAGCACTCGCGTTCCACGCATTCCACATGACATTTGGTATCTGTGTTAAATAAATTAACTACGATCGTGACCATATTTGCATGTTACACATAGTATTCAATTTTAATTTCCGTCGATGAAATTTGCGAAAAATAAGGAAAAGAAGGATTTTTTAATAAAATAAGGCGGAATAAGGAGGTTTTTATAAAAATAAGGAAAAATCAGGAAATAAGGAGGTGTGAGAGGCCTGAAAATTGTAGCCTACATTTACGTGTCTCGATCTTCATTTTTGATGATATGTTTTCATCAGAATCATTTTCGAAAAATGTAAGACCGCAATAACGACTAATGTGTTAGCTTTAAATAAAAATTAGTTTTGGTTGCAGTCTTTTGACGATCTCAGAGCTGGTCATACTGCTACAACCAAATCTATTTTCTGTTGAAAATGAATTCTGGCGGATAGATATCATCAAAAGTAAACTAAAATTCAGTCATCAGGCAAAGCATCGATAGGTTTTGGTTCACTATCTTCTTAAATATGCACACATGGACTAATATTTGAGAGCTAATCCACAAAAAATCATAAAATTTCTCATTTAATAGTTATTTGTTCATCGAGGAAACAAAAGTTGGAAATTTTATTTCGAGGGTGTTGTCGCCAGAGCGTACCGAAAGTCACGAGTCATCGGATAAAATGAAATTTCCTACTATTTTCCATAGGTCAACACAACGTTTTTCACAACAAAGATCCTCGAGCTTTTAGCTGAGGTGAGAAAATGACTACGTGTGAAAATATGTATTTTGAGTCGAACAGAGTTTTTTTTCAGCAGCTGCAACAACCATGTTTAATAGTTATTTACGTGTTACGGCATGTTTCATCATTTTCATTTACATTGCCTAATCACGTAAAGCATTGTACTTACGAGGTTCCAAGTTGTTATTTGACAAGTGGGGAATACAGTAACACCTCACTTATCAAATACACAACTTAGAACCTCGATTGAGGAGGCCGAAAGAGTTACGTATTAAGTTACATATCGGAAAATATATAAGAAAAAAATGTAAACCCATGGGCCGAACGAAAGTGACAGATATGTAAGCTCACACGGCTTCGCTTCAACCCCTTTTGGCCTACATTTTTCTGTCACTCTCGGCCCGTGGGTCTACATTTTTTTCTTTCGTCCCGCAGTAGGAAGCATATAATAGTTATTTTCATGTATCGGGGCCGAAAATGAGGGAGTTTTGAGATTTTTCTCTGGTTTTCGACCCCTAACATGAAATTTTTTTTGAGTATCTGTTTTGGACGATTGATTTTAGGCACTTTCGCATGTAACAGCTCGCGAAATTGCCTAAAAACAATCGTCCAAAACAGATACACAAATAACTATCATGCCCGCACGTTAGTAAGCGGGCGTGACGCAAGTCCCCTACCAAAAATGTTTTTAAAAAAATTTTGAGGACGGCGGAGCATATTTACAGCAACTTTTTGAATTCTCCCCCTTAACTCCAACGGCCCTCAAACATAGAAATTTGGAATCTAGGTATCCATACGAGTTCAACGAGCTATCACACGTTACTGCAGCTTCAAAATTTGCCAAGATGTTGAACTTCGAAATATTAATAAAATTGTTGTTAAGGCATTGGGAAATGACAGGACAGTTTCCCGAAAATGTATGGAAAATTTTATCACAAAAATTCACCGAAAAGATTCAAAGAAACTCGCCCATGATGGTTTCCATTGTATTCGTGCACCGTCTCTTTAGGTCCCCAAGGCATATTTAAACACTAAAACACTTTCTACTCGATGCAAAAACAAAATTTTGTTTTTTGTATTGTCGCGACAAAAACACAGAAAATAGTTCGACACAACTGTGACACTCCGCTATTATAAGGACTAGAATGAATGTTTGCTGTGTTCACTTCGGCGGTAAAATATTTTCGTTCAAAAAAGTGTCGGACATTTAAAAACAATCATCAAACGGTTGACAAAGGGTAGCGTATACATTTAATAATGCTCATCGACCATTTTTTAAAGCTTTACGAGAGCTCAGCGGACATTCTCTCAACGATGGGAGAGCATTTATTAAAAATTTAGCCTCTCGTAAGACTGCGCCTTGCGTAAATAAATGTTCGTTCCTCTTTAGTAAGCTAAGAAGACTTCGCGAAGTCTAATTATGCCACCTCTTTGAATAAAAATACCGGCTGAGTTCTAATAATTCTCCGCTGAGCTCGAATAATTCTCCGCTGAGCTCTAATAATTCTTCGCTGAGCTTTAACAGACCTCCGCTGATCTCTAATAATTCTCCGCTAGGCTTCAGAAAGTGTCCGTTAGGCCTAAGCAAGTTGCAGGAAGGCTTAATGGAGCGAATCGGACACTCAGCGGAGATCTGCCAAAGCTAAGTGGAGTCTTATTAAATCATAGCAACAATTATTAGGTATCCGCTGATGCTTATTGAGTGTTCGCTTAGCTTCATTGCCTTACTACAACGTGCTAAGGTCTGACGGACTCTTACTGAAGCCTAGCGGAGAATTATTAGAACTCATTAGAGGTTTGTCAAAGCTCAGCGGAGAATTATTAGAGCTCAGCGGAGGTTTGTTAAAGCTCAGCGGAGAATTATTCGACCTCAGCCGATATTTTTGTTCGAAGAGGTGGCATAATTAGACTCAGCGAAGTCTTGTTAGCTTACTAAAGAAGTGGGAGAGGTTACAATTTTAATAAATGTCTACCATCGTTGAAGTGTCGGACACTTTTTTGAATGAAAATATTTTACCGCCGAAGTGAACACAGCAAACATTCATTCTAGTCCTTATAATAGCGGAGTGTCACAGTTGTGTCGAAATATTTTCTGTGTTTTATCGCGACAAAACAAAAAAAAACTTTTTGTTTTTGCATCGAGTAAAAAGTGTTTTAGTGTTTAAATATGCCTTCACGGAAAACTCATATATGCACCCCAGACGAAGAAATCGGGAACAGCTTCACGATTATAGAACATTAGTTGTGTGCTGCATATTGATCTGAGGATCATACAAGCCCGCCTAATGAATATTGTTGTTGTGTGCTGGATATTATTTTTCAGCGTGCAGGTCTTCGCTGTATGCCTGTTTTATAATATAAAATGACGCCATTTTTTTCAATTCAATAAACAACCTAATTTATCCTTTAATAGAAGAAATTGATTTAATTAACTTTATCAATTTTATTTGCGTTAGCAAAAAAAAAACAAAAAAACTTTTTCAAAATTTTTATTTTTTTTATTTTCAATTTTATTATTATTATTTGTTATTAGCCGTAGATTTATATTTAAATTCATCATATTAAATTGCTAACAGATTTTTTTTTTTTTGCTTACGTTTTTTCCGGTCACCCACCCAAGTACGGACCGCGACCATCAATGCTTAACCTCAGTTTCTGACTGCCAACGACTTTACCACTGCTGCTATACTGCTTGCATATAGTGGCAGTCTTATTTCGAACCGTTGTTACTTTGCTTTATGCAGCACACAGGCATATTTATACCTGCATGCTGAATATTGACTAAATGAATAAAGTCGTCCGTATTTAGAATGGGTTATGCAACAACATTTAATTGAATTTATTTTCTATGAAATGTAGTACTTCTCCCCACTAAGCAATGTCATCGGATATTATTATTTTAATTCTGAGCCTGGTTCTGAATTAGAGGTTTTTTCAATCGTTCTACAAAAAAACTGTTCACATTAATAGTGAGCATCTATTACGCGAATTAATAAATTAAGATTGGCTCACCTAGTTTGTGTATATTACGTAGGTGGAAGCACAGGGTTTCAGGGGGTTTCGAACATTTAGTTTTTTCATGTTGCAGATATTGCAGTGTCAAATTCTGTCCAAGATGTGACATATTTGCAAGGTATTGGCCTTTTTCACAAAGTATAATCAGCGTAACCTTCGTAAAAAGAATCTTGAATCTGACAAGAGCACGTGTGCCAACGTGTAAAAAACAAATGTTCAAAACCCCCTGCTGAACCGTGGCGATCCTCTTGTCAAACGGACAGTACATAAACAAATTCCATCATTTATTGCTGAATACCACCAACTATTTCTGTTAACATTTCAAAAGCCTTTAACACCGATAATGGATTTAAAAGTTCGTTCGTCAAAATTTCTATTGAAATACATAAATGTAACATTATCATTGCATATTAATTCGGTAAAAATAGAAATAACTTTAAAAGAAGGAATAAAATTAGATTTGATAATCATCGTTATGCGTATGTTCTTGAGATCTTCCTTTTATTTCATTAAAACAATAAATTTATTGTTGCATAGTCCATTCTGAATACAGACGACTTTATTCATTTAGTCAATATTCAGCATGCAGGTATAGTTCGATAGTACCATTTAGTCAATATTCGGCATGCAGGTAAAGTTAAGTAATACATCCCACAACTAATTTGAAGATATAATTCAGCACACAGCAAAGATATACCTGGGAACCTCACAATATTCCTACGAGCTGAATAATATTGTTGCCGGAACTATATTTTGAAAATATTCATATTACATGTTTATTGTAATACAACACACGGGAACATTATTCAGTCTGCAGCAAATATATGCAGCACACAACAAATGTCGAATTTGCCGAATTTTCCGTGTTGGGGACATAGAGAGTCGGTGCACGAATACAATGGAAACCATCATGGGCGAGTTTCTTTGAATCTTTTCGGTGAATTTTTGTGATAAAATTTTCCATACATTTTCGGGAAACTGTCCTGTCATTTCCCAATGCCTTAACAACAATTTTATTAATATTTCGAAGTTCAACATCTTGGCAAATTTTGAAGCTGCAGTAACGTGTGATAGCTCGTTGAACTCGTATGGATACCTAGATTCCAAATTTCTATGTTTGAGGGCCGTTGGAGTTAAGGGGGAGAATTCAAAAAGTTGCTGTAAATATGCTCCGCCGTCCTCAAAATTTTTTTAAAAACATTTTTGGTAGGGGACTTGCGTCACGCCCGCTTACTAACGTGCGGGCATGATAGTTATTTGTGTATCTGTTTTGGACGATTGTTTTTAGGCAATTTCGCGAGCTGTTACATGCGAAAGTGCCTAAAATCAATCGTCCAAAACAGATACTCAAAAAAAATTTCATGTTAGGGGTCGAAAACCAGAGAAAAATCTCAAAACTCCCTCATTTTCGGCCCCGATACATGAAAATAACTATTATATGCTTCCTACTGCGGGACGAAAGAAAAAAATGTAGACCCACGGGCCGAGAGTGACAGAAAAATGTAGGCCAAAAGGGGTTGAAGCGAAGCCGTGTGAGCTTACATATCTGTCACTTTCGTTCGGCCCATGGGTTTACATTTTTTTCTTATATATTTTCCGATATGTAACTTAATACGTAACTCTTTCGGCCTCCTCAATCGAGGTTCTAAGTTGTGTATTTGATAAGTGAGGTGTTACTGTATTCCCCACTTGTCAAATAACAACTTGGAACCTCGTAAGTACAATGCTTTACGTGATTAGGCAATGTAAATGAAAATGATGAAACATGCCGTAACACGTAAATAACTATTAAACATGGTTGTTGCAGCTGCTGAAAAAAAACTCTGTTCGACTCAAAATACATATTTTCACACGTAGTCATTTTCTCACCTCAGCTAAAAGCTCGAGGATCTTTGTTGTGAAAAACGTTGTGTTGACCTATGGAAAATAGTAGGAAATTTCATTTTATCCGATGACTCGTGACTTTCGGTACGCTCTGGCGACAACACCCTCGAAATAAAATTTCCAACTTTTGTTTCCTCGATGAACAAATAACTATTAAATGAGAAATTTTATGATTTTTTGTGGATTAGCTCTCAAATATTAGTCCATGTGTGCATATTTAAGAAGATAGTGAACCAAAACCTATCGATGCTTTGCCTGATGACTGAATTTTAGTTTACTTTTGATGATATCTATCCGCCAGAATTCATTTTCAACAGAAAATAGATTTGGTTGTAGCAGTATGACCAGCTCTGAGATCGTCAAAAGACTGCAACCAAAACTAATTTTTATTTAAAGCTAACACATTAGTCGTTATTGCGGTCTTACATTTTTCGAAAATGATTCTGATGAAAACATATCATCAAAAATGAAGATCGAGACACGTAAATGTAGGCTACAATTTTCAGGCCTCTCACACCTCCTTATTTCCTGATTTTTCCTTATTTTTATAAAAACCTCCTTATTCCGCCTTATTTTATTAAAAAATCCTTCTTTTCCTTATTTTTCGCAAATTTCATCGACGGAAATTAAAATTGAATACTATGTGTAACATGCAAATATGGTCACGATCGTAGTTAATTTATTTAACACAGATACCAAATGTCATGTGGAATGCGTGGAACGCGAGTGCTTGGAGAAACAGCGACTGCTACGCAATTGACATCTGATTGATTTTTTTGTTGATTTGTTGGTTTTGTCGAGTGCTTTTCAATTTTAACATTTTCTTTCGGTTTGGTGTAACAAGGACTGAAACAGCTTCTACTTTTGTGGTAAAATTGTTTCAAAATATTCTAAATTTTATAGGTTTCAGATGTGTTCGTATATAATAAGCCCTAATTAGGCCGTTAAATCGTGAATTTTGCTTTGTGTTTGAGTGATTTGTTTCCGTACAGAACTCATTCTGTTCTTGTCTTTTTTTAAAGAAAAATTTAATTAATTTGATAATACAGTAGGCAAAGTATCTAAATTAATAATTTTCCATTAATTCGTCAGAACTTTTAATTCATAATTCAATCCTGAAAATTCGTCAATCTAAAAATACACTGCTCGTACGCATTCACATCCGCAATCAACAAACGTCAAACGGTTTTCATTATCTCATTAGATTTTTTTGTGAAAATGTTTTTTGAGTACCTATTAAACCAGAGCTCTCAATATTTCCGAAATTGTTTCATTTATTCGATTCAATAAATTGTTTACAAGATGCTTCAATTGATAATTTTTATAAATTTCGAATAAGGAAAGTGCTCTTAAAATCAACAAATCGAAAACAAAAAATAATGTTTTTATTCTTGGAGTTATTTTCAGGAAATTTATGCTACGCAAGCCTTTGAATCGTCAATTCAATCGACTGTTGTATTTAATCGATGATGCGAAGATCTTTACAGCAAATTGGAATGCATTTTGGGATCGGCAAAAGATTTAGGCAAAGTTTCAGAAAACTATGTAGTTTATGTGGAAAATCAAATAGGAAAAGATTTCTTTTGAAGGTTGTTTTGAAGATTGTACTTAAAAAGGAGAGACAACCATGCTGTTTTCGGTCAGTGAATTAGCTTGGCCACACTACAAACCACTTATGCCTCGGAATAGGTAGGTTTTTGACATGAAAATCAAAAACCTGATCTGACCTGACATGTTTTAAATTTAACCTGAAATAACCTGATTCATTTGCATATTTCTTGTTAGTTTCCTTTGCCGCTGAGTTCTAAAATCGTAATTTTCGTTTCGTAGTTTCACGGAGGATATTTGCATAATAGAAGTAACAAATTTCTCAAGATATTGTTAAAATAATTTGCGAAATAGGTCTGATAGAATTCACTTCAGGTCAGTGTCTGTATTTTCAGGTTCAACTCAAATCAGGTCAAGTCAAAATCTATCAGATCTGATCCAGATCATATCAGGTTTAAGGCTATTCCTATTTCAATGATTTTCGATTACACTCGTGGTGTCCTTCAAATTACTAACGAAAATACAATGAAGATGCGTCTGATGTTTATTGACACATGTTGGATTTTGTTTCTTCGCCGTTGGCTAAATTAAAGTCAAAGCTACAAAACATTTGTAATATGCATGTGGAGAGGAGTTAGTAGTCTTAGCTTCATATTTTTGTTGATTTTCAGTAATGTAATTAGTAGTCTGATGAAGAGCAAAGCCGAAGCTCGAAATATTGCGTAAACTAACGTCTTTTATTTACAAACCACCGCTATAGTCCAAGAAATCAACCAACTTTAGTTTATTGTCACATAGCACATCCTTCTGACAGAAAAACCAAAGAATATATTTAAAACGAAAAAAAGTTGAGCTACGGTTAGAGCTTAGAATTTTATTAAGATTTGAGATAAGCCTACGAGGTGTAGTAGTCAAGCCATTTTCTACACTCACATTTTCTGATATTTTTCAATTGTCCAAATTTGTTAATGTTCGACATTTACGCAGCATTTCGGAGATAGAAATATGAGATTTATTACATAATGCCATAGGTGAGGGATATTATTCCCCACTGGATTAATAAATTATCAAGCAGCACTGCAAGGTATTTTTCTAAAAAAAGCAACGAAAAACCAAATGAAGAATGAATTAACTGAAGTAACGTACTTATTTCAAGAAGTTCAATACAAAAACCAGCGCTAAGAGTGCAATAAATTTATCAGATTTATCTTTTCGACTAATGGATTTTTTAAATCTTATTAAGAAGGGGTTGCTGAAATAATTCCTCCAAAGTGACTTGATAAGAATTTCTGTAGATACTTAAAAAGAGATTAGGTCAAAATTCAAAGATATTCAGTGAGCCCGGCTAATAGAACCCTTCTATTATTCAATATTAAAATAAAGATCCATTGAAATAGAGGAAAAAAACTTTTGAATCGAAAACATCTGCTACTTATTAGGAATTCCTGATATTTCTTTATTTTCGAGTAGATAAGTAGTGAAAACACATTTTAAATGAGAATGAATTAAAAACAGTATCGAACAAGCGAAGAACAATTTATATAAGTTCTTTAACTGTTTTTGATCAATAAATCTAAGTTTTATTAAAAAAAATCGATATCCGACACTTGCGGAGCATAACTTTTCTGAAAATAACTCCAAGAATAAAAAACATTGTTTTTTGTTTTCGATTTGTTGATTTGTTTTAGTTTTTTCATGTTGCAGATATTGCAGTGTCAAATTCTGTCCAAGATGTGACATATTTGCAAGGTATTGGCCTTTTTCACAAAGTATAATCAGCGTAACCTTCGTAAAAAGAATCTTGAATCTGACAAGAGCACGTGTGCCAACGTGTAAAAAACAAATGTTCAAAACCCCCTGCTGAACCGTGGCGATCCTCTTGTCAAACGGACAGTACATAAACAAATTCCATCATTTATTGCTGAATACCACCAACTATTTCTGTTAACATTTCAAAAGCCTTTAACACCGATAATGGATTTAAAAGTTCGTTCGTCAAAATTTCTATTGAAATACATAAATGTAACATTATCATTGCATATTAATTCGGTAAAAATAGAAATAACTTTAAAAGAAGGAATAAAATTAGATTTGATAATCATCGTTATGCGTATGTTCTTGAGATCTTCCTTTTATTTCATTAAAACAATAAATTTATTGTTGCATAGTCCATTCTGAATACAGACGACTTTATTCATTTAGTCAATATTCAGCATGCAGGTATAGTTCGATAGTACCATTTAGTCAATATTCGGCATGCAGGTAAAGTTAAGTAATACATCCCACAACTAATTTGAAGATATAATTCAGCACACAGCAAAGATATACCTGGGAACCTCACAATATTCCTACGAGCTGAATAATATTGTTGCCGGAACTATATTTTGAAAATATTCATATTACATGTTTATTGTAATACAACACACGGGAACATTATTCAGTCTGCAGCAAATATATGCAGCACACAACAAATGTCGAATTTGCCGAATTTTCCGTGTTGGGGACATAGAGAGTCGGTGCACGAATACAATGGAAAGCATCATGGATGAGTTTATTTGAATCTTTTCGGTGAATTTTTGTGATAAAATTTTCCATACATTTTCGGGAAACTGTCCTGTCATTTCCCAATGACGGGCCTTAAGCAACACTAATTCAACATTGACAAAGTGGTGTATTGCTTTGACTTGACCAAAATTGTTGAAAAAATTTCTTTTATTCAACGAAGGGCGAACGAATAGTGAGCAATCGCTTCAATTGTACGAGCATTATATACACGTTTTCGTCATTTGTTTTTTGTGCTATATCTCTCACATACAGTTTTTGTGGATCTCTCACATCCGACAATTTGTTTTTCGGTAATTTTAGAGGCAAACCACATCGAAATTTTCTGTCATGAAGTGACAGTTTTGACATTGACATTTTTGACGTTGTCATTTTTGACATCTGAAAAATTTCGTCATAACCTCAATTTAAAACGTGAAGTGGACACAAAACTTGTCTTAAAACAATTAATTTTGAAAAACATTACAGTATTATCGTAAATACTATAATAAGGATACGATAACACTGTGATATTATTCAAAATTAATTGTTTCCAGACAAGTTTTGTGTACAGTTCACGTTTTCAATTGAGGTTATGACAACAATTTTCAGACGTCAATAATGACAACGTCAAAAATGTCAATGTCAAAACTGTCACTTCACGACAAAAAGTTTCGATGTGGTTTGACTCTTAGTGACAATAAATAAATTGTCACTAAAACCGCGCAGAGTATGGCAGACGTGGCGCCACCCACAGATGCGATGCCAAACTTCAAAAAGTATCGATACAATTGGTACAAATTGGTACATCGATGGTACAAAGTGGGATACTGATTAGCGAAAACTTTGTATTATCAACAGCATCTTGTTTACGTGAACCGTAAAATTCTTAATCCAGCCCTATTTTAGTTATTAACGTGATTGCAACGTTGACATAAATTTCAGTTCCAACCTAGTCGTTACGCCCACTAACTTTAAAGCAGAGACAATCACAAAGACATACGAAGTGATTGACACGATTGAACATCTGGACTTCAATGTACAGGATCTGGACTTCAATATTAAACTATTTAAACTGAATGAATCAATTAGCAATTATGTGCAACCAGCTTGCTTGCCCATGTAGGATCTCTCTGCACCCAATAATGTTAGACAAATCGGTTGGAACTACAGAACGACCACTTATATGAAATTAAGTCGAATGTCATGTCCAAAGAAAGCTGCAAAACAGTGTATGAGTCTGCTGATTCTAGCAAATTTCTTAGCCATATTGACAACGGAAGTATAATTTTCTGTTTTTAAATGTTTTCAGGACTATATCGGTTCTGCGTTGATCGATGCTGATTCCAGTGATATTATAGGATTTGCGTTATATAATTTGAAATGTGATGATGATGATGGTGATTCCACCACTATTTTTGTTCGTTCATTCGATATGAATATAAAGATTATTACATCTGGCATCCAGGTATGATGATACAGATAGTGGTGATGATGATGATGAATATAAAGATTATTACATCTGGCATCCAGGAAAAACTGTGAGTCCGAGATGTCCAACTAGTTGAGTCACAGTGAGATGCTCGTGAAAATATTGCTCACAGTGCTGGGCAATAATAGATCGGAAAAGTGGTTGCGAAACAAAAGCTTTGACTCCTTCATTCATAACCTCTAGACCAGTTTCATCCGTTAATCTTTTCGAATTGTTGAAAGCTGTCACAATCTTGCTTTGTTGTATTTTCTTGCGATGAAATTGTGAGGAAATGCTTTTGTTGTTCGATCTGAAGAGGTTCTCCGTGTCCAGCACCAATTGCTTCAATCTTTTTTCAACATTTTCCACAGAGTTTTGATCATTGGGGTCATCCGAATTGTCAGTGCGTGCGCTGTTTATTTCCATCATCTCATTGAATTGCTTGCGGGTATTTTGATTGTGCATTTGTTGTTGTGTCGGTAGCGTCAATCGCTTCAATGGCATAGCTGTTTCGGATGATTCTGCTGTAGACTTATCGTAGTGTGAACCATCCCCAAATTTTGACTTGAAGTTGGCGTAAACTGTTTGGAAACTGGATTGGAATGAGCGTCGGCTGCAGCGTTTTTGTGGTGGATGATGAACTTGGCTGGTTCCAATCACGTCCTTGCTGATTCCAATCTCGTCCTTGGTGTAACGCGTCCACCATGTTGTTTAGCGAACCATCCGGAACTTTAGATCTCATTCAGTCGTGGACGGATTGAGATGAAGATGCTGGCGATGGTCCTGGTCTTGGAATGAGCGTCGGCTGCAGCGTTTTTGTGGTGGATGATGAAGTCTCTGGCTGTTTCGGTTGCTGGCTATAAGCGGCCATCAAATCGTAGTTCCGTGAACCAACACTCTTCGACCGAGGTTTCGGACTTACTTTTGTACCGTCAGTCCTGTCACTGCACGATTGAGACCGATTCGAAACTGCTTCACGCACATGTTCATCTTCCGAACTGTCTGGTACGGTTGATTGTATAAATCCATCGACTGATTCCACTTTCGGCTGTTTGCTTCCATCTCTTGCTCTCGTATTTAGAGGCTTGGCAAAGGGAACAAATCAATTTCAACCAATCCACAGTGACAACTTTCAGTTAAATTTATTGACCAAAATGACCAAAATCCAACACTTTTCGTTGTTCAATAAACGAGTCAGTCGAAAACTTTCTTCCGCACGTCAATCCTGTTTCAGTCGTAACGAAATGGAACTGAAACCGTTCAATATGTTGTTTTGGTCCTGTCGATTTCGTTGGTCGCGCCGAATTGCAGTTATTCGTCTTTGTGCTCGGAATCCGGTGCGCTGCCGATTTGATTCGGCTCGATTAGACTCATATCCGCGCCGCAATGCCGACGTCCTAATTGAATCACGGTGTTTGTGCCCGCATTGCAACTCAATCCGGTCCATAATGCGATCGATTTTGGATTGCTGATTCTGGAAAATGCGACGGTAATATGTAGAGCCATGCTGCATTTCGTCCGCCATCGTTTTCCGTATCTCATTCATCTGTTTGATTATTTCGTAGAAATTGCACTTGTTCGTCGCAATTTCATTAGTAGTAGCGGTCGCTGGCGGCGGTGCAGCAGCATATGTTGCAGCAGCATATGGTTGTGATGGTGGCGGCGGCAGCGGTAAATAATGTGGTGCTGGTGGCGTTGCTGGTGAAATATCATACGGCGCGCCGCGGTGCTTGTTGAATTGGATATTGATATGGTGGATATGGTGCATATGGATACGAATACATTGCGCAATGGCAAATTGTCCAGCCAAATTGTCAATGACAATCGTACCAGCAAAAATGATGTGATGAATAACCACGTTGTTGCACTTTGCGAATTGTCAACCAAATTGTCAATGACGATCCATTGTGCACAGGTCCAACAAATTGGCGGCTCGAATGAAATTGAGGCGATTGATGAATTGCTGGTGATGAAAGAACAGCGCACAAACACCATCGTCCAACGTATTTCCGGCAATTGCCAGTCGAGCGTTTTCAGCAGATTTCTTTCGGTACGAATGATATCGATTAATGTGCATTGTCGATGATGGCCTCGTTGATCAGCAGCAGCAGCAGCAGCAAAATCTTGAACGCTAGGCGGATGGACTTCTTCCACTTTGGCCGCAACAGACAGGCAAGTGATGGCAATCAAATTGTAATTGGTGGGTAAATGTGCCGATGTGAAGGCATCCAAATGTTGTTGCTGCTTCGACAGAAAGCGATCCAAATAATTTGCGGCCAAATGGTAGGTTTGGCGGACTAGTTCGTAGCGATCGGAAATGTTCATTAGCCAATCGAGCAAGCGTGAACGGTGGCGGCGGAGGTGCTGCGATTGCAATGGGTCAATCGAAGCTACCATCATTTGGTCGTTGTCACACATCACTCGCCAAATGGACGTTAATTCTTCGCTGTACGCGAACGCCGGTGGCACATGTCTGGTTTCATCATCAGCAAATTTCATTCGTTTTTCCGGTGGCGGTGCGGGCGACGTTTGATCGACCGATTTTCGTTTTCTTGACGGTTCCATTGGACCGGAGCGAGTAGCAACAACAAAAACAGTAGCAAGCAGCAGCAGCAACAACAACAAAAACAATAGCAGCAACAATACGCACGCAAGATTTGAATTTGAAATTTGGAAATGGTTCGTTGTTTGGCTTAGCACAAACGCGCACAACACACGGTTGTATGAGAATAATACACACGTTACGGATGACTGACTAGTTGTAAAAATGTAGCAACAATACGCACGCACGCACGATTTTAGTATTCGAATTTAGTAGAATGTTTCGATGTTGATTTACATTAAATTAGCACAAACGCGCACAACACACGGTTGTATGAGAAAAAAACACGTTACGAATGACTAGTTGTGAAAATGTGTTTTTGTTATTTTTTGTTGTTGTTGTTGTGGTGGTGGTGGTGGGGATGCGGGTTGACAAATATAGATATGGTCAATGAAAGTAGATAAGTAGGTATGGCCAGTCCATACAAGTCGGAGCACATACGAATTTGCATGGCGCCACCTCAAACGAACTCATTTCTAGTGGAAATTTGCACTAGAAATGAGTTCGTTTGAGGTGGCGCCATGCAAATCCGTATGTGCTCCGGCTAGAACAAATTTGAACGTTTGGCCATACCTATCTATTTACTTTCATTGATATGGTAGCATGGATATGGATTGCGTGTGGGAATATTTGAACAGCGGCAAAATGGCAGTAGTCAGTTAAAAGCCAGGAAAATATTAAATTTTTGGGAGAGATGTTGGTGTGTCATTTGTCTGTGTGTAAAATTTGTGCACAAATTTCCAAGCATTTCAATTGTGATGGTGTTATAAGTACGACATTAGTTCGTTGCTAAAATAGACAAAAGAAAACAGTATACCAACTTAACAAAAAAAATGCAAACAGTTGAAATGCCATTGGATTGTCAGAGATTCTAATTCTAATTCGTCGTGTGGTTTTGTTTTTGTTTTCGGTTATTTGAGAAATTTATTCGGTCGTCTTATAAGAATTAGGTTAAAATCAGTGTTGTGTGCGCATCAAATTTCAACCAAATTTTGTTGTTTTAATACAATATATACTTTAAATTATCCGCAATAAAACAATAAAATTAAATTGTGTGAACGTAACGAAAGCAATTCAACAAAGGGCTGACGATTCCATAATATTGAAGGCATGTATAGAACAACTGGTGGTTTTGCCGGGCCCGGCGAACGTTTGTGCAACGAAATCAGGAAGGTGAGGGAGTTTTTTTGGGCAATTTTTTGAGCCGCAATTTAAAGTGAAAGTGGTTTTGTACAGTTGTTGTTGTTGTTGTTTGTGTTGTTGTTGTTGCAGCGTCAGGACGTTGACGAACGGTTACGACGATTGCAGAAGGAAAAATAATCCGTGGACCAGCATGTGAAGCTACTCACCGAACAAGTGGCACGTCAAAGCGCTAAAATTGCACATTTGGAAGGCATCGTTGTGGACAAGAGTGAACAATTGAGTCGATGTGAGGATAAATTGCAACGAGTAAGTGGGAGGAGGTTTTTTTGTTTGTTTATTTGTTGAAACCCAAAATTTGTCAATGTTTAGGAGATGATGTTGCGTTGAGCGCTGGAAACGGAACAATTGCAGTCGATGGTGGCTATGAGCGAAGTGAAATTGATGAAAGCGGCACTGGAACACGAAAATTCGGAGTTGCGAGCGAAGAACGATTTGGGCCGGCGATCAGATGGGCCAATTGGTGTTGACAAAACATCGGACAATTTGACGGTAACTGACGACAGTTTCAACTGTTTAGAGAATGCGGCGAAATCAATGCCATTGAAACGGAAGGTATTTGATGTGATATGCATGTGAGACAGACAGATGGTGGTGATGATGATGATGATGATGAATATAGAGATCTTTGTTCGTGTTTCTGCTTTTACCGATTGGATTGAAAGCATTGTTTGGCGTGATGAAATACATCTAAAGGTTGCCACTGACAATGCTAAACCGCATATACCAGACTACATGATACACTCTAACAAAACTACGCAAATATCTGACAGCGAAGCAAACGTTACCACTAAACTTGAGATATCAGATAGGGGAAAGAACTTTACGGACATACCGGAAATACGTTATCTATCTTATCTATCCGAGGACGATGTTGAATCCAACAAAATTGATCCAGAAAAAGTTGATAATGGAAAGAACACTGACACAACTCAACCTAATTTGTTTGTAGGTGACATTAAATCCAATGCATCTGAGTTAAGCGAACTGATGGAAACACTTGACATGAAACATATTGCAACCAATCAGGAAGTATCTGGTGACGACATCGATTCTAACGCAACAATATAATCTTCGTTAATGTTGACGAAAATAAATTTACAATAATTGGACCGGCAATACCCGATAGCGCAACAAATTTCAATACAACAACAACTGATACAGCAACGAAGTCCAACACTACCGAACAGTACCCAGCTGATAACAAGCTTAAGTCTGAAGAGACAGGGCATTCCTTAACACTCACAGTAGCTCTAATATAGTTTGTTTTATGTGCTTCGTGTGTGTATTTAATGAAAAAGAAATTGAAAAAATGCAGAGAAGTCCAAAACCCTTTTAGCTGTGTTTGTGACCACTAATTAAATCTAATTAAATTAGTTGAAATTAAGTTAAAAATTACTTTTAATAAAAAATCATAAATTAAAAAATTATGCAACTTTCCGATCAATTTCCCAACTAGCATGTATAATGTTTTACTCGCGAAATGACCCCGGCAAATGTGTTTTAACGTTAGTGTCCGTGAAGGAAAACGAGTTTCCGGGGGGTATAGCGAGTAAAATCTATTACTTCATTAAATTCTTACCTTGAAATTGCCACCACTATCGTTAACAGATAAAAAAGCGAAAGGTTTGGGTCATGCTATGCGTTTATATCTTCTCTCAATTGTGTTTGAATATGCGACCATTAGGATTAACACATTGAAATTAATTGCGGCTTGCCAACTTTCGGCACCCTGGACTTTACTTAAATAGTCGTGGAATGCCTCCAAATAAATTTCTAAGAATCCAAAACTGAATTCTAGATTTTTAGATATTTATTTGGAGGCATTCCACGACTATTTAGGTAAGGTCCAGGGTGCCGAAAGTTGGCAAGCCGCAATTAATTTCAATGTGTTAACGGGAGTTTAGAAGAGATAAAACTGTGATGTACTATTGTAACAACTAGTGCATTGGTGCATAGCTTATGACATAATCTAAGATCAATTACAGATCAGTATATTTAGTCCAAAGTCCAAGACTAGGATCACTCCTCGTATGAGAACCTAGTTTTGGACAAATTATTTTCTGAATTACATTAATTAGAAATATTTGACATGTTTTCTAATTTAATAGTTATTACGCTCTCAACAAGAATGAAATACTAAAAATCTTGATTTTAATTTGTTAACCTGCCACAAACGGCAAGCATATTAACAATTTTACTATTCAAACTATTATTTCATTTGATAGAAGATTTTCAGAAAATGGATTTCAGAAATCTTTTACTTCATTTGTTTTGAACATGGTTTTTGCTATATAATTATAATTATATAATTTTTGCTGTCGTTTTCGATAACAGATGACAGGGACAGCCGTCTGTAACAGGTTAATATGTTTTGTATAAAATCATTTACAAGCCACAACAACTCCCTTCCGAAACAGAAAAGTGTCGAATTTCACTTTTCTCTCCATGTACCAAAAAATTTCCATTAATTTCGTTTTAATTCCCAAGTAAGTTCAAGGAATGTGTGAGACGAACTGAGCTCATGGTAGTCTTGGTAATCACATTCGTATTCTAATTAAAAACATAAATGATTTCGTGGAACTTTAGTCTCGATGAAATTATCTGAATTTCAATTACCAATGAAATTTTAAAGGATTTTTACGCCATATCGTTTACAATCAACCTGCGTAGGGGGTGTTAGGGACTCTCGCGCCGCGTCATTCACAATAACTCACAAAGTGACATCTTCCTTATACAAAATGTGTCAAAATGTGAATTATTGTGAATGACGCGGCGCGAGATTCCTAGCAACCGCGTAGGGATATCATTTAAAAGCACAACAATAGAAAATATGAATACGCCATTCATCAACTATAAATATTATATAAAACGGACACTGCTATGGTAATTGGAATGACTGAGTGTGACTTGAGTATGCATCACGATAAATTTGTTGTCCTATTTATTATGTCGAAATACTCAAGTAATTTATGGTTTAACGTTTGGATATATATAATTATTGGCTCTCGTTTTTTTTTTCGGCTGTGTACGAATTAATTTAAAAAGTAGTGCGGAACTATCTTGGTACATACAGAGCTTAGAAGCAGCAATGGTGGAACAGTTGAACATTCAATAAAAGTACATCATTCTCTTAGACCTATACATCAATTCATTTAAATACATTTACAGTCTGCTGTATATTTCTCTTACAGAAGAGGTAAGAAAAAAAAACTTTTGTTTTTACCTACGTGCTCGATCGCATACCTATATACCTATATATTCACTGTGTGTATACATAAATTTGTATTCAGCTAAGCAATAGTAAATTCACTGACCCAAATTTCAATATATTGAGTTGGTTGTTCTCACTTTTACTATCTACAATGGGAGCGCTACAAAAAAGTTTTTATTCACTTTTTTCCAACGATTTTGGAGTGGAAATAAAACATTCGTCGTATTTTAATGTGAAAAATTCAACTTGTTAAATCTGGTAGATCAGCGTCAACGGTTGCAAACGAAAAATTGTTCATTTTAAAGGTTCCCATGTTAAACAAACCATACCATTTTGCAGAAAAGAGTTGAATGGTGGGTATAAACATTGCATAACATGAAGAATTTCTTGTTTTTGCGGTATAATATACATTTGTGCATTTTGGATTTGTATTATAGCGAGAGATTAAAGATTTTTGTTATTCACACATTGGCGTTATTTAAACATCTTTTTCTGTACATTTTTGAATAAAAATGAAAAATGTTAATCATTGTTGTGTGTTATAGTTATACGGATAATATGAGCTTCGTTTGACTATGTTTGAATATGAGTGTATAACTCTTACGGGTATTTGTTTCGGAGGTGCGGAATATGTACCTTTTTTGTGGGTAAAAATCTTACAAAATTGCTGCCACGAAATCAGGAAATATAACAGCATCTGTAGATTATCAAGGATTTCTGAGCCGCTGTGACCGGTGCAATGGAAATTTAATATATGCAGATGGAATTACAGAAAAACAATAAAACGAAGAGGGGAGGACAGCCTAAAAATAGAGCATGCTACTGACACATATGGTATGAATGAAGAATAAAATCAGTTGTTATCGGCAGTTTGCCTGTCAACAGCAAGCATAAATCTTTTACTTCATTTCCTTGAACAATTTTCTGAACTTCACTTTTTGTTATAAAAATAAAACACTAACAAGAGCTCACAGATGATTAACCGATGTAGTTCTATATTCTTCTTTAGTTGAGCATTTTTGTTAGACTAGAAGGCGGCTGGCTGCAAGGTTTGAATGGTTCAATGGTTTTTTTTCATATAAAATTTTAGGCAACTATAAAGCGACTTAACTGCCTTCCTGATCAACTCAGAGGTGTGATAATCTGTTGTTTCAGAATCTAGGATCAAATAATTAATCGATGGAACAGTTTAAGCCTGATAGCATTTTGTTGCATATGCAAGTCAAGTCATCGTTGGAGCATAAGGTCTATATTATCAAATAATTAATCGATAGAACACTTAAAGGCTGATAGCATTTTGTTACATATGCTATACAAGGATGGTATAAGGTCAGAAGTTTAACTTTGTTACAGTTTGTATTATATTCAAAGAAGTGCAATAGAAGCAATAGAAGTGGAAGAAGCTACTAAAAAAATTGAAGTAATCGTCTTAAGTCTAGTTTCTGTATTGTCTTTTTTTTATGGTTTTTAAGTTTGAAGCAAATTTTCGTTCAATTATTTCAAGGAACAAAATCAAGTACACACTTTTCGTTAAGAAATCATTCTCAAAATTCTTACTTCCCGATTTTCCGATGAGGCTTCCGATTATCTGCTGGTGTCACCGGCTCCCAATAATTTCACACAAATGGACATGTCCATTGGGATGCCAGCTGAGCGTCGACACGGTCATTTGGCATGGATGGTGCATGAAAAGTAATTGATATTTGCACTTAAAAGCAATCTCACTGCTCTCAGCTATAGTACAGGAGACAAAGGCGACAACTTCTAAGAACAAAAATCAAATAATTTTCATCGGAAATATTTAATTCTAAATTTTGCTTTTTGTCACTTATATCAGGGTCCTTTTAGGTTTTCCGACATTGAACAAGATATGAAATGAAATTTATCGGTAAAACTAAATATTTCTCGAGAAGAGCATACTGTACTCAGTACAGCATACCGGTAATTTTCCCATACTTCTTAGAAAATCATTTGAAAATTGCAGTAAAAAGTTTCACATCACATTTAAGATCATGAAAACTGAATAATAAGAATTTTTCTTTTTTTTTTTTTTGAGAAATTCAATCAAACGTAAAGAACAGTTTTAATGCAGGCATACATTGTGAGTCTAAAGATTAAAATCAGAGTGACTCTTCAGCACTCTTCGTATACCGGGATTTATGACCATAAAAATTTTACTTCACATAATAATGGATGCCCTTGCTGACAAAAACGTTGAAAATGAAAAATCACAAGTTAATGTTTTTTCGTGTGTGTTTAAATTCGGTGGAAAAAGACAATGGCTTTTATTTGATTATATTTTAAATGTGAACAGTTTGATGGGTTATAGGTTAAAAGAAATGTTTCTTTTTTATTATATTTAAACCAGTAAAATATCAACGAGATGTGGTCGTAAGATTTGAACAAAATAAAATATATAATTCATACCGTTAAGTGCATTGTACCTCAAATGTTTTTATTATTTTTAATTCTCGTTTGTTCATTTAAAACAAAAAAATTGTCCAAAATAATGAAAACTAAAAAAAATTAAACTTGTTCCCCGCATGTATACCTGAGATGCTTGAGAAGAACTTAAAAATTTTAATGAATTTTATTTAAGATCGTAAAAAAACACAAACATAAATTCGTAGAATTTTTTGCTCAAAATATATATCAAGAAAATGTTGGACATGGACATGACTACGGTATCTTTACACACATTTCCGAATAATAAGTCACATTAATAGTCATGTGTTGCGTTTATTGTCCTAGTTACTCTTAGAGATGTTGAATAATGGGAAATAGGAAGCTTTTTATTTGAGTTTGCCTATGTCTACCAAATATACCAAACACAGAAAATTGTCCGTCCGTACAGAGTATAAATTGGGTATCTTTAAAATTGGTAAATAAAGTAAAGAAATCTTATAAAAATCGGTTGAATGGAAAAATTTAAACCGAGATTTCATAATCGTCTCTTCTTTTGAGAGGCATTATCGCGGAATCTAATAGCAAATTCAGAATTTCAGAGTCATTTGAATTCTATTACCATTTTGGCATAATTTTCTGAAGTACATCCGATTAGAGAAGTGGTTAATTATGGATGGTAAGAATAAGAAACGAACGTTATTACTTTTTGGTTGAGCGTTAAAAATAGTTCCATACAACAATATCTTGCAATTTTGATACCAATTTGATGAATATGAATATAACGGTAGAGCGAATTAAAATATTTTAAAAACGAAATATTCCAGTGGTCGTGTTCTACAAAAAATAATGGTCGAATATAACTTCCCGTTAATTATTAGTTCGAATTTTTGGATAGATTTTAGGGGGCAATCCGCTATCTCCACGACGCTTTCAATGAATTTCGAAAATCTCAAATTTGCATTTGTTCTTATACATAAAAAAAGTATAATGGCGGGCTGCAGCTGGTGTTGGAAACATTGCTAAGAATCGGATCGGAAATGGAGTAATCTTCAAACCTCACTCACAGGTCAAATCAAATTCAATCTTGTACCACGTTTAGGTACAGAAACAACGCCGTTTCAGTACTCTATTTGCTTGAAGTGCGTTGACAGAAAGCATCATAATGTTAGCGATTATGAACTCGGCCTAAATTTTTTCTTATTAGACAATCGTACGTTACAACAAATAAAATGTTTTTTTTTTTTAAATCAATTCGTCGAAAATTCTTAGATTTTACTTCTCACTCCAACAAGAGTGAAATTCGAGGCAAGAGAAAACTGAGGGCCGTAGTAGTGTTAAGTTTTAATGAAAGTTGTTCAGACTGATATTCTGATCCAAAATAATAATCTACATCTCGAAATTGCACCGTCCCATCCCAAACATAGAAGAGTTGACAGATTGTTTTTTCATCTGCCAACTTTCCTGCCGAAATGTCTTCTTTGTACAAAGAAAATTCTTTTTGGGGACATTTCACAAGAATAACCCAAACAGCAATTTGTTTTTTATATTTTTTTCCGGAAATTACCAAGTTTTTTTACATATTTCACAAAATGGTTCTAAATACTCTATTTAGAAATGAAGTCCTTTTGAAACCATTTTGAATCGATTGAAAGTAAAATGAAAGCAAAATAAAATGATTGAGTCTGGTTTTTGACTACAATTTTGACAATTAAATTTCAATTTTATTTTTTCCATTGTCAAACAGCAGACTCGATAATTTTAAAGGCAGGGTAAATTGAAATGATCGTTTATTAAGATTTTTAGCATATTGTGATTTGAAAACGTGTATAGATCTAAATAACAAGCTTTCGGTCGATTTGCATAACATTCACAATGTTTTTTCGGTGTATTGAGCTTACGCGCGCACGTTTATACTTCAAACTCGAGCTTATGCGTATGCATTGGAACTGTTTACAGATAAAAAACCTAACAAATGCACCATAAACAGTTCTGATGGGCGGTATGTAAGACTATACTGGCTTTCAAATCTGTATACACTCAGAATCGATCATTTCATTTTGCTTCCACTTTATTTTGCTTTCATTTTAATTTCCTGAAAGTTGAAATTTCTCATAGGCGAACACAAATTTTTATCATGAATTCCTTAAAAAAGGCACTGCGTGGAACATATACTTTTTAATTTCGTTGACAAAGGATTTTAAAAAAGACAATCGTCTGAGGATTTTCAAAGATTTTACTATTGTTTTCCAAGGTATTTTACTGATTCTGGATGGATTTTCAATTGATTTTTTTTTCTCAATTTTTAAATATTTTCTCTTTTGATTTGATTTTCCTTAGCCTTGAAAAGTGATTCACAATGATTTTGCGGATTTTCTAATGACTGTTAAAGGATTTTCTATCAATAGAAATGCCCTTTGTGATCGATCTAATCAAAAAAATTACAGAATAAACACTTTCTCCACTAAATTATCAATTCTTAGAAAGAGAAGCCAAAGTCTTTCTCTGAATTATTAAGTCATCAATCAATATTCTTCGTAAACTGAAATATTTATTACAGTTCGTCATAAACTGGGAACATCGATGACTTTAATAGTATTTTACATGACCAGGGATAATAAGATGAAAAGTAGAGTTTTCGTGTGAATTTTGTTGATTCGAGGCGAAGCCGAGGTCAATAAACACACGAAAACGAGACTTTTCATTTTTATCCCGAGTTATGTAATGGATTTTACATGATGAGGGCGTCGAAAGTAGTGTTTGAAACATGAAAAGTACGGTTTTCGACGCATGTAGCATGTAATAGTATTTTTCATGTGTCGGGGCCGAAAATGAGGGAGTTTCGATATTTTTCTCAGGTTTTCGACCCCTTACATGAAAATTTTTTTGAGTATCTGTTTTGGACGATTGATTTTAGGCACTTTCGCATGTAGCCCTCACTTCGTTCGGGCTACAACAAGCGAAATTGCCTAAAAACAATCGTCCAAAACAGATACACAAATAACTATTACATGACTAGGGATAATAAGATGAAAAGTAGAGTTTTCGTGTGAATTTTGTTGATTCGAGGCGAAGCCGAGGTCAATAAACACACGAAAACGAGACTTTTCATTTTTATCCCGAGTTATGTAATGGATTTTACATGCTGAGGGCGTTGAAAGAAGTACTTAAAACATGAAAAGTACGGTTTTCGACGCATGTAGCATGTAAAATCCATTACATAACACGGCATAAAAATAAAAAGGGTCGTTTTCGGGTGTAAATTCTTAAATTCACACGAAAACTCTTCTCTTCATTTTTTTATTCCTTGTTATGTACATAACCAAATAAATCTTAAATTGTGCTTTCTTTGGATTAAATAAATCAAAAAATGGTGAAACATCAGGGATGTTTTCTCGGTGTCTATATTTAGAGGTAATACAATTTAAAAATACGACAATGTCGCCTGATGACGAATCACTTTTTCCAAAGAAATAGCATTGAGAAAGAGAATCCATCCCAAAATTTCCATTGAATCACATTTTCGAGGAAGAAGCAGAAAAACCCAATATACTATAAACCATAAACCGTAGCATTCAACTTTTTTTTTTCTCTCCATATCCATGCATTTTCATCGAATTCATTTCGTTTCATTTTCATGCATAGATTCTAATACCTTTTCATTTTTCTGTTGATTTATTTCCATAGTCTAATGTAATCATTTTACCTAACAAAAACCGATTATATAAACAGATTTTTTTTTGTATTTTTTTTAACTGAAACTGAATTAACCAAAAAGCCTACTTATGTAGCTGAATAATAATGCTTCGTTTTCACTTTCTATACCGACAATGTGACCTACATTTCATTTTATTTACAATTTATACAGATAGCGAACCAACTCTCTCATTGCAAGTTTTCGTGTGTGTTTGTGATATTTGTGATTTTGTTGATTTTGGTCGTCGCTGCAAGTTTACCATATTTTTTTTACCAATAAACAAGAGATAACTATATAACATCACGAAGTGTTATACCACGAGACCATCTGTAGAATTGTGAAAATTGTTAGTGACAATAAGTTTTATTGTATTTTTTGTTTTGTTTTTAGGTCTTTTATGTAATCCTCGTTTCTAATATTCCATGCTGTATGCATCCATCGGTGTATGTATTATATTTATGGATGAAGAATGGCGTTCATTTATTTAGATCCATTCTTAAAAGGAGCGGTTGCATAAGGATTGTGTGATCATTTTCGCAAAATTAAACATTTCCAATTAGGAGAGGAAAACGTTTAACGAAATGGACGAGTAATGTTTCATTTACACTTACCACAAAAGTACTCAGTGTGAGAGACAAAATTGAATTTTTTCATTGCGCTGAACCAAGCACTAGAACAGATTTTTTTTACGGATATTTAGCCTCTCTAATATGATCTTCCACAAAATAAACAACATTTTTTACATGCTAAATGCGTCGAAAACCGTACTTTTCATGTTTTATGCACTACTTTCGACGCCCTCAGCATGTAAAATACTATTACGTAACTCGGGATAAAAATGAAAAATCTCATTTTCGTGTGGTTATTGACCTCGGCTTCGCCTTGGATCAACAAAATTCACACGAAAACTCTACTTTTAATCTTTTTATTCCTAGTCATGTAATAGTATTTTACATTACTAGGGATAAAAAGATGAAAAAGAAGAGTTTTCGTGTGAATTTTGTTGATCCGAGGCGAAGCCGAGGTCAATAACCACACGAAAACGAGACTAAATTCCAAAATAGTGGTACGCGATTTGAAAAATACAAAACTGACAACTATCAAAATTTTCAACGCCTACATGTGTTAGTGAAAAGCTCTACGTAAAATTGTACGAAATGTGAATCTTATACAAACTGATGACCACATTTTATCGTACGAAATACCTCTCTAGGTATAATTACTCTAAGATCATGTCGCATCTGTTATACTTATACAACGACAATAAAATTAAGCGAGAACCTCTGCCTAATTAAATTTATATATAGCAAAATGCATGCTAAAACTAGTGAAGTAAGAGATCAGTCTGTTGTAAATGCTTAGCTCAACGGAAGTACCAGACTGTATCAATGTGGATCTGATAAAATATGATAGCTATCTTTATTTTCAACAATAGTAGATTACGTCCTTGTTTGGAACTCTTTATTTAGCTGAATGACATGGTTGCAATGGCTGTTTTAAACAAAATTCGAAACAATTTCGTACGTTAATTTCATCAGTAAATTCAAATGCAGACTAAAAGCTGATTAAAGGAAAAATTTAACTTTCATATTTGCGATGTAATTTACCTTATTTTCTCCACTCAAAATGCCATGAGAAAATGATGTCCTTTTGACACTTTATCTGATGACAGTTCGGGTGAGATGGGTTGTCTTCATATGAAAAACGTTGTGTTTACCTCAGGACGAAAGTCGGAAATTCCAACTGGAGTAATTCGCGGCTATCACTCCGCTCTGGCCGAAAAACTCCGTTCTTTTTTGAATTTCCAAATTTCTTTCCTAGGTAGACTATTCCTTTGTTTCACGTGGTAAAAAACCATAAAATATCAACTTTCTTAATTTGTACCATCATACTTTACATAACATCTGAATTATAGAACATTTTGTCACAAGAGAAACAGGAAGGCATTCTTTGACTCTTAAAATCGCTTCCAGTTATTTTTTAATTTCTGCTTTTACTGCTTCTACTGATGTAATATTTTCACAAATACTAACCTTAGCCGGCAATGATGTAACAACTCATTTACTGGAGGTGCAGTAAGTAAATACATTAATTTACTTAACGTTCCATATGCTTTACTTTCAGAACACGATGTACAAAATAAAGTTAGTGTTAAAGGTTCATTGAGTTTAAATTTTGAGCTACATTCACAAATATCGGTGAACAATAGCCGATCACTACCTATACCAAAACCTGTGAAACACTCAGAAACAGACAGATGTTAATCTAACTGTGGGTAACAATTTGGCAGAAAATGCTCCACCACTTCGGTTTCGTAGGCTGTAGATATTTAGAGAGAAAAATGTCTTTACGAATCTTTAGTCTCAAGCTTCTTTTTGAATTGCAGCTTTAGACTTACCACTTTTTAAAAAGGTTATCTCTAAATGTATATCTTTTGCACTTCAGTGGTTTGCATGTATTTTTTTCTTAATTTGAAATGTTTTCTTTAAATGTATTCACATCAGCATAAAAAGTCTGTTTTTTTCAACAAATTTCCCATCTGAAACGGAACTGTCGTACAGACTTGAATTGAAATATATTTAAATGACAAATGTTTCTCGTTTCATCTAATGTTCCAATGGGAATTTTAACATATCAGTATCGATAAACTGTGTGCTCTGCTTGAAATTAAAATACTTAATACTAAAATTGTTAACAACATTAATGTGTCACAGACAAACGTATACGGTAAGCATATCATTAGGGGAACCATCGAATCTACTACTTGATTTGATCTAAGTTATTTCAATATATTGAAACAAAATCTTTCTCTTCATTTGTTTTTACATACATTTTACTATATATCGGACGTCATGCAGAGTGTATGGTTGATTATTGTCTTCATTGTCGATAGCAGATGAAATATTGTGATTCGCAATGTAACTGGTGTCATTAATTTTGATTATCTACTTTGGACATCGAGAAGTTGAAAAAAAAGGTATCTAGAAAGTTTCGTTTTCATATTACAGTCGGCGACTTTGAAATAATTGACGATGTTATTGCTACCATGCGTGTAACTTTTTCATATAGTCAGCACTTTTGTTTGTATGAGCGGATCAGCTGAAAAATGCGTTACTTGGTTCAAGTCGCCGACTGTACGTTACATTTTTTACAGTTTTCTGGATTGCTTCAGAAATGAATTTATTGGTTTATAATTACGCACTCTTCAATAGGAATCTTCCAACTTTTTACCGAGAAAATTACAGCCTAATCGATATGGGATTTCAAGTGATTCCAATTTTCATTTTGCAATATCTTAAATTGAACATAAATAAGATTAAATAAATCACAAATTATTATTCAGGACAAACGTTTGTGGATCTGTTTTACTTCTAAGCGTCAACCGTTTTATTTTTAAACTGGAATGTCCAACTCTACATTGAGTTACCCTATAATACTTAAGGTAATTCAGTTACATCTGCGCTAAATTAGCTTCCATTTTATTGAAATTTTAACATAAATTTTCATTTTTCCAACGGAATTCAGAAATAAAACTAAAAAAGCTCTATAAAACTAACGCGAAGACACTAACATTGTTTGGTTTGAATTGATGTTAAGGAAATTTTCTGTATCCAGTTTTCCCTGTCGCGCAACAAAGTGGTTCTTTAACACTAATTTTAACAGTATTCTGAAATAATGACTAAAATACAGTGAAGAGCTGTGAGTTCGCTATTACCTACTATATAAAAATATAATCGCAACTTTAGCGCTTTTCAATTCATTTAAAAAAAAAAATTACATTTCAAAATGTGGTGTGCGAAAATTTCCGTCACCATCTTTCATCTAAAATACATTTACTATAAAGTTAAACAAAAATATCAGCACAAAAATGATTCCCAGATGAAAGAAATATATTCATAGCCATTGTATTGTTAAAATACAATCGCTTTTCTTTGTGCTTTTTTATATTTGCTAAAAAAAGATTCCATCCAATAAGTTCTGAACGGTAGATGCATCATTATAATCGATCATCAAAAAACGAAAATAAAATAAAATTTGTTTCAAAATTTACAGAAAAAAAACAACAGCAAAAAATACGGTAGACTATCAATGAATGGTAAAATATATTCATCGTCAAACATAAGTCGAGTTGTTACCACGACTCTAAAAACATAATAAATGATCACGTCGCGACCTAATTTTGATTCAAAGTGAAATTAAAAGTGATTTCTGATCTAATGTTATGTGTTGTTTCGGTATATATACATATATATAAATGATGCTTTTGTTGTATACATAATAGAGTATAGACCGAAAAGAGTGGATTATTTTATCGTGGTGAACCGAAAAGCAGAATTATATAACCCGCAAATAGCGTACTATACAGACACTCTCACAGTCTAGTTAATATATTGTTTACACCTCTATTGTTGTAAGTTAAATCACCAATCGGAGTATGTACGGTTTTTTCGAGTATAGAACGGAGATTGTAAATTTCTTTTAAAAAGTCTTGTGGAACGACGATTTACTTTTAAAATTTATTTTACGTGCATTTATTATGCATAGTTGAGTCTGCAGAGAGAACATTTATATACACAGTCAGTTTATATATCAAAAAATTTTAATTAAAAGTTATTTAAATTCATTTTATGTATTATGTATTATCTTATATACCTACACATCGTATTTTAGATGTATAACCTAAGTATATTACACGGCACATACGTAACAACAATGAATTTTAATTTTTTGAAAAGCGAAAGTAGGATTTTTTTTATTTGGGTTTTATTCAAATAGCATATACACAGCTTACGTACGTTCATAGAGCGCAGCGCGGCTTTATAGGTATTTAGGTTGATCACGTGTACATAATCATATAATTTTGGTGTTAGATAATTTTCGGTGGACCACTTCTGTTTCAACGATGGACTTGAATATTTTGGATTTGAATGTTTCTTTCGGCGCAGTTTTTTTTCTTACTTTTGAGTAAACAAAATGTTTATATAGTCGACCTAATGTTACAGTAACACACTAAAGAAAAAGTTTCACTGAATTTAGATTCACCAATTCACACCGTGCAATCTTTTTTTGAGATAAAATATTGGATTTTTTTGTGTATGGAATTTTTTGAAAATGAAAATTTATTTAAAATCAGATGCGACAGTAGAAATGTATTGAGTTGGATTTTGGATATTCAGAAATGTATTAAACTGATTGAAGGAACGAGTTTTTCATCTTCTCTTCCTGAAACTTTTTTCAGCTTAAGAGTCAAATCGCCAAGACTTCAGGCGATTGGGGAACAAGCGGTCTCCGATTTTAATGAGTGATAGCTCGTTGGTTTCGTCTTTCAATTCTAGGAAACACGTATCTTTCACTTTTTCTAAAAAATAGTATATTACTATACCAGTGAACGGGCTGAAGCCCTCGGATACTTTTACTCATCTGGATACGAGATATCAAATTATTTCACGTGTAAAGTATGGCGTTTTACTTTACAAGCGGAGGAAAGGGTCTTCACTAGTGAGGGAAAGGCCACATTACCTCACTAGTAAAGTAAAAATTATTTTCTGTCAAAAGCTCTCAAAAGTAAAGACATGTCAGAGGGTACCGAAAACAGTTTATCGGCAATAACTCAAGAAAAAATTATTTTAAATTGTTGTAATGTTGTACGAATGTCGGCCTTGGAAAGACCTACAGGTAGAGTATACGCACTGCTTGGTGCGAGTTCATCCACGAGAGTTATGACTGAAAATATAGTGAATGTTCGGAGAGTCCGGATTCTCTGCAGGTTCGTTGTTCCACGGAACTGAGTATGGGGTATGTTGTAGCTGGCCTCACCCACTATCGTTGCACATATAAATGAACTTTTGTGCTGCAAGCCCACAGATATCTTGGAAAAAAAGTTGGTGCCAAAATGCAGATTTTTTCTTTTTTCTGAGGGCTCTACAGCTGGAACGGTACTACGGCAGTCATTTTTTATCGTCTACTATTCTTCTACCTTATCAATAGAAAAACGATATTGTTTGTAATGACCCAAAAAAGTAAAATACGAAGAGAAATCTGAGGTGCAAAAATTTGTGATTAGGTTTGGTTCAGGCACACCGTGGGATTTTCTATAAAGTGAACAAACTCCGATAAACCCTCCTACAGATTTAGGCTTTTTTTGTCAGATGTAAAAAAACAATAACGCTTTGAAGATACCATAGAACAACTTTTTGTTTAGATTCAAATTTTTTATCAAAAATGTTGAGAACTTTATTAGATTTTTTTTTTTTTTGAAAGACTAGACCTTGAGGAACGTTGCAAAAAAACAGTACATTTTCGAGGCACTTAACAGAAAAATTTAGGTGTTATCACAAAAACATCGTCCGGAAGCAAATCGTCCTTGAAATGTTAGTAAAATTATATATTACTGCACTTCGTTTCTAAATCATCATGTGAATGAAGGAACAGCACTTAATATTATAATCACTCGCAAAGCTTACAGTAGTTTTATCGTTCGTTACTTTTCTGACCAATACTGCTAACGTACTCATCTATTGTCAGGGGTCAAACAATCTGTTACTGTATGGTACTCTTTCTATAAGAAAACGCCAGCGATCAAATCTACTTAAAGTTCTCGAGAATGATCTGCTACAAAGAATAGGAAACCCCTGACCACACCAATAATGAGTTACGTCTAAATAAATAGGATTTCTTTTTGTTAAAACTAATCCATCAGATCAATAGCTATGAAAACACTACAATTGTAGCCCGAAAAGACAGATATTTCATCTGTTAACGACAGCAACAGCGAAAATAGTGAAAATCACTGGTTAATGCCATCTAATATAGCAAAATGTGTGTAAAAACTAACGAAGTACAAGAATATATATGCAATCACAAGAAATAGACGCTTCAATATAATTATGCTGGTGATGCTTGTCTGTGAAACGTTGTCTAAACTAATAATTCTTATAATTGAGATATCATTTCTAACTACAAAGTCATCTCAATCGCAGCATATTCTGCCAATTAACCAAATCTAAAGAATCAAATTAAATCGAAAAAAAAAATGGTTTGGGTGGAAATGAGTTATATCATAAGAGTGTGAGTAGGTAGCAATTGCATTAATCAAAGTTGTGAACGAAGATTTTCTCTATGAAGCATTAATAAACATGCAAACTACACATAACACATTCAATATATTATTAATCACTAAAATGTTTTTCGTATTTTTTTTTTATCTCGAATTATCTTGTCTTAATAATTCGTACGCTCGGTTTTGCCCTTTACAACTCGTAAAATGTGCCTGCCTGCCATACAATATTTAATCAAGCCCAAACCTAAATATTTAAATAGATAAAGCTACATTACTTGATTATATACTTAAAAACGAAACAACAACACCAGAACATAAATATGTTCCAACTACCAAAAAAAACTTTTTTTTACGCGCAACACATGCAAAGCCGAAAAAGCGAAAATAAAAAACCGAACGCGCATAGCTAAGAAAATGGTATACACAAATGTATGTTTTGAAGGGCCAATGTGATATATTTGTGTACAGTTTTTTTTATCATATAATCATATGGCCTAGTTTTCTTCTTTTTTTTTCATTTATTAGTTAAACGATGAGTCTCTGTGAAAAATTTAAAAAAACCTAAAATTAGGTCAACCAGCAGTGTTGTGTGTTTTCGAGTATTATATTTAAAATGCATGCTGATCTTACTGCTTCTTTTATATGCAAAGAAAAATGTGTTAGCGATTATTGTTTTGTAAAAAGGGTCTCTTGAAATTGATAATTCTATTTTTTTATGGTAAAGCAACAACGATTTGGACTCGATTATTTGGTGTAGTGTGTTAAGCTCAATGATTGAAATTTGGTTATACATTGCTCAATATTAGGCCTCTTAATGTTATCCAACAAGTGTATTTTCCGCAATATAAAGTTTTACACTTAAAAATATTTTAAACCAAGCGACAAAAATGTCTTTGATGAATTAAGTGTTAAGCAAGTCCACTAACATTCATACGAATACTTCGAGTGAGAGAAAATAGATGTGATCTGACAACGATGTTGCCCTAGGCCCTTCGGCCTATTTTTAATAACAATTCACAAGTAGTTCAATGGGCAAACTTTTATTTACGATCGTAATCGTCTCAAAAGGAGCCAAAAAGGGGAATTTTCTTTTGTAAACCGGAATCAATTAAATCATACTATGTACATACTGTCAGCATTCAATTCAGCATTCTATGATAAATAGATTAAAGTTCTTCAGCTATTGAGTACGTGTCTTGTGTAAAATCGATAAAGTTTTACAAAGTCTGATTGTGTTCTACTTTTAAGTAATTTCTTTTTAAAAAAATCTTCTAATGATAGCTCTCAGAAGCCACAATGTATTTACGGAGTATCTTGAAAAACGAGGAAAATTCCTCAAATAATTTGAGATCACCACTCCAGAATAGATTGTGGCATTTTGGTACAGTGCTACCTCCGATGCGATCTATAAACATAAGACTTTGTTAAAAGAATAATGTTATTTGCACCCTTAAACAGTCCACTCCTCACTCTATTGTCACATCAAGACGAGTAAAAAACTTATTTAACAGCCAAAAGAAATGCGAAAGGTCTACCGTCTATCTGGAAGTTTCATCCTTAACAGACAGACCATCCTTAACATGTTACAGACCGCTGTCATCTGCTATCGACAATGGCAACAATAATAAACAACAAGCTCCGACTAATGAGGTCTTATATAGCAAAAATCGTGTGCAAATCAAATGAAGTAAAAGATTTCTGAAATCAATCTTGGAAAATTTCGATCAAATGAAGTAATAGATAACATAGTGAAACTGTTAATATGCTTGCCGTCTGTGACAGGTTAAAACTGTAACAGTCGATAATATGATGAAAGTCTAGTCTAGTCTGAATTTGTTTCAGTTTATTTTTTTCTTTTATCGTAGGCGACAATAGCGATAATGCTAGTTTCCGGGGTTATTCACGTGTAAAAAGTATTATGTAATGGCTGGACGATTTCGGTATTTTGACTTGTATGGTTACATTCCTCGCATTCGGCTCGAGTTACGAACGCTACAAAATAAAAATCTCGAATATTCACGTTATCTACTTCTGTGTTTTTTAAATGAATGAATGTTAACTTGTTTTAGGTGGTTGACTGCGAACACTGGAAACGTAGGGAACCAAAAAACAGTGAAATGATAAGAAAACTCATCTGTTATTGACAACGTCGACAGGAATAAAAATGATCTCTAGGAACATCGTCTTTTATAGCCATGTTGAAACAAAAGAAGTAAAAGATTTATTTCACTCAGTTGAAAATACTTAGATCAAATGAAGTAATAGATTCAATAATTGACTTAGCATTTATTGCAAAATATTTCATTTTAATTTCTGTTATGTGGATACCAAAAAAGATTATTGGAAAAATATAAATTATTAAAATGTCGCGCAGTTTAATCCAATCTTCTTTCGATCAGTAGATTGCCTACCCAGATTTCTGATCAAAATCAACAAATTTCTTGCGGTTTCAGTTAGTCGTATTCAACTTTTCGCTATTTTATCAATTTTATCGATTCGAATCTAAAAATAATTTACTTCGCCAATAGATCAGCATCAGATAAATTTTTTCTTCATACATCGACCTCTTGACAACTGTTAAAATGGTCGACAGATTTACGTTGAAATAAATTAATATAAAAAGGTTATGAATATAATACCACCTCTGAAATTAAGTCCATTCGTATCACAATAATATAAAGTACAACCTGTCAATTTGGTACATAGAAATAAGTTGACAAGTGAGTTATGCAAAAGCACTTACATTTTATTTATTTGGAATCTGGAATTCGATCAGAATGGAATGTCTCTCTCGTGTGTGTGTGTTTAAAAATAGAAAAAATAGAGAAAAAAGAATTGCAATTATTTTGTAAACATTTTTTTTTATTTAATAAAATAAATCTATAAAATATACAATTTTCATCTTAAAGTAAGTTATGTCTGAAGCGTGTGACGGTAAATTTCAATTAAAAAGTTTTTATTTTTCGTTTTTTTTTCTCTTTAAATATATTACTTTACTTAAAATTATTTTTTTTAATTGATATTGCAACCATTTTTTTAGTCTAAATCATTGAGATGTAGCAATCCCTTTTGGTTTGACCAACATTATTATAATTATCTAAATGATATAATCGACAGATTTGCTAAACGGAAAAGATTTCTTTCTGGTTTTCGTTTTTTTTTTATTATAAAGGTAAATTATTAATCACAAAAATATTTTTAATTAACGTCTATTGAACATTATATCGCAATTTCTAAATAATAACTGTTCTTCTGTTGATAAAAAAAAATGGGACGCAAAGAGAGCAAACAAAAATTTGGAAGAAAAAAATTTTACGGCAGCAAATTCACCTCAATTTCGCATGATGTCAAGGATCGGTAGGAAACTGTTGTCTAATTATAAAGAATTTTTCTATCGTAAAACTTAATGACTTATTTTTGGTCAAGACATTCTTTAAGTCGACTCTTCACTGTGAAGCCATGATGGCACATTATTGTCCAAATCAAAAAATGTAGTAATGAACATGATCGTCATTTGGATGAAGATGTGTCTTCATGGCTTCACGGTGAAAAGTTGATTTAAAGAATGTCTGGGCCAGAAAAAAGCTTTAAGATTTATTCATTTCTGGCGAATTTTGTCCATTTTAGAATATGAAAATCCTTGTGAACCATGAAAGATATTTGTTTGATCTTAGATAAAAAACAAAAAAATCTGCCACAAAATTTCAATTTTCTTTTATTTTTGATTATTATCTTGAAAGATGTATGAATGCAGCAATTTTCTATTTTTTTTATTTATTTACATTGTGATATTTGGATGAGCTGAAATGATATTACAAAATATAAATAGAAGTATGGAAGAAAAAATACCCGTTTTATTGGTAACAAAGAATTTCGGAAAAAAATTGTATTTTTCAGTAAAATTTTAAGTTTTTCTTTCTATGTACAGAACTAATTTTAAATTTAATTTCGAGTTATATCACTGTTATGGTAATTTCTTGCAGTTAATTTGTATTAGATAATCGTATGCGTCTTGAATTATTTATCTTCAGTTGTACGACAAATCTCAGTTATTCTTGGTAAAATTGCAGTTAAAAGTTTATTTTTGAAATAAGTTGATACTGGCTTAACGAAATTTTATAGAACTACAGCATAGAAATATTGTATGAAGTACCTTACCCTGAAAGAGTTATAGTGTTAGATAAGAAGAGTATCAGAAATTAAAATAAGGAAGAAATAGATGGGATTGGCTTTCTGAATGAATTTGGTTATTGACATAATAGGAAAATGAGAAAAAAAATGATGGGGTCGGTTTACAGATGCATTCCAGCGAGATAAATAATGAATGAAAAAGAAGAATTTAACAGTTGAAAGTTTGAAAGTTACAAAAATTTTGAAGGGAGGAATAGTATAGTTTTGAAATGAGAGTAGGAAGTGTGAAAATGATTTTAGTGAAAGAAGTAATGATTGAAGAGATTAGCGATAGGGATGCCAGTAGATATGTAAATGATTGTGGTAGAGAAGAAGAAAGTAAGAAGTTAAGGAAATAAAATAAATAAAATGTCGAGAGGCAAGTAATGGTGAAACAGTCGATAGGTTTAAGGTTTTTTTATAGACTTTCTTCTAGAATTTCTTTGAGTTCACAAAAGATTTGCTATGTTTATTCGAGTTTTTTCGATAAAGAAAGTAATCTAAGCAGAAATCTAAGCTGGGGATCACATAGTGCTACATTATATCATTTGTTATCGACTACTTCGACAAATATAAATAATGACCGTTATCCGAAGTCATTTTATATGTAGTAAAAATTTGAATACAAAATGCATGTTAAAATAAATGAAGTTAAAGATTGTTTGTACTTTGATCAAACGAAGTAGCAGATTGAATAACTATCCAAATGATACGCCGTCTGTGAAATGTTAACGAGATTAGAATGTTATATAACTCCAGACAACTGCAGAATTCACAATAGTCACGCAGTTATATAAAAGCTTTAAGCATGAGAAAACGATGCGTTATGAAATAGAAGACGCACGTTGTGAATAAAAGTGTATTTAATGAGTAATGCTCGATCGTTTTTCTCGCCGAATAATGCAAATGGAATCTGACTAAAGATATCGACAAATTAAATATATTTCTTTGCGAAAAATTTGCATGCATGCAGTAGGAAGTACCTGAAGTCTAAAAATATAATTACTTTATGAGTTCACCATAATATTTGACCTAAATTGAAAACTGGTTTTTATTTTTATTTATGCAAAATTAACGTTTAAACTTTCAGTTTTAAATAGAAATTTAATTCAATTTAAAAACAATTATCAATTTTTGTACGATCAGTTCGTTGTTCACTTTTGTATCGTCTGCGTTTGATTTGATTTTAAAAAAAATTGTCAATAAAATGAAGAAAAAAATTTAACTTAATGCTAAGGACATTTTAACCAACAAAAGAGAATGGTCAAAACATTATTGCTTTTTTACTAACCGCCCCATTCATAAATCTACGTGACATAACTCACTTTTCGTATAAACGATAGTCCTGCTTTAAAAAATTTACAAATTTTGTCAAAATCAAAAAACCTAAAAATCAAAAAAAAAATTTTGACTAACAAATTGGGAGCATACCTAATCAAAAATTCCAATAGTATTATTATTACTACAAAACATAAATATTATATTTCCCAACATATTATTCTGTACCATGCGTGAATAATTTTTCGACAGAAAGTGAAAGGCAACAATAAATTCGCAGCAGCAACAACAACGACAGAACGAAACTGAGTTTAAACTTATAAAAAAACCATCGACAAAAGTTATTTTTTTTTTTTAAATATTCAGCAACTATAATGTTCGAACAATCTGTGTTCACATATATTTTTATTTATGTGTTTTGAAAAGAAAAAGAAAAATGCTGTAAGTCGTTGTAACGTCGTCGTCGTAACGGTGTATATGGACTGTTAGTATATGCCTATCAAGAGCTATATGAATTTCGTTCTTGTTTTTTTTTTCGTATATATCATTACACTATATCATTTGATCATGTAATAATCAAATAGAGTTTTTACTACGACTACGGAAGTCATAGTCGATATGTTCTGTATAATAATGCATCGCATATGAATGTGTGTGGAGATGTGTTTGTGTGTTGACCTACTTATTTTTGGAAAATTTGGTTTTTGAAAAAGAATTCACTATACTGTTACGTCGTCTGCGATTTAAAAACGGGGGAGAAAATAATCATAAAAATAAATACAAAAAGTCTTCTGTTCAGAAATTGCAGTCATATTATTATATTGGAATTAAATGATCTCGATTTAAATTTGCAGTTCTTTTTCATTCGATTTTTTTTAACGAAATCCCAGACTGTCCTTCCTAAAATTGAAAAACATTTTTCCTATACAAAAAAATTATTTTTTTTCCTTTTATGTTAACAAATATGTTCCAGAGCGAGTCTATACACGGTAATAATATTGAAAAACTGACCATATTTAAATATAAAATTACGAATTTAAACCACTACTTTGTACATTATCATACATTTTGTATACAACTAACTACAACACAAAAAACATGTTCTTGAATGGAAACGAAATATGATTGCATTTCACTTCGATATCAATTTTCAATTTTCTTTTTTTTTGTCAATTCAGTTATGTTTTCCTTCGATTATTATAATCCCTTCTTTGTCACGGACATTTTCTTTCATTAAGACACTTTTTCTAATTAATATTTTTGCTTTAAATGATCACTTATATAACCACTTCCTGGATCATCTCGTTTAAAATTACATCTTAATATAACTGCACCATAAATTATTTGAATTTTTTTTTTATCTCAGAACATCCATCTGAAAGTCTTTGGCAAATTTGAAGGGTTTTACGATCAGTTTTCTTTTTGATATTTTCCTTTTTATATTAAGAATCCGATTTGTCTTGTCACATTACATAAATATTTATCTAAAAATTCAGTAAGTTAATTAATTTAAAATTGAAACATTTTCCACTTGAAGACGAAATGATTTTCCTTTTGTTGTACCTTCCCCTTTCGTCTACATGCCATGATCACCACTAACCAAACTCAAAACATTTCGACAGATATTGTTCACTTCTGGATTATTGTGATTCATCAGATGAACGTAGAGTTGTTTATGCAATTGAATTTCATTGGTCATTTCCTCCAGACGTCTCATTAGCGCTTCCTTTTCCTTCACCAGTGCCTTGACCTTTTCCTCCACTTCACGGGATCGAACTTTTGCCTTTTCACGACTTTTACGTACCGCAATATTATTCCGTTCACGTCGCCGACGATATTCGTCCGTACCCTTGTCCACATGCTTGTTTTGGTGTTTCCGTTGCGACATTAATTGCTTATGCTTTAGACTGGCCAAATGACTGCCTGGTAAATGGGGTAATCCTTGATGATGTAGTACGGGTGCCGTTAACGTTGTGAACGTATTACCACTGCCATTGGATGTGTAATTTTGTGGAATTTGGTATAGACCGGCCGCCTCTTGATTAACACCGATGAATTGGGCTCCATTTGCCGCAGCAGCTAGACGACGAAACTCGGCTGTGTCGACGGGCTCCTCTTTGATATTTGTACCATCCGAACCTATGCTGCTGTTGTCATCGCTGGAGTTGTTTGTGTAATTTGCACCCGAATGTACTGGCTGTGGCATATAGGCCAATGTTGCTCTTTGATATCCTTGCGCTTGCTGTTGATTGAGTCGATTCTGATGTTGTAGGACTTTGGCCGCTACGCTCAATGTTCCGTTCGAATTGTTGTTGTTGTTGTTGTTGTTGTTGTTGTGGCCGTTGTTGTTGTTATTGCCGTTCGGTTCCATGTCGGAAAATATGCCAAGTGCTTCCTGTTCTCTAAACTGATCATCGATGAGATGCTGCAAGTCCAATGAAATTTCCTGAGAGGTTAGCTCTTCGAGATCACTTTGAGAATATTGTTGCAGGATGTGCTTCTGCAAAATTGTATTATTATTGTTGTTGTTGTTGTTGGTGTTATTTGCCTGCAGCATTTGATGGGCAGTTTTATTCGCTGCCATTGTATTGTGGTTGATAGCTGAGGCCGTATTGTTGTTGTTATTATTGTTGTTGTTCACAACAGAATGGTTGTTACTGTTAATATTGTTGGTTGCCATTGTTCCTTTTTTAATATCAAGTTGAGTTAATGATTGTACGTTATCATACATTTGCGGGGATTCCATAGCTCATCACATAAAATTTCCCGAAATCATCACTGTAACTTATTTTCAGTTTGAACAGTTTATTTCTTCCAGAAATTCAAATTAAAAAAAAAAATCACAAAAAATGCTTCGGTTCGATAAATGTCCTTTTAGTCCTTTTTATCAAAAAAATATTGTCATTAGCATCAGTGACGATGTGTTACGTGCACAATAAATATTTCACAACAAACACAAAATAGTATCCATAATCGTGCAATTTGTATTCCATAATATGGTGATGATGATGAGTTGTTCGCGCCGATTACAAAACACTGTCTAATCAAAAACTTAACAAAAATATTTTTTTTTCTATTTTCTTTTTGTCAAACGATACAATCTGCAATCCACAATAAACCAAAAAAAAAGCTCAAGAAGATGTGCTCAACCACCTCACTTTTATTCGACTGAAGTCTTGATATGATGCAACCGATTATATAGACAAAACTTACAATTTTACAATGAGTAACTTTAAGTCTCTCAAAAGTCTATGCTAGTCTCTTGTCTGTATAATACCAAACAGATATCTTTGATATGGCACTAGAAATCACTTTTACTCTACCATATACCCAATTTAAAAAGACGCATAAACCGCGCGCGCACATTTACATGTATAGCAAACATTCAACACCGAAATAATATCTTATGCTTTCCGAACCGACGTATCCAGCAGACAATATAATACTCTTATGAACTGCAGCGAACTGTGTTACAGAGAGCTTTTTTTTCTCAGCGAAAACCACGGAAAAATAAAAACTTTTTCTTTTAGTCTATCACAAAATTCCACCGAATCGAGAAATGGCGCATTTTAATATGAAACTTTTTTATTTTCGTTTAACCGTCTCTCAATACCGCGAGTGTCGTTAACTGTCTGACGATTCCCAATTGAATGAATCAAATTCATAATATACCTTGAACTATGTATGACTAACCGGACTGCATGTACTCTACTCCAGCCGCTCACAATCAGTTTTTATTATACAAACGAAAATATTTTTTTCTCGATCGCTTGCATTTGGGTATATATATATCCACCATATCCATAAAGTTTATGAACTATTTGGCGTAATCAGTAGAAGAGTTTTTTTGTACGTCGATATTGATGATGTAGGAAGGGGAAATTACTAACGTCTTACTAAAAGCGAATGTACGTAGTAGCAATGCCGTAAGTAGTTTATATGTTCTACATATCTGAGTCAACCGCACCAAATATTTTTTTGTTTTTGTTTATTCACCTAACACTTTTCCATTTTGCTGATAAAAAGAACGACGTCAGATACGATATGAACACCTTACAACGCAAATGTGTATGCATGCATAGTACTACACATTACATTTATAAATTTAACGTACACCTCTGTATAGACAACGTACTCCATTCATTCAATTTGCAAAGATTGGCACCTACAAATCAATTTCAACCAAAAATGCTGATTTGGCGGAATGCATTGCAGGTAATTCAACTTTGCTGAGATTACGTCCGTCTGGTCGATTATTAAACTGAATGACAGAAATACAGTTGAACGAATTCCTAAGAAAAATCGTCCGAAACATTATTGTGGATTTGAGGTCATCGTCCACGTGTGCATGGATTGTTGGCATTTTTATTTTTATTTGCTTAGATCAAATCAAGTTAATAGTCATAAGAGCTATGGGGACAAATATAGCTGTAGACCTATCAAAACCGGAAAAAGATCATAGTAACTTATTCCACGCATGTTGATTCACAGGAAGGAGTGCAATTTGATTTATAAATAATTAAGCATCGAAGACGATTCACGATTCACTTATTTTGGATCTAAGAAGTTAAACTTTTACCTAAAAAATTATTGCGGATCGAGCCGCAAAGCTCCAGTCTAAAAGTTAGCATCTATATAGACGACAGACATTGTATCCTTTATATGGTAGCTTATGTGTTCCTGACAAGCGTATCACGGTGTGATAATGTTTGTTTCTTTAGTTTAAGGTATCACTTAATGTTTGGTATAAAATCTTGTACTTCATTAGTTTAAACATTTAAACACTTGTTATATGAGACCACATAGCTGATCGAGGTCAAAAAAATTAAAAACGTATAGGCACTAGACTCCAGGGAGAGGAGCAATAATGAGTGTTAACTAAGATCGCAGACAAATATATGATCAGTGAATTGAAGTGTTATTCCCAAAGCTCTGTTCAGGACCGGATTGGCTACTAAAAGACTAACTACCACTAACAATGGTTCTAGCCTGGCTCTGCATATTCAAGTCTGATGTTTCAGCTTTCCAATAGTAAAACATTATTCAGTTTATGAAAAAACGATCCCTTTGCAAAGTTCTAGGGGATCTGATGCTTAATGTGCTCTAAGAGTTCCGTGACATAATCATTAAATCTTTTACTTCTAATGTTTAATATATCTCTTAGAATTGTTCTCAGTTAAATTAGAATAATGAATTTTATGGAATTTTCGATAATTTAATTCCTAGAATGGGCTATGCAGACTACTGTGGAAAAGTTCGGAAGAAAGCGCGAATTTTTATTCAGTTTTATTAGACCACATTGACCGTAGGTCATTTCTAATTTCTTTAGTTGCTTTTGATTCTAAAAGGCACTGGAAGGCTCTGATTATTATATAAGCATTTTGAATGGTAAAATACCCAATATTTTAATTCGAAAAACTGAGTAAAGGAAAGGTCCATCATAAAATTATACACAAGCGGCAGACATATAATCAAATAGTTATTTCTTCTGTTACCATATTCTTCCTTATTCAGTTGTTTTTACATTCGTAGCGCATTAACAACTCACCGTTTAAGTTTGTTGTCGAAACACATGCTCTTAGGTATTTCTAATTGTAAGTTCTGTATAACAAACTCTGGATTTTAACTCTGTAAAAACTGTACACTCAACTAAACTCATCTATGCTCTTAAGAAGAAATTCGAATACATCCGCTTTTCAGAAGATACATTCCGTTAATTCAGGTGAAATAAATTTTAAATGTAAACCAAAAATAGACATCTCCCAAGTAGCATTCAACGGTTAAAATTCGGTTGTACAACCGTTATTTAACCGCGGTTGTAAAAATTAGAAGATAACTAATTAGTTGTCGCAACGTTGCTGCAACGTTGTAATAACGGTTGTACAACGGTATTTGCCCAGTTGCAAAAGTTACAAAAATGTTATAACGAATTCGTTGCACAACGGTTATACAGCAAATTGGTTAAAAGTTGTTAAACGGTTTTATAACCGTCGAATAACTTATAAGTCACAATTGAAAATTCAATATTTTCTAACCAATCAGTCATCAGACCGTTGTACTGCCGTTTTACAACTTTTTCGTTAATCATCATATTTGTTCTTGAAGCCACATTTCCAAGAGTTTTTTTGGTGTTCAATTTTTTCTTTCTTTTCGATATTCGTAAATCACATAGTTAATGCACTCAAAATATGTAAGTACTGCGCAGTTCGCAAAGTTAAAATGTTTGTGTCATGGTTATTATAAAATACAAGCAAAATACTTGAGATATATTCCGTACAACTGCAATACACGTAACATAATTGACAATTAAAATTGCTCTCTCTTGTGTCGCCAATTAAACAAAATTTAATCCATCAATTTCACTTTTTTGTTAGCAGCTGTTGCCGGTCCTAACTCCTATCCTAACTCCTAAAGAAACCTAACAAGACATAAGAAACCTAACAAGACATAAGAAACCTAACTTCGACAACAGCGGCAGACAAAAATAGTGAAGTCGATGAATAAAATGTTGATTCACAAATTGGCATAAAGAAAATTTTTCAAAATTTATTAGTTACACTGAAATAGCAGGTTTTCCATTACGATGATGCCGACAATTTTCACACTTTCACACACATTTTCAAACCGAACTACTGAAACATGAAAAAAGTAGATGTAAAATCTACAAAAAATCGAACTTTCAATCATGGCGTCTTGATTCGTACTGACGGATAATGAACATTTCTATTAAGTTCCATGACCGTTTTACGACGAATTAGTTATAGTAATGACTCGAACTTTTTGGTTGTATGACGGTTTCTGGACGAAAAAGTTTTCAACAAATATTATCGGTTAACTCATTGGTCAAATAACCGTTTTGCAACTAATTCGTTTAAAATTGGTTGATTACCAATTAGTTGTGTAACGGTTATATAACGAATAAGTTAAACTGAATACAACTTATTCGTTACATAACTGTTGTAGAACGAAAAAGTTGGCAACGAATTAGTAACGTTTATAACCGCGGTTATCAAATGCTACTTGGGCTTAGCACCTCGTGACGACAACACTTTCCATTGCTAAAATTTCGAGAAAAAGTTGAATTTAGGACACTCAAGGTAACATACTTCGCTGGTTTTTCAATATTTTAAACCATTTCATTGACCATAATTTTTAAAATCCACGCTATATCCACACGTCGTCGTAAACATTTTACAAAACGATTCATTAAAATATAGAGCAGCATATAGGAGGACAGTGTGCTCTGATATCTTATCCACTTCAATCTACGATAGAACAATAGCCTTTGTAAGCATTCACAACCTGTATAGACGAATCGAATCAAACTTAAAATTCTTCACCCCATCTTATCGCCAACCTTTACAATCAGAATCAGACAGTCAAGTCACTACCTACCTACACTAAAATGTTTGTTTTTCTCCTACTTATCAAAACTACAAAAAAAATGCTTTTGCTCGGAGTTGTATTTAGGACAACAAAGCTGATTTCGAAATTCGATTTATAGGCTGCGCTAAATGTTTTTTTTTTCTTTTCTTTGAAACAAAAATATAAAGAAAAAATAAATAAATTAAATAGTATGTTAGGTACTATCGTACAGCAAACTAATCGACAACACTCATCGAGCAATACACAGACATTTTTAAATACACATATCCATCGATAAAATGAGACACACTTCCACATAATATATTTATTGCTGTCCGGTATTATACTGCTTGATTTATACAAAATGTCTTTAATTGAATCATCAGTAACTTAACATTTAATTATTTCTTTTTTTTTGCAATTCGAGCTCTTTTACGAATCATTGAGCGGGCAGGTTGAAAAATGCAATCTTTGCCACATTTTTAGCTGAGCTTGACAAACATTCGATAAATTTTTGTTTGAATCATGTCAATGTCCTGCTTATACAGATTTCGAAGGAAAATGCAAAGAACCAACTAAACACTTCAGCTTGAAGTAAGAGAAATGATTTCCAATTCAGTCAAAAATTTGATGACTTTGTGCTAATTATTTAAATATCTGCTTTTATGAGATTTATTCAATACAAAAAAATTGGTGCATCCGACGCTTTCAGTAAATCAGTTATGTGACGTCTCCGTGTAAGTTTGTCACATTTATCAAAGAACGACCTAAATTCAAGATTTTGTCGATATGCTGTGTAGTAAAGCAACTTAAATTCACTTAGCTCATTTACAGTAAAAATTAATTGTTTTCTGGAAGTGTATTCGTGAAGGATTTAGATGTCACTATATTTTTCATAATGCAATTTGACGCTCACAGATTACCGAACGTTTTTTTTTCAGCTTCGCTCAATTTTTAGTTCAGAAAAATCACAGATGGAGACAATTTTACTTCTGTTTGCGAGTTCTTAATCTGTTACAGACGGTAAGCATATTTCCAGTGTTATTATCATATCTATAACTTCCATCGATCAAAGTATTTTTATTCGACTGATTTCAGATCTTGTACTTCAATTCTTTTAAGAGTCAATTCGCCAAAACTTCGAACAGCTTATATGTAATCGGGATTCAAGCTGACGGCGATCCAAACGAGTTATGGCTTAAATGAATCGTCGTTCAATTCTGATAACATTGTGGAACAACTTTTTTTGTTGGGCTGTCATGGCCCTTAGAAAAATTTTCTCCGAAGTGGTCGTGAAAATCGTTTTTTATCAATAACTCCAACATGCGAGATGTAAATAATGTCAAATTGTGTACGTTTATGAAGGTCGATGAGCTGAATATTATTGACCAACAAACGCCGAAGTTCGACCCACCCAGCCGCCACACCAAGTGAAAAACCTCGGAAAAGCCAAAATTTTTGAATTGCTCTGGGCGGTTGGGAAAGTTAGTAGCAGGAAGCTCTAACCCGGAGTTTTGTAGCTTACTTCTCGCCCTATCCATTGACACCACACTCGACCATACTCACCGTCCCAGATAGAAATGGAGTTGATTTTTCACAATGTGTCTCAACCCATAAAATTTTGGAAACTCTTCGAACTCTAAAGTTCTCCAAACAATGTTTTTTCGAGCGAATTTTATTATTTATAGTTTTACTAGGTAATAGTCAGTAAAACTAACGTTATACAGCCAGAAGATGAGCCATAGATCTTTTTTGTAGAGGCCAAACTGCCAAAATGTAGCAAAATTCAAAAATTTTACCTCATCAATTTTTTGAAAATAGTAAATCGAGCTCAAAATGGCTTTTCTGATCTGCACGATAAAGTATCTTCCCATTTTATCAATTCTGTCTAACCAAAATACGTGAATTATAAAAATTAGCATTTCTCGATACATTGCATCCAGGTACTATATCCACATATATTGAGAAATGCAATTTTTCAAAACATATGTGAGTTGGTGAGACAGGAACTAATCAGAAAAACAACTTCGAGCTCGATTTACTATTTTCAAAGAATTGATGAGGTAAAATTTTTGAATTTTGCTTCATTTTGACAGTTTGGCCTCTACAAAAAAGATCTATGGCTCATCTTCTGGCTGTACCACGTTAGTTTTACTGACTATTATCTCGTAAAACTATAAATAATAAAATTCGCTCGAAAAAACGTTGTTTGGAGAACTTTAGAGTTCGAAGATTTTCCAAAATTTGATGAGTTGAGACACATTGTGAAAAATCAACTCTATTTCTATCTGGGACGGTGAGTATGGTCGAGTGGGATGTCAATGGATAGGGCGAGAAGTAAGTTACAAAACTCCGGTTTAGAGCTTCCTGCTACTAACTTTCCCAACCGCCCAGAGCACTTCAAAAATTTCGGCTTTTCCGAGGTTTTTCACTTGTTGTGGCAGCTGGGTGGGTCGAACTTCGGCGTTTGTTGGTCAATAATATTCAGCTCATCGACCTTCATAAACGTACACAATTTGACATTATTCATATCTCGCATGTTGGAGTAATTGATAAAAAACGATTTTCACGACCACTTCGGAGAAAATTTTTCTAAGGGCCATGACAGCCCAACAAAAAAATTTCGGGAAAAAAGTTGTTCCACGATGTTATCAGAATTGAACGACGATTCATTTGAGCCATAGCTCGTTTGGGTCGCTGTCGGCTTGCTTGAATCCCGACTGTTCGAAGTTTTGGCGAATTGACTCTTAACATGCATTTTACTATGTATATAAAGAACCATTTTACACAGAGCTTGTCATTATTTTTGTTGTCGCTATAGATAACAGATGAATAGCCGTATGTGACAGGTTATTTAGTGAGGAAATCTAAAAAATGATGGTAATTTCTGGTAGGTTTAAGGTGCGCAGTTGGTCAACTTCGACAACTCTCTTCAAGTAATGAAGTTACGATGGAATCATTCCAGGAATGGTTAACAGAAAATGATTTTTAATTTACTGAATAGGCATGTTTGATAATTCATTCGATTGGTAAAATATCGATTATTTCCTTAGAATCATCGATATTTTCAAAAAAATTAATATCAATCGAATATTTGATCGATAAATCGTTAAATAACGACTGATGATATTCGGTAAATATCGAATGATAATCAGTAAATATCGACTAATTCGATAACTGTTGACTGATAATACAATTGACTTACCACACTAGGGCATTTTTGATTATTTTAAAACTATGTTAGTCACACAATTCCATTTCCTTCGCTGGTAATTAAAAGTGTCACTGATTTGCTGACCGAGACATAAGCTTGGATTGTCGAAAAATGTTTCCGTTCGGTACAGTTCCGCTATTTATTATTTCTAAGGAAATGACTTGCTCAGAACTATAGGTCAGTAAAGACATAAATATCGAATAGACAGAATTTTCACAGGAAAAGTAAAACCACAAAATATCCGGAAGTAATTTTTTGAGTCTTTTAAATTGAAAATAAAACGACGTTACCACTTTTGGTTGGTTAAAAATTGTAAGCTCAAGCAAAAGTGAAATTTATACAAAATTCTGTTAAAACGATCAGCGGTGTTCATGTAGGTATATGCACAGTTTCTCTTCAGTGACAAATATACAAGGTGTATGGACAATATTGTGTATACGGCATGGCATTGATGACTATATATTTTAACGTAGATAAATTGTTCATTACCCAAATATCTCTCATTTGAAAAACCATAACTTCGCCTGTCTGCATGCATATTGACAAATCAATTATGTGTAGGGCCACGACATACAAAAAGAAAAGAAAATAAGTAAACTGATCCTCAAAACTGCAAGATAATTTCACTTTTCGGAAATTGTTTTTAAATTGCCATTTAACATTTCTTTGGCCATTGTTTATTTCCATTAATTGGTACAGTAATGCTAATCAGGTAATCGGTCATTTAGTTTATGGAGGTATAACAACGTGTTAAGATATTTGTTTAACGATATCAATTAGTTTTAACAAGAACCACTCAGAGTTATTGCTGAATCAGCCGTTATAGAAAACGAAATTTATTTTTCACATACAGTCGAATTCGAGAGAAATAATTTTGAGATTTATTTTATTCAAAAACTGGAAATTTGGTCGAGGATCTGAGAGAGAAATTTTAATGAATATTGAATGATTCCAGTATGAGGACCCTCTGTACAAAATATTCAGTGAAACACTTCAACCAGAGAAATCGTTTCACGTGCATAATATTGAATTGATATGGAGAACAGTATTCCACGAAAGCTAACTACCGTATTTGAATATCACTTTTATTTGTTTTTTGATTGGTCGGTTGGTTATTATAGTATATTATGTTATAGGGCCAGAAAGTTGTAATTTCAATCTAGGTTTTTGATGATTCGGCCTTTGTCAAATTTTTGTTGTTACAATTTTTGCGTAAGCAACTTGCGTTTGAGATTTCTTAAACTTGAACAGATGACAAGAATATCGTTATAGCAGCTATCGAATTACTTGATTTGACCTAAGCATTTCCATAGATGTAAGTAAAAATCTAGCACTTCATTTGTTCTAAGAAGCTTTATAAGACAATAACGCTTGGTAAAGTTCATATACAAACTTTAAATCATTATATGTGCAGCAGTACGATCTAAGTAGTGCGTAAATGGATTTTCGTGCGTAAATTGACGTTTCCGAAAAATTAGGATCTCACTCCTGTACATAATAGTTAATGCGATAAAATACGTTAATACCACATTGTACACAGGCGTCATAAGTTAAGAATATCATCTCTTAATTGCATAAAATATCTTGTCAGTAAATAGGGTTGTTTTGCGCATACGATCACGATGTGTTGCCGAACTCGCCATCGGCTCATATCAGAAATCTCACATCTATTGAGTAACTAACTAGTTAGCAAAAAAGCTATTTTTTACGATGATGGCTCATTTTTGTACACATGCAAAACGATGTAGAAGCTAGCATGATCTACATTTTAGTACATTTAAACACAAATGAGCCATCATGGCTTCATGGAAAAAATAGATTTGAAGATATCGGCCAAATATATGCCACAAAGTCCTATGGCCCGTGGATTTGACGTGTCTTAGGTCTTTGCTCACAATCCCCTTAATTTGGTACATCGACAGAGTCGAGTACTATTTCTGAATTTTCTAGGAAACAGGAAAAAGTTTACAGATAAGATGTATCACCGCATGTACAGTTCCAAGTAAAATCCACAAGTGTTAGTAAAAGACGAGTTTTGTTTTACATGCTTTTTTCTTCGAGAATTGGCATAAAATTGGTTTTAATTAACAAAAAATGAAAATTCAAAATAAATGCAGATTGTAGGTACTTTTGTCAATAATTTCAAAACCGAAGCACATCAAATGCTTTCATGGAATGTTTTCTATAATATAAATTCCAATTGACGTATCAATAGTCGATCACTTTTTTAATAGCTGCCAAGCACCGATGTTTGTCAGGAAGGTAAAACGGTTCAAATACATGCGGAAATGGTGTATCCCAACCAGCCACACGTTGAACGGGTGCTTCTAAATGAAGGAAACACTCTTCCTGCAATTATACAATCGCTGTACATCTAGAAAAATGTTACCGTAAATTTGTTTTCTTACCTGAATCGTAGCTGCAAGCTCGGCCCCGAAGCCACTAGTCAGCGGTGCTTCGTGTGCAATAACTACTCGTCCACATTTTTTAACCGACTGAAAAATGGAAAAGAAAATTAACGATCTATCGGGAGGAGCGAAGGTCGAAAATGAATTACATTGCAAACGGTTTCTTTGTCCCACGGTAAAATGGACACCAGGTCGATGACCTCACAGTTCACTTTGAATTTTTCTTTAGCAAGATCGGCCACTTCTTTCATAACATGCACCTGCGTACCCCATGCAATTAGTGTGACATCACTACCGGATCGTAAAATATCAGCTTTGCCAATAGGACTTTCGAATGCGGCTTCTGGAACTTCTTCAACAGCCGCACGGTACAGTGTCTTCGGCTCGAAAACAATGCAGGGATCTTTGTCTTTGATACAGGCCAAAAGCAATCCTTTTGCCTTATTCGGACCGCGTGGCACAACCACTTTAAGTCCTGCAAACGAGAAGAGGCAGTTCTTTTTTCGGATATTCGGAGAAAAGGGATCGAATCTTACCGGGAACATGCGCAAAGAATGCTTCAGGACTTTGGGAATGATACAGGGCACCGTGACCCACAGCTCCAGACGGTGCACGTATAGTTAGTGATCCGCAATCGAATAAATTACCACTTCTATACCGGCACTTTGCTGCTTCATTTATGATCTAGTTTACATTCCGTGGTCAGATGAAATAGTACATTACTATGCAAGGGAAGTAAAGTGATATCTCGTATCCAGATGAGAAAAAGTATCCGAGGGCGGCAGGCCGAGGTACTTTTACTCATCGTGATACGAGATATCACTTTATTTTCCGTGTGTAGTACGACGTTTTACTATGCGAGTGATGTAAAGGTTATTGCCTATACATGTAATAGCCTTATTACATGCACCAGCATAGTAAACATTTTTTATTTGTTTTCGATTTATATTTTACCTGATCAAAGGCTGGGAATATATAATCCGCGAATTGTATTTCCGCAATGGCAGTAGCACCAGTGTTGGCGACTCCGATTCCGAATCCTTCAATTTTGTTAAATTTAATTTAATTTAATTGAGAAACTAGGGGGTGAATCAGTTGAATTTCGATACATACCAGCAATACCCTGTTCACATAACGGAGTGTTAAAGACTCTGTCCTTGCCAAATTTTTTCTACAAAATTAAAGACAATTTTTAACTCTTTGACCCCAGACCCAGATCGTTTAACGAATTCTGTATATTTACCTGAAGATTCATTGAACATCGAAACACTCCGCCGAAAGCTACATCCTCACCGAATAAAACAGCTGATTCGTCATTTTGCAGTGATAGATCCAGGGCATTGTTGATAGCCTGAAACATGTTCATCTTTACTTTTGGTCCTGCGATGGGCGCTTTTTCGTCGGGAGTGTAGATAAAATGGGAAGACAAGCGCTTTGGAGCAGCATTCCATAAGGCGTTCGTGGACTTCGGTAAAGTTGAAGAAATTTTTTGCAGAAACATTTTTCTGTAAATTATGAGTTGTTATGCAACAGAAGTTAGATTTCAGACGGCACAGGGGCTGGGCTCTTAATAATCAAAGGCCAATCAGTTTGTCAGTTACACAATTTAAATTTATGTCAGTTCGTGTAGTAGAGTCTAATCTAAGAATTTTATTTTCAATTTAACGTTCTATTCATTCATTACCAATAATATTTAATCACTGACTGTCATTATATGGACGTGGTGTGTTTACCACCTGATAAGTTGATAAGAAGAAGAATTAACTCATTTATGATAATGAAAAGCGAATTTCTTAAAGTTTTAGTAAATTCAATTAAAAAATCCGTGCAAATTAAACTTCTGGTTACCTTTAAAACAGCTTTCTTTATTCGGCGAGGGATGCAACGAGTGACTTAAGATTAATATTTAATATTGCGTGAGTATTGCACAGAAACGTAAACAGAATCTCGTGCGCAAAGCGGAGCGATTTACGATGACGTTTCTTTCTCTTATCATTTACCGCAACGTAATGTTATGAGCGAGGGTACTCAAAATTCGGTTGAACGAATGGGCTCCAGGTTGCAGAGAAATGAGGATACTATTACGCAACAAGCACACAGATTAAATGGTATAATTCATTTATGGTATACAACAAAAGTTTACAGCGTTCATTAAACTTGATCCACCTTCATCAATATATGCACCAAGTGAGCGTTCGATGTTAAATTTTAGTTTAGGACAAGTCATGGCCACCAATTTGGTCAAGTTTACAGCCTGTGAATATTCACGCATATATACCGTAACAGAGCGTATACGGTGTTTATGTTCAAAACAAACGAGACATTAAAAACGTGTTTTGGTCCTATTTTTCATGACGAAATTTTCAAAACTGTCAAATGAAGTTAGAACTTTTTCTATTCAAAATCGCGACTGCTGCATCTGTCAATGAAAACTAGGACCAAAACACGTTTCCAATGCCTCGTTTGTTTTCAGCATTAAGTAGAGCGAGATGGAAAATCAGCTCGGGGTCTGCTGTCATAGATAATACAAAAGAATCTGACAGCAGACCCCGAGATGGAACAATAGGTTGTCGTTTCGCCATCTCTCTCACTTAAACACTCTATACGTAGCATTTGATCAGATTACCTTGTTTATCAGTAAATAATTCGGTTATGAAGAGACGAACTTAAAAAACCATTGAAATACTGGACTGAAATTATTCATCTTTGAGTTCAAATCAAATTTAGGTCTATTCCATCGTTAGTCCAGTCCCCTGTGTCAATCGTCAAGCGAGCCGTTATCATATATGATTTGTAATGAAAAGTTGTGGAACTAATTTTCTTTTTCGAAAATCGACTTTTTCAGTATATTAGGCTTATTTCACCTGTCAAAACGTCATCCATAAATGGCTCTATAGAGTGTTATGATGAAAGAGAAAGAAATATTTTGACAAAGTACCCCAAGGCACCAGGTTTAAAGTACAATTAAATGTTTCACTTAATAAAAATTAAAATTTGTTGGTCTTACACCAGAGTTTACAGTAACTCATAATTTTCGTATTTGTTCACATAAGTGTTGATGTTATAGGTTTCTTCCAAGGTGAAATGAAATGTCAAACCGTCATCCATAGAAGCATAACCTCAACATTATTAACAATGAATATGTCAAACATTGATTTATATATAGCATAGCAAAAGTGACAGATGTAATGTTTTTCTATTGTTCGAAAGTCAATGAACAAAAGAAAAATTTAATATTGCTATGTAAATCCACAGTTAACCATTTCTATCTTTGTCATTTCCCTGGTCTCTGAATAATGTTCAAAGACCGTAAGATGGAGCTGTCAGCACTCGTCGTAGGAGTCTGACATTTACGTTGGTCAAAGGTGTTGATTTGAAATAAATAAACCGATCAAAATAGACTTTGCTAAGGCAGAATTGTTGAAAAATTTAATTGTTAATACTCGGAATACAATTGAAAATTATAGAAATTGATATTGACTGACGCTCGCGATGTCTTTTTCCCAATCGTTATGTTTTGGTGAGAACACCTTGCAAGAATTAGAAAAAGCAGTGAAGGTGTCAACACCAAATCGATCCACCGGTGTTATCAACTCCGATTCGGATATCATCGAAGAATCACCAACGAATCACTCATCAGTTCTTTCGTATCGCGAACGCAAACAATTCAACAAATCGAAAACATTTCACAAAAAGAGAAAAGTGAAAAGTCGTTCATCCGGACAGTTGTCGTCTGCTCCGTCCAACACAAACTCATCCGTCTGTTCAAATGGTTCGCTGTCACAGTTTATGCGATCAGAGTACGATTTCGGTGATGAGATTTCGAAAATTCTACCCGGAAGTTCGAGTAAGACAAACAACACCAACAAAAATATCTGTGATAGTACAACGTCCGATGAAAAAGCTGCAGACAATTTGCAGAAAACCGAAAATGGCCATTGCTACGAAAGTGAAATGTTTAGTCAATGGATTGTTCCCACTGTTCCGGAATTGCCGCCGAAACCAACAACTGAGACCAAAGCGAACGATAAACAAAGCACTTGGGGCGAAGACTCGTATATGTTCAATGACATTGATCTAGACTTCGGCAATGAGATTCAAGTCAACAATGAACTACTACAAATAGATGAGGAAATAGGGCTAGGTCTCGACAATGTTACGTTTAGTCAGAATTTCTTCAGCGGAGCCGAAAACATTGAAAACATAAATGGCGAAGAAGTGATCAATGTGGATAAGTCGGATTTCATCGACAAAGACATTGATAGTGATAACGATTTGTTCACGGAGGAAATGAAAGCAGAATGCTTGGAACTATCCATGTCAAGAAACACTCAGATGAGTACGTTAAATGTTAACATCTCCGGTGAGCAGAATTTTACATTAAATTATTCAGATAGTACAGTGGATGATGAGGAGGTAGAAGAACGAACAGATAATGTCAACGAAAACAACAGCAATGGAATCAGCAACGGGCTCGATGAAAATTTGCAGTCGCATTCAATCAAGAAACTCAATAGCATTGATAGTTGGGGTAATCTAGGATTCCGAATTCTAATTTGCTAATTGTAGACAGACCCCGATTCATTTACCACTAATCTTTTCCACTTACTATTCCACAGGTCTTCCTTTGTCAATTGTCCGAGAATATCACCGTAAAAACATTTACGAAATGTTCGACTGGCAGCGGGAGTGCTTGAGCAATCGAAAGGTTCTATTTGACAATGCGAATTTAGTTTACTGCGCTCCTACTTCGGCAGGTTAGTTTAGACAAATTTGCTTTCAGATTTTGATCAATTTTAGTATTTACCTCAATTTTCACAGGGAAAACTTTGGTCAGTGAAATTCTAATGATCAAAAATGTGCTGGAAAAAGAGAAGAAATGTCTGGTAATTCTACCGTTTGTGTCGGTGGTTATGGAAAAGATGAAATATTTACAGGTACACTGAGACCTTCAACCACACAGTTGTAATTCAAAATTATTGGAATATTTTGCGTCCCACAGGAACTTCTAACATCATCTGGAATTGTGGTGGAAGGATACTTTGGGGGATACTCGCCGCGAAGTTTTGACACTGTCGATGTCGCCGTCTGTACAATAGAAAAGGCGAACGTAATCGTCAACAAACTGTTGGAACAGAAAAAGATCGATTCCATCGGTTGCATTGTTATGGATGAAGTACATCTAATTTCCGATCATACTCGGGGGTATGTTTTGGAGCTTCTGTTGGCTAAAATCCTTTACGTCGATCAGAAAATTCAATGCAACATTCAAGTGATTGCTATGTCAGCTACATTGCCAAATTTAACATTGCTAACGGATTGGCTACGAGCCGAGTTCTATCACACTGATTATCGTCCGGTGGTATTGACCGAAATGATCAAAATCAACGGTCAAATATTTAACAATAAAATGGAACTGTTGCGAACCATATCGGATGAAGAGTGTAAGAATTTTCCGAAAGACATAGACAACATTGGTCAGCTGTGTGTGGAGACGATAGTCGAAGGAGGCTCCGTCATCGTGTTCTGTCCATCGAAAGAATGGTGCGAAAGGCTATCCAACGTTTTGTCAGCATTCATATTTCATATCCGCAAAAGTGAAACGGACATGGGAATCAAGCTTCGCGACCAAATCAAGTGTGCAATGATCGAAGATACAAAGAATCAATTAAGGAATTGTCCCACTGGGCTTGATACCATGTTGGACAGAACACTGTCCAATGGATGTTCATTTCATCATGGTAAAACTGCGATTCTCGAAATTTCTTTATAAATTTCTAACAAAAAAAATCTTTTGTTTTCAGCTGGCCTCACAACGGATGAACGAGACATCGTGGAAAGTTCGTTCAAATCTGGCTCTATTCGAATTATTGTGTCAACCAGTACGTTAAGTTCAGGCGTTAATTTACCGGCACGAAGAGTGATTATCCGAAGTCCAATGGCATTAGGGAAAATGATGGACGCCCTTACATATAAACAAATGATCGGTCGAGCTGGTCGTACCGGTAGAGATACTGTGGGCGAGTCAATTTTGATTTGTGACAGCACGAACAAAAACACCGGCACAACTCTAATTGCGGCAACACTAAAACCTCTGACTTCCTGTTTAAGCGTGAGAAATTTCGTGAGTAACCATTGATTAGGCTCGGATATGAAACCGTACAATAAACATTGTGCCAATCCCGTTTGCAGGCTCATTTGAAACGAGCAATTTTAGAAATAAATGCGTGCGGTATGGCAACAACCAAAGCTGACCTGGAAGCATTTTGCCAATGCACCTTATACGCATCGGAACAACATTACAAATGCGAAATATTGGAAAGAGATCTAATCAGAACTGGTACCTCTACTCAAGATGAAGGTCGTATCATCACCGACCCGATTGGCATATCAATGTCGCATCTGTTGCGAAAGGAATTCATACAACTGCAGAGGAATGACAGTACGAACGAAACGAATTTCATCGCGACACGTTTAGGACGAGCGTGTTTGGCATCATCGCTGCCACCTGATGACGCTTTAGATTTACGCAAAGAATTACAAAAGTCACGGGAATCGTTTGTCGTGGAAACGGAGCTACATGCGATTTACTTGGTAACGCCGTATTCCATTTGTAATTCAGTTAGAAATATGGACTGGACTTACTACTTGGATATATGGGAAAAATTGCCGCCACCAATGCGTCGTGTGGGTGAGCTAGTCGGTGTTAGAGAAGGTATATGTGAAGGAAATTCTTTTCAGCTTGGAAAAGTCATTCACTTCGACATGTTTATCTAGGCTTTCTCGTCAGGGCCGTGCGAGGGATGAATCTGGACTCAGCCGGACTGAACATCCACACAAGGTTAGAATGTTGAAAGCTACTCAAGGAGATAATTTAATGCCGCTAACTTGTTGATTTTCATCTACAGATTTTGGACAGCGTTAGCATTTGAGGAGTTGGTTAGCGAAAAGAATGTCAACGACGTGGCACGTAAATTCAGATTCCCACGAGGACAGTTACAATCGCTACAACAGAATGCAGCAGCTTTTGCTGGTATGCACATTTTGTGTGCCCTGCATTTTCACAACTAAAATAATTCGCGTCATTCAATTCCAGCCATGGTAACATTATTCTGTGAGGCACTGAATTGGACGATGTTGGCCAAAATTATCGCTGGATTCCAAGAACGATTATTCTTTGGCGTCCATCATGACCTTGTTGATCTTATGAAAATTCCCGATTTGAATAGTCGACGGGCGCGAGTTTTATACGATAGAGGAATTTGCACCTTGTCCGATTTGGCCAATTCTGATCTGTTTACGATGGAGAAAATCCTCAACGATTCAATATGCTTCGACACGAAACAGAGGGATGGTGAAAGTAAATGGGAATCAGAGCAGCGGAACAAGTTGCGGTATCTTTCAATCACTGGAAAACCGGGTATGCTCACTGTTTGTCTCACTTTACTAGTCGTCATTCTCTCATATTGTTGTTATCGTTCTTCCACCCATCAGGAATAACCGTGCGTGAAGCTGCTAAAGAACTGATTGAAAGTGCTCGACAATGCTTGGAACTGGAAATGGGAGTGGAAAACATAGTCTGGTCAAATAAATCCCAAACATCGCAAAGCCAAAGCAGACAAAAGAAAGTCGCGTCCACGGGAATCACTTTACGCATTCAAACCGACTCTGCTGACAGAGATCGCATCCGACCACAACAACCGTCCAACCGTAAACGAAAGCTCGACGATGCTGAATCCGATTCGTCGGAGTGTTTGGTCGGATCACAACGATCCGGTAAAAAATTTCGATCTTCACCATTCGACACGGATTCTGAGTCGGACTTTGACAGTGACAGTGAAGTTCTAACTAACGAGTTGGCTTGCGTTCGTATGAATTCAGCTGGAAGCAATTTGATCGAAAACGATCAAAACGAATTGATCGAGAAGCTGATGGGACACCGAGTGTTCAATGAAATCAACAAGATAAACGTCTTTCAACATGTGGAATTCTTCAAGGTTTTCGAAAGCATCGTTAAAAACAGTCCAGTGATCAGTGTTTCGGTTGGTGTCAATCAATTACTAAGACGCGCTCCCGTCATCGGTTTAAGTTCGTTGGTGAAGCAACAACATGGAGATGATGGCGATATCGATAGTTATAATTGTACCTTTGACGATGACAGATTTATCGCTGGTATATCGTTATGCATATGCGACACTGAAGTGTATTACTTGAATCTACAAAATGAAACTAGCGACGACGCAACCATCACGTTTGACATGAAAGTCAAATTCCTGGTCGAACTTTTCCATATCAACAAAATAACATTTGTAATGTACGATGCCAAAGAGCAGCTGAAGGTGCTGCTGAAATGTTTTCCCCAGTTAAGGACGTTCCGTGTTCAACTGCGTGATCCACTTGTTGCTAATTGGTTGCTACAGCCAGATGTCTATGGAAACCTATTAACTATGGTAAGTCCGATATGGCTACATTAACAAGACGTTGTTCATTTCCGGTCATTTTACTTCTCAATTTAGGTGAGACAATATGCCCCAGGTTGTGCAGGCATCGGTGACATTTCAGGAATAAATAGTAACAGAAGGAGCATCGGCTTAAATGGGAAAAGCACAGTGTCGCCCATGATGAGGTAGGTGGACACATTACACTAGAATCTGTAGAAGGAACACCAAACAAAACATTTACATTTCTTTCTCTAAAAGATCTACAGTGGAAAGTTTCGCAGCTTTTCATATCATGAACAGCCAAATGGAACATTTAACTAGAACAAATCCAGAAATGATGACTGCTTTCACAGGTATGTCTTGTGTCTGGTTTTTTGACTTGACTTGAGTAACCAAACTTGCTCCTGTGAACGCTCCCATGAGAAGAACAATTTTTTAAATTCAAAACATTCCAGATATTGAAATGCCCATACAACGTGTTCTGCTCACAATGGAACTAGTCGGATTCCCTGTGGACGAACGAAAAATTAGTGACATTTCGTTGGAACTGACTAGCACTCTTCGAAGCCTAGAAAATTCGATGTTCCAAATTCATGGACGATGTTTCAATGTCAAATCGAAAAGTGACAAGGCAAGGGTAAGTCTAGTTACGAGGTCGGAATGTTGAGTAAAACTACATAAATAAACATTGCAAAATTGGTAGGTTCTAGGATTAAAAGCCATCAATGGGAGAATTTCCACGTCGAAACAAGTATTGGAGAAACTCAATCATCCCATTGCCCGATTATTGTTACAACACAAAACGGTCCACGCAACGCTAACGGGCATCATTCAGCCATTTATTCGTCAAATTGTGAGCAACAGGTAAATCTTGAGTTGATGTTAGCATAAAACGAATTTCTAACTTGACTGAACTATTGGATTCAAGAATATATCCCAGAAGTAGTTGTTTTTCGTCTACTGGAAGAGTTCATCTGTCGGAGCCAAGTTTGCAGAATGTCACAAACGATTTCGAAGTGTCTGCGGGTAAGAAAAGTTTTCTAATTGATCTCCTGTTTTTTAGTCTAATGATACGTTCCCATTCCAGACACTGGTCCAAAGACCATATCGTGTCGACGCGTCTTCGCACCATGCTCTGGAACCGACCTAATATCTGCGGATTTTTGTCAGCTGGAGTTGCGAATTCTTACGCATTTTTGCAACGATCCCAAATTGACCGAAGTGATGCGATCGAATTCGGACGTGTTCAAAATGATTGCCGCCAAATGGAACTGCATTGATGAAGATCAGGTCACAGACAAACAGAGAAATGATTCAAAGCAAATTTGCTACGGAATCATATACGGAATGGGGGTGAGAGCGTTGGCTGAAAAAATGGACTGTGAAGAAGTGGAAGCGCAGGAGCAACAGGAAGCCTTTCTGAAGTGCTACTCGGGCATTAGGTATTAATTCTATCTAATTTTCTTACTCTACGTTCACTGAAATCAATGCTCTTCCGTGCAGAATTTTCACTGAAAAGATCATCGCTCGTGCCCGTGAATGTAAATTTATCGAAACGATTTCCGGGAGAAGACGTTATCTTCCTGACATTACGAGTAACAATTCGTCGAAGAGAGCAAAGGCTGAACGACAGGCGGTGAATTCTACAATACAGGGCTCGGCTGCGGATATCGCAAAAATAGCTATGCTAGCAATGGACAAATGTGTGCGGCAGAAAGCTTGGAAAAATGTGAATTTAGTCCTGCACGTCCACGATGAATTGGTGTACGAAGCACCGAAGGGGTTTGTGAACGACGTTGTGAAGAAATTGAAAACCAGCATGGAAAGAAGTTATTCACTAAATGTTCCGCTGCAAGTTAAAGTTAAAGTTGGACATGATTGGGGAACGATGCAGGTTGTCGAATGTTGAACAGGTGTGTAAATTTAAAAGTTTTTTTTTGTACAAATTATCAGGAGAAAATAAATGTTAAGGCCAAATGACCGATCTCAGTTCTATAAAACGTCGAGTTTACTACAGCTTCTGTTGTATACACTTACAACCTCATCGGTGAGACCTCATAGAGGAAGTTATATTCAGCCATCGAGTTCAAAATACGATCGATTTGATGAGCAAAAAATTATAGAAAACGAGCATTGAGTGAGGTGAATAAGGAGAAGGTAGGGAGCGCAATGTTTCAGGCTTCCCGACGAGTGCTTAGTAGAATCAAAGCTAGAATTTTAGTTTCTTTAAGTTTTAATAACGATTCAAATGATAACATTATCCATAAAATACCGCATTTTATTCACTTTCGTCGTCTTCACTCTCTTCCTCGCTGGACGCTTCAAGCCAATCAACTAATTTCTTTAGCGCACTTTTCAACCATGTCGAATCGTCGTCCAGTTGGCCGTAAAATGCCAAAATGGATTCTTCGTTCACCAATTCTTTGTCGTAGAAATAGTGGAAAATTTGAGCCACTTTCAATCGAATCGTTTCGTGTTGTTCACAGCTATCCTCGACCGCCTTCAGGCAATCCAACATAGCGTCATCACCACGAATGTAATTTTTGAACACCGGTCCCAAATGTGTTAGCACTTGATTGATTGCACCAATCAAATTGTTTGCATCCGCAGCGGCAACATGTCGAAGGCTTAGTATTGCTTTGACAACATAGAAATTCACCTCGCTTAAGGCCATGTTGTACGCATAACGTGACGAATTGATCTCCAATATCAAAAAGTCTGGATTCGACTTTTCGTCGAAGCCGCGGTTCAACGAATCCAGCACTTCGGAGAGGAAAATGTTTGAGTCTTCTTGTACCGGTGAAGCGGATCGAGATTCCTCCTCGTCGCTCGAACTGCAAACACTATCGTTGCTGATGAATTCGATTGTCGACATTCGAACGAATCCACTGGTTTTATTGTCGCTATCCTCATCGTCAGAATCGGCCTCACAGTGCTCTACCGGATCAGAAATCGTGTAGGCTGTGTCACCTAATTTCTTCGACGAATCATCAAATTCTGGCGGCGATGACTGAATCAAAACTTTGGCAATCTTTTGGTTGTCGATAAGAAGGACGTTGTCTCCGATTACGGCACCAGATTCAATAAGATTACCACGCGAAATCTTCGTTCCACTGCCAATCACACAATGTTTCAGTACACAATTATCCTGAATTGTTACATTGTCGAAGATGTATGCATGTTCGATGGTACAATTTTTGCCAATCGTACAATTTCTGCCCACCACACTGTTCGTCAGTACCGATCCATCGTCGATGGCACACTGTTTTTGAATGACGACATTCTCCTTCAGAATGGCTCCCCGGGCCAACTGCAAATCTCCGCTCCGGTAAATGTTATTTCGATAGAAAAGATAATTTTGGTACAGACACGATACGCCCATATCCGGTACGAGAGGATAAGCCCAACGATTTGTCACATCACTGCTAACCATTTGATAAGTTTGCCAATTATGCACTCTCGCAGCGTATTCTTCGGTCTCCAATTCAGCCACATAAATGGAACTGGCCAGCAGCTCTTCATTCATCAGTAAGCCTTGTATGAAATCGTCACGACTCAGAAAATCGAAATTGTCGGCAAACAATGGCAGAACGGATGGTGCACAGATGGCTATTTGAGGATCCATTAAATCGTGACGGATGGACACAGTCGAATTTACCAAAAATATGTCCAGTGGAAATGAAAAATTGCGTTCCTTGTGCACTGGATTCAGTCGCTGATGGAATAGCAGTCTTTTGCTGTCCTGATCGATTGCTACAACAACCTCATTCCCCGTCCGATGGTCGGATCCAACTTTTTTGTAAATGACCGTCATAGCAGCACCTTTGTCAAATTTACAGATCCGCTTGTGCTTCTCAAAAATTGATCCTAATTGCGCATTGGTAACAGCATCACATCCCATTAGTATAAAGTGGCCACGAATCACACTTTTACCGTCCAAATCACGTAGTGCATCACCCAAACAACGACATCCTTCGGAGCCGATAACCTGGACACTCATTTGCGTTGACCAGGAACATTTTTCCGAAATTCCCTGTTTTATGTACGCCTTAACTTTGTCGACGAACGTGCTGCTGAACACAAAGACTTCTTCTATCCCGGAACGGTTGAGAGCTTCAAGTGCATAATCCAAAAGCGGTTTGTTTACCAGTGGTACGAGGGACATGCTTGTCGAGCTTGTGATGGGTATAAAATTGTCGTTGAAATTGTCGGCAATTAGCACCGCCTGCAGTATTTCCTTTTTCTCTAATCTGTCCATGATTTCGTTTCTAAATACAAACCACAAAATGCAAAAACTTTGATTGAAAATTAGAGCTGACGTAAACTGGAATAAACACTGCTCTATCGAATTTAAGGGGGTTATGTAAAGTGTCATGACAGACATCAAGAGACACACACACACACACACACAAATTAGAAACTGTCAATGTCAAATGAAATTGTAGTAATTAATGGCTTTCAAAAGTTGGCGCCAAAGTAATTTCAATTCATTGCAAGATTTGTATTAACTTGTTGATAAGACCCAGGCTGTTATGTGCTTCAATCGACTTACATTCGAATTTCAAATGTTTCAATCTCAGTCTCTCCACCGTTTTCTGAATATCCATCATCATAGATTAGACGGCAAGCATATCATTGGTACTAAATATACTATATCTGTATTTCAAGAGGATTATTCACCATCTTTACTTCATTACTTTTGACCGTTTAATTGCCGGCTTGATCAATTTCGAATGATGAATGGATAAAGTCTAGAATTTCCTGTTGCCATCGAAGGGCATTGCTTCCCCTGAAACGTTTTACAACCATCGAAATTGATGAAGAAAAATTATCGAAGAATTATCAACTTACGCTATTCTTTAACAAATGATCCTCGGTTTATGTCGATTCTTATCAAAAGAATCGGGGCACATGTTGTTCAGTGAACTTTGCCCTCGAGCTAAAAATGTTTTTATTATTATTTTTACAAGGGAATTCTTATCTTTATTTTCACTTTGGCTGATTTTCCGGGGGTGTATTTTCCATCGAGCCACGACAGAGTAAAGTTAATCAGGCAGAAGCGCTGATATGACTAGGAACCTGAATAATCTAGTAGCGCTATATTTTATGCGAATAAATTTTTTCAATTTGTGTCAGTGTTCATTTGAGTTCATTTTCATACAGTGTGTTAGGTCCCTTATTTGACGTTTCGAAACCGAACCGCCCCTGCCTGGTTTATTTTACTCTGCCGTGAGTAACGACGCTCAAAAGGCCGATACAATCATTCTCCACTATTTTCTCGGGACAGCCGTCTGTAATAGGTTAAGCACTTTCTTTTCTTTAATCTATCTTTACCGAATCGTGTCCAGACATTGCTGAAAAACCATGTTAAAGCAGGTCAATCCGTGCGAATTCATAATTTGCAGATAACGGTCGCATAACCGTCCCTCCATGTTACCGTCGTCGCTTCCATCACCACCAGCTTCAAATATCAACTGGTACAGTCGTTTTGGGCCGTTTCCCTTCGCATTCATTTTCAATTCATTTTTTGCCCGGTCTATGGCAGCAATTTCCATATCGACCATTTTAATTGGCTTGTTTTTATTTGTCGAACTGTTGACTAAAGCGTGAACGGTTATTATTGCCAATTTCGGTACAACGTCTTTATTTAACCGTTCGGCACAGAGTTTCTGTTTTATACAATCGACGGCAGTGTTGGTATGTATAACTCACAGTATTTTCGACGGTGGAATTTTGCATACTTCAACCAAACAGACGATTTTCGCGACTAGCAATGACGTTTTTCCAGATCAGGGACATGCATTGATCACCAAACATTTATCGCCGAAAACGTTTCAAAATTCGATCTTGATACACTTAATACGCAAATGATCTACCTGTAAACACCCAAACATAGCACTGAGACAGTGCGTTGCCCAAACAAAACAAAACATTCAGGTATCTCTATGGGTGTCACCAAAGCACCTAGCAGGGTAATAGAGATTTTTTGGTGTCAAATAGAGTAGTTTTTAGTACGAGTTGCCATTTACATTATATTAGACAGGAGTCGCCGTGAGATGCCCCATTGGAGGCAAATTTGAAAGCGAAAAAGTGGTTACTGCGAAGGGTTTTCATTTAACTTTTATTAAAGAATTTACATTCAGTTACGTAATTTAGTTATTTGTATGCAGAATGCTAACGTGATGTTAGATTATTTGTTAAAATAATGTACATTTCAGTGATCATATTTTCATTGAAAGAACGTTTGTGCCTATTTTTCGAACATATCTTGGCTCTTACCGCATTTTTAAGAGTGTAAAAATCTAATAAAATAAAAATGACATTTGACACTGCCAAAATTACCTACTTTATTTTTTTCTATTACCCTGCTTGGTGCTTTGGTGTCACATTATGAACATGTTTGATGTTTGCACAACTTATACAGCTTTTAATTACTGTTCGATAATTGTTTATTGATTGGAGTTATAGGATTTATGTTCATCTTAATCGAATTTAAAAAATTCAGGAATACTTACTTTGTACAGTTGTACATTTATGTTCAAAATCTCATTTACATGAGTATCGGTGAATATGACGAAAACCTTCTGCCAAAACATTGTTTTAATATCTTCGACTCATCAGCATCTTTATTCTTACTCCACGTGGGAGCATAGATCATCTACAAATTGTCGCCATCTAACCCGATTCTTTGCAAGTGATTTTACTTCCAGCCATTGTTTGTTCGCTGTATCTGCTTCGCTGACGACTGTTCTTTTCCACGTTATTAAATAATAGGTCAACTCTTCGGGTACTCTAAGGAGCACAACGAACCGAAAATTGACCAAGTAGATTCCGTAATTTCATAAAAGTAAGAGAGATAGACAAATTAATTTAATTTCAGTTGGAAGCCATAACAGATTAAACAGCCTCGATGAAGCGGGTAACAGTGGCAGAGACAGAAATATGCGACATGAGAAAATGCGACAAAGTGGATCTGTCGTAAAATTTGGATTTTTTTAGCGCAACATTTTTGAATGTTAATTTTCAAGAATTCGATTTGAATTGATTGAACACAAGAAATAATAAATATTTTCATAATTAATGCTCGCAACAGGTCAAACCTGGCCTGAAACAAGAAAGTCTAATTAAAATCATGTTGGGTTGAGGCTTTTAATTGATTGATCACAGGAATTTAATCAGAGAAAATCTCTTCACATAAACTGAATCAGAAAAAATCTCAGATCTAGAATCTAGACCGACGGGATCATATGAAATGAATCAGGTCGTTGGAGTGCTTTCCTAGGTTCATATCTCAACGTAACAATTTCTTTGGATCTATTCACATAAAACCAATTTTAATGTTTATGAGAACGAGAACATTGGCCATGGAATTTTTCGTTTTTGAAAACATTGAACACCGATTTTATTATTTATGAGAACACTGTCACGGGTGGCACATTATTAATCAATTATTAATATAATAAAATCATAATTTTGCACACTTTTTCACACACTAAACGAAAAATCATCACAATCAACCACATCAAAACAAAAAAATCTAATTTAGAATTTTCACAACTGTCACTTTTTCGTTGAACCACTTTGTCGCAATATGACGCAACGACAAAACGACTCTGCCACTGTTACCCGCTTCATCGAGGCTGTTTATAACAGATGGCTGTCATCTGTTATCAACACCGACAGCAAGAATAAACGACAAACTCTGACTGATGAGGTCTTATATAGCAAAAAGCAGGTTGAAAACAAATAAAATAAAAGATTTTTGAAATCTTTCTCTGAAAATCTTCGATGAAATGAAGTAATAGTTTGAATAGTAAAACTGTAAATATGCTTGTCGTGTGTGTTAGGTTAAAATCACTCACGGCAGAGTAAAATAAACCAGGCAGGAGCGGTTCATTTTCGAAACGTCAGATAAGGGACCTAATACACTGTATGAAAATGAACTCAAATGAACACTGACATATATTGAAAAATTTCATTCGCAAAAAATACAGGGCTACTAGATCATTCAGGTCCCTAGTCAAATCAGCGCTCCTGCCTGGTTAACTTTACTCTGTCGTGAATCACTACAATGGCAAGAAATGTGGAAAAATCGAAAAGTCATGAGCATGTACAATCGCTAAACCGAACTGGTGTGCATACGTTATTTTGCACCAGCTGGTCACATACAATTCCAAATGGGACCAGCTGGTGCAAAATAACGTATGCACACCAGTTCGGTTTAGCGATTGTACGACGAAAGTGTTATTACTGAAGCCGGAAGTTGGCTAGAAAGTGGCTGGCTCATCATTTGAGTTGTACAAATTGTTAGATTAATTCGCATCATTTTTCACAAAGCTTTTGTGAACTCTCCATTTTTGGTAAATAAAATTGAATGAAATCCTGTTCATTTATTTGGTTGCTCACAAGCCTGAACTGGCCATATATGGCGACTTGGCAAAGCACAAGTGCGCTTTTCTGAATTCATTCAATTTGCTATATTGGCGCCTTTCAGACGTGCCTTTTGACGCCTTTTGTTCACATCAAGCGCTTTTTTCTATACATTTCAAGCGCGTTTTCCTGCATTTCACAAGAGCACCTTTCATAGCCAGTCCGGCCCTGGTTGCTCATTAGCTTCTATATGTAACCACACAAATGGCTGAATGACTATGTTAGACGAATCCGATGCCAACTTATGGCTTTTCGATCACATCAAGTGATACAAGTGGCACATCAAGTACAGACAGAATATTCAATACTCAAACTCAAAAGGCCATAATACCATGAAAGATCATTCATACCCATGCGATATTCAAAAGTAGTTGGAAATAAAAAATCAAAAAAAATGCATAAAAGCTCGTCCTGGCAAGCTGCAATAGGGGCTGAATGAAGCGTTCTCGCTATATTTAACGTTTTACAAAAGACGATGCGGGCAAAATGTTGTTATTACCGCTATTACAGACTAGAAGTGACAAAAATGCGAGCTTGTAGGATTACTGGTACGCCAGCACATGAGAGAAACCAGCACATGAAAAGTGAACGCATCCTAACCTCTCTCTTGAGAGAGAGTTGAATTTCTGAAATAAAAAACCGCACATCTCTGGGATCGAACACGGGCCCTCTCACACATCAACTCATGACAATTCATGTGAGCTAAATCGTTCTTACATGAAGTACGGTAATTGTCGAATAGTATTTATCTGGGCTCATTGATTGTACCAATTACTTTAATTGGTTTTGGATGAGAAGGAAGTCTCGGATCGACGTCTTCTTATAATATTTTGAAAGCTTGTAAATTAAGACTTCAAAATCCAAAATACCTCATGGGTCCAAGACTACTGGCCCGAGATATAGCTTCTAGAATTTTTTATTCCATACAAAGGACTTTGTTCCAGAGCTACCAGAAGTCAGCCTTGAACCCATGTCTCACTATGCTCAATCGATAGCTACTAGTACTGGGTAAATGCTGACAAAAAATTATATGAGTCCAAGACTCCTAGCCCGAGATATAGCTTCTAGAATTTTTCATCCCATACATAGGACTTTGTTCCAGAGCTACCAGATGTCAGCCTTGGACTCATGTCTCACTATACTCAATCGATAGCTACTAGTGCTAGGCAAATACTCACAAAAAATTGTATGAGTCCAAGCCTCCTGGCCCGAGATATAGCTTCTAGCATTTTTTATTCCATAAAAAGGACTTTGTTCCAGAGCTACCAGAAGTCAGCCTTGGACCCATGTCTCACTATGCTCAATCGATAGCTACTAGTACTAGGTAAATGCTGACAAAAAATTATATGAGTCCAAGCCTCCTGGCCCGAGATATAGCTTCTAGAATTTTTTATTCCATACAAAGGATTTTGTTCCAGAGCCACCAGAAGTCAGCCTTGGACTCATGTCTCACTACACTCAATCGATAGCGACTAGTGCTAGGCAAATACTGACAAAAAATTGTATGAGTCCAAGCCTCCTGGCCCGAGATAAAGCTTCTAGAATTTTTCATCCCATACAAAGGATTTTGTTCCAGAGCTACCAGATGTCAGCCTTGGACTCATGTCTCACTATACTCAATCGATAGCTACTATTACTAGGCAAATATTGACAAAAAATTGTATGAGTCCAAGCCTCCTGGCCCGAGTAATAGCTTCTAGAATTTTTCATCCCATACAAAGGATTTTGTTCCAGAGCTACCAGATGTCAGCTATACGGCGCACACTTCGGTGAATAGTGAAGAAGTTTTAAATTAATTTCAGAAACCGTTTCAATGTGCTTGCTGCAGAGGGAGGACAAGCTGGGACATGAGTTATGATAATTTTTTGTATTTAATTGAATTCTGTGATTAGCTCAAATGATTTTTATTTTTACTCGGGTCGGACTCTACTGACGATACCACCTCATGGTTTAGGGAATATGTGAAAATGAATGAACGAAGAGAGCAGATTCGTTGCGAGCAACATGAACAGCTACTGGAACTGGAGAGGAAGAGAATAGAAATTGAGACGAAGAACGGTCAAACATTACGTGAACTGGTAGATGTAGTTAAGAAGTTTGTCAATAAATCGAATTAAATTTGAAAGTTTGAGTGATCTGGCAAGGGGTTTCTGCACCACAGATGACGACCAAAAATGTTTTGGTCGGACCATTGTTGGACACTTCATTGGTGAACGAATGCTTAGACGTCTAAGACGCTATTTGTGCAACCAGAATGGAAATGTAATGGGTCAAGAGAACAATACATATTTATAAATCGGTGGATTGCCACCAGCAATTTTGCATTGATGGGATCAATTATGCTCCGTTTTCCGTTGTAATCCAATATTCACCACCTAATTATGCCTAGAGAAATAAGAAATCTTTGGTAGTATTGAACTAACAAAAGCGTCAACACTGGATAATTGTCGATCCCGTCAAACAAAATTGATCGTGTGTTTTCAGGTTACAGACTCATTAGAAGGCGTGTTATTGGTCATCTCTTGTTTCCTTCCCCTAATTTACGCAATTAAATTGAACGAATTTCGAGTCAACAACAACATAAACTATGCAATAAGGGACACCATTCTTTAATGCAATGGAATAGTTATTTATGCAACAAGTATCGTGTGATATGAAGGCATTTTGTCGTGCTAGATGTCTGATGTCAGTATGTGGGGAAGTGAGATTAGGGCGAGAAAATACCAACCCAAATAGATCGTACTGCATACAAAGTCTTATCTTAATTGAAAAACTATTTAAAATCGATCGTGGTTACACTTACTGTAGTTTGTTTCTTACTTCTGATAGAACTTTATGGATAAAAAGTCGAATAGTTCGCCTTTCGTCTTTTTGTTGATCCTAGGTGAAGCCGAGGTTATTAAACTTATTATTTCCCCCACAGACTTGCCAAAGCATTTATTATCGCAATTTTCTTTTATTTATTCCGTTTTGATATATTCAAGTTCCGAGGGGGAAACCACTCTTTTGTGATTAACATGGTTAATCAGTTAATTCGAAAAGATCGTTTTTTACTGGTTGCGCATTGCAGCCTTTTTTCGCTTTTAAAAATAAAAAAAATTTAGTTAATCTGTTAATCAGCAACATGAGTTTTGTGAAAACAAACGGTTAATCAGTGATTAACAAACATATTTCACGTGCATTTGTAATTTTGCGACGATTCCCTCGGGGTAATGCTGGTTAATCAACCATTCGTCATCATGTTAATCACTGGTTAATCATGTTAATCATGTTTTCCGTCGTTTTTATTTATAAATTTCCCTGCAATACAGAAATTGCATCTTGCAACCCCTAAATTCGAAAAAAAACATCGCTTTGTTGACAAACGTGACAAACACACATACAGTTGTATACAACAACAACGTTCACCGAAAAATCGCAACACATCGAATGTCATTAGAGGGTGCGAAACAGTTCGTAACAATTGTATTTTTAAAGAAGCAAAAAAGGAAACAAAAACTTAACTAAGTAAGAAACCATAACGAAAAGATTTTCGTCCATAATTGGTTTTGAGATGTCTGAGCCTCGTTTGTCGAAACATATTCGACGTCTAAGCCCGTCGGCCGATTCTCAGGAAAACGATTTAGCGGCCATCGATTTGTCACCTAACAATTTGCCAGCTGGTAACGATACATCAATTAACGATTCGCCAGCTGATACACCGATTGATGATTCGCCAGCTAACAACTTGTCATCTAACGCTGTGGCTGATTCAACTATAGAAAATTTGAAGAAAGGATTGAATAGAAATCTCAATTTGGCAACTATTGTAGAAACAGAAATGAACGAAATGCAAAAAAAGCATCGGAATGCGATCGATGAAATGGAAAAAAAGATAGATCAAATAAAAAAGGAACACCAGAAGGACTTCGACGATTTAAGAGAAAGACTGTTACTAAAGTGTGAAATATGCCAAAACAGCTGCGTCATTGTCCGTCAGTGCAAAACCGCATAAGCCAAATGACAGAAACATTTATAACAGGAATTCAAATATCATTTCTTCATTGATCAACAGACTAGATGAATACGAACGCCGAAAAGTCATTGCTATGACACAACCTAGTTTCGCAGACGCAAGACGCTTTACTCGTAATAACACCACCACCCACTCCACAGTCCGAAGCTGAAGCGGAAATATCTGACGACTTATAAGTCATTGCCACAATGTCCGATAACATCATGTAATTTGACAACGATCAATGTGTGTAATTGTTTCGCTAAATCTTAGTGGCCAGTGTTCGACGAATATTAATTGTGATACTAAAAATTGAAAAATGCCCCTGAAAAATACATAACTTTTATTGTCACACCAAATCTTTATGCAATATAAAGTCCCATGTGTTTTTCCACCTCAAATTGATAACATCGTCCACACTAAGCTTAGTCGTTCCATAACTTAGGACTGAAAATTTGTTGAAAATAACAAATATCGCAATCAACCAACCCACAACGCATAATCGATACAAAACGGTCAACAGTACCGATCCAACAACATTGCGACAAATCAGATCGATATGCTCAATGACAAAACAGAGAAGCATAATCTGAAAAATGAACGCTGGCAAGTAATTGTGCAGGAATAGTGTTCGTTCCACGAAAAAGTATGGCAGAAAATGTATGATGTAACCCAAGAAAAATATCTCTCCAGCCTCACGGAATCGAGTCCAGTCCTGCTCGTTTAAATCGTAACACAAACGTCTTCTTCTTAGCAAATAGATTATGAGTAGACCGAAGTAGACGACTAATGCTGCGAATCCCGAATACCAAATGACCAGGTTGCCGAGTAAATAAATTTGAGCCTGAAAGGTTAAACCGAATGACAAAGGAATCCAATGACAATTGTAGGATAGCATACGTTCGAATCTTTATCAACCCAATAAGCGATCCCTTTATTCATCAGCGGCCAATCGAGAGGTTCGGAGGCGTAAAGATGATTTTGAATTTGATCTGAGTGCCACACCATTTTTGAATGGAGTTCGAAAAACTTATCCCAAAACGACAGTTTCGATGGACCGGTGGGTATCATTTCCTCGTTGATCAATTGACGTTCCCGTTCTTTCTGGTCCTCAGCTAAGATTAAAAGTACACAACTGAGAACTGATCAATCGGCCATATTAATCGATAGAACTTACTCTTTGTGTATCGATGCTCCTCCACATTCCATATCGTATCTGGCTGATCAGTTACACGATCTGCAACAACTTCATGTTGATTGAAGCCCCAGTCGGGCAATTGGCGTCCACTAAATCGTAATGCTTGACCAGTAGCACTGTGAATCAGTCTTACTTGTGACCGAATTGCGTGCCAAATTGGTCCTTCCTATTAAGATTTTCGGTCAGTTTTTATGATCGTAAGAGTTTGGCGAGGCAACAAACCTGATCCTTATTGATGATGTCGACTTTCCATAGAATTTGAGCGCTCATCGACACATTGTAATCGATGTAACAAGATACCTCTTGACACTGTGGAGTCATTGCTGCAGCTACATCATGTGAATTCAATGCCCGGCTTGTAATGCCATGAACTAATTGCACTTCTTCACCGTGTCGTATAACATCTGGTGTATCACCCACCACCAAGTCCGTACTTTCCGGTCGTTTTACAATCCACCAATTGTTTACGTCTTTGAAACTGTAACAGGTGACTTGCTGCTGATGGGAGCTACCACGTTTGTCAGGATATCGAACTGGATACACATGAGGATGAGAATGTAGCCAGCAGGTTCGACCCAATGTGTGTCGCAGTGTAATTTGAGATCCATGAACCACGTTCAATGGTTGTCCTTTTGTAATGGATGCTAGGCCTCCCTCTAGCGACGCCTAGGTGATTAAATATTATTCGTAACAATTCAGAACAAGATTCGAAAGGTTTTATTTGACAAACCTGAAATGCACTTGTCATAATGCTGTCGTGCGGTCCGGCCTTGTTCAATACACTAAAGTGAGCATAGAACAAGCCAACATAAATGCACACCGGAATAGTAATGAAAACGATCAAGCGAAACAAAATGTGCATTGCCATTCGAAGGTCGGATATGGTTTTGTCGGACAATTGTTTCCAGAGATGTCGACAACCAATTAGGAATCCCAGCAGTGACGTATAAAATCCTGCAAATTTTACGCTGAATGCAAATGTGAAAAAAGATGCCGAGAGGATGGAGTATTTTAAGCGAGAGAATATCGTCGGAGATTCTTGGAATTTCAACAGGAACAACAGCCCCAGAACCGAAAATGTTAAAAGCATCGATTCCATTAGAATGAAGCGCGACTGCGTCAATAGAGCATTATCTGTGAAATTTAAAAAAGAAGGATCGTTATGTGCATTCAAACATTTGTAAAACGGTAAGCAAATTACCAAAGATAATGAGCACACCACCGATTGCTGAAGTTAATCTACTTAATTTTGTCTGTAAAAGTAGCTTGTACACACAAGGTGCTAGAATGCTCCCGCATAGGGCTGGAATGAATCTTAACCATAGGATTGGGACATTCTGTTTTTTTTAAGGGGTAGAGAGTTGAAGTGAATTTTAACTGGAAATATATTTGATCTTATGCTTACTTCCGTATATGGATTTCCTATGCGCGAAAAAGTGTAGTTCCCATCATAGCCAGCAAAATTAGCCATTACAGAAATTAATTGTTTTCCGAGCGGTGGATGCTGGTCGAAGAAAAATATATTTCTCATGTACAGAGAAATGTATTTGCCATAATGAAGTTCGTCGAAACTGTAAGTATTTTTCATTTAATAAAAAAGCGATTGAATGTATCTATTTCAGTAGCAATATGTAATCTCATTCTAATGATTTAGAACCATCCTTAAATATCTAATGGAAGTAAAATCAAGGCATATATATAACGTTTGTATCCGAAGAGTATAATGTTACTACATCAGTGAATGCAAAATCTTTTATTTCATTTGTTTTAGCTAGGGATTGCAAACCGAACTCGAATTCAAAAACCGCCGTTTCGATTTGTTTCCACTGAAAACCGCGATTAACCAGTTAACCGCGGTTTTTTCAACCCTAAGATCAAAAAAAATCTCTAAATTTCACAGTTTTAATACTTTTTTCGCGTTTATGACGCGGTATTTCATATTTATTTCATTGAAATGAAATGAATTTGTTTACCATCTGTTTGGAGAGGGAATTTAAGTTTATCTTTGCATCGACACATAAAATATCTTAAGTTTCTGCAGAAAAACTGGTTTATAATTTCGGAGGATTGCATCTCTTGACTTCGGCGCAACCCTCCTCCTCGAAGATAAACCAATTTTCGTATCACTTAATACAGAACCTAATTTTATACATAAAAGTTCAGCATTCGAAAATGTTCTCTCAGTGTCAACACTGTCAACATTTAAGTAAATGCTGATAAACGGTCCCTAGATTCGGTCCTCAAACACAGCCATCTTGTGTTTAATAACGTTTTCGATGTTGCGACTACCATTTGTCTACCATGAATGAGTACTGTCGCTAACTTCTGTTTTCTGCCTTATTCGTGCCTTCGGTGCTTCTATTTATCTACTACACATTCCACATGTCATGAGGAGTTTTTGTGCGAGGACTACAACGCTGGTTTCGATTTGGCTAAAATTGCCCGGTTAAACGGTTCGGTTTAAACCGGTTTGCAATCCCTAGTTTTAGCACACATTTGCTATAATGGGCATAGGCTCCCGGTCACGGTTTATTTTTGTCGTTGATGTTGATAACAGATGACTGAAATTTCAATCCTTTTATTGATTTTTGCTCGCAAAATAGATTCGGAAGTTGAGTTGACACAGAAGTTTCTTAGTTTCAGCAAGAATCTATGTTCTGAGTACATAGTCCAAATTATACGACCAAATGCGGATTTGTTTTTTTTTTAAACGTAGTCGTTATTTACACCCAAGTGCAAATAGAATAATAGTAAACTGTTTGCACACTGGTGGGGTGCGTATAGTCTAAAATTCACTATTTGCACACAATTGTTAGGCTAGTTTGTAAAAGATGATTCAAGATGCTTCTGACGGCACGCCTAATTTTTAATCTAGTCTGTTACAGACTGTATGTACAAAATCGTAAGACCAGTTCTTGCAAGAAAAAATGTAGAGTTGCAAAGCTGTATTGGTGCAAATAGTTTATTTTAGACTATTTGCTCTGCACCCGAATTCACATAGTGTATTTGCAGCTATTTACACCCGGGCTCAATTAAGTATATTAAAGACTATTTTCACTCGGGAGCAAATAGTCGCTTCGTATTTTTAACTAATAAAATCAAAATAATATTTTGAAAATATAAGTAAAAGAAAGAAGTTGCTGACTCGATTTAGTGAGGATTTACACGACGCTAAGTGTGTCCTCCCACTTCTCATTGTGTAAGTGTAAACGGAGTAAGTGCGATTACATCTTTAAGAAGAATAAAATGAAAATGCAAAACGTATTATAAGTTTGTGAGAGCTCACAAAATCATAATTGTATCAAAAAGCTTTAAATCTGGCTGTTAAGAAACACTTTACAAAGGTGGACAAGATTGCTCAAACGTATCAAACACAATAATGTATGTTACCTAAAGATTATAATAAATTCCATCAACCATATATACTTACACCACGTTATTTGGTTGTGAAAGCTTGAACATTCTGGTGCAAAATGCCACAACAAATAGCAACACTGTCACGAAATCAAATTCAAAAGTTATTCGTAGACACTCATCGGTGTTCAACCGAAAATCTGTCTTGAGACTCTGTGCTACATCATCAATTGTTGATTGAAAATATTGTTTCACTTTGTTCACTTTATTATTATCGCTTTGATTCCGCTTAGATGCACTTGCACTGTGTTCCTGGTTGGGTTCTTCGCTTTGCAGTCGTTCAACTCTTTCGTCTTTACATTGGAATTTCTCACTATCGTCGGACGATTTCTTCAGCAAGCTACTTTTCTGTGCTGATTGTTTACGATTACGCAGTTCACTTTTATCCATTGTGCTGTTGGCGTGTCAGTCTTAAATTATTTTCGCAATAAATATTTACTCCAAATTGAAACTGATTTCTTAACTTCACCTCGAACTTCACCCAGCCAATGTTTTTCTCATAATACGTGGTAACTTGAATGAATGTTTCACTGAATGGCAATTTTGTCTGTATGTGTGTATATCTAACGGCACTTTACATTATAACAAACCAATGTGGGAAAGCGCAATATAAAATCTCGCGGAGTATTCTCATTAGTTTATGGTTAAATATTTGTGTATGTGATTGGTTTTGTTGTTGATTTACCACTTTCGTTCGAAAGTGTTGCGACGTTTTATTTCTGTGTTGGTCAACAACATGGTTTACAAAGAAAAGTGGTCAAGGACTTAGACTTTAAGATTCGACTAAGACGATTTTCTTATGAACGTAAATTTGGAGATAGTAGTTGGTCTATTCAAAATCACCGTCTTTTGTTTCTATAACTTACATTTTGAATGACAAGACTTGCCTAGTATTACAGTGTTAAATAAAATCTTCGATTGATTAAGTCGTTTTAACAATACCATTCAAATTTGATTGTGTGTTTCTTTTGTTCATTCACTATCATTCTAAAAAAGACCGAGTGAATTCCCTGCTAAATTAAAGCCGGCTAGCATTAAAGGGCAACAAGAGTATAACGTCAGGCGTTTTTCTAACAAAAACATCAGTACACTGCTCTCTCCATTACACCTATACACTTACACCCATGTGTGTGAACGGTGTGAACCTCTCGATGTGAACACAGTTTCTATTTTGCTACTCTCACGAATGGTTCAGATTCGAATTGTCATCCGATACTGATGTATTGTAATTGTGGAAAAGTGTGACAAAGTGCGGATTAAATTCAACTTTTTTTATCAAGAAATGCAATAAATTGACTCGAAAGTCGATGATGATTTGCGAAAACGTTTGTTGCATCGGAAATTTAATCGAGTTTTTGATTTACAAAAAAATGTGAAAATTCGTTCTGGCGAAAATGAGATTTAACTTGGAGTTGAGTGAATGCATTTCTTTTTGTGTTGGTGGACTGGTGTAAACGTCATCTACAAGAGATGTTACGTGTTGTGTTTTTTTTTCGGTTTACAAAGCAAAGTTGTGGTATGTGGTTGGTCTAATTTCGTAAATACTTACTGTGCCTTGGAACATGTTTGTGTTATTCCATTGACTTGAATTGCCTTAATTGTCGTCTCAAAATGTTACCTTCTTCTTCAAGTTATTTTGTACGAAACGACATAAAAATGATGATAAGACGAATGAGCCAAAACTTTCCATTTTAAAAAAAATGCAAAGTGTGAATATAACTCTCACGTTATAGACTCTTCTCCAATTTATGTAGGTTGATTGATCAATTCGACAATTTTTTTCCACAGACAAAATAGGCAAATATTGTGCAGAAGCTGATTTGTATTGTTTGTTAATCTCAGTTCAATGATCTCAATTAATTTACTGATGAGCTAATTTCTTGCTTACCTCAGTTTGCAGCCATAAACATTTTTTTTTCTTGCTAATTTTTCCAAGAACATCAAGCAGCTCTTTTGAGTGTTGCATTTAATTTGTTCCTATTATTAGTCATAATGAGACAACGAAGCAGAGATTCAACAAAGTCATTCACCAAATCATTGCGCAAGTGTACAAATATTGTGTGAAAGAACACAAGAGAACAGTCACCTGTTTAATACACAACGTCCAATGAGGCATTCTCATATCGTAAAAAGTATCAAATTACTGATCGAATTTCGATGAACAATAAATATATGTTTCATCACCATCGTCACTCTTATCAAGAGATTCCCGGTAAAAGCATTTCTATTTAACGAGCAGCCACCTTCACCTTGAATCTTCTTTTAATAAATTGTCTTCCACTTCTCTTATCTCTCAGAAAACATCTGAGGTTGAAAATTTTGCATACGGAAGTGTTTACATAACAGCCGATTGTACGACCTTGATGTAAATTTAACAATGACTCATTTCCTTATCAGTTGAGGAAGTAGGAAATTCGTTTCGTTGATAGAAAGAGATGAGTTAAGCGAGGGTGTTGAAAGATTCTCTTAACTTTCAATTCGGCTGAATGAATTCAAATTGTTTTGTCTAAATCGTTGCCGTGAATACAACAGATGCTTCAGTTAATGATTTAATCGACGATTCACAGTAAATAATTAAACAAATCGATTTTGCTAGTCAGATATATAACTACAATGTACATCTTAACAAGCAATCAAACATTACCTACTTCGTACACAGCACTCATATTATCAAAAAAATAAATAAAAAATTGAATAGCAGAACTTTAATTCAGTTACTCGTATATATCGCGTGTAATACACAGAGTACAATGCATTAGTGTAGTGTTTCTCTATATCCGAAACGGCAATTCATTCATTTTTTTTCGCTACAACTCTAGGAAAGACCTACAACCAACCAGCAGCTTTTTTCTCAGTATTCCATTTCTATCGTTGGGTGTAAACAATAAATGAAAATTAAAAAAGTTGCTGAAAAGTATAAATGAAATTTTTAAATTTAGATTTAAACAACAAAATTATTAAAACAAAATTTTGTGCAAGTGAAACGATATAATAACAGGCCTGAATTGAAATGTGTAATTTGTGAGAAACCGTTTGTTGTTTCCAATTTTTGAAACAATTTTTGAGCCACAAAAAAATATTTGAAAAGTAAAAAAAATAATTCTGTGTTGTGTCTGGGTTAACATAAATACAGCAGAAAATCATGATATTCGTTCGGTGATAATTATGCGCGTAACGAAGTGAAAATTTGTGTGATAAATGCTGAATGAATAAGGTGAATTAATTCGTCCAATATGCGAACAATATATTTTTGGATTATTGGATCATCGTCACGGATCGATCATAAGATCAACAACATTGTTCCAGTGGACAATACACTGGACTAATAAATATGTCACAAAATGCGGCCGATAGTTTGGTATGATCTTTCGTTTTTCTTACATTCTTTTCCGTTTCTTTTTTTTTAAATTCAAATATTTTCTTTCGGTCAATATTTTTCTCGTCAATTGTTTGTTCAACTGTACAGTGGTTCCGTATGGATTTCAATTTGCTAAAAAAATGACGCCATTTTTTCTCGTTCGTTCAATCGAAATTTATTTTCATATTAAGTTGTCTACCCACTCCCACAAAATCTACAACAGCACAGAGAATTCGAATATATAAATTGATATTATTGTTTTGATGTGAATACAGACAATTTTTTATTTTGTTGCTTAGAGATAGAATAGCGGCTTGCGTATATAATATTGTACGTAAACCACAACGTTTAAAAATATGAAATGAAAGTAATACACATATATATCTAGGCACTATAATAACCAACGAACGGATCGTGTATGTATCATGAGCATGCGATGGTTTACTTAATTAAACAAAATTTATTGTTTAACTAAATGGCTATGCTGATAACTTTGACTGATTTGAATTGAAAGCACGAGACCCACTCGGAAGTAACACAAAACTTTTTTCTGAACTTTTGTTCCGTCCTGCATCTACGCATATTAGAAAGTTTCATTTTTGAATGTCTGGAACTTTGGATATTGTGTACATCATGTGATATCATTTAGATTGACGAATTTCAAATTAAATTTGTCTCTGTTTTAACATGTCACAGACGGCAAGCATATTAACAGTTTTACTATCTGATCTATTACTTCATTATTTGATTGAAGATTTTCATAGATTGAGTTCCGAATTCTTTTACTTCATTTGTTTTGAACATGCTTTTAGCTATAAAACCTCATTAGTCACAGCTTGTCGTTTATTATTGCTGTCGTTGTTGATAACAGATGAGAGCAGTCTGTAACAGGTGAACACGAAAGGTAACATTTTTCGGTATCAATAAAATATTTCAAGTCTATAGGCTATTGAGTAGTAATTTGGAGAAGGATTTTTTTTAAATTTTAAAGTCATATCTTTAGAAACAGAAATTTGGTTCCGATTATCGAAGTTCTGATTCGATTTTGGTCGAGAGACAATAAGCGGACAAATTCAATTTCTGAATAATCAATGGAGAATATTTTGACCATTTAATGGTATATCAAATATTGATTTCCATTTCCACATTGTTCCCTCAATCTCCGTTCATACGATATGAAAGACTTATGAAACCATCTCCTTCAAATTTGTACACTTTTCGCGAATAATTCAGCTAGAAAGAAGCGACTTCTCCTCTCACTATCGGATCTATTACTTCAGTTGATCAATGTACTTTTAAAAGATTTATTTTAAATCTTTTACTTCATTTTTTTAAACATGTTTTTTTCCTATATAAGATTACATTAGTCATAGCTTGTCTTTTATTTCTGAAGTCAGTATCGATAACAGATTATGCCCATAACAGGATCATACAATACTCTCTCGACAGCTGAGAGTTTGTTTGCTAGAGAGAGTATTGTCTCATAGAATGATTCTATTTCTATTGTAAATAGAATGTTTCTGCTATAGTTCAAATAAAATTGGATTATAGCATAGCATTGTCAAGAGAGTGCTATGATTATAGTGTTGCTCCTGAGAAACTTTTCATCTGACAAAAAGAAAATACGGAATATTCTTGACTGTGACGTAAAGAATAGATAAATTGCTTACAACGAAAAAGTCACATACCGGTTTCAATCGACAAAAACTGTTTTTAGCCCCAAAGCATTTGGTTATGTTCATAGATGACGAATCCGCAATAAAAAAAATGTCCGTCCGTCCGTCCATCCGTCCGTCCGTCCGTCCGTCCGTCCGTCCGTCCGTCTGTGACCCCTCTAGCTTGAGCAAATCACAACCTTTCTTCAAAATTCTTTTTTTCCCCGATTGGTATCGACAAAATTAAGGTCAAGTTCGAAAATGGGCATGGTAGGGTCGGCCCTTCCAGAGCTAGGGCCCTATAGGTGTTTTTCAGTCTTTCGACGATATCTACCGAAATACGCACGCAATAGCTGCTTGTGATATATCAAATGAAAGGTATTGACGAGTAGAACAAAGTTGCTGAACATTGTTTTTGGGTAAGATGCAACGAGGGCTTGTTGGGAGGGCTCAAAGGTCGTTACTCGGCCCTAAGTGTTTTTTGTACATAAATCGAGTAAATCTCATCCGATTTTGCTACATTTAGTTTTTTATGGAAGGTAATTGAATACCGCAAAGAACGTGGCGAAAAAAGTTTCAAATTTGGGCCCTTGGACTGAGGCCACTACTCGGCCCTAAGTGTTTTTGGCACATAAATCGAGTAAATCTCATTCGATTTTGCTAGTTTTTGTTTAATTTGAGAGATAATTGAATGCCGAATAGAATGATGGCAAAAAAAGTTTCAAATTTGGGCCCTTGGACTAAGGCCGCTACTAGGCCCTAAGTGTTTTTTGCACATAAATCGAGTAAATCTCATCCGATTTTGCAAGATTTAGTTTTTTATGGAAGGGAATTGAATACCGAAAAGAACGTGGCAAAAAAAGTTTCAAATTTGGGCCCTTGGACTAAGGCCGCTACTCGGCCCTAAGTGTTTTTTGCACATAAATCGAGTAAATCTCATCCGATTTTGCTAGTTTTTGTTTCATTTGAGAGATAATTGAATACCCAATAGAAGGTTGGCAAAAAATTTTGTGTTTCTAAAATAATGTCGTAAATTGTTGGTTTTATTTGAGAGGTACTTCGTACGGGCTTTCGTAATTGCGCTTTGCGCAATTTTAAAAATAAACACTTTCAGTAAATTTGACCATGCCCAACTTGACTTGCATTTTGGTAACAGACGCATTAGAAGGTTGTAGACGTATTAGGGTTACGGGCGTATTACGGCTACGGACGTATTATGGTTACGGACGAAATAGGATTACGGGTCGTACGGGGCTAAGTCGCAGCAAACGCTCCGACTGTTCTGATGCCTTGTTTTTTTTTGCGAATGTACAAACATTACACAGTCAGTCGATTGGAAAGGCATTTGATAACAACAAAAAAAAAGATATGACGTGTAACCAAATTGTTTTTTTTTGTAAAATCTGATTGTAATAATTATTTTTATCACTTTTTTGCGATACAAAATTGGAATCGAACAACCGAATTATGAAACCGTTTTTACCGGTAATATAATTCAATTTCTATGAAATAACGTGAGGTTACATTCTGGACTAAAGTTTTTTTTAGTAAAATGAACACATTGTAGTTGACCCTGATATTTTAGTCAGCCTCGTGTGTTGAACTATCATATGCTACACGGGCTATAAATTTTTCATAGCATGTCTCGGTAGGTTAGAAAAGATATAATTTCACCTACCGAGGAAAATTGAATTGCGGGCCTTGTAGCATAGAAATCAGCTACTACAATTACATTGTTGATTACATCCTTGTTTGGACATCTTTATTTTGAAGAGCTGCTAGAGTGTGGCCTGGTTATTCACTTTCACTATTTTTTTTTAAATTTGTTTGTTCAATCAACATAGAAATTTATACAATTTTTTTTAAAGATGAATTTACAGCCTTCCAGAATTTTTTTAAGTTTATGTCACGAAATTTTTCTACACTTATTACTAATTAGGTACTAAAACTTGACAATTCAGAAAAAATGGTGAGATTTATTATTGTCTTAGAAACTTCATTTGGTGCATGTTGTTGTTACCTGAGGTTAGAAAAAAGGCTAAAAAACCAATCAATATTCTAGTTCTTGTGAAATTTAGTCATGCATCTTGTTCATCTGTTTTTCATTCACAGCGGTCCCACTCAAAATTTCGTGTCCTATGGTAGGACACGTAGGACAAATGTTTTCTCATTCACTTTTCGGCTATATTTAAGTCAACTACACTTTTTTTATTGCTAAGGCAAAACAAATTAAAAGCGACTACGTTCTGTAAAACGACCCACAAATAACTGTTTTAAAGAAAACATTCTCTAAGCTGATTGGTGTCTGGAAAATTAAATTCTAATACTCAGACAGTACTTACTCTTGTCAAATAGTTAGCAAAATAGTCGAAACCGAAGATTTATTTATTTTTCACAAACCCAAAGTTCGATTAAGGCCAACACACACTAGCATCTAGTGTCATCGGGAATACGATATTTCTATTGTGTAAATCACCTAAAATCGGTTAAAAATAACGTAGGTGAATTCCTTTAAAGTTTGTGGCTTTATGTCGATGAAAGAGCGACGCAAGTCCTTCATGATGTTATTTTGAAGAAAGAGTTGTGACACCAGGCTGTATAGTAGTTGTAGATAATTTTATACTGTACCAATCGAGTGTAAGCACACCACGGCGACTTTATCATTATATTTTGAACAGTAAGCTAGACACACTTCGAAAACTTATTGATCTGAGCTCAGAGTTGTATTTGAGAGAGGAAGCAATATTTCGTGGACAAGAAATTCTTACTCTTGTCCCAATTTACCAGATTTCGAGGAGGAGGAGAGCTTTGCAATGAGTTGTAAAAGAAATGATATAACTTCTCCTCGCGAGATCTATTCTTTCTATAGTAAACTGTTTCATATCTACCACAGAAATGTAAATGCCATTTACTAAATGGACAATGGAATTCATCAAATACATAATATAAATTTGCTTAACAAACTCGTCCTACGCAGGACAGCAGGACAAGTAGGACGAATTTCTAAAAAGTAGGACAAAGTAGGAAAGTAGGACATTGTGGGAGCGCTGATCATTCATAGAAACAAACCGTGTACAGACGTATGAGCAGCTTGGTTTGCATGTGCGGACCATCTGGAAAACAGTTGAATCAAGTTCATGTCTAAATTTGACTGATGTCAGCTGTAACATTTCAAGTTGATCTTATGAAAGTTGTGATATTTTGAGTTTTTTACAGAATTAAAAGATTACAGAGATCAAAAGTTGTGTTGATAAGCAAACGTTTTTTTTTACATCGACAAATGTAAATTACAGCTAAAGTGAAGGTCAGGGAATTTCAAGACAAAAAACGTTAAGTACTAAGACTTGGAATACTCGAATCTGTTTTATCACGTTGCTATTCAAGTAAGGCGCGTGATTAAACCACTGTGGCAAAAAGTGATTAAACCACTGTGGCAAAAATCGTTTCAAAAAATCTTCAATTTGATGAACGATTTCAAAAGTTCCAATGCAATAACAGAACAAGAAAAATGGAATAAACTGGACGAACGGCATTAATAATTCTGTAGCTTTTACGTGAAAAGTTTCGCGTGAGTTTTCCTCAATGGTTTCCTTGCATATAGACGTCAGCACCATCTTGCTGCATTACGTAGCAAACACCATACGCCTAGTCCGCTGTTCTATCAAAGACGCCACCCAATTGACATAGTATGTGAAAAAGAAAGCTCTATCGGCGCATTTTCCACATTATCTATATATCTAGATGGTTGCCTCTTTAAATACGCAAAGAAGGAGACATCCGCTAGCACCAATCACAATACGCATCTCTTTTGCACCTTCAAGAAAATTGACAAAAACATTGGAACATCAATGTGTTCGAGCTGCACACAAACAAAACTCCACACGGCTGTTCATGGTATTGTGAATGTACGTAATGATTTAAAGGTTGTTTTTGAATTTCATTAATTTGTTCGGCTAGTATGGACTAGACACCGTGAAGTGATGTCGTCGTTGTTTCAGTTATATTGCAACTCTTAAATCGTGTGCGTTATTTATGAATTTGTTGTGCTCGGAAAAACTATTTACATTTTGAGACCGGTCTTTTGAGTGCAAATCACTTGGAATTTTATCCATTGAAACTTTGATAATAGAAATGTTTTGATTAAATATTGGCCTATTCATAAACTGAAAATTTATTCGTTTTTGTTGAAGTTCAAAGGTATATCCGGTCGTACCGTAAATTTTAATGGAAAGCGTTGCGTTTCAAACAATATATACTATAAATGAAATTATTGATTTTTCTTTCGTCGAATCTATACATTAGATATAGATCCTGGTTCACGTAGAATCATTCCGATTTATGTGGAAAATTTCATGTTCAATTGTGTTTACCCTGTAACATGATTAGATATATTATGCTGCATGCGATAACGATGCATATATATAATGTTTATCGATGCGACAACAGCTTCGCGAGAATAATGCTTATTTCCCCGTAATCCAATACAACCGCGTACGATCTCATTCAACAATTTTCATGATCGAATTTTGAATTTATCCAACCGTTCTGTGTTATAGTATGTTATGCGAAAAGGTAGAGCAGTATAGATATGGATAATCTAAGTACGTTTGTAATTGTGTTTGAATGGGAAGTTTCATCACTGAAAATGATTACTAAATTTCGTGTTGATTAGTCACCATCGCACATTTGAGTTGAAATAAGTTGAAGTAAATTGTTTATTATTTCAAGGTCACTGTCTTTGAATGCATACTTTTAAAATTGGAACATATGTACACATTCGGTTCGGACGTAGATAATCGACGGTGGGAAAATTGACATTTGAATCATTTATTTTTGTAAATGTAATGATCTTTTCTCGAAATTGTGTTCTTGTCTGTAGAGAGTATAATCGAAAAATTTCCCATACGAACGTAGTGTTGTCATTTATTTCATTCAATTTTCTGTCTGTGGTCTTATCGTTACGAATGATTCGATGAAAGCATTAATACTTAATTATACTACGGAGATGAACGAAATATAGGCGAAATGGAGGCAACTTGTAAATGGGATAGGAATGAACATTTTCTTTACTATCTCCCAAATACACCAATTCTCCTATGGTTTAAGTCACTGGCACTGGGGAATTGGACATATTTTTGATTTATAAAATTTAACTTCGTGCCCAGAAACAGGAAATCTAAGCTAGATCATCCCCAATTTCGTTGTCCAGGTCCAAGGATCTAACAACGAGCTCTTAATCGGCTCGTTTTGTTTTCTCAACTCTTCGCATGGAATGTGAACTTTTGAAAGAATTCCAAAACCAGCAACATTTGATTCATTCTTTTATGCAATTTTGAATCATTGCCAGAGCCAGACTGATCACATTGAGCCGATTCAACAATATATGGTCATATCAAAAAAATTTGCATGTTCGGCCCTGATCATTGTTCATCATCCAAGTTCCGAATATTAATCGACAGCATTAATGTTATCTGTGTGAAATTAAGTGAAATGTCCTTGGTGACATAACAGCATCTATAATAATACTGCACCATTACTAATTTACATTACTGACATTGTCAGATGGGTCCTTCTTAGAACAAAACCGGATAAATTTTTATGTGCACAACTTTTACGAGATGACCACGAAATTTTATTATTTTCAATAATAATTCCCATTTGGAAGAGTTTCAAAATTTTAATATGGAATTGTCCACATCGAAAAGTTTATTTTGAAAAATTATTTGTATGCCAGAAAATGTACACTGTACAGTATTTGTCGTTGGTTTTCCTCAGCGTAAGCAGTCTTTTAACTAATATTTACTTTTCTTATCGTCTTAGTATACAAATGTTTTACCTACGCCCGCAACTATCGATATTGCTCATCGATAATATTATTGTTTGATGGGAAATGGAGATATCGTCAACTGACTGACTTGTATATTTATTCACTTTGAAGCTTATTAAAATTTAAATTCTTGTCCTATGAACAATGGTTCAAAACGTTGCCTAATAACCTAGTGTAGATATAAAGTTCGATTCTATCCTCATCAATCTTGATTACACCTTCTCTCAAAAACCATATGGATGCCAGACTCAATTTGCAAAGTCAATTTTGATTGGCATTAGATCAGAGCATATGTAGGAATTTACAAATGGGTTTTCCGAAATCAATTAATTTTACAAACATTTTTGTGTGAAGTGTGAATCGGTTGAATCAATCTGTTTGCTACTTGATTTATGTGAGCTAAACAATAGAAATCAATCGAGACATTGCGCGGAAAAAGGTGATGTCAATTGATTTAAATTTTTGTCAAAAATATTAAGACAAAGTCAACTGTTGCAGAAGCAGAATAATTATAAACTTCAAAAAATTATTTCAATCTTCGTTACCATACACGCACAAACGCTTTCCTGTCTATCGGCTAAGTAAATAAAAATTTTACTTTTAAATATACGTGGTACGTGCGTATGCTCTTTGTTACAACCATTCAATGAACATATTTTACAAATGAATTAGTAAAAAGATGACTACGAATAGAAAAATATTCGGCTACACAGGCCAGCACGATTCCGTAGCGTAACTGTATAACGTAGCAACGCAATAGTATTTCACATGCTACATGAGTCGAAAATCATGCTTTCGACGCCCTCATTATATAGGTCGGGATACAAATGAAAAGTCTCGTTTGCGTGTCTTTATTGAACTCGGCTTCGCCTCGGATCAACCAAATTCAAACGAAAGCTATACTTTTCAACTTTTTACATAAATGTAAAATACTATTACATGACTGATAGCATGTATAAAAAGATGAAAAGTATAGTTTTCGTGTGAATTTTGTTTATCCGAGGCGAAGCCGAGGTCAATAAACACACTAAAACGAGATTTTTTATTTTTATCCCGAGTTATGTAATGGATTTTACATGCTGAGGGCGTCGAAAGACGTGCTTCAAACATGAAAAGTATGGTTTTCGACGAAGAATAATTGAACTAGAAGAATAATTCAAAAATTTCACTTCAGGTCTATGTTGTTGTCTCGTTTTCGCTTATGTGATAAAATAGAGTGCACACTTGTCACTATCAGTTTCGGCAAGCCCCGACTTCTTCGTGACAAGTGTGTAATATATATTACATGACTGACTATGGATAAAAAGATGAAAAGTAGAATTTTTGTGTGAATTCTGTTGATCCGAGGCGAAGCGAAGATAAAGCACTACTTTCGACGCCCACAACGTATAAAATCCATTACAGAACTCGAGAAATTCACTCGAAAAGTTTACATGTCACTTTGTTATCCCTAGTTATGTTAACAACTATAAAGTACAAAAAGCTAAAAAATTCCCTAAAAATGTGTGACGTTTTTATAAGACTCTGCAGAGTGTTTTACTCAATATAATCTTTTGTCAAAGCCCGATACTAACGCTGTGATATCCACAAAACACTACAATACTGTTCATGTAAACCTCTGAGTCATAATAATTCGTACAGGTCTGAGCTAAAACTTTGAATGAAACTATAGTTGTCCATTTGTTCACTACGTAGTAGTTTAGTCTAATTTATGCGTTGCGAATTACGTACAAAATTTTTCAATAAATTGAATATAGCAACTAATAAGAGACCGCAAATTAAAACAAATTTCAATTAAAACAACAAATATACCCACAATAAACTGGAAAAACGTAATTAATTGTTTTGGATGAATCATGGTAGAAGTAGAAGCGGTAATTATGATAACAAACAATAAAAAAAAAATTATAGAAAATAAACATATTCTATTATGGAAACATCATGTTACAATCATGATCACAATGACTGTGTCCCACAACGATTCTATGTCAAGGAAGGAATAGTTGGATTTAAGTAGCTACGGATGAAAATGTTGTTGTTGTATTGTATGTAGTAGAATAAATGCTTTCGAAATCTCAAACAATTGACGACAATTTTAACGATTATGTTACTGGCATTGTCATTAAACGCTTATTGAAAAATTCTGTACAATTTCATTGAATTCGTACACATAATTCATATTTGTTGAATTTATGAACAATATTTTTCCATTCGCTGCAGTGGCTGCACCGGAAAACAAAGTATAGTTGCTATGCATACCGTCTGTTTATTAAATTTCCAATTAAATATTAATATAGTAACCGTGCTAACCGATGCAGACAGAGGGAGCATTTTAGTACATCATCCACAATCTCGAATCGTATGTGTGGTGTACGGTTCCGTAACCTTTGTATTCATTGATGTTATAGTTTGAACCGGTTTGAGCGCATTTTTATGTTTAATGAACTGAGGCTAACTCGTTCATGTATAATGCCCTTACCGAGAGAATGGTGACAGATACAAAATAAGGCAAAAACATTGTGATACTAGTTATAGATTTCGTATACACTTTCGCAATTATAAATAACCTTCTCCATTCATGCTGCGTAAAGAAAACTGGAATGAGTTTATTATTTAAAGACCTAAAATTAGAAAAGACACATCCAACGATTTTGCTGGTGACTGGTTGTGACAATGCGTGAAAATGTTTACTGAAGTAAATAATTTTGTAGGATGTCCCTTTTTCGATCATTTGAACGCAATTTATTTAGACTAAAAATAGTTGTTGTGCCTACGCTGAAGATGGAGGTGGAAATTGACACAATTTTACTTGCTTTACTTAATGTGTAAAACAAGTCGTAATAAAACAAAAGGCTTCCAGACGAAGTCTTGATTCTTTTTACAGAAAGACTAGCTGTAAGTCTAGTGGAAAAAGTTAAAAAAAAAAGAACTTGAACAAATTTGGAGATTCTTTTGGACTAGGCGATACTCTCGTACTAAGCGATACTCTCTGACTAAGCGATACTCTCGGACTAGGTGATACTTTTGGACTAGGCGATACTCTCGGACAAAGCTATACTCTTGGACTAGGCGATACTTTTGAGCTAGGCTATAATTTTGAGCTAAGCAATACTTTTAGACTAGGTGATACTCTTTGACTAAGCCATTCTTTTAGACTAGGTGATACTCTTTGACTAAGCCATTCTTTTAGACTAGGTGATACTTTTAAGCTATTATTTTTTAATAATATAGCGGATGAGATCTAGAGACCTTACGTTAAAAATTACTATACCTTACAGTTCCAGTATTAGGTATCTTCTCGGCTCCTTCTGAAAGAGAGGACACAGGGCACACACTCTTCACTTCATATCCTAAAAAACATATAATTTATTATCTATCCTAAAACGCAAATCAAAGTAAAGGAAAAAAGGGGTAACTTTCCTAGTAAAATTTTCACTTGGTAAGTTATTATTCCCGTTCTTTTTGAATGAATTAGAATGCAAGAATTCAGCTATAGGTCTACATTTAGAAATCGTCTATGTTACATACTACTTGAGGTTGCTTTTTAAAGTTATTTACATCCGACTAAATATCGCTAAGAAGCGCTGCCGTTACAGCGATCAACATACTATATCCATAACTCAAAATAAAAATTTTGCACGATCGTCTGCTCTGATCTAATTCACACATTGTCAGAAATAGCTTACTTCAGTTTTAATAATAATAATAATAATTTTCTACGAATCCAAACATTAATTAACGAGCCAATGGCCAAAAAAAAAATGTGTATTATACGAGCGAAATAAGCATTATTTATCGCAATTTGTGGATGTTCATATAACTTCATAAATTAATATTTTTCGTATTTACCTCGTCAGCGTGTGCGGTGTATGTGTGTGCGAGCGGACGTGTAAAAAGTGTCTTTGGGAAAAACTACAGAAAAATAATGTATATTTACATAAAACACTCAAGTGGTACATTAATACCGTGTTAGTATTCTAAACATTTCATCGGACGCCGGAATGTGCTATTCGACGTGAACAGTATAAATTTTCGCGTAAACAAAATCGGAGATATTTTGTTCAGGAAGCTGTTTATTTTTCGTTCATATTCTTCGATTTGCAATTACTGTTTGTGGCCAATGTTTTGTCCGTCTAATGACACGTTGCAAACAATATCCGTAAAAACAAAATTATTGGCACAGAAATGCACACAGCAAATACATTGCATCAATCCACAAAAGAAAGACGTTACGCAAGCGAGTTTAATTCAAAATGAATATCCCGGTGGAGTTGTTGTTAGCGGTAGTGCGACCGACCGGCCGACATTTCAGTGTTTTTGTCCCTGTAAACAAACGTTGGACACATTCAAAACGTTGCCGAAGAAAAGTAACACGAAAGATTCTACCACCAAGTGGTATGTGAAGGTAATAACTTTAATCTCATTTATACTATTTTGATGTTAAGCGACAACATTGAGTGTTGTTCAGGCAGTAAAAAAAAATGAAATCCTGGATCGTGGGTAAAGCTATGTTTGTCTGTCACTTCTCGTTGGTCGATAAATCGAGTAAAATGTTTAAACTATTTGTAACGAATAAGTGTTGATTGCATGGAGTCATGAGCATATCAAGTGACCGCTTTCGTGAAGCGAATAAATTCTTTTTGGTCTGAAACTATTTTTCGAAAACTCATCTTTTCTTTCACGGCCACCCTCAATTTAGAAGAAATCACGAAACTTATCCACAAATGTCGCAGCATAAACTTCTTAAAAAGAATCACTTTTCTTATTAGCACTTCCGATACACTGCGTCAATTTTCTATGAAAAAGCTAAGATCACGAGTTGCAGCGCTCCCACGGTGTCCTACTTTCCCACTGCGTAGGACATTTTTGCTAAACCATTCTCATACATTTCTATAAAAATAAAACTTCTATTCGGTTCTTACTGTAGTCTGCAATCGAATTTAATGACATGGAGGAGAGTCAACTTGTACGTGAAAATCGCAATCTCACAATCTGTGAGAAAGCTTATCTTAGAGTAGATCTGGTAGATTCGGATAAAGACGAGAATTAGGTACTCTTCTGTGACTTACATTTTCCTTCTCGTTCGTGGAATGAACAATGTGTGAATGATTCATAAAACTGTTCGACTTCAGTTAGTGATTCATTAATGGTTAGACTAAGCCTAATCCGTCCTTTACTTCTCTTTTATACTCAGTGAAGAGGATAGCCTGAAGTGAATCACGGCGAGCTGGCGTTCCTCATCTTCATTCCACAGCTGAAATGCCTATCAAATGAAGCTAAAAGTTCAAAATAAAATAAGATGAAATAGGAACAAACAGAGTTTAGACACTCTTCCCTTACCCAGGACTCACGTTAAGTAAATGAATTGAGAAAAAAAGGCTGTTTCGACCTCGAGAACTAGCGGCGGTTCAAAAACTAGAGTGGACTTCACTTGTTTTCGCTAGCCTCTTACACAAGACAGCAGTAAATCTTTCAATTGAACTAGCGTTAGAAAGTTTACAAACGTGATTGCCATCTTATGATGGAAAATCGGGTGTCAAAGAAAGCTACATTCCCAAAAAAAAATGAGAAGTAGAATATAAAACATAGTCACAGTCAACAAATGAATCTTGTTCAATGGAGTTATATTTGTCTCATAGGACCACAACACTGATATTGGAGATTTCTTGTTTTCATCATTCCGAAAGTCTTGAAATTGGTGCTTGTCAGCACTCTTCGTGCTGAGTCAAGCCTGAGTACGAGAAAAGAGGAACAAGAAAGGTAGAATGTCGTGGTTAGTTCGGGCACCGAAATACAAATATGAACTATGAAGAAGTCCTATCACTCTTCATGTGAAAATATTGTCCTACATGTCCTACCGAAGGACAGGAAATTTTTAGTGGGACCACTGGAGATGTCATAACATTTTTCTCTCAATTTTTTTTTCATATATTTTTGACGTATTGTCATCTTTGCCAATATTGTTGAAAAATGAGATGACAACTCGTGATCTTCGCTTTTTCCTAGAAAATTGACGCCACCTACAGTGTATCGGAAGTGTCAATTGGATCAACCACAGAAAGAAATTTGTCTGGAAAACATAAGAGTCATCTAGTGTCAACGTCTCATAATCTAGCTAGCTTCGCCTTAGAAGAAACGACCATAAAAAATGATTTTTTTATACCTTAAAATATCAAGCTTTCCCAAGTTCTCAATTGTATTGCATCTAGCTATGAATTTTCACTAGCTAAATAACTGATCAATATTCATAATTTCATTAGGTGATCACCCTGATGCCCAGATTCATGTATTAAAAATTCAATTCATAGAGATGTAGCACGGCTTAAAAGAATCGCAAAAATAGCGCCAGCGATAACTCGTTTTGCGAAATAACCTTTAGATGATATCTGCAATTAGCATAAAAGTTTGATAAAAACGAAATTGCTAAATACGTTTATAATATGCGGTATGCATAATAAAACGGCGTATAAAGAAATCCAAACGAATCTCGGTCTATATATGTGCTGGAATAAATGCAAAAAGAAAATTGACTAAAAGGCGTGAATGTAATGATCTTAAATTACACATTTTTCCGCTGATTTTCTTCGTATTGTAAAATTGTTTCATTGTTCGAACTTCAACGTTCAATACCAGCCTTTAATTTATTCGTAGCAATTAACGAACAGCAATGAATTCTATATTTGTTATTTAAAAGTGAACACTCAACACCGAGGCATTGTTAGAACAAACAAACAATAACAATTTTCGATTAAAAATGAATGTGATGTGATGATGGTTGAAAACACGACCCACGACTCTGCCATTCGTACACTTTTCTAATAAAGAAACTCATTTCCTCGACGCTTTCGGCACTCTCTGTATGTGTTATACATTCAGTAAATAGCTAACGTATTTCTCGTAGTCTATGGCCTCGACGGATCGATACATATTTTATTTTCCTCATTTTGTTGAACGAATTTATATGATTCATTCGTGTCATCAGACATTCCTTCATTAATATGTTGTTGTTTTCTTTTGGTAATAAATATTTTCTATTCATACAATCTGCATCCGAATTGGGTCCTTATTCAAACGAATGGTAATTCGCTAGCTATCAAAGAATATCAGAGAAAATGATTTTGTGTCGTGATAAGTTCTAATTTGTTGTGCTTCCATTTGACTTACATGTTTGGGGGTAACAAAGTGTAAATAAAATGACACACCTGATGGCAATCTAAAACATGTTTTTGGGTTGAAACAATCAAAAGTTTATATTTAACGTTAGGGTTACAGATTTTGAACTGCAAGATGACGGACGATTCCATCATATTTTCGTTTTTGTACGCTATATCGTGTAAGCGCATTACAACAATGGTTATTTGTGTACCTGTTTTGGACGATTGATTTTAGGCAATTTCGTGGATTGTAGGCCGAACGAAGCGAAATTGCCTTAAATCAACCGTCCCAAACAGGTGCACATGTAAGTTTTCATGCAGAGGGCCGGAAACCCGAGAAAATTCGAAAAATTGCCCTCATTTTCGGCCCCGAAGCATGAAAAATCATAAAATCTCTAGCGAATGGTTTCTGCCACTGTTTCGATCTGAGAGATGCAAAAAGCAATTTTTTATAAACATTTAAAAAATGCCACATCTCATCAGGCCATGGTGACAGTGGCAAAGAAACGACCAGACTCTAGGAGCTTAGTCATACTTTTGTGCATGTACACCTCTCGCGAATCATAAACGAAAATGAAAGTTCACATTTTCAAATGAAAATGAACAAACGGCATCGTTTCATCACAAGACATCACATGCGGGACGTGGTAGAGCTTACCAACAAAGCTGGTTTCAACCAACAGAGTACAAGTACAAATGTTGTGCTAGAATAAATGAAGTACGAGGCCTTCTTATGATGACACAAGTCCATGTGTTTTTTTTTTGGTTCTACACAGAAATGTCGAAATATTTCTATGTCGTTGGTTCGGTACCCAAAGTGTTGACTGAACAACAATATTTTGGATAACATAGGCGCTAAGCACCAAACCTCCAACTGACCAAACTTTTCGTGCCATTAAGCAGACACATTGCTAATTCAATAGCGAATGTTTTCTGCCACTGTTTCGATTTGAGAGATGCAAACAGCAATTTTTTATTTCTTTTAAACATTTAAAAAATGCCACATCTCATCAGGCCATGGCGACAGTGGCAAAGAAACGATCAGACTCTAGGAGCTTAGTCATACCTTTGTGCATGTACGCCTCTCGCGAATCATAAACGAAAATGTCATAAAATCTGTTAGTGCTGGAGTGTTTGACACAAAATCTATTACTTCAATATTTTTATCATACAGTCGCTCTTCGCTTTTTCTCGCTTTTTCTTACCATCGTTGTCGATAACAGATGAAATATTTCATCAAGAAAATACTGTTTTATGTAATAGATTCTTTCCCCGCTATTTATGAGTGTCAATTTGACTTCACAACAACCTTACAAAAACCTGATGCAGAATATTGTGTTCTTTAATATAAAATCAAACTTTTATTTTCAAATATAACTTTGACTTTTCAAAGAATTGTTGCCGATTTTATCCATTGTTTTCCCAGTGATAGACTCTGTTACATTGTCGATTTACTCTACCATGAAATTAATACAAATTAACAAGAGAAACATTATGTGTATACGTTCTTGAGAGGTATACGTTGTATCCATAGGTAACATTTATTACGAACTTATGTTGTTTTTAAATGACATCAAATGTCTTTTGTGACAAAAAATCATATATACACAAGACGAACAAAAGCACATAAAAACATTCGTCTAGGTGAACATCGTCATCATCGTCATACTTTACGAAAGCAACCAACCATTTCCATTTAATGATTGTTCATTTGTGGAAGACACTTACGTGTTTGTGTGTATCTCTCGCTTGATGAAATTTCATTTTTGTGTTCCAGTAGGTATGGTTTTCTCATGAGAAATTCGTAGGACACAGAGTCTAAAATCATTGTAAGGACATTGACTGACAACGTGCAGAGCAAGGGATATCTTTGAGACAATTGAATAACTGAACAAAGTGCCGGATCGTGAAACTTATTCGGTTATACATTCTGTTGCTTCTTCTTTATGAACATAATTTTGTTATCTCTAAACATCTACACCAAATTGATTTCCTTTCATTATTTATTGCCAAAGGTTAACATACGCACTCTGTCGACACTGAATTCATTAAATAGTTAAGATGTTGCGAAGATCTTTTAAATTATAATATCGTAGCAGAATGGCGCAAATCGGTTGCTATACGACATAGAAGCAGAAAATAATGAAAAAAGTTCATGAAAATAACACGCTGTCTTATTAATTGCGTCTTTCCTGTGTAAGGTGGTCGCGCTCAGTCATCTCCGGTTAATATAACGTAAGAACATAAACTGCTTGTAAGTCAAGTAGAGTCAAGATAATGAAGCATAAAGTGAATTTTGATTATAACAGAGGGGAAAACATTGGAAAAATATTTCGTTTACAAGAAAATGTTGACAAATGTACCTACCTCAAGCGGTAATTCAATTACATCTAATTAATTGCTACCACTACCATAAAACGGTTTTGCTGACGTCCCCATAATTAACTCAAACCGAGAAAGTTTATTTATGAAAATATGTTCCCTTGTAAACGAACTTCGATATCAAGTGCTGAAATGAGCAAGATAATAATGGAAAAACTTTCCCGTCCGTAAAGGAACTGCGCAAGAAAAATTGTTTTTTTTTCTGTTGCTTTAAATTGGTTTCTGTTATTCGCTTCGCCTTGTTTTTAATAGCATTTTATATAACCACGGAAATTACCCTGTCTGAAAGGCATAATCTAATTATTCTTGTTAAGTTAAGAAAAATCAATGAAATTGCTCTTATTGTTCAAATTCCTTTCAGCAGCCCACTTGGCGGTTGTGGGGAGAGGAGCGTGAAAAGGATGCAATCTTTACCGTTTACCTCAAGAAGGTTCGCTATCATCGGCCGACACCAATTGCAAGCAGTGTAAGTATAAATTTACATTCGAAATAAGTGACTCATTTCGTGGTTCAGCTGCTTTTAATCAATTAATCAACCAATTTAAATCTCTCCAAAATGATCCATTACTAGCGGACCATTTTTGGTTCTTCTTTTGTTCATTTTTCATGTGGATCTCAACTTTTGCATGGGGGAGGTAGTAAACCAGAATACATTGGATGCTGCTACGTAATTCGTCACTTCAGAAACAACTTGGTGATACTCGCAAACTCACTCTTGTCTTTTTGATCAACTTCTTTCGGCAAGTGTTTTTCGACAAGTGCAGTTATATGCTTCGCCTTTTAAGCAGAACAGGCCCAGGCTGAGGCTCAGGTGCAGGTTATATTCCACCCACTTCTTCTATGCTTCACCTTCGGCTCAGATACCTTTGTCTTAAAGACAGATACCGAAACTTGCTTTTCAAAAACGCACAAAACTGTTACCTTTAATAAATACAATCGCTAAACCGAACTGGTGTGCATACATTATTTTGCACCAGCTGGTCACATACCATTCCAAATGGGGACCAGCTGGTGCAAAATAACGTATGCACACCAGTTCGGTTTAGCGATTGTAACTTTTGCAGTATCCAATGTAACCTACAGCTTCCTTCAAACAGTGGGAATCTCACATTCGGTCTTCCATACTTTATTAGAATGTATTTCCGATCGAGTCCCTAAAATCATCAGAAATCATTCAAGAAAAATTCAATTTCCTTCCATCAATTTCTATATGTTGTCAATCCATTCGAATAGACACGATGTGTTAGACACCTCTTCAAACAACCAGACACTCTTCGTTCAATTTTAATTTCCTGTACATAACCAGCGCGCACCAACAGCCGATGAGAAAATACAGAAATATATTTTTGCAATGAGCATTTCAATTTCACTATTATAGCCGCTGTGTTATGCAAAATAGTCTCGTATGCTTTAATAGGGGTTATATAAATATCCTCAGCGGGTAACGCAATTAAGAAACATTTTGAATGGAATTACATCGTTTTAGGTTGATGTTATGTTGATGTTGATGTTAGGTCGATGTTTTGTATGTCTAAATATGTTTGCAGACGAGATAGAACCATAAATCGCTTACTACCTGCCACTTTCTAAATGAAACTTTAAATTTTTACAGCAAGACTCGGACGAAGATATTTCACATCTCGAATGGGAAACGGTACGAGTACGATTTGTGAAGGCCGCAACATTAGAACGTCTCGTCGACGCTTTATCGAAAGATGATGGCGAACTGGAAAGTACGTTTGTCAACGTATTCTTAGCCACGTATCGAACATTCGCGAAACCCGAACAGATTTTAGACTTACTACTGCAGCGATACGAACGATTACACGCGGACTCCATACACGAACCGTTGGCAGAGGAGCATAAAAAAAGTTTGGTGTCAGCGTTGCATGTGTGGATGGATGGCTACCCGGAGGATTGGAATCAACAGAATCTGAAGAAAGTTATTGCATTCACATCGTCACGGCTGTCCAGTTCGGAAATACATTATAAAGCTTTAAATAGATTAGATAAATTAGCTAGAGCAAGAGCAGCACCGTCACTGCCATGGGATAATAATGAATACGCGGATTATGCTGAACAATTCAATGATTTGTGTTTAACGCCAGCTTTTCTTCCGCCTGCACATTTACTTCAAGCGTATCGCTTTCCACACATACCGGTTAAGCATTTTGCTGAACAACTTACTAGAATGGATATGGTAACCGAAAAATAACTTTTAATGTTTAACTCATAATCACAGTGCAATGTTGTGTGTTCAATGCAGGAATTATTCAAACGACTCATACCACATCAATGTCTTGGTGCGACATGGTCGAAACGCGAGCGTGATAAAAATGAAGCCAATGTATGGGTTTGTTTTCATAATTAACGAACAAAACAAAACGTAAAATAAACCTGGCACGTCGTTTTCTACTCTTTTTTTATAGACCGTAATTGCAACAGTAACACAGTTCAATGCGGTTTCATTTCGAGTGATATCCAGTATACTCATCGAGCCAAGACTCAAACCGCAGGTAAACTATATGCTAAACGAACATTGAAATTGAAAGCTTTCACACTCGACTTGTAAATGAAAAGTTTTCATAGTAAAAGTCGAGTGTGAAAGCTTTCATTGAAGAGGTGAACGTTTTGGTTTGAAGCCAGATATGAAGTTGAATGTATTTTCATACCACCTCGAGCGATATAATATCGTGCCCGGTGGCGATTTATTTATCAGATAATATCGACATTGACATCCGAGTAAAAATGAAAGTCTCAAAGGTTCGAAAAAAGACGTCTCACGGTCTTAAATCCTTTGTATTGTGAGACGTGAGACGTCTCTTTTATTTTTACTCGGGATGCTAGTACGAGATGCGGCTTTGTAATAGCATTCTAATGCAAAGTACAATCCCTTCAATCTTAAATTTTATAAGAACGTTACTACGCCCAGTACGCCTTTAAAAACTGTTTTGTTTGTATCCACATTTTGCTAAGCGTTGAAACATGAATCTGTGAATCCGTGGTCAGAGATACCATTATTTCTCGGTCATCTGAAAGGGCATACTAAGCTTCACTTGATATTATTGGTCCTTGTTCGCAGTTTTAATATTTGTCTTTAACGTCAAGTTTTATCTTCAAGTCCTCAATTCGATTATTCCAGGAACGAGCCATGAACATTGCAACTTGGATTGACATTGCTCAAGAGCTTAGAGTTTTGAAGAACTTTTCGTCCTTGAAAGCGATTGTGTCTGGACTTCAATCCAATGCTGTGTATCGACTGTCGAAGACGTGGGCGGCATTAGTACGAGAAAAGGTAAAGAACTTAGATCTTATTGACACTCTGAGCAAATATTGATAAAGAAATTTCGTTTCGTCATCGGAAATCCAGCTGGAAATATTCAACGAGCTGGCGCGAATCTTTTCGGAAGATAATAATGCTTGTGCACAACGTGAGGTACTTATGAGAGAAGGAACGGCCAAATTTGCAGACACTGCCGGTGAAAATGACCGTCATCTTCAGAAAGTGTTTCAGCGACAGGTTAGTAACTTGATGGCTATTACCGGTAACATCAATGCCATTAATGAATCAAAAATTTGTTCAGCAGAACACACATATCAGCCATGGAACGATACCATATCTGGGAACATTTTTGACGGATCTGACGATGATCCATGCCGCAATACCCGACTCAATAAACGATCTCATCAACTTTGATAAAAAGCGTAAGGAATTTGAGGTTTTAGCTCAAATTAAGCTGTTACAAGGTGCTGCCAATGCATATCATTTACCGGACGATCATCTGTTCGACCGATGGTTCGCTAGCTTATTAGTACTGGATGAGAGGGAAGCACACACTCTGTCGTGTCAATTGGAGCCGCCCGAGCAGAGACGAGCGCAAGGACACAAGAAAAGCGATTCCATTGCATCGAATTCGAGCAGTGGTGCCGGTTCCCAGTTTTACTGTGAAATAAACACATCCGAGTGAGTACAACACATCAATGAATGTAAGAAATACGTGAAACATTAAAAAAAATCATTTTCAGTTCGAGAAACAATTCTCTTGATCGAAATGCCACTCCTCCAACGGCTTCGATAATGTCCGAAGCAAGCAGCGTGTCCTCCATATCAATTGAATCCACGTCCAGCGGTAATAAATCGAATAACACAAAAACGAACAGCTGCAAGTCATCTGCTAGTCAATATCCATTGATCAATCCGCAATTAGTCCAGAATGCGTCCGTGAAGAACTCTGCATCGCCCGATTTTTACATCATTCGTGTTACATACGAAACGGACAACGTGGAACTGGACGGTATCGTTCTGTACAAAAGTATTATGTTAGGGAATAATGAGCGGACACCGCAAGTGATCCGTAACTCTATGATGAAATTGGGTCTGGAAGGTGATCCGGATAGGTACACATTGGCACAAGTATTGCCCGAAAAAGAGCTGGTCATGCCATCCAATGCAAATGTTTACTATGCCGTTAATACGGCCTTTAATTTGAATTTCATTTTGCGACCGAAAAAAGACGACAATAATTGATTTGCTGTAAAAATTAGAGACATATCGGGATATAGTGGGATTGTAGCTTACACGCACGCACATATGTCTTAAAATTTTTAAAGTTTACTTAATCAACCATGAAATGGTCCAAAAAAATAGTCTTTTTTTTACTACAATTTTACAATTTGCGTGACAAGTCTATTAAAAATAGTACAAGAGTTACAAGAAGTAGAAAAAGTTGATAAAAACATACCACTAGTATACTCATAAAAACACTAAGTCCTTATTGACGTGGATATTATTAAATATATATTTTGTATGATATGTAGGTAAAAGTCGTGTATATTATGCCGTGTAATTAATAAAACTATTTATATTGACAAAAGAAATAAAAACAAAAACAATTTAAACAAACAATTTGTGTTCGTCTCTTTGTGTTCGTTCGGGATTTGCTTGCAGATCGAAGTGGAAAAATTATTCAATGTTGTAGTAGGGTGGTCCAAAATACACTTAGGATAGGGTCTTATGTGGTTTGGATGCATCTACGATGAAATAGAAGTTGAAATGTTTAAGTGTCTATATTGCATCGCATATGCATCCAAATTCCATAAGTCCCTATTTGGCCCAAAAGCACATAAAATTATCTTTCAAATGATACCTCACACGACCATGTACGAGTACCTCGAGAAATTTCTGTAAGAACAGTGTAAGTCTTCACATATTTCAGGTTGGGCTGCAAAACACGCGGAAGAAAAGAAGTACGAACACTACGTCGATTTGCGAGAACAATTTATTTAAATAAGCAATTAAACTAATAAAAGCAATTGGGAGCAAGATCGCTGAAGTTACTCACGAGAAAAGAGCGACGAGTTTTATGTTCCAGCGGTTAGCACTCTCAATTCAACGTGGAAATGTTGCATCGATTCTTGGTACAATTCCACCTTCCAAGAACTTGGCAGAATTATTTTATTTATAAATACTGTAAAATGCTGTTAAATATATAACAATTTTAAGACCAATAAGTCCCTATTCGGCTCAATAGGACGTGTGATTACCTTTCTAATGACACCCCACACGACCCTGTACGGCTTGTGTAACTGGAGAATTTTTTGTAAGAAAAGTGCAAGTTTTCGGTTTTTGTTCACCTTTCACCAGCCACACAACCTTCGAAGAATTTTTTTGAAAGTGGTTTTGGCTCCTTGGGTCGAATAGCTTTCTAAGCACATACAAAAAAGTCCACTAGAAAATGCGTCCGATTTCGGTAGGCTGTTTTTCAAAAGAATCCTACTTCATCAAGGCTGTTTAGGTTGAACAAAACTTAAATAGAGTCGCGACACCACACACCACCTCTGATTTTTTTTACTGTTCTGGTTGAGTGACTCGAGTACTACACGAAACTTTAACCGACTACAGATACACGTAATTAATGTAACAAATGCTTCAAATAACTTAAACCACTTATTTATGAAGAATGGATAATAATACCACTCATCCTAAAGGAACGGGCACTTGAAGATGGATAATAAATTGAAATCTTCGTAGCAGGAGTGACCTTGCTGCAAACGAAATGTCGTAACAGATACTTGTTGTGAGGCTGGTATGTAAAGGTTGGTATCGTTGTAAAGGTAAGACTGCATTATTGTTTTGATACAAGAAGGGTCTACCTGTGTATTACAGATGAGTTGAAGTTTCGACGAGGATGGTGAAAATAAACTTTTTCAAATATTGTACAATTCAGACAAATTTTGTAAAATCCATTCACAGCGTTTAATGGAGCATGGAATACTCTACCATTATCGCCATTCAAAGAGTTTCAAAGTTTTTTCGTCAAAAATGTCGAAATTTCGACTTTAGCTGGCTGTTGCTCCGTGGCCAGGTTGTTGAGAGAATCAATTTTGACACGAATTAACTTACAATTAGTCCCTCTATCCGTTGCTATAACAATCTGTATTTAAATTGACTCGTGTGTCCCGCACGGCCACGTGTGCCGGTTCTCCGAAACGGCTGGACAGATCGGGAAACTGAATACAGTTTCGTGTAGTACTCGAGTCCCTCAACCAGAACATGAAAAAAAATCAGAGGTGGTGTCGCGACTCTATTTAGGTTTTGTTCAACCCCACAGTGTCTTAAAGAAAAAAATAGATTTTTCGAAAAATTCGTGTACGTCCTTGAACTTTGTACAAACTCTGAGCGACAGTTTTGTATACAATTAATTGTGTTAAATTCGTAAGTTTGTGCAGGTTTGGCTTTAGCTGAATCTCCTTGCTGTGTGGACCATACATAGCCGTAAAGTATCGCCAAAGTCAAATCATCAAGATTTTTTTACAATTCATCACAATTTGGGGTTTATTCACACCTTTGCGATTTTTGGTCACCAAGAAAATGTGAATGTGAAAAATCGTCAAGAAAAATCGCTAAAGGGTGAAGAAACGCCATAAAGTCAAATTTTCAATTTGTTATGCTTCATGGCGTTTTTTGACTTTCTGACGATTTTTCTTGACGTTTCTTCATATTTTAGAGATTTTTTATTTTTTTTGCGATTTGACTCTGGCGATTCTTTACGGGAATCAGTTTTAAGCGTTTTAAGCGTAAGTGTGAGAGATTAAACCGACAAAATACAGTAATAACATAAACTATAGCATGAACACTGAAAACCATGTGATAAAAGACTAGCTGTTACAAATTCCGTGCGCAAGTGAAATTTACCACTGTAATTCTGTAAATCTAAATTTTCCACAAGCAAGCAAATGTTGGCTAAATTCATCATTTCAGAATGGGTGAAACCTGACCATTCCTATACAAAAATCTAGATTTTGAAATATCTCGGCCAAATCTTTACCAAATTGAACTCGTATTGACGCCCAGATTACGATTAACATACTTTAAGAGTCATTGGAGCCAAGGGGGAAAAGTCAAGAAGCTGCTGTATGTTCCTCAGTCCATAAAAAAAATTGTAGTGTGGACTTGCCTCACGGTGCCTTACTAGCATGGCGCCATGATATAAACTTCACCTAAGAAAAATATGAAGAGAAAATGTTTAACTTTGAATTTTTTCGGTGAATTTTTGTGATAAAATTTTCCAGACATTTTCGGGAAACTGTCCTGCCATTTCCCAATGACGGGCCTTAAGACATAAAAACCATTCAATGCTACGATGGACGAAAAAATCATAGTTCTTGGGAATCTCACGGGTAAAATAAGTGATTAAAAAAATGTGGTTCCGATCCCAGATAATAGAACGGTCCGCTTGTGATAAAATAAGCAAACCGTAATTATCTACATAATTTTTGATCGAATCGAAAATACAACAATTAAACTTAGTTAAACCAGGTTTCACATTGTTATCAAGTTCAGACTGCTGGAGACTAAAACGGCAACTACTTAGCTGACGATGATCCACAAATCATCAAAGTCAAGCATAGCGACGGGGAACTATATTAACACCCAAAATTATTTTCCCACAAATTTGACAGATGCAGCAAATTTATTTTCCCCCAAAATTTTCCAGAAAAATTTCGGAAAATCGGCAATTTGTTCGTGGGTGTTAATATTCTTCGGTGCAGCACCTTTAAATATTATCCCCCAAATTTTTCCCATACATTAAAGGTGCTGCACCGAAGAATATTAACACCCACGAACAAATTGCCGATTTTCCGAAATTTTTCTGGAAAATTTTTGGGGAAAATAAATTTGCTGCATCTGTCAAATTTGGGGGAAAATAATTTTGGGTGTTAATATAGTTCCCCCATAGCGACATTTTTCATATTCATTCTATACTATATCGTTATACTCAAGAATCTTTAATGCATGTCAATCCAATTCAATCCACATTTAGTCATGAACATCAACGTTGATAAGCACGTTTATGTATTAAAACGCCAATATTGCATATTGAATGTGTTGGATATTGCTGCATGCATATTGAGTCAAACCCTTGAGATTAGTGAGAACTCTGTTACGAGAACGCTGTTAAACCACAATTATCGGGTCTACTACTTCGTTCGATTAAGAAACTTTCAATCGGTATAAACAAAATCATTTACTTTATCATTGGACGTCCTCTTACATTTTTCTATGTATTTATATGGCCACGGTAACCAGAGGCCATTCGGTCGTCACTGTTGATAGCTGACGACGTTGCCACCCGTAAAAGGATATAATGGCCGAGTATACCGTGGGCAACATCACTAAATAACGCATCGCCGATATCTCTGGAACTAGTGAACCGACTTTGATACACTTTTTCCCTGAAAGGTGTGAAACTATGAATTTCGAGCCCGATATGAAGTCAAATGGGCGATGGTTTGGAAGATATTGTAGAAAAAATGAATACAACGAAAAATGCTAATTTCACTGTTTATATCGGGCTCAAAATTCATTACTTTAGTAAACCTCTCAGGGATGAAAAAGTTTATCAAAATGAGTTCAGTAGTTCCTGGGATATCGAAGATACACCCTGGAGTCATGTTGCCCACGATATTTTTGTTACTTATGTAAATAGAACCATTAGCTGATAAAGAATCCAATGTGCAGTACTTACTCTCGTTATCTATAAAAGGCAGAGCAATAAACACACCTTTTATAACGATTAAAACGCTTCAAAAATTCATTACATTAACTTGCTTCATCCACTGTTTGTTGGACGGTATTCAGATTGTGGTTCAAGTATCAAAAAGTACTGAAATCAATCACCATCGAAACATAATCTCTGCAAAAATGGCAACAGCCTAATAGTCTGTTTCTTCTTCAGAAAACCGATTTCTTTTACAATGGAAATTGTGCGACATTCTAATTTTATCGGCCTCTATGAACGTAGAAATGACAAAAGGAAAGATATAACAATGATAATATCACCCCATGTATATCCATCCATTCCCATTATGTATCTACACTCGACTCAGTTTTATTTACAAGCAAAAATTCTATAAAGCAATCACATAAATAGAACTTCGGATAGCAAACTCTCAACAAGAGCAAATAATTCTCCATTCTTACAATTCGTTTACAAACATTTGCCGAAAGATTTGCCTATCATCAACGGCACTTACATAACAATAAAGTAGTACTTTCCACAATCTGTTGTAGAATGGTGCGATACACAATGTAACGATAAATTTCGACGGTTTCCCTTATTACAAAACGACAATGACGTCATACATCTACAATCGATTACATCATCCTTTGGAGACGCCACACATCTGTCTATTCAAAGCTTCCATATAAGCCGGTAAATGGGTGAATACTCGTTAGTATATAGAAAATTCCTCCCTTTGAATAGTCGAACGTCAGCAGCAGCAAACATATATACATTCTGTTTCCATCACACTTTACTATGTGCTGGATGTTTAGATGTGTCTTATGTCTTCTGTAAGAAATGATGTTCAGTTCTCGCATTCCAATATTTCCTTTCGGTTTAATTGAATTTTAGAAATGGTTCCCGTCGTTGGTTGGGAAGTTCGTGCTGGAACAGGAACAGATGAACCATGACAATTTTTTTATTAAAATTGTAAACTGTGACAAACCGACGATAATTTTATCTTCAAGTCTATCGAGGTTATCGAGTCTAGCTCGTCGATCTGAGAGTTTTCCGATTCTGTACTCGTTTTGTCTTTGTGTATTCTTACCATCAATTTTACTATTGAAACCACTTGTCTTCGGGTATGCATTTGAAAACTAATCACTTGATGAAAGTAAAATGAATTGTTGCGCCCAATAGGAGTAAAATTTGGAAATTTATGTGACAACGAAAATTGTTCCAGAAAAAGCCCCAAACTGCATTCTCGATCCCATTTATTTATGTTTTCGGGTGTATGTGAGGTTTTCGTACAGCAAAAGAACAAAGACATCCCTGACCGATTTATATTTCGGAATACAATTTTCTGGCTGTTTGAATATCTGTTTGCCACTGAGTGTAACTGTGTTGAAGCGTTATATCGGGTGCTGTGTGTATGGTGTGTGGTTGGTTCGGTTGTGCACGGAACGTAAAAAGGATATACATAACAAGAATTTCCACATTTTGTGGAGCGAACGAAAATAGGTCATGCTTATGACCTTCACCTCGTACAAATTTTTCAAAAATTTACGTACGTACAATTTACCTTCGTCTTTCTCCAACTCATCCTATTTACGAGATGAGGATACGCAATGATTTATGTTGTTTGTGGACGACACGTTTCACATTTGAATTTATTTGTTTGTTTGATGGCGGTATGTATATGGGAATATTTTTTTTTTATTCGTTATTAGGTTTCGGATGGGTTTGCCAAATATTTGCCAATTCGTGTGAATGTGTTTTATAGGCACGAACGTTGGAGAGAATTATCCCATCGATAAAATGTGGGAAAGTGCAGTAAACATGTATACCGAGATCCCATGTGGAAAAATATACCAGTAACACAAGGTGTTGAAATACAAATAAGTTAGGTGCGAGATTGAGTTGACGAAGGTTTTGTGTGTTTTGATTCACTGATTCACTTCAGGTGATTTTCATTTTATTACCTTTGGGAACAATGGGTTTCCGATTTAAATGAGTGATATCTCGTTAGATTCGTCTTTGAACTCTATAGGGAATACGCTTCCTTAATTTTTTCGATTGAACACTCACTGTGTGATCATCAGAAGATGTCTGGTATCGTTGGATAGTTGAAACTAGTCGTAACATAGACAGACAGGTCGAAGTACTTAAATATTTTCCAGTGATCGAATTGCAGTCAAAATGGTTTATCAGCCATTAATGCATAAGAATCGATATCTTTCAGCAACGAGTAATGTCCATGTTGGAAGGCGAACTCTCCGAACATTTGCAATATTTTTGGTCATAGCTCCCATGAATTCACTTGCATCAATTGTTTCATATATTCCACCTGCAGACATTTCGAAGGTCGACATAATTACAGCATTGTAATGTTTTAAAATAATTATTTCTTGAGTTATTTGCAAAAAACTATTGTCGAGATCTTCTGACATGCCTTCACTTTTGAACGCATTTTCGCATTATAACTCTTGAGCAAAAGTTTTCATGTACTCGATAATTGAAATTCTACCAGAAGTTGAGGAGTATATTTTAGAGCTGTTCGCTTCCAAGACAGATCATTCAAAACTCCCAAATGTTTTTGTCACTACATTCAATTTGATTAACGAAACAGTTGAATTAAAAACTACCTTGTGTCTCAATCAGCTTAAAATAATGCCCTGGAGAAGCAAATTTAAATGACCCTTCTAACCGTAACAATAAAAACGAGTTTCGAAGCGTTACGTCGAACTCGTTACGTTTGCCAAACGTTTAGCATTGGCAAAGTTACTTCCTTCACTTAATTTATAATAAGTGCAGTAGTAAATTTATAAATAACCTTTCCGCTTGTTCCTAAAGCCGGTTTTTCTATCGTATGCACCATGCACCATATGCACTTTTCAAATCGTAGGTTAAGTAGTTTTTTTTTGTATAAAAGCAATTATTTTTTCAAACATGTCATCACAAGTGTTTCTGCCATCAAATAAACAAAATTACTTTGGTAACATTACCATCAAACATGGTAAGTGCAACGATTACATCTACACGAAAATTTCAATCATTAATAAAACTATCGACTCTGCTACTTCTGTTGATCTAAGTATTTTCAACAGCTCGGTTTTACAGAGTTTTACTGACTTAGCAAACACTTTGTTGCATAAAATTGAATTGTTATAGCCGATTTATCAGATAACTCTTGTTAATATTCCCTCTATTTCCGTATCATTTAAAGGAACTTTTATTGGTTATTTTACTATCTGGATGTGCCCTGTCCGCACCAATCCATTCCATCCATCAGCGCGATGTCTCACATTTGTCGCCTCCATCGACTCGCTACGGTGTGCCCGACAGAAGAATTTCTGCGCCTTATCCACCACCAGCTCCAGTTCAGGAATACGGTCCACCTCATCATGACGAGCCAGCTCCAGTTGAACCATCAAACGAATATGGACCACCACATCATGATGAGCCAGCTCCGATTGAACCATCGCACGAATACGGACCACCTGCAAACGAATATCTTCCGCCACCACCACCACCACAAATTCCAAGTTTGCCGGAAGTTGTTGTAAGTCATCCATATCCTGCACCAGCTGATCCAGTCCAGGAATATGGACCACCTGCCATTCATCAAGACATTGTCGCTCCAACCAATGAATATGGACCGCCAGTTGAAGCCATTCAGGATACAGTAGTGTCGGGTCCGTATCCACCACCACTTTTCGACTCACGATATGGCGCTCCAACACATTAGGAAAGTACGTTAATTTATAGTATTTATTAATTGATGTTGAATAAAAACTGAAAGACAAATTGATAGATTGCCTTTTAATTAAGAACTTATGTTTTCATTCGAACAGCAATCTTATCACGCTATAATCCTTTGATTTTTCACTTCTTTTGTTTAAAAGAAATCAAATACAATGGTAGATTTCGAATCTATGTGTGTCCTTTAGGCTCGGTACAATTCACCTGAGCAAATCTATTTCCAATCAAAATCCATACACTGATTTGCTCAACAAAGCAAAGCAAATTTTAAAATGATGAAATAATGTTGAATTTATCACCCTAGGGAAACACTTCGGCGCTTATTTCCCAAGTCGTTTAGGAAAAACGTTGTTCATAACTTATACTAATACTAGATTACTATCTCAGAGAGGTAATTAGATATCTCGTATCAAGAGGAGTAAAACTATCCGAGCGCGTTAGCCCGAGGTACTTTTACTCCCCGTGGTACGAGATATTGAGGTAGCTTCCTGATATAGTATGCTAACTTCATTTACGAGTGTAGGGAGGGAAATGCCTAGTAGTTTAAAGGACTTTTTTTTAGCAAATTCGATTCAAAGCATTTTAGCATGTGGTAGGAAAATAACTATTTCTCAACTCAGCGACGAAAAGTGTAACTCGGTGGTAAATGCTTTTGTGGCACACGCCTTTACGGTGTGGGATAAAAAAACGAAAAGTAGAGTTTTCGTATGGATTTTGTTGATCCGAGACAAAACCGAGTTTTTATTCCGAGTTATGTAATTGATTTTTTAAACTAGCTCAAAAGAGATGCACAACGGCTTTATTTCAAGTATTCCGTATAGTATTCATATCATACATTTCTAAAAAAAAGAAACAACAAAATTCAGATATCCAAAGGTTATCATTTTTATGCAATTTTAAAACCACCTTTCTGAAATACCTAAAATATTATAATTTATTCAGTTTGTTGTCTAGTTGGTTGTAATTGTCTTGACAAAAAGTATTAACGACAACGTCAGTCTTGCGAAGAAATTAAAAATGGATCTATTCGTTTGAGGTATGAAAAGAGGCTGATGCTATTCGCACGCGCGTGCGAATAGTCAAAGTGATGAAAATACTTGTTTTTCACTTGGTTTTTGTTATCAAAATTTCTATGTAGATTTTCTGTGAAGAAAAAAAGATGGAAGTAGACCCAAAACCTACTCATTTCAGATATATAAAACAAAATTAACAAATTACCACATTTTCAATGTTCAATTTTCAACGTTTTCAATAGATAAAACATACGTAAAACAAAAATGTGCTAATTCCTAATTTTTGATTGTATTTACAAACTTTCAATTATAAGAAAGTCATTGCTTTTTCCACAAATATCATCCGTTTAATGTGCAAACGAATTTGTTTATACCCATCGCTCGAGATAAGATAAGGAAGTATCTTTATATAATTCAAATACACATACAGTACTATCAAACAAGATGAGATTACCAGTACCTACTGTGCATAAATAAGCCAGTTTTCACTCTGACTTGACAACTGTAGCTGCTGCATAGGTTGACGAATATTTTGACTACAAAACCCATAAAATAAGATTACATTTTGAAATGGCGAATCCCAATCAAGAAATCAAATACACAAAGGTAATTTCAATGCATCATTTTGTGAATATTTTTAAATTTGTGCATTTCAAACATGTATGTATATAGTGTTTATGAGGTTGAAGCCGACGTTTAGAGCAGTGAAGTGAAATTCAATTCATTAAATATTAGTGTATGTTGTTCAGACCGATACAAGTGTGCCATATTGTACTAGAACTAAGGATTACGTACAGTTGTAGTAATAAGTAAGCGGCTAGTAATCTATTATTGAAAACGATGCTAAAAATTTGTGCAAAGTATATGTTAAAGCAAATGAAGTAATAGATTTTTTGGTAGTTAACACTTGGAACCCTCAAAACCAGAAATATATTCAACAGGTCTGTGATAAAAACGACTGTAACTTTCTCTTGTGATATTTTCTTACTTTTTTGTTCCTGTTTTGTAAATTTAAATTTTTGAACTGGCTTGAATAAAAAAAGAAAAGAAATATATTTAAGAAGTTTAAGTTTATAGTGGAATCATATCATAATAAATTGCTCGGGCAATCAAAATATACTAAAAATATAATTACTACCCGGTAAATCACAGTATATCAATGCACTTAAAGGGAAAGAGCCTTACATTTTTTTAGCGTAATATTGTAGTTAATAGAAAATTTCAATCCCATATTTCTACCAGATTTAGCAAAATTACGAACTACTATATGTTTACTCATCAATCATGTTCGAGTATTTGTCTACGTGAGCATTCCTATTATCCAGTTATTTGCTAGATAATTATAGTTACTTTTCATTATTATCAGTGGATTATTGTGTGTGCATTACAAATAGGCTGATAAGTACGAATTACCGGACAAGAAACCTTTTTTTTATTTTAGCTGTTTATCGACAACAACTTTGTTGATTCAAAGTCTGGCAAAACTTTTGCAACCATCAATCCAGCTAACAAGAAAGTTTTAGCCAACATCGCTGAAGGTGATAAGGTAATACGACCCGATAATGACTTTAAGATGCATAGCCATCATCGGTTCTACGTTGTTCTTTCATTATAATTAGGCCGATGTCGATGCAGCAGTAGATGCAGCTGAGAGAGCATTTAAAAGAGGTTCGGTCTGGCGTAATTTAGATGCATCCGGACGTGGAAAACTTATTTACAAGTAAAATAATTTCTTGTAGCACTCAAGACTGTGTACATCAGCAGACATCTTTCACAGGTTAGCTGATCTCTTGGAACGTGATATGTTAATTGTTGCTAATCTGGAAGCTCTCGACAATGGAAAAACTTTCAAAAGCGCTTGTGGTGATGTTTTCCATTCGGTTGGCTGTCTTAGATATTATGCTGGATACGCAGATAAAATTACCGGCAAGACCATACCAGCTGATTATGGGTTCTTCGCGATGACACGGCGTGAACCGATTGGTGTTGTGGGTCAAATTATTCCATGGAACTTTCCATTGATGATGTTGATTTGGAAGTGGGGACCGGCTCTAGCTGCTGGATGTACGATTGTATTGAAACCTGCCGAACAAACTCCATTGACCGCACTATATATCGCTGCGTTGTCGAAGGAAGCTGGTTTCCCTGATGGCGTTATAAATGTTATTCCAGGGTACGGTCCAACTGCAGGTCAGTAGTTCGATTCACACATTTTACACGTTTGACCAAATGTACTTTTAAATGTTGAGAGCAGGCCACGCAATATCAGCTCATCCCAGAATTAGGAAAGTGGCATTCACCGGTTCAGTTGAGGTTGGACGGATCATTATGGAAACAGCGGCAAAATCAAACTTAAAAAAAGTCTCCCTTGAATTGGGTGGCAAGAGTCCATTGGTCGTAATGGATGATGTTGATGGTGAGAGGATATGTGAGCATTCAAGACTTAAATACACATTTTAACAAGAAAACTTGCAGTTAAGCAGGCTGCATCGATCGCACATGAGGCTATTTTCGCAAATCACGGCCAAAGCTGCATAGCTGCAAGTCGTACTTTTGTTCATGAGAAGATCTATGACCAATTTGTTGAATGCGCAAGGGAGTTAGCCAAAAACCGGAAGGTCGGTAACCAGTACGAAGACGTCGTACAGGGACCACAAGTTGACGAAGAAATGTACACAAAGGTGTTGAAGTATATCGACTCGGGAAAGAAGGAAGGAGCAAAGGTGGAAGTTGGAGGAAGCTGTATTGGTAACAGCGGATTCTTCATTCAACCCACAGTTTTCTCGGATGTGACCGATGACATGACAATTTCCAAGGAAGAAGTAATGAAAACTAAAAGAAGATATTTAGTAGATTTAACAACTAATTGACGCTTCGCGACAGATTTTCGGCCCAGTTCAATCAATATTAAAATTCAAAACATTGGACGAGGTGATTGACCGAGCTAATCGAACCAATTACGGACTGGCAGCTGGAATAATAACGAACAACATTGACGCTGCTTTCACTTATGCGAAAGCAATCGAAGCAGGTTCGGTGTGGGTTAACTGTTATGCGGCTGTTGTGCCACAGGTACCATTCGGTGGTTACAAAGAATCTGGTTCCGGTCGAGAATTGTAAGATTTGAATATTTTCATGTAACGAGGTATTCATCAAAAATATTTATTGTTACAGAGGTGAGAATGGTATTGAACTGTACTTGGAAACGAAGTCCATTTCCATCAGATTGCCATAAATTACGAAAGACCTTCACAATTGAAACGGATGAAGAATGATACTTTTTGAGTAATAAACAATCAATGAAAAAAATATTGAAACAGTCTTAGTTTCTTAACTCTTAGAATTCCGGGAATTATTCAGATGGACTATTTAATGAGGTGCGACCAAAAATAGCAGAATCAAACGAACCAGGAGAAAATGAAAGAAATGCTTGTCTTTACAGTAAACGTCAGTTAGCCATGGGGCATTCTTTTGAAGAACAGCCTACCGAAATCGGATGCATTTTCCAGTTGACTTTTTTGTATGTGCCGAGAAAGGTATTCAACCCTGGACGCCGAAACCACTTAAAAAAAAAAATCTTCGAAGCTTGTGTGGTTGGTGAAGGGTGATCGAAAACCGAAAACTTGCACTTTTCTTACAAAACTTACAGGATCATGTGGGGTGTCATTATAAAGGTGATCACATATACTATTGAGCTGAGTAATAAAAAAATAATGAAAAAATGCAATTTCATCGACCTATACCTAACGGAAGAGTTATTATCCGTTCAAGTCTCACAGATATGGTAGGAAAAAAATGAAAAAAAAAACATTTTTCAACATTTTCCTACTGCAAAATGGATCTGTTAACGACCTCTGCCGCACATGAGCGGAGTATCGCCAGATCGGGCATTTCATGCTGATTTAAATGGAAAAATTCAATTTCACCGACCCACACCAAACGGAAGAGTTTTAATCCGTTCAAGTCTCACAGATATGGTAGGAAAAAGTTGAAAACAAATGTTTTTCAACATTTTCCTTCTGTAAAATGCATTTAATCAGAAAGCACTTTTTGTACACTAATAGTGTACCTTATACAGCCAGTTCGGCCCTGTAAAAAAAAATTTAAAAGAAAATTCCTCTTACCGTAGTTAAAAATATGCATGCACATTTTAGTTAAAGGTGCACTCCAGTCGAAAATCCTCACTTTAGGCTCTGTATTTTAACCGAAGTCTTACACTCGTCTTACAGACATTTCTTGATGTACACAAACGTGCTTAGTCTTGTTGAGTATCATTTGAAAGGTAATTTTATGCTTTTGGGTCATATAGGGTATTATAGGGTTTAGATGCATATGCGGTTAAATATGGGCACTTAAGCATTTCAACTTCTATTTCATCGTAGATTCCACATAAGACCATATTTGGCCCAAAATCACATAAAACTAATTTTCAAATGATACACAACACGACCATCTACGTTTTGTGTACCTCGAAAAATTTCTGTAACAGTGTAAGTCTTCGGTTGAAAACTTTAACTGCACATACACGGTTGGTTTGAAACGAGATTAAATAGGGACCGCCGACCACCAATAATTTTTTTTTCATATTTATAATGAGTGATGGACAAGAACATCACACAGGAAAAAATTAGCCCGAACCCCTGAGCCGTTTCTGAGAACCAGTAGATGCGCTACCACGAGCAGTCAGACACAGCCTGATCACAAATTTTAATAGGGATCGGTAGAGGGAAAAATTCTAAGATATACTGTGTAAAAATTATTGCTTTCGGTCATTTGCTCTCGGAGCAATAACTGTTGAAAGTCAAAATTTCACCATTTTCGAAGAGTAATATATCCCTGACAAAGTGACCGACCCAGCCAGTTAAGATTGATTCTAGACGCGGTTAGTAAGCTCTTTCGAATGACGAAAAAAAAAATTGAAAAAGTTCTTTTATGTTACATTTTCAGAGAAGTTACTTTTTCCGCTACCCTCGGTGAAATTTGGCCACTTCTGTACCTTTCTGGTAGACTTGTTTCAAACTTGCCCCTAATATTATAGCCTGAGGAATAAGCTTTTCAACGATACTAAACATGCCATACTTGATCACCAACAAGTACTGTTGATGATTCAGTTTTTCAATCGAAGTCAGTCTACTCGAAAATCTGGAGCCCTCGAAAACGAAATTATTAAATTTAAAGATTTTTTTGAAAAGAAGTGGACTTTAATGACTCTCTGAGTCGGTACCACACATATAATTGAGTAAAAGACATTCAATTGTAATATTGGCTACAATATCAGCGAAAAAAAAAGTTTGAAATGAAGCTACCAGAAGGGTACAGAAGTGACCGAATTTCACCGAGGGTAGCGGAAAAAGTAACTTCTCTGAAAATGTAACATAAAAGAATATTTTCATTTTTTTTTCGTCATTCGAAAGAGCTTACTAACCGCGTCTAGAATCAATCTTAACTGGCTGGGTCGGTCACTTTGTCAGGGATATATTACTCTTCGAAAATGGTGAAATTTTGACTTTCAATAGTTATTGCTCCGAGAGCAAATGACCGAAAGCAATAATTTTTACACAGTATATCTTAGAATTTTTCCCTCTACCGATCCCCATTAAAATTTGTGATCAGGCTGTGTCTGACTGCTCGTGGTAGCGCATCCACTGGTTCTCAGAAACGGCTCAGGGGTTCGGGCTAATTTTTTCCTGTGTGATGTTCTTGTCCATCACTCATTATAAATATGAAAAAAAATTATTGGTGGTCGGCGGTCCCTATTTAATCTCGTTTCAAACCAACCGTGCATATTTTAGTGTGGATGAATTTTAAAACCAATAAGTCCCTATTCGGCTCAATAGTGCATGTGATTACCTTTCTAATGACACCCCACACGACCCTGTACGGCTCGTGTACTGGAGAAAGTTTTGCAAGTTTTCAGTTTTCGATCACCTCACACTAGTCACACAAGCTTCGAAGATTTTTTTTGAAAGTGGTTTTGGCTTCTTGGGTCGAAGTCATTTCTAGGTACATATAAAAAGTCCACTGGAAAATACGTCCGATTTCGGTAGGCTGTTTTTCAAAAGAATACCTCCATGAATTTGTATCATCTGTTTTACCACTCTTACAAACAAAACAGCTGAAGTAAATTCATGACTAATTTTCACTCACGGCGACTTTAATTTGAATCCTCACATTTCTATTGACCTTACCCTGGAAATGACAGAAAACCGCGTTTTCTTTAACTTCCCTATGCAATATTTTTTTCTTGCACTAAACTCACCTTTTTTTAAGGTTGACCAAAAATTGGCCTTCAAGTTCAAAAATCATAAAATAAAGCAGGTCGCCTTCGCAAAGCATCAGCATCATGCTACGAAAACGTCCCAACTTCAAAAAAAACTACCCCGGTAAAGTGGAAATTAACTGAAAGGGAAAAGTTTGTGAAAGACTCCTACAAAATTGAGTTAGCAAGCCCAGCTAGAGTCTTAGGCTCAACGGCTGAATTAATAAACCTCATGTTCGACAATTACAAACACGCTCTAGTGAAACGAAATCGACTCTAACTTATTATGAAATAATTACTTCATATTTGTAGTAATTTAAAATGTAATTTCTCATAGTTCTTCTGTATTATTCGAATGTGATTGTCAAATTAAAATTCCAATAATATTAAAAAGAAAACTAGTAACTTGGTTAGTTACTTAACCTCTCGCCAATCGTACCCGTCAGTTGTACAAAATCGCTGAAAAGGGATGGAAAATAAATTTCCCTCGATGAAAAGCTCTGGCAACACTATCACATATGTAAGCAGCCATTTTCAAATTTTCAGTTCGAGGTGAAATGTCTGAGCGAATAGACGTGTTTGTGATTGTTCAAGCGCCCACAAGAACTTGGGTGACCGCTCCCAAGTGAAATACTTTACAAAAATCGTGTAAAAACTATTAATTCGTTAACTTTTAACTGAAAAGAACACTCCATTAATGGAAAAGGAATTCATTAAAATGCATCGACTATTAGCAACAATGTGAAAATTCTGGTGTTTTTATCGATTCCTTGTCGACAGTCGTAGAAAAACTTTTTCCACGCTTTGACAGTGATTTTCACAAAAATTTATTGACTGGTGAGGTCTACATATGTGTGTGTCTATCTATACAAATACAATTATTGTATTGCAAACGTTCACGTCCATCCGTGCTTGTATGTGTATTGCGAGACGGAAAAGTCTCGTTGGTTGTGTTTGAAAGCGGTTCCTACGAAAATGATATAGCCTTTGAGGGAGTATATGTATTAGTCTCGAGCTTTTGTACTGGGATTAAACCACACAGTTTTGTTGTGTTTTTTTTCAGTTATTTTGTTCATTTTTCGTGTACCGTAAGAAATTAATTTATTTTCCTTTTTGTTGTACCAGATAAGCTTTTGAGCTTCGATTATACACACAATTGACAGCCCCGTAGTTTCGTTCTACTTTATTTCAATTATTAAATTAAGCAAAGTGTGTTATGTGTGTACCTGTTACGAATGTAAATAAATTTTGATTTTAACTGTAGATTTTGCAATTTTAAATTGAAAAATCCACTGAGAGTGTTGCAGGTGGAAAGTTAAATCCGACTTTAGCAGTTTTCTGTTACTTACTATACAATTTATGTTATACACCATCTGTGGCTTACACCACAAATAATGTTTCTTTCGATTTAAAATTGAAAAATTTACCTTACGGCTACGGAGTCGATATGTAAAAGTAGAGCCAGTATATTGCCAGTACCGTTGGTTCTAGACCTTGATTTAATGCTAGCATACGACGAATATGAAAAGTGTATGGGTGTGAGTCGATGAGTGTCTGTGTATGTGCGAGTGTACGTGAATTTCATCTAAGATTTTCTTGTCTTGTCTTCTTAATTTCATTATTTATTAACTTTTTTCGAAGGCGTTTCAATATTAGGATTCTTGTTAGATAATGGAAAAGCTTGCATGCTTGAAGATTATGCTCGAACGTACAATAATAATGATACGGAATGTTCGCAAATTTCAGAAAATTCATTAATTTCACTTTACTTCATTTGCTATAATAAGGAATTGGTGTTGGAGGGGTATCTCTTTGAATACATTTCAGAAAATTTCTTTTGCTTTAGTTTCGCAATCGTGAAGAAAAGTCTGTAAATTTTGTCTCAATTTAGCATTTTGTTTTGCAATAATAATGTCTAAAAAAAATCTTTCACGTTCGGGATCGTTAATAATGATTAGCTTTCGTTCCACTTTCACAGGCATCAAAATCATTTTAATGGCAATATGGTCTGTTCAAAGCATTTTGAGAAGGCCTTTTTTGCAACTAATTGATATTTTCCACTTTCGATTCATCACATTATGACTGTAAGTGATTCTACACTATACAAGTAAAAAAAAAACAATTCCTGTACTCGTAAACCGTTTGAAACGTCTGATTACAATCAGAACACGGATAATTATCTATTGTTGACCGTGTTAACTCAAACAGGGGATGAGCATTGGCCAAGGATCATTTTAATAGCCAATGTGAAAACTAATGAAGTAGAAGATTTAGAATCATTCACTAACCGTATTTCAACAATAGGACGATTTGATGATTTAATAGCGTTTTGTGTGTCGTTACAGAAAGGTTAAATCATATTTCCAGAACGATAAACACTCTAAATTCACAAAATTAATCGAAAGTGTATAAATAACACGGATGCAAGTGATTTTTTGTTGTACCCGTAGCTGTAGTTAGCAATTTTCGCAATTTTCATTTTATTACCTCTATTAAAATAGCGATGTTGTAATCAGATCGGCCAATAAACATTTATCGCAACAAAATTGCCATTAATAATTACTGCTATTACGATTCGGTTGCCCTTTTCATCTGTACGTATATAAAACCAACCCCGTTTTTATTTTCGCTGCGAAATTTTTAATTAAACGTTTTTATTCGACTGTAAATTAATTTGTATTTATCAAAAATATTTAAAATGTTGAAATGCCGAATGCCGATGGAGGATGAATCGTTCGACAGACTTACCGCCTCCATAATTACAGATTACCACAAAAGCAAAAAAACATCAAACGATGCACATTTATAACTCAAAATAAATTTGCTTTATTTAAATCCGGGAACGGGGTAAAAATGTAATGACACGCTGTCGAAATAGACTGTACATTCAATGAATGATATTTATAAATTTCATTAGATTTTTCTCGTTCCTTTTGTCAGAAATTTACGGAAATTAATATTCATTTTCTGTCCATTAATTTTCCAATACCATCAGCAATCTAAATGAATCGATTTCTTACTGGAAACTCGGAACTCATTTATTTTGAATTATTAATGCTTTCCACTCGATAGAAATATTTAGCAAAATTTTAGCATTCCATATCGTTAGTTCGTGCTTAACTATATTTCAAGTGGCACGTCTTCAATGACATTACCTGGTAATTTTTATAACGATTCTGATTCTCGTTTATTTTCGGAGAGCGAAATTTTATTTTGGAGAGGATTATTATGGAATATTTAACGAGTAACGGTGTAATATTACAACCGTGCATAAATGACATAGTATTACATATATGTGTATTTCATGCATTGAGACACATTTACTGGGGCGTATCGAATCTTGAGACTTGTAAGGTCCACGACAGCCAGTGTGCGGAAAATGTAGATAATCGAAAACTGTGTCCAGGCGTCTGGTCGATTTGGTTGCCTATATCATCAAAAATTCGACCTTTCGGACTTTTCCTTATATTTACTGATAGAGAACTGATTTTGTTTAGCTTATGGTGTGAGGTTGTGGTGGAGGCCAGGTACTTCCAACAAACCAGGCATGTCTCTGTTTCTGAAACGAATGAAACCTCTTTTTTCAAATTTTTGAATGCACTAATTAAGCGTATCCACGAAGCCAGTGCACCGGTGCTGGTGAGTCAACGATATCTTGGCCAGTAAGTACACAACATTTCATGACAGTAGCTGAACTCGTGTACAGTCAAGGACTGGTTCAAATTATCGAAACTTAATAAACATAAATCAATCACCGGAAAGTAGAATATCTTCTAGTATTTTATAGTGTCCTTATGAATGCTTATCGTCTTTATGTTAGCTGCACATACCATAAATTATATCTCAGCAACTTTTTCGCATTCACATGTCCACTGACTGTCGCCATTAAGTCCATGTTATCCCTAACTGTTCGTACATATATATCATCTCTGAATGGTTGAATGCTTAATTTATATCTCATAAAATAGAATTAATTCGTTTTGTGTATTTAATATATGGCAATTGTTTACATCCAAATCTGATCTCTTTTTACGGAAGAATTCAATCGGAATACGATGTTTATTTGATTTTACCTATTTTTCTGTCTCCTATATCCATTACAATGACACATTATATCTTCCAATCACCCCAGTTAATTAAAAACATTAACCATAATCAATTATTTCGCATTGTCCACTCATAAATCAACACACCGAATAGGAACCAGTTTATGTCCCACAGACATCTTTCCTTTCTTTTTTGTGTTATCTTTTCGCAAGCGGATATTATCGATCAAAATTTTATATTTCATATTCCCAGGACGATTGGAATAGCAGGTCAAGATAATAATAATAAGCAAAGCCTATCCCACCCACAAATATGTTTGTTACGTTCTTCTTCCGTATAGCTTTTCCATTTTTCACATTTCGCTGGCGATTTTTTTTTTCTTTTTCTCGTATATTTCGTTTCCTTAAACAACTTGTAGAAGGCTCACTGGTGGAAGTAATTTTCGGTTATATGATTTGGTCTGATAATAATTTCGACTTTGAGAACATAATAATGTACACGAACCACATTTCTGTATACCATTGATGGTTTCGGTTGGAGTCTCGTTACGATTGACTATGACCAAGTTCTATAAATAGGGGGAATTGTTAAACAGAACGAAATTGTTGTATACATAACCGAAAACGTGAGGAGTTATGAAAAGTGTATAAAATATCCTCGAAAATATCATGACTAAGAAATACAATTTTCAGAAAATTTATTATTACGGCCAGAATTATTGACCAACGTCGTTTTTATGTAACATTTTTGTGAGTGTGTGACAAAAGAATAACTAAGGTTTTTTTTGGGTTCGGTTAATTAAATATTCCACCGTTTATTGTGTTCGTTTGTGTTTTCTCGTTGAGGAATATAATGTGCTGTGGCACAGACTTGACACTAATAAAAGGCTTCATTTACATAAACAATTGAGTTCAACCGAAAATAAAAAACAGTCCCCGTTGAAATTCAGCCGATTCTGTCCACTGTACGGTCAATAATAGAATTTATTTTCATAAATTTGTGATTACGTCGACCATTAAGATAGCATCAAAAATTTACAATACGAAAATTTATTGGTTAACATTTATACGACATTCAAGTGTAGGGTGTAAGGATATTGTTAACGAGTTTCTTATTAAATTTTGTATTTGATCGGATAAGCTATGACCGGACATTCCAAAAATTGTAAATGAAAATGGAATGTTTCACCATATTTTTGATCAATTTTTCTCAGTAGATTGCTTGTGCTTTCTAGTAAAATTTAATTGGAAGATTTTGGTACATGCCATTGGGATGTTTATGTACGTGCACTTACCACTGACACAATACCTATGTGGTCAGAAATAGTTATTTGTTTGACGAGGAAAAAAAGTTGGAAATTGCGTTTCAGGCTTTCCGCAGTTTCAGCGGAGGGATAAAATAACTATTTTATGAGAAAATGATGTTTTGTTGACGCTTTGTCTGTTGACAGTTCTGATATAAATGTCTATCTTCTACCCTCTTGTTTCGACAGTGGAATCAACCGACAGTCAAATTTATTCATTCCTTTGTTTTTGTTGTCAGATCTTACAGCTAGAGAAATTATTCAAATAGAAGAAAATTCATACTTGTTTACACAGCCATATGACAACTGTTTGAATTGACTTTACGTCCACATTAATTACACTAGATTTCGTGTGAATTTTGTTTATCCGAGGCACAGCCGAGGTCAATAAGCGCATGAAAGCTAGACTTTTCATTTTTATCAAAAAGTACACTCGCTCCGCTCTGGTCACAAAACTTCGCTCTTGTTGGGATTCCCTATTTATTTCCCTCGGTAAACTAATAACTATTCATTGGTATTATGTAATGCACATTACATTCTGCGGATTTCGAAATTTTTTTCTAACTTGCATGTATCTTAAGAGGTGAAACTTAGAAAGCTTATCCTTGACAGCATTGAAACCATTTTAATGAGTCCTTTAGTTCAATAACTTTTAACAAAAGACCGAAATTTATCGGAGGGAATTTGGTAAGTTTATACTAAAACTATTTCCACGCTCTACGTTATCACACACATTTCCAATTAATATTAATGCGATGATTTAACAGTTTAGAGCTTTGTATTTGTTGATGCAAATGCCTAAATTTTAACTTCAGTTCTGCTTACAAAAAGGTACAGACAATGTTTCCAAATTAAAGTCGGGTTAAACTAAAAGTTTCATTAAATACGTTGTGATTAGATGGTTCTTCTTGGTCAGCGTACCAACTTATGTAATTGTGAGGGTCATGTACGAACAATGACTCTGTGTCTTCTGTACCAGCCAATTTCCTTTTTGAGTTTCCAACACTTTTCGCTTCTGTCCTCATAAATAATAGGTACAATGATTCGATGAACTTTTTTTTTTGAATTGCACCACTGCAACAATAACCGTTTCGGAGATATTCAACTTCCCTTTCGTTATATTGGATGTGTGTACTTCAATGCTTTATTGTAGTATTTATCGTTTGTGTGAGAATTGTGAAAATGTTCGGAACAATAGGGAAAAAACAATAAAAACCATACTTGAACAAGTTATTGTTGGAAAATATTGCTGAAAAAACATGTAGCACATAAGTTTGGTTTTTATTGAATAATAATTTTCCAAAAAATATTGAACCCGGTTCCACCATTCAAATATCTATATCGATTTATAGATAGAATTTTTCTGAAATCGTTTACGAAAACATAAATGTGGGTTACTTTCAGTTGCTTTTTAAAATACAAACACAGATCCTTCGGGGTTGAAAAAAAGATTACAGAAAAATATTGAATAATGGATACATAGTGCAAACAATGAATGTTTACTTAATAGAGCCATCAAAAAGAAAATTCAACGAAGCTTTCAATCTATTAGGTTTTTTTTTACTTTTAATGGGACAATGATGTCATCAGGGTTGTGCGAGGGGTAACTCACCACGCAGGGTCATTATTATCACCAAAGTCCATTGCTGATAACTTAACTTGCAAAAAGAGAATAACTGGCGTCTAATACACTAAGAAATTTTCAAATCGTTTTGTCGCGAGTATACCCCTCAGATAATTTTGTTTTTCTTTAAAAGAAAACGCAAAAATTCAAATTGTTGGTTTTCAGCATTTTCTTTGTGTTTCTCATCCGCTGTCTTTACAAAATATATTTTTTTTTGTTCGACCCGTACAAAGTACGAGACTATTATCTTTACCATTATATCGTTCCAAGGTATGTTTTTTATGGAAAATGTATAAATCAATACGTAAATGTCAGTATATATCACAGATCAGCTGTTATCCATAGAGCGTGAACGTTATTCGTATACGGCTTCGTTTAGGGTAGTCAACCGATTTTTGTTTTCTGTTTGTATTCCATTTTCAAATGAGAAAAAGTCTAACGGAGTCATTTGGCTCAGATATTGTTTTTTTTCGAAACTAATGTTCTCCTTTTTACTTGCAAATTTTTAGTTAACATGAATGATCATTTTGGATGATTGATTTAAATACACAATCGAAAGAAGACTCAAAGTTGATGTCAAGACTATACGTTCGAATTTATGTGACCTTTTTTCACTTTGAATGAACTTATTATATGAAAAATGGCATTTCTTGAACCGAGTCTTGAACTGAATAAAATTCTCAATCGAAATTAATTCAGCGTTGAATGGGTCCATTGCAGATATTATTCCTATATACCATACAGCACACAAAACATTTTAACAAAATGTGAATATTTATGAAGTGAACTGTAACATCAAAAGAAATTTAATCAAAAAGAATTTTCTTCTTCTATGTATTCTAAAGACAAATAGCAAAAAAAAATTCTGCTTTTTCCTTTATAAAAGTTTAAAGCGAAGAAAGCGAAAAAGGATCGAAAAATTATATCGACGATATGAAAATGTGTAACGACATAGCAGTGGATTGAAAATAAACTATGGTGTTAGTTGTGAAATTTAGTGTAAATTGCATTGGAAAAACTTTTTGAAAAGTCATAATGGAAAATGTTCGGTATGAAGGTGTACTAAATTTTGGATAACGTTTAGAGAAAGGTAAGTTAACCATAAATATTAAAGCGTCCGTGTTTTCTTTACCAATTTTGCAAAATTTCCGATGCATGATGCATGACCAGACAATATATAGTTGTTAATATGTACGTGTCCAGACTAGGGAAATGTATTTTGACCGTATATCGTGAGAAAGAATCTTAGAACTATTTTGGAGAAATCAGTTTACTTATACATAAGCTTGATCCCTATAGGACCTATTGCCTATGGTATAGGCTAATGCTGTTTGGAAACTAATGCTCAAACGTCATAATAGATTTTTGTAGAATTCTGTTACATTTCCAGTACATTTGATCATCAAGTTCACAACTATCACATTTCAGAGTGAAGTTTTTTTTCACGAGAAAATAGAGCTCGACGAATGAAGTCTATTTGCTACATTGATACATGCGAAAGTGCCTAAAATCAATCGTTTAAAACAGATACTCAAAAAAAATTTCATTTAAGTGCCCGAAAGCCTGAGAAAAATCTCAAAACTCCGTCATTTTCGGTCCCGTCACATGAAAAAAATTATGGTGCCTCTACAGGTCATCGCAGATTTCCGATATATATTAACAGACTAACTGATTTTCCTAAAATAATTTGACACAAAATCTGGACTAGATTGTAATATTCCAGCAATGAACTGCAGAAAATTCATTTTTGGATGATTTTTTGTATGGTGAGCAGAAAATGTACTTCCCCCAATCCCTGTAAGATACCGAATTTTGTACTTCTTCAATTTCACTTTTCACTATGGTAGTGAGCTCATCTTTTTTTGTCGATGTTGTCGACAACAGATGACTATAACCGTTTCTAAAGTATTAGTACTCTAAATTGGTTAATCGCTGCAGTTCTAGAACTGGAAAAATCGTAATCTGTAAATTATATTGTTTTTTTTCCGCAATACATAAAAGTGGAGTGTTTTTGTTGTACATGAAAATAGGAAATAGTTACTAATGGTACACTTCAGCTACAAATTAAACTATCACATCAAGCTTGGAACATGCTTTTCGTTCTTTCCTTTCTAATTTGATTTTCATGTTTGATTTAATCAAAACTGGCATTGCCTTTCCAACATTTATACATTTTTCGATAAAATGAAACGTTCCAACGCCAATTTCGCTGGTGATTTATTGTTTACACAAAAGCGTTTCGAACAAACGAACCAGAAGTTTTCGGATAAAGTGAAGTGTTTGTTTTTAATTGAGAGTAATGTAATTGTGTCGCAGATGAAAATTTTGTATAATTATTTTCAATTATTTTTTAGAGAAAGAGAAAAAAAAACGAAAATCGATAATCAATTGCTATGCTTTTTCATATTCCATAAATAAATGTTTATTTTTACTTGTGGCTGTTGTTTCGGTTCCATAAACGATCCAACCGTAAATTGTATAAAATACCATACCGTTATTCTATATCGATTTTCATACCCGTCCAAAATATGAAAATTGTCTAGGTTAATACAGAACAACGGTACCATATTCCTCTCTAGTCAGAGAGCAATTAAAAACAGGAATCGAAGTTATAACCCGACTAGGACTATGATTATTGTAATACTATACCTTGAATTCATAGACGTTTCTCATCAGACTACGTATTCTACCATCTTTGTATATGACAGATCTGGGACTTATATTTTTAAATGGGATGGAAGCTTTCATGTCCGTCCAGATGTTTTTATTTACTAAAACGAAATAATCGAAACTTGAATTTGACCATATCGGGTGATGTACACTGGATTCACTAAAATTCACTTGCTTCTTTGCTACAAGACTAAAACAAACAATTTTGTCGTTCTTAAAATGGCTGGAATTATGTGAAATTCTGTTCACATGTTAAATATTTGATTACGTACACAATTTACTCGGGTGGTATATAGTGTCTTTTTTCCATGTTTTTAGTGCACATCCAGATGGTTTGACTCGCTGGTGGTACGTGCTACAACGTATACATATTAAAAACGAACATAAACAGAAAATATAAATTTTTATTCTGTTTTGGCAACGATTATGTGAAAAAAAAGCGACGTAAGAGCACAATTTGTCGTTATTTCGGAAAAATTTATTGATAAAACAATAAAAAAAATGTAGTGGCAGGGTTCACCAATTTAAATATTAAATCAGCGGCTGTAGTTTTTGACCTTTATGTTGATATTTCAGTGGATTTTTTTTTATAGTCGCCCAACGTTTAATTCAATCCGATTCCAGGTCGAGCATGTTATAATTTCACAGGAACGGTTTATTTCCAATCGGATTATTTCTTCTTCCTTTTTTGCCCAACCATCGCCGTCACATAAATAAACACGAACTGTAGAAAATGCATTTTGTGAAATGTTTTTCTAGGTTTTTTCTATACTTGATCTGTACGTGTACGACTACTCTAGAGAGATGATTTTGGGTGGAAACGAAGCAACCACACTGCATACATGCAAGTTGGTCTTATCAACGTCCAAAGTTATTTCTCTCCTTTTTTCACATAAAATCCTTCATTTATATGTAACCAGAAAAATGCAATAATATCTTGCGCCTCAAGAGGAGAAATATTCGTTTTGGAGGAATTGAATAGTTTCCCGAGGCAGAATTGTGATAATTGATACCACATTCATCGAACTTCTGTACACTTAATTTTCACTCGGATTATTTCGCGCTGCAGGCTAGAACAGCATCCATATTCGTTACAATGTTCTCCGGCAGCCTCATCAAAGGCATCAAACTTTTCAATTAAAATACTAATGAACTTCATCTTTCGACAAGCAACAATGCCTTCTGCTGTACCAATAGAAAGTTGTTGTGTTCGGATATAACACAAATGATTATGCTTATGCAGCCAAGTAGTCCACTTTGTATACACATTTCAAACAACCCTAAGTGAACATTTCAAGCCGTACATGCATATACTTGTATCCATCCAATCCATGCCTTTGTCTGAATATTGAAGTTTCAATGTACATAATAATCAAAAAATAAAAAATTAAAGATTTTCTTGCCGTTGCCGTTATATTTGTCCAACGATTTTCCATCTGTACGCCGTACGTTATGTAAGAAATGTAATTTATTTTCTTTCAACCTGAATGCATTTTATTTAAAAGAAATATTTGCTTTGGCGTCTACAGTCTCCTAGGTAAAACGAATTTTCGTCTCTTAATTTGCAAACATAAAAGAAGAGCAGACTATTTTGTCGTAGGTAAATAACTCAGTAATTTCAGTTTCTCTTTCCAATACATATTGAGCAACCGAAAAAAAATCTTATTATCTTTTTAAAAATGTGTATCTCTGCTCTTTGTTTGTAATACTTGTAATGTGAGGCTATGTGTGACCTAATAGTTAATTGCATTTTGGTTGGACATAAAATTCTTTATTTGCAAAGTTAGCTTGTGAAATTACAGCAAGAATATGAGAATCATAAAACTCAGTGACACATTTCTGGCCAAGACATTCTTTAAATATATTTTTTACCATGAAGCCATGATGGCTCATTTTTGGCCAAATCTACATTTTTCTCCATTTGACCAAAAATGAGCCACCATGGCTTCATGATAAAAAATCGATTTAAAGAATGTCTTGGCCAGAAATATGTCACTGAGTTTTATGATTCTAAGATTCTACGACTGCTTTGTAGATTACGCCCTTGTTCAGAACTCTTTATTTTGCTAAGTGCGGCGTTTACAAAGTTCCAAACAATTACGTAACTTATTTACTCACTAAGCCGGGAAATGAGTGTTAAAGCTAATGTCAATGACTTATTTCCTGTGGTAATGTGAGAAAAATCTACTACTTCATTCGCTTTCACTTTGCAAGATTTCAAGGATGCAAGATAATGGCAAAAAAGAAATAAAGCCAAATATACCATGACATCAGTAAGAACCAACTTTCATGCACTAAAATGATCTTTCCAAATATTCTCACAAATACGAACGTGGAATTTTATGATTAAAATCCAAGAAAATTTGTGAAATTTCCAGAAAATTCATGAAAATTATCGAAAATATTTTCATTAATTTAGGACCTGTTAGTTAATGGATGAAATGATAGAATCTTGGTGTTAATTAGGGGAGATCTTCATTTTAGTCATCTACACCGAGTAACAAAAATCTTTTGTGCATGCGGAAGAATGGATATTTACTGAGGATTAGCTTGTTCGTCTACTGTAACTTTATGACATTAACAAATAGAAGAAAATGAAACTTTGTCACACGTCATTTAGGCCATTATGACACTGGTACACGCAAATTAGTGTAAATGACCGTTACGGTTGAACTAATCTTATAAGCGATTTTCGGTTCCCAACCAGTGTTGGGGCATTTATCTCAAGTAAATTGTGAAAGTAACGTGTTGCACTGATGATCATTAATCCACCACATTTTCAACATATAGCATTTATACGTCACGGAGACCGCATTTAATTTGAAATCGATAAACCCACCGAGCTGTGGTTTGTCGTTGTCATTCCCATTACAATTATTCAAAAGGAATGCAGCTGCTTCTGACATGGGAGTAGGATATGTTATAATTTTTGGAAAGAGGTGAAATGGTCATGCGGCAACGAGGATGTTGGTGAGCTGTGCTATTGGCGCAAATAAGCCATATAAGTCACTCTTTTACGTTGCTATTCGTATGCTGAAGAATACCATCTACTGAAATATCTGTAGATGTATACAATATGTCTATGCGATGTGTGTTGATGGGTAAACCAATGAGTTTCCAGTTATGTCGCTTCTATCGTTTATATTAAAATATTGTCGTAATGGGATATTGAGCTGTGAATACGTGAATGAATTTAATCATGAAATAACTCACATTTTATTAGCTTTGGGGATTAGATGGGTTTTCGTGGAAAAAAGGAGATGAAAAATTCTAGTAGCCATAAATATATAGTTCTCAAAACTATACGTATAACTAGAGCAACCGTTCTTTAACAGTGCCAGATCTACCTTGTATAATATATAATCACCTCTTGATTTCACTTCCCCACATTCTTTATTGATTCTGTACATTATTGTAACTGGATAGGTGGATAGAAAAACGAAGAAGAGTTTATTGGTTTTGCGTCGACATTTTAACACACACTCTTGTTCCTAAACTGTGAACGATTTGTAAAACATTGTTTACTTTGCAATTCTATATATGACTCTATTTTCAACCAGACAAACCTTTGCTCAGCACCATAGTTGATCTGATTAAATTTGAAAGCTCGTGTAAGTTTTTTGTTGTTGTGCACGTAAGACAATAAGCGAAAGTTCACATACTAGCGTAATAGAACGGGAATTTTTTTGTGATTATTATTAAAGGGACGGGGTGGCGTTTTCGATGGAGCGCCATGCCATTTGTTTTATTCTAAATTCGTTTAGATTTTTAATATTGTACAACTTAGTCGATCGATACGTTGATAGTTACTATGGGTGGCAGGTGGATGATAGTTCGATTTTACCTCACTGTCAAAACATCGTTTGAAACCACTAGTTAGAAGTAGCAACGCTTCGCCGACAGTGTTTCATCTTACATGTACCATCTCGATCTCCGCTCCAGGAAATTTTGTTTATTTCAAAAATAAAAATTTGCAAATTCGGTCAAATTTTAACATTTGTTCATTACGACTAAAACTCAATAATTGAAAGTCCATTGATAAACCGTAACCAATTGCAAACTTAGGGATAAATTGGTGACATCAATGATGATAAATTGTATAGTATTTGTGTATCAGAGGAGAATGAAGTTACAGTTCTCCCTTTGTGTAAATCTTCAATCCAATTAATTACGGTCCCCTAAACTAAACTTCTATTCAAATTCGTATTTTATCTAAAATAAACTAAAAATTTTTACAATGAATGATTGAATGAATTCAGTCGCTTTGATTACATTACATCGATATTTACACATCTGCCATCTTCAACACTATTCGTAGATTTTATGTTTTGCACGAAATGAGAGAAATGGGAAATGGTGCAAATTCTACTTGATTAAGAAATTCAATATGCCCTCTTCAACGTCCTTGGTCGCAATGTCTCCTTCATCGAAATGAAATATTTAATTCAATATGCTCTCGTCTAATTGTAATTTCTTATATGCTAAGTGGTAGCCATTAAATTTTAATATTTGGTAAAAGTTTGAGTTAGACGAAATTGCTTTTTAATTTTGGATGAAAGAGAGAATTGCAATCATTTAAAACATTTTGAAAATGGCTGTTATCGACATCAACTAAAGAAATAAGCGATGACCAACGGTTAATTTAGTCCACTATATAGTGATAGTAGACTATTCACCTCTGTCCACATGTTTATTTAGACACTTGGGGAGTTATTGCATGAGCCGAAGGCGAATGTTATAGCCCCAAGTGTCTAAATAAACATTTGGACAGAGCTGAATACGCTATTTTATCTACCGACGGCGAAATAATAGCACTTTTTCACTGCTATTATTTCACCTAGGTAGATAAAATAAGTTTTACAACAAATGAAGTACAAGATTTTATGCTAAAAACTTACCAAAGTAACAACAGATGTATAAAATAGATACTCCGAACCTATACTTTGATTAACATTCAGTATTCATCACTATTTATCCAAATATTTACCTTTATAATCAATATCAATTTGTTGTTAGAATTTGAATACAAGGTCTACGTGTTGGGTCAACCTTTGTCGTTGATATTGTTGCAAGCAAAAATTCACTCCGCAGAATTTTGTTTTGCCATGCGTTCGTTTTTACCTTCACTTTAACCAAAATGGTGCAGTCTCTACTTTTTACTTGGACTACAAACGTCCAACACTTCAGAGCAAAATTTCGAAACAGTATGTAATTCACAACTCGAAAATTTTGATATAATTGCATGCCAGTAATTAAACTCGCGCCTTCGGGTATGCAACTTTACAAACGTATGTGCAGAAAATATTGACCTGAAATGTACAGGAACAAATAAACCCAGGTATTTCCTTGATGAAACTTTGTTCAAACAGTAGAAACGTTTGAAATGGTGCTTGACTAGTACGCTTAATCTATGCGAACCAAAACTTACTCTTACTCACCCTAAGTTCAAAGAGTTAAATTTATCGACATGTCTAGCAATAATATTTCGTAATTTGGATAAAAATATTTCCGTAAACATTAAATAGGTTTAGCAAACAACAATAATTAACTAACCTTCGTATGCACGTCATCAGACAGCTAAATCTGCTGGAAGGAAGCATTTTAATTGCGTAAATCAAAGCAAATTGCTTTTGACTCGGAATAAACTTTATTTCCATGTAAAATAGCATCTGTTTATTTCACAAATATGGTTGCTTTCACTGAACTCTGTAACTGGATTGGTGCCAAGTAAAATAATATGAAAGCACACAATTATTTCGGGCGGAAAAAAAAATCCCGAAGAAAATTTAGTTTATATTTTCGGTTACATATTCTGTTGTTGGTATGGCACACGATGATATTAAATAAGAATAAAGGCGTCAAAATGGTTTACAAATTCTTCAAGTTCCTTATTTATCAAATAAACATGTTGTACAATTACAGAACATGCAGGCATTCGCATTTAACCAGACATACATGGAATAGTTTTAGTTGCTAGACGTTGTAGTTTTATTGTTGATAGTAGAATCATGTTTATAGACTTGCATTGTGAGCTATAAGTTGTTAACAGGAAAATGCATTATACAGCACTAGCCATACAGCCATACCATTTCTAACTGAAAATCTGTATCTATGTACGTTCCATATAATGTTGATACATAGCTTGTATATAGACGATATATTCGTGTTAAATATCAATTTAGCGTTTTTGTTTGTGGCTATCACTGCCAGAAGACCAATAGTCTGTTGCGAAGGTTATATATTTCAGAAACATGTCGTGCAAAAGATGGGATTATGTCAAAATTTGATTATCCGGTTTTTTGTAGCTTATGAAAACCACAGAAACAGTTGAGTTAGTGGTGTAGACTCCTTTTCACGCTTGGATGCAATGAAAAAGCTGTATTCAATTCGTCTTTGTTTCTGAGAGACAAAAAAAATGGACAGAGACTACAGGTGTAGAAGCGTTTTGTGTTTTCGTATTAAATGTCTGTGCTGCAGAAATATATTCCGAAGCACAAATAACTATAATGAAATTTTGTTAAAGTGTCACATCTTATCAGCCAAAAAGAAAATAAATTCTTGTTATTTGTCTTAAGTAAACTGAAGATACAGAGATTTAATTAACCTTTAATAAGCGACAAGCGTATCGCGATATAATCTTTAAATCTGTTACTTCATCTGTTTAAAATATTATTAAATGTTTAATAATCAAAATATTCTACTTCATTAGTTGTAACATAGATTTTTCATTATAAACTAACAACTGCAGGAGAACATTACTTATTTTTGTCGCTGCTTTCGATAACAGAGGACTATCAGATGAGAATCTCCATTTGAACTTATGTCCATAATTGTTTATTAAATAGCCTTCTTTGAGTCCAATGCTACCAATTTAATTAACTTAAATGACGACACAGTGATCATAATGACACCCCATCCCATTAAAAAGTAATTATTGAGCTGTCGAGATGCACCTTCAGAGAAATACGATGCACCAATTTTCCATTCATACTTTCCATGTTAAATTGGGCGACGTGTTAATTTACTACACAATTTCCTAAAGTTATTGAAATACGCGGCAGTATGTTGCGGAAAACAATAAAATATATTTATGGCATGTATTTCCGCGCTGTGTTCATTCCACCAAAATTAGTCATATTATACACTCTCCATCGCCATTTTCGAACTTCAATTGTTGTTTAGTCGAACACGAGGTGCGTGAGACAAACTCATAAAATGGAAACCACACCGGTCAATAATAAATTAGAGAAACGGGCTGTAATGAGAATTATGTGTTATTGAAAGCTATGGAAAGCTCTTAACAGTTCATTATTTGAAATTGAAAATTTTCGGACGAAGGGTGTTTTTCAAGCCATGTCATGGGCGGGTGTTTAAAAATAAATTTCACTCCTGTGCTTTGTGTATAAAATTGAGCGGTAAAAGCAATCGTTAATGAAGAACCTGTACTATAAGCACCACAAACACCGCACATTTTCAAAGTTTAAAGTTCGCAATAAATTATCGTGTACTTTCTTAGTTCGTTGCCTGGTATGTTCTTTGCTTTCTTTTTAAAAAGAAGGTGTGTTGCAGAAGCTTGATTTACTTCACACTCAAATGGATTTCATTTTAAATTGAAGTTGAGTCGAGGGGTAACTCACTTCTAGATTAAATGGATTAAATGGATTAAATGGTATTAAATGGATTTAATGGATTAAATGGATTAAATGGATTAAATGGAAGTGCGTCACCCCTCGAGTTGAGTAACACAGCGAAAATAAATGTTTGATGTATGTCGGGTGATTAGAGATCGTTAATCGTGTGAGAAGCGAGATTCAGAATTCTATTCCAGTCAAGCTCCAAGCACGGAATGAACATAATATACGAATTTGCATACAATAACATTCCTTCATTCTATTTCAGGTGATTGGATATGCGCTTAGGGGGTGCCACGAGTGGCGTAGACCCCCTGGTAATGGGATCCGGAAACGATTATGCGGAATTGAGCGATTTGGGCCCATCAAGATGGAGTTCGCGAGGCTATCATCCACCACACAGTTCTGTACATCATCCAACGTCAGCCAGTTCGACACACATACGGTCCAACAGTTTCGAAGCAGAAGATATTGTTGGTCCTTACGGCAACACAAGAATCGGAAACAGGTACGGACACTTTATCACAAAAAGTAAATACTTTCGCTGACCAATCGTTAAATACTTTAGTACCAGTTCGTTGCGTGGTCGATCTGGTTTGTATTATTCACCTCCTGGCACATCGTACACAATTGTCGAACGACCGCATTCACCGCATTACTACTACAATACTGCTGGAGCTCCGCTGAAAAGTGGCTCGTTGCCGGGCCGAGGTACTTATCTCGGATCATCGACACATGTGCCGAGCGGAGCCGGCACAGTACCCAGTTCAACCAGACACAATGGCAAAAAGCAGCCATTATCTCCCGAACAAGTCATTCGTATGTTCGGCACAACAACATCATCATCTTCAGTTCCTATGAGTTATCGTTATAGCAATGGCACTAGAGATCGCGGCAGAAGAAGTCCAGCTAGTAGTCCACCTTCCACCACTCATCAGGTGAGTGACGAATTTTGAAGTAAATGATCTACGAATTTTGAGTTTTATGGTTTAATCGAAGGTGTACCGTGAACGAGAACGAGATCGTAGCATACCAAACATTAGTGAATTAACTACAAGAACAGTCACGATGTCCCGAGATCAACAGGATGGACATGGTTTTGGAATATGTGTTAAAGCTGGAAAAGAGCCTGGTGAGTTGATAATCTCATTGCTTAGAATGACTTTTTGACTTTTTCTGGAAATTTGTTTGAGGTCAAAAATATCACAGAGGGATTCTTTTGAATTTCGACTGACCGAAATCGGCGCTATTTTTTCCGGGACTTTTTTATATATGTCTAGTTAGGCCTTGGTGCCTAGGCCCCAAAACCAGTCTCAGACATTTTTGATCTTCCATACCTGGCTGGTTGTAAGTGGCCAAAAGTCGAAAATGAGGTTTCGTAGTTCGGATTTCATTTCCGTAAGGTGGCGAGGACATGGGCGTGTATGGGTTCGTTGGAAAGCTGAGGTCAAGTACTCCTGGGGCAAATATTAACTTCATAAAATTTGATGATAATCGGCCGAAAATATGACTTCCGGAAAATTTCTCAGAATCGATGGAACCTCCGTGAACTTTGATGAGAGCTGTGACCTCACTAATGCAATTATTTGATTAAATTATTACTTATTATGAATGTGGAGGACCTCAGCTTTACACCGATATCCATATTTAGTAGTTTGGTACGTGACTACGTAACAGATGAAAACTGTGTGTTTCACTCCGCCAAACTAGTGAATATGCGTATCGCTGTAAAGCTGAGGCCTTTCACATTCATAATAAGTAATAATTTAATCAAATAATTGCATTAGTGAGGTCACAGCTCTCATCAAAGTTCACGGAGGTTCCATCGATTCTGAGAAATTTTCCAGAAGTCATATTTTCGGCCGATTATCAGCAAATTTTATGAAGTTAATATTTGCCTCACGAGTACTTGACCTCAGCTTTCCAACGAACCCATACACGCCCGTGACCTCGCCACCTTACGGAAATGAAATCCGAACTACGAAACCTCATTTTTCGACTTTTGGCCACTTACAACCAGCCAGGTATGGAAGATCAAAAATGTCTGAGACTGGTTTTGGGGCCTAGGCACCAAGGCCTAACTAGACATATATAAAAAAGTCCCGGAAAAAATAGCGCCGATTTCGGTCAGTCGAAATTCAAAAGAATCCCTCACAAGATTTGAATCGAGACGCAGAGAAATTGTTAATAACGACCTGATGAGGTCATGTGTATTTGTTATCTACATTATTTCGTCTCGAATTAATTTTTAGCCTCTACTTTATGCGTTCCATTATTTGAGATTTTATTTTTATTCTAATGAAATTTGAAAGCACTTGAACATTTGCCATTTAATTTTTCAGGCGTTGGAGTGTATATTTCTCGTATAGAAGAAGGTTCCATGGCTGAAAGAGCTAATCTTCGGCCAGGAGATACAATACTTGAAGTAAATGGTACACCATTCACATCTATCAACCATGATGAAGCGTTGAAGGTTAGTGTAAAAAATTCCACAAATTTGACTCTCAAGTTTGTTATTTATGAGCTTTTGTGTTTACACTATATCATTCCGCATACAGAAATTCATTCCACTTTCAAAACTTTAATCATTTTGTTTGTTGTGTAGTTCTTATAATTTCGTTACTGCTGGTAAACTTTCAGCAAATTTTCTCCAACAAATCCGATGTTGATTTCATGTGGATTTATTGTTTATTATCATCATGTTTGTTGTGAATCTCATTAAAAAGTTTTATGGTTCAACGAAAACCATCAGATAGTCTGTCTCTTCTTGGAATTGGATTGATAGGGGTCAAAGACCAGAAAAATTTGATGGGTGGTACGACTGACTTGAAAATAGTATTTTCAACCGAAAACAGGAATCGAGTCCTTGAAAGCTGCAAAGGTTACGCTGGAAAGTACACAGATGCTTCATATTGAATTCTGATTCAATTATTAGATTAAATTATGAAACCTTTCTCCTTTCTGTTTCTCTGTGAAGTCCAAGTGTCCAAGACGGTCTTACTACCGATAAACTAATTTTTGGAAAGTTTTGGAAAGTCGTTTCCATCTTAGAACATTAGAAAGACACTCAGAGAATTTATTAATTAGGCTCAGTTGCATAAAGTGCTACAGCACTCTGAGGAGTAGTTAAAACAACAAAATTGAACCCAGTCGAACCCAAACTCTATTTCCTTTTCATGGATTGTTGCTAAATTAATCATTCTCTTTTACCTCAGCGATGTGTGCAAATTTTGAAATCATCACGTCAAATCAGTATGACTGTCCGGGCGCCGCCGTCATTGAATTCCGGTGTTCCTATGCAAGGATTCGGACCACAAATATCAGCACTTCGTGATTCATACACGCAGCCGTTCCGTCAAACATGTTCCTGGATGGATCGTCATGGACGACCAGCTTCCCCACCAATGGAATATGGAGGCCGAAGGCATGAGAGGAGAGACAGGTGACATTGAATTTATTTAATAAGTCGAACTGACTTTGAACAAACTATTTCCGTTTATACAGAATAAAACGAGTTGAACTTCTCATCGAACCGGGCCAATCGTTGGGTTTGATGATTAGAGGTGGCGTAGAGTATGGTCTAGGAATTTTCATAACTGGAGTTGATAAAGACAGCGTAGCAGATCGAGCTGGTTTGATGGTTTGTTCGGATTTTTTTTCTTCTTCAATAAAACACCAACCAAGCAACTAATCCACTCGATTTTCAGATTGGCGATCAAATATTAGAAGTGAATAGTCAGTCATTTCTGGACGTAACACATGACGAAGCTGTGAGTCAACTGAAGTACCATAAAAGAATGTCCCTTCTGGTGAGAGATGTGGGGAAAGTGCCACATTCATGTACGTCTATCGAGCCTGAACCATGGGATACTTATAGTCCGACAGGAACACGGTATATGAAATTTTAAATTCGAAATTACTGAGCCTCTGAAATTCGTTGTATTTGTGCAGGAGTCGAAAGAAATGTCCAATCTCTGCAATGGTCGAAGAGAAAGCCAGATCCCTGCTTCCAAGACACCATTTTGCAAGCCTCTCATACTATATAACTGAATATGGTGCTCGGGGGATGACCATAGATGCCTTTGTCGCTGTTTTATTAGAAATGTTAGATACATCAGAAAAGGTAAAATTGCAAGGAAATGAAAGTAAAGATGAAACGAACTAAAAAATAATTCTCTTTCGCAGCACTCTTTAGTAACTGAAATTAGAGAATTAGTTTATCCCGAAGATCGAACAAAATACGATGAACTAGTTTATAGAAGAGATACTTATTTGACTGATAGAGATAGACATCGGGTAAGTTTTGATGTAAGTCAACAGCGCAGAGTGTGGCGTCCTGTTCATTGTTTGGTTTTTTACTTTCATGTAGTCTGTAGATAAGTAGCTATAGTCAATTTACAGTTTAGTTAGTAAGTCAAGTAAGCGAAGTCTTAAGACACAAAATAAAATTTAATTGAAGGACATCCATTTAATAAATACTGTTGTGGGAGTATCAATCCCACAGACGAGGGCTGTGAAGTACGTTTTCGTAATATTTAAAAAAACAGTTCTCTGTGCTAACGGTGCATAGTAAAAGTTCCGATATTATTTGCAATTGCCCAAGGTCATATGGTACACTCGTGATTTTAACTCTACAGTCATACTATACAGCTGTCATACAATATTTCAATACCTCGAATGTACGTCCGTACTATCATCGAATCTGTTACTTCTTTTAATGTATACATTTTCAAACGATCGATACTTCATTTGTTTAAGCATACATTTCTCTATAAGAGACCAAACCAACCAGAGCCCATCACATATTTTTGTCGGTGCTATCGGTAACTTAAGTAATGTTGTATCGAATGGGTCTTTATCTGATCAAATTTTGTCAAATTTTGTGATTTCTATTTTCAATAACAATATGAGTTTCAGTCATGCCTTTGACTTATTTTTATTCAAACTGAAGCATTCCTTCAACGATTTATTTGCTGTGAAGAGAAATTCATCAACTTAAAACACAACAGTGATTTCTTCGCATTCTTTAACGTTTGACTATGTAGATGTGTAACGAATGCAACAGATGCAAACCAACAACAACAAAATCTTTTAAAAATATCTCATTTTCATTTTAAACAGAGAAAAGGAGAACATGGACACCCCCACGATTTACCGGTAATTATTATGTGAATTTCTGTAGCATGGAAATTGTATTGGCTTTTGTATTGTTAGTAGCTCTTGTTTTTACTCGGAAACTTTTTACAAATACATCGAATGCCAACATATTTTTTTAGCAAGCTTTCTATAAAATATAACAATAATTTTAACAAACAAAATTTCTATTTACATTTTGTTCCAATCGAATTAGCACACACAAACGCACAAATGACAAAATTCTTTTTCAAAATTTCGATCACAAACATTTCAAAAATCAAACGAAAATGTTAGACGAATTTACAGGATACGGAAACGAAGCACTGCATCTTGGAACGCTGCTATTGTATTGTATTTTTTACTGATGACACGCTCGCACAGCAAAAACAAACTTTACTTTCTTTGTATATAAGGCCACCTTATATGCGAAAGGGCTTATTGTTGAGAAATAAATTCTTTAAAAATAGTTAAACAGATATCGTATACAACGATGGAAGTTGTAGCTCTACGTGATTAGTTTCGAAAATTTGAATTATTTTTCACCATTTTACTCGCAACTCCAGGAAATGAGTCATTAATTCATTGACATGTGTGCCGAAGGTGAGAGATGCAACCATACAAAGGCCCGAAGAAGGTCGTGAGTTATTTTACTGTATACTGCGATAGTGCATTGATTGATGTTAGAAAAATATTTCTCACAACCCAGGCGAGAAAATAGTCATTTTCTGCCCTCCGCCAAAATTTTCGGAAGGTTTTGTGTGAAAAACGTTCGGTTTAACTCTGTAAAAAGTAAGAAATTGCATTTTCTCGGGTGAATTGAAAAACGCCCCTCGTTGAACAAATAACTATTCCCATCACTAGTGATGAAAGTCTCTTTCTCTGTACGTGCACTAAAACACTATCCCCTATTACAGTTAAATATGTTTCAAAATAGACCAATACACACGCAGTGTGTACTTTCCTCCTGCTGAGTGTATTGGTCTATGTTGAAACATACTATTACTTCCGAATACCCTGCAATACTGGTTTATGGCAATTCAAAAAATTCAGGAAGCAGGAAGATTTTCATTGAGTCAACCTTACATAACCGGCAAGCATTTCGCTCTATATTCATCAAATCTGGTACTTCTTCTGTTTAAAATGTCGTCTACAGTTTGATACAAAATCTTTTACTTCATTTGCTTTAATATAAAATTCGCCGCTATATAAGGTAAGATTACCCAGAGGTCATGGTTTGTTTTTGTCATTGTGGTCGATAACAGATGACTAGCTGTTTATTACTGCTGTTGCGAACGGTGTGTTCCGCTGACGAAGGTTTAAAATCAACACAACTTCTCATGTGTATTTTGAGCTTTTTTTTAGTCAGACAAACTAAATATCTACCTCAATTGTTACTTTATCGTTAAAGAGGTTGACTCTAATGTTCTTATAAAACTCTAAGACGAAGAAAGACAAAGAACATTTCAATTCAAATGTAAACTCTCTGCTAGTCTTTTCACGGGATCAAGCTGAGTTTCTTTATAGGATTTAAATAAGTTTATCCAAAGTGCGGGTAATATTTCTTAATTTTTCAGTTAAAATGCAAACTTTTGTTCGGTATTTATCATCACAGGCTCAAAATATTTCCTTTTTTACACTTTAAAGTTAAAATCAAGAAAAACTTATCAAAATTGCTTTTTTCCAACAATTTTCAACTTTCGCATTTACAAACACAATTAAAACCACAGACAACTTTTGAATAATACTGCTCGTTGCTGCTTTCCTATAAACCAAAAAATAAAACGTTGCAACTTAAAATCGCAAATCTTAAGTAGTGTACATTTCACCACAACATCGAAATCATTCGATTAAACTTTTCCGTTATTTTGAATTATCAAGGTATCTGAAGCTGATTTGGAGGTGATGGTAGCAACGAGCTCCGCACCAACAGACGACACGGGAACCAGTGATATAAGACATCGGTACATATCGAACTGAATTTATAAACATAAACAAAAAAGAAATGATAAAAAAATTTTGAACCTCTTCGACAATTCTCGCTTCAATGTACAATTTTTACGATAAATTAAAACTTCAATGAATTTAGACCTCGTGCTCCGCTGCCATACCGACCACTGTCCGCTGGTCCAGTGCTGCATCATCATTATGCATCTAATCGGCCATTGGGTGGCTCACATAATGATATTCCACGCACAATAGTTTCACCTGGCAAAGGTGGACGATTTAATAAGGTGAATTAATTAATTGAAATTAAAAATTTTTTAATTTTCGTTGGATTTACGGTCGGTAAAACGGTGGTATTACCGAACAATTTGGCATTCGATGGCTATTTGTATTTTTTTGTTGTAACAAAATGTGATTATATGTTAGAGATATTATCTATGTCTATAATACATAAATGTTCAATAAATATAACCTGAAAAATTATATACTTGATGTGAACGGAGAGGAGCATGGTAAATGTTACACAAAATTGGCATTGGTACCCAGTGATTTTTTCATTTCTTCTTAACTCAAATTTGGCAAAAATTTCGAATCAGTCGAAACTTTAGGTGAACTAATATTCATACTACTAACATCTCAACGTCACCACTAACATACCAATGTACATCGAAGGGATTAAATTGTGCCACATTTACCTTGAACCTCGCTGTTACGTATTGGAAAACGTACTAATTTTTTTGGTTCTGTAGGACTACAACTGTGACGATTCACGATCACGACGAGGAAGCGAAACCCAACTGCATCGAGGAGACTATGATGCGGTAAGTAATGTGTCATCTTTTTCTTCTCTACATTTGTACGTCCAACATATAACTTTCAAATCAAAGAGGAAAAATTACTCAAAAAAAAATTACATTTTATTCTTAAACTTCTTAACAACTAATGAAGGACTCGGTATTTAATTTCTCTAAATCTAAGTAATAAACAAAACATTTGATTTTATTGTTGTTGGGTGAAACCGTACGTTATAGTTTCTCCTGAATAGCTTGCCGTAGATCTTCAGTTTCACTTTGTAGCTTCAAGTTACGACTTGAATTGTCGTCGTCATTTAAATTGTAGTCACGTGGTGGCTCTCTTGGACCGCGATTTTTTCGCGAAGGACTAACATTCGATCCGAATTTCGGTCGAGGAATTCGAAGTTGTTTGATGTCAGATAGCCAAGCTTCCATTGTTGTCGTTCAAAGTCTGGAAAAGAAAGGTCCATTTATTAACCGGTATTTTAGTAAACCAAAGCCACGAACAATACGATCTAAGGAGTTAGACAACAGGGCCGGCCTGGCTACCAAATGGCGCATCGGGCGAATTGGCTGAAAAAGGCTCAGAGGTGCCTATATAAACTTTATTGGTCTGAGGAGCACCAAAAAGCAAAAGGCACACCCAGCATCGCCCGATCGCCCAGTATAGCCAGTCCGGGCATGTTAGTCAATCAATGAGAACGCAATATATTAGAAAATAATTTTTTAATTAAAATCCACCCACAAATGCAAGCATATCGCCACTGTAATTAACGAGTCTATTATGGCCCTACGTTAGTGACGCAAGTCCGTTCACACTGAAAAATTTGACAAAAAAAATTTCCGCAGGACTGAGGAACGAACTTTTTGACTTTTCCCCCTTTGCTCCTACTACCCCCAAAGTATTTTATTCGTAATTGTGAAATATTGCTTTAAAGTATGGAATTCAAACGGAAGAAAGCCGAATCATCTGCCACTTGTGACGCAAATTATTTTTTGGTATAATTTTCTTCCTAAAATTTTTCTGGTAACATTTTTGTTGATAAAACTTTCGCGTACTTTCCTCATCAGCTGCCATTTGTGACGCATATCTTTTTGCGTGTCGAATCTGTAAGCGTCACCTACACCGATCAGTTCTTTTGTAAGTGGATACCAGGACTTGCGTCACACCTCCACTGTAAATGGTTTTGGGCGATTCCATCTTCGGATTTAAATATTTTCAATAGATTGAAAAGAAATCTTTTAATTTACTCATTTTAACATTTATTTTGATATAAGATATAGGACCACATAAGCTCTTAACGTTTTTATCGAAGCCGTTCTTTCGTCTCTCAAATTCGGTCTGCAGACTACCACGGTAGTAACAATCAACTGGTAGTATCGGTGTCATAATTAGAATCATAATTTCTTTGTGTGCGAAATATATTGCAGCTCTAGTATCATTGCAAAAAGAAATTTATTTCCCTTTTTTCATTATTCATATTCAGTCAAAATATATAGCAGCTCAATGCATTCTCATTAACAATGCCAAGCACATTTTCCATTCGAAAAGTTATGTATGAACTCTTCAGTTTAATTTTTAAAAGTTTTTCGTTGGTTTGGTACCATTTTTTATTCCTTCGCAATGTGCTCTTTCATTTAGTTTCCAGGAAACGAACGCACATTTTCGCTTTAGAGAATAGAAACGATGAAAAAAGTTTTCGTTTGTAAAGTTTAAAAGTTTATTTAAGTTAAACTGAGGTATATAATTATGCTCATTTTCCCATTCTATTTTGTAGTGCTAGTAAACTTTACACTATGGCTCTGGATGATTGTGGAACACTCAATTAGTACATTTTACAGATCCTTTTGAACAATATATATTCAATATTGACCCTATTAATATACCTACATATTGCATCCGTGAACAGAATGCATGCATATCAACACAAAATAAACACAGAAAAAAAACGCCGTGTCAATGAAGCCGACTATTTCTATATGTTTATTTAAGTTAATAAAGTTTCAGTTGACATGCCGTCACTAATAAAAACGCGGAAAAGCATTTACTGAAACAAACATTTTTGTCTGAAATATTCAAATAAATTATAGCGTCATATTGAACACGGTATCGGTAAAAGTCTTCATGTTATATACAACAAAATTCTACATTTAATGCCACTAATGGCGAAAGCAACCTTTTAAACAGAAAATTGTATTGGAAGTTCAAACATTTTTATTTTGTAGGGCAAAATACCGTTTTCTCGCGCATTAAAAAGAATAAATAAAAAAAATAACAAACAATATGGCACAATAAGCGCTCTCTTTAAATAATCTTATACTTTAAAAGTATACATTTTATCGGCAGACGAGTCGTGTAATTGCAATAAAGATACATAAATGTACCATCTTGTTTGTGTGGATATATAGTTGTACCACCGAACCAAACCACACACCATTCTCTTTTCGAACCACAGTTTGATGTGTCAAATATTTTGACATATTGCAAACTTAGTTAAGTACACAATATAAGAGCAGATTTGTATGAGTATAACTAAAAGAAATGAACAACATTTTATGGTATACCTCGCTGGAACTAGCAGAGTTACAGTTATGCTTCGGCATTATATTCCATTCAAACAGAATTCGTGATTTTTCTCATCGTTTTTCTTTTGCAGAATTGGCATAAAACTTTTTATTCGTTACATTTTTTTCGCAAGAAACTTTTAAGTCGCTCTATAATCTGCCGTTTAATCTCATTTTTGAAATATTATATTGCCTTTATATCCACTAACGTTATCATGGTCTAGCGTATGGGGTAGATCACTTCTGATGGTAGTCATTTTTTTATGGAAAATGCACTAAACAAAAAAAGAGTGGATGTGGATATGGTTTTATGTAAAGCAGCTTATTATGTAAGCAGTACCTTCTGTGTCAAGCAAATGTTACTCTTTCATGACTCGGTGCATTCATAACGTTCTTGGAACCCAAATATTAAACTTCTGCTTTTGTGTAAAAGTTTTTTTTCTCTCTCTTCTATACCTTCACATTATGCTATACATTGAAAGAGGTAACTTATGTTAGCTGAATTATAAATTTTTCAATCGATTTGAGTCAAGAAGATTTTCACACTGTTACCAGAGCAATGGCAGAGTATCCGTAATCTTTAAAGTACTAAACAGAGACCCGCCTGAAGTAGTTGCAAAAGAAGTTGCAAAATTCGTAAAAGGAAAATGTTTTTTGCGACAACTTTTGCAACTACTTCAAACGACTGGGAGCAACCTGAAGTAGTTGTCAAAGTAGTTGCAAAATTCGTAAAAGGAAAATATTTTTTGCAACAAGTTTTGCAACTACTTCAAAAGGCTTCAGTCGAGAAATTGTATGTCGAAGTCGAATTTCAAAGCTGTTAATTTTTTCTAGACTATCCGTCGCCGAAGTTTTTCTTTAACGTCTGATGTTTTGTGAAAACTGTCGAGCTTTCGGTTGTGCCGAACAATTAATTTTTCTTTTTATTTTGAAAACATATAAGCCTTCAACCGATTCCCTTTTATTAAGAAACTTTTACTTGCCACAAAAGCACAATTTATTATGCTGTAAACTATCAATTGCTTAAAGCAATTATTCTTTGTCTTGACTTGTATTTCATTTAATAGTCTGATTGAATCGACGTAACAAAAGCACTCTGGTGTATAATATGGAATTGTTAAGAGTCTATCTAAAATCCACAATAAATATAAAGTAAAAGTAAGACTGCGTAACCGGCAAGATATATACACACCATTATAGCAATTATATTATTGAAGCCATGACGCTGAAGATAATAATACTTTGTTTTTCCACCTTCTGTTATTGTTTCCATTTTCACAGATGTTTGAAACATCAATTCGAAACAAAACAAAAAATTAACACACGAAATAGCCCATTCGTATTGACGTTTACGAATATGAATATTGACTAGCGGTAGCTACACTTTATATTATATTATGAGAATGATTTTAAACCTGACTGGCGCGTGTGTGGAAATCTTGTTTTCTTCCCGGTATCCGAGTCAAATTTTTCGGTATCTAAAATCGTAAATTTGATTTTTCGCCACATATTTTTCCGATTTTTTCGATTTCCCGGTATCTAAAGAATTTTTCTGAAAACTTCCCGGTATCCAGGATACCGCGGATGGCGTGAATTTCCACACGCGCTGAATGGACTGTCCGTCCCTCTGTGAGCCGTGGTTGGAGGATCTTTAATCATCTACAGACGTAAGGAATATTTATCGAGCTTAACTCGATCTTACTATTTTCGACAGATTTATGTAAAACGACGTTACTTAGAGCTCATTATATATTTTTGTCATCATTGTCGACGAGAGATGATGATTATGTGACCGACCTGCTCAACATCATAAATTTAGTTTTTCCAAGAATTTTTAAACTTTTTCCTTTCATATATGGGGCTGTCCATAAGAGACATCCGAACTTCTTTTTTTTGTAATTTTTGTCAACCTCCCCTACCACCAAATCTGGACGTGTTTCATGTTGAAACAATGTATAAGTTCTTATACTCGCCAGCTATGTAGGAAATGGCAAGCTGAAATAATGATTCCAAAAAAGCTTCAGGGATTTTTCCTCTTCAAGAAATCCTCGATATAAAATATTATGTGCGTGATGTGAATTTAAATAGCTTGTCTTTGAAAGACGAATTACGCATCTAGAATTTTATATACATTCATTTCTTCAGTCCTTCATTTCATCTGCCACCTTTGGTATGGGCTTCAAACATTTCTAATTTCCAAAATATTTCCCGTATTTACGGACGTAACTTTCAAAATTCAATTTGAATTAAAAGAGTTCAATTTTTTGTCGTTAATCATAATTACGCTCAAAATTGAAGAATTGATCTGCTGTTGAGGGATCGCCAACACATTTTGTTGGATTTTTTTTTTGTTGTTGAAGATTATTGCGGTAATAACAAAATGACCTCATTCGAGGTTATTGGTGGAAATTGATGAAGCAAAAAATTAACGTTTTTTTTATTGTTTATGATATAATGAGCCTTTGCTAGCGATGTTAATAACAATGTAACATAAAATTAATATTTGCAAGTAAGTATACAACGTACAATTTACTTTAGTGTCATTGTATTCGCAAAGATTATATTGCTCTGTAAATTTGATGAATTAAAAAAAAACGGTGAAACCATGGACGAGTTAAAAGATTTTCGTTTACCTAGGTAGCTATCAACTTTTTTTTAATGTATATTTTACTGTCTTACGAAGTCTTCACCTGTTGGATTTTTTTCAGCTGGTTAACATTTCAACGAATACATTGATACATGTCCTACACTGCTCACACTCGTGAAACACCTAAGTATGTATACCATATCAACACTTTAATCGAAATGTAAACCAGCTGAGCAAATCCAAATGACGGTATTTTGAAATCGATTAAAACTTTTTCTTGTTTTGCAAATAATTGAAAAATTATCTGTCCATGTTATTGGCCTCATGAAAATATATATTGGTTTTATGATAGCATATGATAGCAACTTTATACCATCGGTTTATCTAGGGAAAATACAATTGGACAATAAAGCACTTCGATATAATGGCATATAAAACGATGACTGTCTCAAGAAATGCGAAATTTTGCAATAATTTTTTAATTATTAGAATCACCTCAATTATAGGCGAAATTAATTGATTTTATATGGTGAACGAGAGTGGGCTTTGAAATGTTTTCACAAAAAATGATTTTCATTTATTTAAGAAAAAAAGTCCGAATCCCCAAATTCATTTTATTGTTGATGCTTACGTACAGTTTGTGTATTTTAACAATTACACAACATCCACTCACTGGTTTTTATTCTCCAATATTTTACAACCTGTTAATGCTTCATGACCATGCAAAATAAACGAAATTTTACTTTCCCAATTTAGAAAGAACAAGAAATAAAAATGTAAATGGCTTTACGCATGACTGTCCCTTAAAACTTTAACTTGTTAGTGACTTAAAACATTGTATACCAACAAAATTGTATTCAAATTTTACATTAAACCAAAGAAGTTCATTGTGAACCAATGGTATATTCAATGAAAGTGGCCAATTTGTTCATTTTTTTCGATACAATAAAAATTACCAATATTCACCTTTTGGTTGTTATGCTAATGCGAAAACGTTTTTGTTTTGTTTGTTATTACACGAACAATAATTTTGAATTGTTTTACTTGGCTGTATTTTTCTTTACCACACACAAGCCAAACAACACAGTTGAGTTTAAAGTTTCTTAGCCTTTTTTGGTCTCTTTTCGCAATGAATTAATAATTATATCCGAAGCACAATTAAAAATCTTTTAAAAGAATAAATAAGAAAATTTTAAGTTGACACGAAACGAGCATTTAATTCATAAAAAATGATTTTTTTTTCGTTTGTTGTCGATGTACGTACACCTCTATCAAAAACTAAGAACAAGCAACAGGTAAAATAAAGAGAGAAACAAAAATTGTGTTGTTGAGCGGTTCGCGTGAGGTTTCCTCGGCTGCCAACAGAATACTGTTCGCATTATAGTACCAGACGATGACGGTGATGACTATGAAGGTGTCTTTGAATCACAACGTTTCACATTATATGCGTGCTATGCTTTATTTCTTCAAAAAAAAAAGTTTTTGCTTTTTTCGATGTTTATTAATACCATGCCTATACTTACGTATATGTGTGTGGCTTCATTGAAGATGAAAAAAAATTATTTAATTTTGTGTTAGAGAATATGATGCCATATTTTAATAGTACATACCGTGCATACAATATACTTTGTTCTTATGCCTTACAAATTAATACAAATTGAGATCATAGAGTTGCAATTTTCTTTGTAATCTTCCGATTTATTAAGAAGAGTATTCGTACTGTTGCTGTTGTAACTGGTATGAATAATCGGGAATTAGTCTATTGAAGTATTTCGTTATTCTTCTGTTTGTTGAAGTTCCTGGTCATCATTGGAGGCGAATTGTAAATGATTTCGTACTGACTTTCGAAATGTAACAGATAGTTGTCTTGACCTAGGCTTTAAAAAAAAACTTTGTGTTGAAGGTTTATTAGTTTCAGGCACTGTTCCAATTCTGCGACTATTGTCTGTTCTTCTTCACAGGAGGTCCAATGTAAACAAGTAAAATATTAGAATTCGTGCCGGAGCAAACGTGGAGAGGTTATCAGAAAAAAAAACAAGATTAGACAAGAATTTAGTGTTGTGTAGTTGTATAGCAAATCGCCATTGTCCTAATATGTGCCCTAATGAAAATTTTGGGAGAAGGATGTGAAACTTGTGAGCCGAGGAGAAGTCGAGATTGACAAAAAATCGTATGAAAAACTTCTTAGATTTTATGTATACGGCACCGGGGTCCTAGTTAATCCTAAAGAAAATATGAAAACACATTCTTCTGTATCGTTAGGCTACAGTCGAAGAAATTTAGTTTTCGGGTTTTCCAAAGGTATTAATCTTATTTAACCCACACTTTATCCCACAACAATGGAATCCACAAATTTAAATTTAGTTAACTCAGCGGTCGCAATGACGGCGCTGCAGTCACGATTTCAAAATGTGATATAGGGTGGATAAACTAAATTTTGGTTTTGGTTACATTTTCTCTTGGTTTTTAATTATTACATCAGGCTTCTAAATTAAGAGTACCTTTATGCAATATAAACCGTTTGAGTTTGAAAAAAGATGTTTTGTATCAGTGAACGATATAGGAAAGCGTTCAGTACGTCTCAACATACAAAAGAACGTAAAATTTAATTGTACATTTAGCCACCCTACGTCCGTCATCGCTTCTATTGTCTTCAAAAACATATTGTGTGCTTGTCATGATATGTATCAGACGACGTCTGATTCAGACGTTTGTTTATTTATGTGTCTCATCTAAAATGCTGGCCAGCAAAATTTTGATCATTAAATTCAACGGCAAAATTGATCTAAATGTTAAAATAATTGTGAATAATAGTGAAGTTAATGTGGTTTTGTTTTCTCTTCATAAAGGAATTTGCATCAGTTCGATGTAAAGTGCGGAGCACCATTAGAAAAAAAAAACTTGTCGCTGAAGAATGATCAAAAAGTTGCTGGACCGCAGTAGCTACAATTAATGCTTTGCAGGATATAGAATAAAAATTAGAGAAACACCAAGAGCCGTCCATTTGAAATCTTCACAATCATCATTTCAACTAAAGGCTTTTTTTTAAACGAAACGCAGATTCGGAACATTCTTTTTCGCCAAATTACAATTTGGCATAGGAAATAAATTCAACTCTTTGTATAAGTGACGCTCATGATTGAGCTCAATCATGAAAACAGAATCTGGTCAGGAATAAGATAAGAATATGAATATATGACGAACTTCAAAGTTCCTGATTTATAATCCTGAGATGCCTGCTCATGCAATTATGCGATTTACGATTTCCAAAGAATTTTAATATCAACTTTTAGACAAAATAACAATTTCCAAGTCTGTTTTCTATTTGATTTATTTGATGTATTTCCGACCTCGTTCTAGGGTAATAAAATTTTCTGTGGATTATTTGTAACTTCATGAAAATATTAAGATGGAAAACCTCAGAAACATTCACATAAAAATTATGCTTTCCTAACTAATGTTGAAATAGCCTTTTTGCACTCATTAGGAACTTAGGAAAATAACTACTGGGCAGTCGAGACGGTTTACTTGTAGTCCGAAATTATATTTTGGCTTCGTAGAACACAGATAAACACAAGAGAGAAGAATTATATGATATGCAGTGCATACTGTCCCGTACTATCTTTTTCTAAATAAAAGTTATAGTCAAATCGACAATATTGTATTATTTGGCGATTTGTCATATTTTGGAGTTTCTTCACACTTTGGCGATTTTTCTTGACAATTCATCATATTTAGTTGATTTGTTAAATCATCAAGAAAAGTCTCAGAAGTGTGAAGAAACGCCATAAAGACAAATTTTCAATTCTCTATGATCCTTGGAGTTTCTTTACTCTTTGGCGATATTTCTTGGTTTTTCTTCACATTATGGCGATTTTTCTTGTTGATTTAACAAATCAACCATAATGATGAATTGCCAAGAAAAATCGATAGAGTGTGAAGAGAAGAAGAGAAAAACGCCAGAGTGTGAGGAAACGCCAAAGTGTAAAAATACGTTTTTGAAATGTCTCTACATTATCTTTCGTAAAATGATAGTGTCCTCGGGATCTTTCGTTAAAGTATGAATTCCCTAGGATCGAACAAGATGCCGTTACCTGACGTAAAATAAGAGTTTCCTTAGGATCGAACCAGGCAGCATTTCGTAACTTTTATAAAAGGATAGATTCACTAGCTTCGAACAAATAACGCCTTTTAGATAAATTTCGTAAAAGGATAAATTTCAAAGGATTTGTTTAATCACCACGAAGAATCGCCAAAGTGTGAAGAAACGCAACAAAGACAAATTTATCATTCTTTGTTTTTGCCGGCGTTTCTTCATCCCTTGCCAATTTTTTATTTTTGGCGATTCTTCATGGGAATCATGATTAATGACGGCTACGAGCGTTAGCGAAAACGAATGAGATGTTCCGATCCGAATCTGCGAGCGAACTTCCGTTTCGTTAAAAAAAAACTTTAGTTGAAATGATGATGATGAAGATTTCAAATGGACGGCTCTTGGTGTTTCTCTAATTTTGATTCTATATCCTGCAAAGCATTAGTTGAAGCTATTGCGTCCAGCAACTTTTTGATCATTCTTCAGCGACAAGTTTTTTTTCTAATGGTGCTCCGCACTTTACATCGAACTGATGCAAATTCCTTTATGAAGAGAAAACAAAACCACATTAACTTCACTATTATTCACAATTATTTTAACATTTAGATCAATTTGGCCGTTGAATTTAATGATCAAAATTTTGCTGGCCAGCATTTTAGATGAGACACATAAATAAACAAACGTCTGATACATATCATGACAAGCACACAATATGTTTTTGAAGACAATAGAAGCGATGACGGACGTAGGGTGGCTAAATGTACAATTATATTTTACGTTCTTTTGTATGTTGAGACGTACTGAACGCTTTCCTATATCGTTCACTGATACAAAACATCTTTTTTCAAACTCAAACGGTTTATATTGCATAAATTTACTCTTAATTTAGAAGCCTAAAATAATAATTAAAAACCAAGAGAAAATGTAGCTAAAACCAAAATTTAATTAGCCACCCTATATCACATTTTGAAATCGTGACTGCAGCGCCGTCATTGTGACCGTTGTGTTAACTAAATTTAAATTTGTGGATTCCATTGTTGTGGGATAAAGTGTGGGTTAAATAAGATTAATACCTTTGGTAAACCCGAAATCTAAATTTCCTCGACTGTACACCATCTTGTTCTTGACATATATGGTAAAAATTAGCGATGAAATGTTGTCTCAAATATTTAAATATTATGTTAAAACAGTTGAAGTAAAAGATTTTGTTACGATTTTTCAAAATAATTTGTTTGATAGAAGTAATAGATTCAATAATATGTGATATGCAACGCTTGCGTTCTGTTAACGGTTCAAAGGTTAACGAAAGTTTAGTTTCACATAAACATGGTTCACAAAGAAAATTACAAGTTTTTTTTTCTGAATCGTTTTGCATAAAAAAATTGAATTCTTTAATTAAGATTTGCCGCATGCACTCTTGTTAATAATTCTTCCAATTGAAAGTTGTTTGAGAGGATAGCATAAAAAAAAGATAAATGAAAACCTGAATTGCACTCATATCATAGAGTACTTTCGCGTTTATTAATATTTAATCTGAAAAATCATTAACACAATCACACAAAAGTATATCTCGTTTCTGTAAACTATAAACATAGAAGATTCATGTAAATAGCTTTCGTTTAGGATTATTAATATTGGATTTTCAACTTTTCTGTTTACAAACATTCGATACAGTTTTTGTTATTGAATGAAAGCAAACATGGATTATTAAAAAAAGAAAGAAAAATTTCATTCAGCACATGAAACTCGTTTTCATTTTTTTTTTATTGTAATCGATGCAAATTTCATGTGATTTTTCGCTTTCAAAGAAAATCATTATTTTTGTGTATTTTCGCTATAATTTGCATACATAATTTTTGTATATTTTTAAAAGTCGTTCACTTTTAATTGAGAGCTGCTGGTAGTATACTATACCGGTCCAGTGTAGGAAAATTACACATGCACAAGAGAATGATCCGTAATTTATTATTAGATTTAAAAAACTTTTCGAATAAAGCCGGTTGTCGGTTGAAAGTTATTTATGTCCCCGATTTGCTAGAACATCTGTTTTCAAATGCAGATTTTGTTCTATGACCAGAACGTATTTCGAGTTGTTCTAGTGCTTGAACACGTTTTATTTCACTAATGTTTGAGTTTATTTGAAAAATCACACAAAATCGCAGAGTTTGTTTAACGAGAGATTGTCAGTGATTAATTTATGAAATTTAATATTTTTCTTTCGACTCATAGACTAATTTCTTAATCAAAAGATGAACGGGATACAATTTCTGAGTGAGAACTAATATGCGAAAAAATTATAGAAAAATGAGAATTTGGCATATTTTAGTCCTTCTAGGGAGCCATACTTTAAATTTATGTTGGAGTTAGTGATCGCTACGAGTGTTTTCATTTGAATTTTAAAAAAAGTTCAAGAAAAAATCTTGAGCTGAACTTTGAATAAATAAAAAACCAAACGAAAAGAAAGTACAATGATTGAAAAATGAATGAGAAATTAGTTGAGTGTAAAAAAGATAACTTTTGCTATTCAGAAGAATAAACATTAAAATTAAGATTTTATTTTTTTTTACATGATTGTTGCTTCAATAAAATTTACCTTTAACATCTGTTCATTCCATGTCTGAAAAGGATCAGGTAAGCAAAATAATATTTAATTAAAAAATTTTAAATTGGGAAGCTATAAAATTGTGTCAAGTGAACATAAAAACAGCGAGACAAAAAGTTATCTACAACAAAATTGCATAACGTACCATCAACGACAAACAATTAATTCATTTTCTTCCGTTTTGATAACGATTCGTGCGTGTCACTGTCTGTATGCAATTGTAACGGCAAAGTGATAAGCGTAGCGTGTGTGCAACACAAAAGAAACGGTATTGTTCCATTACAGAAAATTTGTTCGATGCGCGGTTATATAATTTTGGTTGCATTTACCATAAAATTCGTAAAATGCATTTCTTCTCATTTGATTTTTTTCACGTCATTTTTAAGTGACGTGAATGAGTCAAATTGTTCATAATTTTAAAATTGCAGGCAATTAAGTGAACAAAATGATAGGTTTTTGATGTGTTATAGGGAACGAAAACGAATTTCGTTGGGTAATACACTACTCGTCTCAGAATTATCTCTTAATTTCGTAATTAACTAATATTGAAAATTACAAATATCGTCAAGTTAATAAAAATGAAATTATATTTTGTTTTGAGAGTGGCGCTTCACATGATATAACCTCCAAATAACGTAAAGCAATTTGTATTTTTATTACAACATCTGTGCAAAACTCAAGTACAAAAAACCTCCAAATAATATTGATATTTTTCCTTATGTGAGAACTTACTAAAAGACATGAGTTGTTGAGAAACTTTCGATTCAGAATCAAATTATTTTTTAATTTATTCAAATGAATTGTTTCGTAGTGATCTTTGGATGAATCGACATTAAAAATCATATCTTGAGATTCTGCTTCGTTAAATAATAGTATTTTTCATACCTAGGACCCGAACGTCGCACTTTTTCTCCGTCCAATATGAAAAATACTATTCGTACCACGGACTAAAAGTCTTTTTTAGCGTATTCGATTCCAGACCTCGCCTTCTGCTCTGTCTCGAAACTTCTCACACGCTTTTAGTCCTAGGTACGAAATGTTCTATTACATGACTAGGATAAAAAGATGAAAAGTAGAGTTTTCGTGTGAATTATGTTGATCCGAGGCGAAGCCGAGGTCAATAAACACACGAAAACGAGATTTTTCATTTTTTATCCCGATTTACTTACATGCTAAGGGCGTGGAAAGAAGTGCTTGAAACATAAAAAGTACGGTTCTCGACGCATGTAGCATGTAGAATTCATTTTATTGTTTTTTCAACAGACGTGTGGTTTTTACTTCCTCACAATATACCAGCTGGTACACAGACTACCCTTTTTTGTATCCATTTTTTGTATACATTGTCCTTGTTACGTTTACAACAAAGATACAGTTTAGCTTGTGTTTTAGTTGCTTACTACTGTTTGTGGACCATCTTGTGAAGAAAAACCTATAGTTAAACGTGAAGAAAAACCTATAGCTAAACCATTTCGGTAGATTTTTGCAGATGGTCACCTTCGAACATAAAATCTTTTACTTCTTCCGATCTAAGAAGTATTTTTAACGGATTGCCTTAATAAAATCTTTTACTTCATTAGTTTTATTCGTTAAGAGATGAAGTGGCACATGGATTGCATTTAAATATTAATGATTGATGATTGTCCCTTCAAATCATATAATCGTTAGCGAGGTTATATAATATGTGTGAGGTACCGCCTGTACAAGAAGTACTTATTTCATGATTATAAAAATGTTTTCGCGTTTGAAAGTAAAATAATACTTTTGAAATTTCACTTCCACTTTGTTATTGTCCATTTTAGTAAGTTGTAAATTTTTAGGAAGAGTGGTTCGTTAACTTAATTGATTAGACTTTAGTCATAGTTTCGTTTAGCAATTAAATTTTTTTCATAGAAATGTTCTCTTAAACTTTCAAATTTATTTTTTTAATTAAACAAAAAAACTAGTGTTGTGTTTCGTAGTTCAAAGTACATATGCTAGGGCAAAATATTTTATTTCAGGGGGGCTACTTTGGTGGAATTCGATCACATTTGGGCGGTTTAACGCAACGCGTCAAATCTTGGTACTGGGGCCGACCTCTCGTAAGTGCAAAAAATATTGAAAATTTTGATTTTGATTTTTTTAAACGATTAATTTTTTAATCAAATTTTATGAGAATATGAAAATTTGTTTTTGATGAGACAGTATCTGCATATTAAAATGGCAAATTCTTTTGTCATTTAACCAATGACTTTGTTTAATTCGTAGAAGCATTTTGAACGATTCAATTTTTTAAATGAGTAAAACGTTTTTTTACCGTATTCGATTTGGAGAAACTGAAAATTATTCCATTAAAGTTCATTATCATTAACATTCCATTAATTCGAATAAATATTCTCGAATCAACAATAATGTGGATTTCACGGGTTTATTAAATAATTTACCACCTTGAATAGTTAAAGTTATTGAAAAAAATAATTGCAAATTAAAACAACTACCGTTTGTGCACGCTGTTTAAAAAAATTTAATAAACCATCCGAATAGACGAGTAAGTTAAAATGAACCAGTTATTCGTTCATGTCGCAGGTTGGTGGAACTTTTATTGATTCCGAGTTGCCATCATTGCTTTTGTTGGAAGAAATTTAAATTAGTTGTGTGCTCAAAGAATATAAAGTTATGCGAACGACAGCTTAAGTATTTTTACACATTTCGGAAAAATAGTTAGAAGCAACAAATGAGGTGGCAGTGGTAAAGATACATAAGGGGTACATCTCTTTTGACGATTCAAAATATTTTCGGTTGATATATTTATTTAAACTGATAAATCTAAATTCATTATCATCAAAGGTGGTGTGCCAGCATCCGTCAACTATGTGCGGTAACTTGAGCTACCTCTTGTTGTATATAATCTTGGCTGCAAGAAGATGATATTTCGAAAAATTTTAACTGAAAACCTGTTAAAGAAAATGTACATTCTTTATTAGTCAGAAGACAGAACAGCTGACACGAACGACAGTTGTTTAATTTAATCATATAAAATTATGGTTTAGTTAATAAGGGCTTTTAAAAAAAGTATTCTCTAAATCGTTTACAAGACAAAAAAAATGTTTAAAGCTCGCACACATTCTATGCTTTCATTCAAGAAAGTTCTTACTTTTGATTGAAGTTTTCACGTTTTTTTGAAAAATTTGTGCACATGTGTCCATTTTTATAAATAAAATTAGATTTTTTTTAAATTTTAAGTTTGCTCTAGTAACAAAAAAACAACAACCAACTACGTAACTGCTTTTAATTAGCTGATTTTAAGTATGATTTTCTAGAGTATAACAAAATTGCTATATAGCTTCGACTGCATGATGAAAAAATTGATTTTCATTTTAATTTGGATTTTTTGAAGTAGTAGACTTTCGTTTCAATCGCTTTAAATCCATCATTTTTGCATGCTGAAACTTAGAAGAAGAAGAAAAAAAATTCATAAATATCACGAAATCAATCATAAATTGTCATCAAAGTATTCTGACGGTCATTTTTATTTTAATTTTTCGTTAAGTTTTTCGTTTACTTTCTTATTTGAACGATTTTACTTTTCTAATTTTGTTTTTAGTAATTTCTTTTTACTCTAATTTATTTATACAAATGGACACTAAATTCCTTCAAGCAAATAATTTATAAAAAATGATACAAAATACTAATTTAATTAAAACAGAACACAAACAGATTGATTGGGATTTTATTTAAATCTGCACTTTCGTCAATTTTATAAAAAAAAAATGAAAGCTACATTTCTCTTCGCCTATAAATATATGAAACAAAAAAACAATGAAATAGATTTCAATGCGATTTTCTTATTGTTTTGTTTAAAAAAAACTGTTTTACGTCAATTTCCTTTTTTCTTTTAATTTTTAATAATTTTATTTTTCTCGCCAAACAAATACATTTTCAATATAAATTGCACTTTTGGCATGAGGCACCCTGTACATACAACCAGTGATTTATTGGTAAAACGTAGTGTCACCACTCTTTATTATAAATTTTAAAAAATTTTGATTAATTAGCGATTTTTGCCAAAGTTGATATCATTATTGTATTGAATAAACTTTTCATTTCACTTTTGTAGTGTGTTACTTTTCATTAAATTTTCTTATTATATTTATACTTGACAAGACTACTGTACGATGTCTCAACGTCCGTCGTGTCATTTAGTTTGTTAAAACGAATAATAGCACCATCGTAGTCAATTAAGAAAATAGTTGTAATTCTAATTTGAAATTAGTTTAAATTTGATCAAATTAATTGGGCATTAGATGTCGCCAAATTCGATGATAGTAAACAAACATAATGTAGAAATTATTTTACTCTCAAAAAGAAGTGCGAAAACTAAAAAAAGAACATTACGGCAATTTTTTATATTTTAAAGTGGTGATTTACACCACACCTGGCTCAAAATACATAGCGACATTTTCGGTAAAAAAGTGTGTCACCACACTTGATTTTTCTCCGATATCGGTTTACGATCGTCGACTATGTACTTGTTGACGTTTTAGCCGGGTATCGATGTAAGACACCACCTTGAAAACATGCACACTTCTGACTATGAAGTAATTTTACCGATCAAAATGCACTATCTATCTTGCAAGGCGCACAATGTAATTTTTCGCACGCCATTAAGTCAAAAAAATTAGAAAGATTCCTGTGTAATTGACGATATTAATCGTACTTAACAACAGGTAGGTGACATAGGTTTATACACTTCGACAGCGAGATGATGTATTGAAATGTGATAGAGTGTTTATTATTTTACGTTTTGTCTAAGGTTTGTTCATTAATGTCTGACGTGGCTAAGGGGGTGGGGAAGTATTCTAAATAAGAAACATGTTAAATTTTGTAATAAAATTTGTAATCTTCATTACTTGCTAAAGAGGATAGATAGAGATTTGCAGGGCTTAACGTGACGTTACACCATTTTTTTGTGAACAATCCTTCAACTTTTACAGAAAATTTCATAATTCTAAGGAAATTATAAGAAACGTAAGATCTCTGAACAAAAATAATTTTAATAAAAGAAACATCTATTGAGAATATTTTCTTCTATCGGCTGCATTTATTGATGTTTCTTTATGACAACAAATTAATTTTCTCTCTAGCAAACAAGATCTCAGCTCTTTGTGTCAAATTCACAACTTATTTCTTTGCATTCTACAGACACTATTCTACATTTTGAATGCCTACGTTGTAGTTTACATGTAAATTTCAAAAATTACTTGTCATTTTCACCACCTTAATAAATTTAGTTTGTTTGCTAGAGAGAGTATTGCCGAAACTGTTCTGCTTATACTATACGCTCTCACGTAGCTCAATTAATTGAGGTGGGGTATCTCAGAGCTTATACCTCAAACTGATTCACTAAGGAACTTACATTTAATCACCCTTCCAGAAATTTTGACGTAATACATGACAATGATCATATACCCAAGAATCATTGTTTTACTGATGCTACAAATTCAATTGTATTGCAGTAAATATATACATAAGTATCTATAAATTCACACTGTCACTGGTCGAGATCGAGATGCAATGTTTGTTTATCAATCGACATAAAAACCATTTTAACATGTCAAAAGATCGGAGAAACGTAACACTCTAATCATGTGCATATAAGCCATACAAATAGATATCTATTATATTAAATATCGGCATTATGATGACATTGATGGTTGTATAGAAATCAATTAATTCAAATGGCTAGGTCATATATATAACTTTCCTCAACGTTTTCGCGAATTCAATTTTACTCAACAACTAGGTATTTTGTGAAATATTGAATTAATTATCGATCATTTGGCATATCGAGTATAATTGGCGATATTTATAACTCGTATTACATATTTTGCACTGACTTATATGTGGCAGTTGATTTACGATCTTATTAAAAAAGAAAGAAATAAAAAAAAAACGAAACCATGGATGTTGAGATAAAGTTGTCATTACAAAAAATTTCGATAGACTTTTTAATGAGAAATTATGAAGAAATCTTGAGAATAAACGTGACAACACAATTTCACATATATGTCGAGATTAAGGTGGATATTTTTCTACAATTTTTAATTTGTATGTAAAGTGAATGCAATGATACAGAGCGCCTATCGCGCCTACCAGTTTGCTCCACTTTCAATAGATTTCATTTGTGGAGACAATGAATTTTATGGCGGAATGTCTTTCGGAATGTCTAGGGATTTTATTTCCATTGTAATTTTCTAAAACTATTTGAGATAGGGAAACAATACCTTTGTTAAACAATCAGGAAATGTTCAAACTCCAGCCACTAACTCGAAGAGCTTTAAGGTCGTGACTTACTTTGCATAACCTCTTATTGGGCTATTCACGTTTGCATAAAATTTATGCTTGAAATAACAAGCTTTGAGGCTATGTAATGTAAACGAACGCCATAAGAAAATATTGGTTTTTACTCACATGTAAAGAATTAACAGTGATTCTTACATTGAATCTATGTATATGTTTTATTGGCTAGATACAAAAGAAATATCGAAAAACCATCCACCAAAAGTAAAAAAGTTTTGTGTACACAATGAGTGTGTTTTTGTAAGAAACATTGGAGATAAAAGTCTTCAAAATCACAATCAAACGAGAGATGTTTAAAATGCAACTTATTGCGAGATCTTGTAATTGATCTTAGACACCTAATTTTGTTATTGATTTTTTTTTACATTGCCTCCAATAGGAGCTGGCAACAAAACTGTCAAGAAGCTTTGACATGAAAGAGGATAGTAGTAATATGCTAGGGGACAAGAGTGTTAGAAGGCATCAGGTAATTTTGCTTTCTGTACAAATGCCTATCAATTTCTAGATCTTTGAACGATTTTTTCAAAAATTATATTTTCTTTAATAAAAGCAAAAAAATCAATTATTTAAAGGCATTAGCTAACTCGCACAGTGTGAAATTAAAACAATTTTGTGAACCAAAATCAGTCCGGAAATTACGTTGTTATTTGATCGTTTACTTTCAGTCAATGCAACGGCTATCAACTGAGCCGAATGGTTCAACAAATGAACCAAACCACGAACACAATCCCAACGTTGTACCTGATAATAAAGGAAACTTACACATTACCGTTAAGAAAACCAAGTCAATCTTAGGCATAGCTATTGAAGGTGGTGCTAATACAAAGCATCCCCTGCCTAGAATAATAAATATTCATGTAAGCACCACGTTTCGAATATCCTTTACATGGATATGAATTTGAGATAATTTCTTTTTTTGCTAAATGAAATTTTCCAGGAACATGGTGCTGCATTCGAAACTGGTGGGTTAGAGGTGGGCCAGTTAATTTTAGAAGTTGATGGCAACAAAGTGGAAGGAATGCATCACCAGGTCAGTGAATTTTATGAGTTTGTTTAACAAATTAAAATTAAAAAATCGAATCGTTTCCTTATCAAGGATGTGGCACGCCTTATAGCCGAATGTTTTGCAAATCGCGATAAACCAGATATCACGTTCTTAGTAGTGGAAGCGAAAAAATCCAATCTAGAGCCGAAACCAACAGCACTCATCTTTCTCGAAGCCTAACATTTGCTTGCCCTGCCGGCTAGCGATCCTGATGATGCTCAACATTTACAGAAAGGGATCGACCTTACCGCTCACAATTGATGGAAAATCTGCGCCCTTTTATCACCAGCGATTGATAATCTCAATCAAAATCGACATTACCTCTTAGAAAAGGAAAAAGATAAATTGTTCGTTTGCATAGAGAGATGCGATCGTTTTTTGTTTAGAAAATTTTGTAGAATTTTTTTCGGTTCGTTTTTGCCTTTGTTGTCTTCGTAAATTGTTGAAAAGAAAGTTTTTGTTGATCCATAAGTGGACTATTTAGTTAAACTGCGGCAACATTGGATACAACAAATTTGAGTTTTAGATATTTGAATTAAAATGAAAATTTTTCAGTTAACAACAACTTTGGCACTTGTTAACAGCTGACACCGTTAGCTTCCTCGTTATCAAAGTGCCGATGAAAGCGGCTCTAAATAACCGAAATTATGTTGATGACAAAATCCTTCGTACAATTTAATAAAATAAAATTTTTATTTCAATTAGAATTCCACAGAATATGGTTTCCTCCAGATCCATTGAAAAATCCCCCTTTCCTCAGTGTTTTAGTCGTAAAAAGAGTAAACGTTTTCGTTCCAATATGTAGTCGTCAAAAAGTACAACCGTCTTTGAAATGTGGTGACGATTTAGTATTTGTACCACTACATTTCAAGACTCCAAAGTATAATTAGATGTGGAATCATGCTTTACGTTTCTAAAAACATTAAAATTGAAAATGGAAAATTTCTTAGGAATCTTTGTGTGATTTTGTTAGAACTCATCAAAAATCCATTCAAAGATTTAACTAGGATTTTGTGGTGTTGTGTTTCATGCTAAAAAAAATGAGAATAAAAACAAATTTAGGTAAAAAGCTTAAGAACATAAAATTAAACTAAAGTAAAATTTGAATTAGAGTCCTTTAAATGTAGTGAAACTATTTTTGATTTGCGCTTTTTTGGTTAGTTTATTTTTTGTTTCAATTTACAAGAAACGATAATTGTGCGCGGTAAAGACAAATTTAATAAAGATATTCTGGCCGACAGGGTTTTTTATAAAAAAAATATTTTTTTTTTAATTTTCTTACAATTCACTAAAACTTTGTGTTTCAAATTCAATAACCTTTGGGGGTTTGTTCGATAATATTTTACTTCAACGTTAGTTTTATCGGACCCGAAGATTATTAAATGAAACAAACAAACTCAAAAAAAGAAACATTGTGAATCGAAAAAAGTTTCCAAGTCTCCCGAGCAATTCGAATCGAAACGAATATATTGCACACAACAACAAAAAAAAGACAGCACATTTTCGTTCGTTTGGGGGCAGTTTTTTTTGACAAAAAAAAGTAAATCGAAACATTTTCAACTCCACGATGCTAATTTATTTTATAATTATTTAGCGTTTGTGTGCCAAAAAAAATTAAACCAAAATCTTTAAAGAAAAAAAGTTGCAACGGTATAATGTAAGTAAACTCAATGATTACAAAAAAAGAAGAAATTTTAAATGAAAAAAATACAATTCAAAATTAGGTAAAAAAGCAAATAAAAAATAATGTGTGCTTGAATATGCTTCAATCGAATTATAGCACTAAGGAAATGTGTAAGCAAAATTAAACAGAAAAAAAAAAACAATTTTTAATATTAAAAAAAGACTTAATTTGAGTGAGTAACATATTTGTTGTCAAAAAAATTGAAAGCAATAACCAGCTCTCTCATTAATTTGTTTTTAAGACAAACAACATTGAAAAAGGAAAACGTACATGGTGACAGCGTTTAGTGGTGCAAGCATTTTTTGATGTGATTCAAATTGTTCTTAATAATTTGGTGGTCGTTCAATATTCTATCAGTTTTTCGTACATTGGCCTCCCCAAAAATCTCCAACAATTTTCACTTTGAGAAGAAGGACGAAACAACTATAATAATAGTACATTATAACACGATGTGATAAGGAGAGTCATTTTGAGTATGTTATACATATACCGAGAAGAATACAAACAAAAAATATTTACAACGAGTGAACACAGTGAGCGAGGGGTTAGTAAATATTGTTTAGTTTTTTTAAATGTCAATCCCATATTTTATTTTATAAGCCAATATCCTCTCTAGCGAGAGAGTATTGCATAAGCGAAAAAGAGAAAACCGATGTAGGGGAAAAGTAGATTCTCCTATCAGCGTTAATAGCGATCACTTATGATTCCTATGATAATAATGTTGAGGGAAATCATCTCGCGTAGGCAATCAAAATAATTAGAGCCTAGTTGGAGCACATACTTAAATGATTGCGACTATTAAACATCAACATGTACATTATACACCAAACTGATGATGAATTGCAATATGAGTGGAAGAAACAGCACAGCTGATTTTCGATTAAATTTTATTTAAAAAAAATTGTAAGGGGAAATCGGTAGGTTCCATTTATTACATTATTCCACCATATTTAAACTTACATTATTATTACAACATAAAGAAAAGATGAATACAAATTGCCTTTTTAAAAGCTCAGTACAGCTTTTAACATTTATATGTAAATGTAACTTTTCATTTGAACAATGCAAGAGAAAAAAAAGAGGAGAAATACCAAAAAAATATAATTAGAAATTCATTTGACGTATAAATTAAAAATTATAATCGAAACAAGTAAAAAATAGCTAGAAATGCAACATAAAAATAAAACAAATTTTGTTACTTAATTATAAATTAAATGTAAAATGTAAATAAAAAAGAATTAAAACAAAAGAGATAAAGAAAACACTTGTAAAGCAACCTACTAGATGATCCAGATGGAAAGTAACAAAATGTATCTAGAACAAAAAACCATAAATCTGTATGCCATTAATGAATAAACAAAAAATTAATTAATTTATTTATATTTAATAAGTCTGAATAGAGAGATTGCAAAAAAAAATATTTTATATAAAGAGAGGACACCCGCGCAGACACACATAACACACATACAGCGAAAAATAAAATTTTCTTGATTTGGTCTCAAAATCTTAGAAATAAAAATTGCAGAGCCAAGGGCTCAGCAAAGAAAACAAAACCTGTAAACGACAATTTAATTGCTATCCAATTGGGAACTCTTCAACTAATAACCCACTTAACCGAAAGTTGAGGAAAAAAAAACGAAAGATTCCAGCATGCGCTATTTTTCTAGTGACTTATCGTTACGGTTCGTGACTTAAAGTGGTCAAGTCATCTGATTTCCTCTTCATATTTTATAAATGTAGCTTCAATCATGGTCTTTTTGTTGCCATTGTATCTCGAATAAATCATCTATCAATTTTCTTCGAACGAAAGCGAGAGAATAAATAACAATTATCTAAAAATAATTGCAAATCATGCAGACTTGCACGACACGCAAAACATTTATGACTCAAGTTTAAGGTGTAATTTTTTTACATTTTTTTGTTCATATAAATATCTATTCACTCTTCACTTGAACGCTATCCCTAGATTTCTTGTGAGTTGATTATGTCGGTAAATTGATCTAAAACTTCAGTGTGTTGAGATCAGAGTCGTTTTACGATAGTAAATTCTGTTGATCGCTTAAAGCATTGAAGAGTGAAGCCGAATAATGAATTAGGCTTTTTCTGACATACTTAACGAGTTGGGGGCTCAAACATTATGTGTCATTATATTTTCATGATTAATGGCTACACGCCTGTCAAAACACTTCACTTTACCTTAATCGCAGACGCTACGTCATCTCTTAATGGCAACAACGACAAAAATAATCAATGAGTCCTGGCTAATGTGTTCTTATTTAGCGAAATAAATATTAAATTTAAAGGATCTTTCATATAAAGCTGAATAACTTTTTTGATTTGTGCAAGATGCCAGTTCAGGCGATTATATCACAATCCTACGTAAACACGATCCATCTCAGATAATTCATAGTTAGACTAGTAAATGCTACAACCTAATTCATTTGATGCCTCACATTTTGATTGGAAGCGAAATATTCTGACGCTTCGAGTTGCTTCCACAAATTACTGACTGACTAGCTGAATGAAGTCATTACTAGTCAGTGTTCTCTGCATCAACATTAATTTGTTGGAGCTTCACTTTTACTTTGGGAACACCAAAATAAAACGAATTAATTAGGCATGGGCGATAATGATAATGATTATCGATAATCGATGATTATCGACTTTTTTATCGAAAATTATCAAAAATATATCGATAATCGATAATTATTGATATTTTGATAATTATCAAGATATCGATAATTCGATATATCGGTCCGAAAATCCGATATTTATCGATATATTCCGATGTACATGATCATGAATTTTCAGATAAATATCAAAATATCGATATTTTGATAATTATCGAATTTCGATATTTTGCTAATTATAGATAATTATCAAATTGTCGATAACGATATGATTAATCGATTATCGATAATTTCTTTCGATTGATACTATCGATAATTTTGAACGTCTCCCATCCCTAGAATTAATCAAAGGTAGTATTTATCGTTTCCAGTATATTTATTGCCCTTAAATTTCAATTTTAGTTTCCAAATAATACAAAGTCATACAAATTTCCTAAAACAGTCTGATGAATTAAATTTGAATGAAAAAATGAAACGGGAAAATACTAAATGAATGAAATAAAAACAAAACATTTTCTAATTTTATTTTTCTATATAAAAACAAGACAAAAAAACACAAAATTCTCTTAAAAAAATATATAAACAAAAAAGTACTCACTTGCACTATCACCAATTCATCACATCAATTTATATCTTAAAAACCAATTAAAGACGTTTTCAATTGACCACAAAAAATTTGAATAAAACTCTGCAGACTTTCCTTTTTCAAAGAAAATATTAAAGAAACACAAAATATTTAGGAATCAAATCGAATGAATTTAGTAAGATCTACTCAAAATCAAGTGCGAGAATTTTTTTTTTCGTTTCAATTATACGCATTACGCCTGACCTTTTCACAAAAGACATTCTAATTTTATATTATCACACCTTTTTAATCCCAAATAGTTTTTATATTTTTTATGTAAAGGATATACCATTCACTCTATTCTTGGCACATGTAAATACATACGTCACACATACATGTGGATCACAATGATACACTTACAAGCACGTCTTTTACATATGACAATGTTGATATGTCATAGCAAGACTTGACACAGGTCCTGACGGATACCTGACGACATGATCTAATTTACCGTTGACCTGACTTGAGGTAAATTTTGATTAGGAATTTAAATGTAAAATCGAAAAATTTTACATCAAAAATCACATTTACTGAAAACCTGCCAGGTCAGGTCAGATTATTATTTTTCAGGTCGAATAAGATTTCCGGTCATTTCAGATCAGGGTAAGATTAAACCAATCAGGTTCAGTTAAACTGGCTTCAGGTTGGAAAAACCTAAACTGAGTCCTAGCCTAATGCCATAGGGATGAAGTGAGATCACACAAAATGATGGAAGTTATAGATTCGCTAGTGAAACTTATTTTTCAAAAAATTGATCAGACTTAAAATAGACACCAGATCTACCTGTCTTTCTGACAATTGTCGATTGGTATGTGTTTCATATGAAACAATATCCCGCCAAAACAATCCGATCAAAGAATAAACGGGTAAAACATCTCGATTTAAAATTCGTTTCGTTTTGCGTTAATGCATGAAACTAAAAGTAATATCAAGAACGCACTTTTATCTTCAAAATTTTCAGAGTTTTATTTTCGTAAATTTTAATTTTCATTCAAAAATTATAAAATCAAATTACTGATGAAGCAAAAAGAAATTGTTTTTCTAGTGATAAATTAAATAAACTCACGAAAAAAATCCCACTTGTTAAACATTTCATTATAAATATCATTATTAATCAATTAATTTTCTAATTTCGAATTCTTTTTTTTACATATTTAGATAAAAATTAATGTTAAAAATTATGTAAAAAAAATATAAACTGCATAATGTTAAGTTTTGCGTATGTTATGATATTTATTCATAAAAAGAAAAAAAAATAGATTAAACTGTTTATAAAAACAAATCCTAATCGGAGTATTTCTTTTACAGTTCCTTAACGACTCGATATTATTTTATTGCCTGCCCCATGCGAAAATTGACTATTACACGGCTGTTTACCCCCTGCGAAAGTGATCCATTACACTAGGGATATTTGGGGTTTATTTCAAATTGACAGTTCTTTTAAGTAAAATTTGCCTTGCTTTCACTTTATCTTTTTGTTGAATGAATCGATAAAGAATATAAGAAGTGTCGCTAAAATAAAAAATTTTTTGTTAAAAATATTGATCGATGAACACAGTTTTTTGAGAAAAAAATGTTGGGCAAGTAATCTGGTTACAACACACTTTTTGAAGTATTCGCAACACACCATTCGGCCATATTTATTGTAACAATAATTTTGATGTTCCGAAGTAACACTTTATGGCCACACATTTCGTTGTATTTTTTACTTGTAACACTAAATGCTTTTGCTTATAGTACAAACACTCTACTTCGTTGCACATTTTTTTGAAAACATTAAAAAGGACTAACAAAATAATCGCACAAACAATGCGTCTTCATCGATACGATACTAACTGCGAAAAACTATTCAATGTCAACATGTCACCAACGCAATTGTAACTACTGTTGCGACAATACTAATGTAGCATGAGTGCTGTTTTCGGGATGAATTTTTTAGTAGACGTGTAGCGTGTGAGCCGATTTCGTCAGTACACTAGATTTGTTTGTAACATGGCAGAGTAAAATAAACCAGGCAGTAGCGGTTCATTTTCGAAACGTCAAATAAGGGACCTAATACACTGGATGAAAATGAACTCAAATGAACACTGACATAAACTGAAAAGTTTTATTCGCAAAAAATATAGGGCTACTAGATTATTCAGGTCCCTAGTCAAATCGGCGCTCCTGCCTGGTTAACGTTACTCTGTCGTGGTTTGTAAAAGTTTTATCGCAAGAACATATTTATTTTGTTTTGTTGGTTTTTGTTTATTGAGATACTGAATTTATGTAGAATTTCTGCAGAACAGCCGTGTAATAGTCAATTTTCGCATGAGCAGGCAATAAACCAGAATACGTGCTTCGTAACAGTTAATTTCCACAAGAGTAGTAGTATACCTCGCCTTCGGCTCGAATATACAAACTATACACTGGTCGAAATTAACTGTTACGAAGCTTGTTGCTCAAAAACACACTCATGAGTTCGCTCGTATCACAAAATTGTGTCCTTGTGTAATGAATAAACCATCGTACCACCTGAACGTAGCACCGCCTCAACACAAACGCCTCATCTGACGTACGTCGTACAACATCACTTTTACTGTCAGACCTTAACTGACCAACCAATTTGATGTGAAGCGTATTGCATTACCCCATCTCTCACATAATAATTCCGACTTCGACTTCTATTTGACTGAACAAGTCATCTTATTACCTGACTGAATGATGATCGCACTATTATCGAATCAATTTCCGGGCCAAAACCAACTTGAGTTCACAATCAAATTTCGATTCCTTTTCCAAAGTCGTTTTGCAGTATCAAAAGTTAAATAAAAGTCACCAAATCAGTAAAATTGTCCAACAAAACCCAAAAGCTTCATAGGTTTTTTTTCATAGGAGTCACATAAGTTCAACGAAAATATTTTTTTCCATATCGTTTTCTCACAATTGTCAGGGAAACTTTCGGCTCATTGATCGAAACAATTATTACGTACACGGTACACTTCAAGTAACACTTGTGACAACGTTTACACGGCATTTCTCACATTTTTTCTTCTAGATCAACTTTTGACCACTGGTATCTTTCATAAGGATTGTTCTGTTGTTTTTAAGAAATTCACACTGACTTAGTTCACTATTTTGTTCCAAGAAATCTGTCCATTTTCTTTAGATGCAAATACCTAGGCCGAGACTGAACTTATGACAACACACATTGACTTTTTCTTACTCAAAATCACCATTCTTTTCACTTCCACTATTTATTCAAAATATTTGTTTTCAGGCTGCGCCACTTGTTGGGAATACTATTTTCTACATTGAAACTATTTACTTGGGGATGTTGTCCCCCGAACTCTTGTCCGACAATTTCTTTATTTCTTCCTCGATTACACCATTATGACACACACCTTTTCTCGCTGTCTAGATTCTTCTCCCCCGAAACTCGCCTTCTTGATTGTTTCTTATATTTTCTCTCGAATGACTTGCTAGAATACCTGACAACTTTCGCAGCATCCCAACGTAATCTACTATTTTTCAAGCCACCCAAGCTGAGCGAAAATTGCACATAGAACTTACGGCCGAGGTAAGCAAATTTATGTTTAGAAAATACCCTCTCTAACAATACAAACGCGGAAAATTGGTGTCATCATTGAGCGATGTCCTTTTTTGCGTTAAAAATACGTCCCTTTGAGTCATTCGAAGTCGTTATGGACGCAAATAAGTTGTGCCCATACGATTTAAGAGAATCATTACGACGTCGAGATCTAGATACCCAGGCCTGCTTACAGGCTACGACGACAAAAATAATAGTACATTTCATACCTAGGACTAAAAGTCTTTTTTAGCGTGTGAGAAGTTTCCAGACAGAGCCGAAAGCGAGGTCTGGAATCGAATACGCTAAAAAAGACTTTTAGTCCGTGGTATGTACGAATAGTATTTTTCATATTAGATGGGTCCTAGCGATACTCTCTCTAGCATCCAAACTCTCTCAAAAAATCGATGTAGGGGGAAATAAGTTTGAGAAACGCTGATTTTTAATATGACTTAAAACCAACAACAACAACACGAGCGAACAAAGTAGCAGTGATTCATAAACGTATCTACCACCTTAATAATTGTAGTTTGGTTGCTAGGGAGAGTATTGGTCCTAGGTATGAAAATAATATTTCTAAGATATCGGAGGCTATGTATAGGAATTGTATTTTACATGTCTAGGGATAAAAAGATGAAGAGTAGAGTTTTCGTGTGAATTTTGTTGATCCGAGGCGAAGCCGAGGTCAATAAACACACGAAAACGAGACGTTTCACTTTTATACCGAGTTATGAAAATGCTTTTTTAGGCACTAGAAATGTAGATTGTCACTCGAGGCCGTAGGCCGAGTGTGACAATACACATCGTGTTCCTAAAAAAGCATTTGTCATCGAGTTGAATACAACGTTTTTCGCAATAAAGGCAAAGGAAAGTCCTACTTTCCGTCACTTGTTGCGAAAATACTTAGATCAAATCAAGAAATAGATTCGATAACTGCCCTAAAGATCTGCTCCATTAAAAGATAAACAGCATTCACGGTTCCCCTCAACCGAAATAAAGTTTTATTTTTGGGTACCCAAAAAATGAGTCTTGATATGGATGAAGGGACCCCTAAGGACTATAAAACAGGTTTCCTTCACTCCAGGTCTGCTGATCTCCCCATAGTAAAATTTTCAAAATTCGTTTTTTTGAGGCATCTATGGTAGGTTTTCAATCTTTTTTAGCTTATATTAAGATCCCTGAGCTCAGAAACAGCTCAGTGAGTCCGTCAATGAATTTTATGGAAGAGAAAAATAATGCATTCATAGCCGCAACACTAATTTTTAAAATTTCGTCGATTCCGTTCTGCGACTCATAAATCGACTGCAAACCATTGACTAACATCTACAAACAAGTTCGGAATGTGGCTTAAACTAATCTACAGATGTCTAAACTTAAATACAAAGAAAGAAAATTTGCCAAAAAAATGTTTTGTGGTCGTTGCAGTATGTCAAACTTCGCCGATGCTGATTTTTCTTACTTTTTTCCCAAGAAAAGAACCTTCGAAAGTAAATAAAATGTTATGGGAGTGTTTAAATAAGCTGAATGGATCATGGACACTAAAACAAGAAACAGAATACGAGTCTAAAGATCACATTTCTAAGTTTAATCAATTAAACAAAGAAATTACATTTTCATGTAAATTTCAAATCATCCAGCAAAGAGTGAAATTATCTCGGATTATTCAAAAAACGGTTAGTAAAATATTCCTGGAGTTACCACATATTAAAGGGACTCATTTGAATTTGGCTTAACATAAAAATCAAAAAGATGGAGTGAGACTACTTCCCGGTATACTAATATTACACTCTAGAGGTAATTAAGTAAATTTGTCAAAGGTTTACAAGGTTTTTTCAGTTTTATTGGTTCGAAGCAACATATTTAATTTGAATTTTAATAAAAGTTACCGAATTTCCTTCCATTTTAAGTTTCGAAGTTCGGCATACTAAAGAGTAAATACAATTTAGGAAAGTTTAATATAATTTATTTAATTGTGTGAGCGTTTGTGTTCGTTTGTGTTCGTTTGTGTTCGTTTGTATTTACTTCAAACGTCAAATTGCGACTTTTAAAACACTCCGATAACATTTTATTTACTTTCGAAGGTTCTTTTCTTGAGAAAAAAGTAAGAAAAATCAGCATTGGCGAAGTTTGACATACTGCAACGACCACAAAACATTTTTTTGGCAAATTTTCTTTCTTTGTATTTAAGTTTAGACATCTGTAGATTAGTTTAAGCCACATTCCGAACTTGTTTGTAGATGTTAGTCAATGGTTTGCAGTCGATTTATGAGTCGCAGAACGGAATCGACGAAATTTAAAAAAAAATAGTGTTGCGGCTTCGAATAAATTATTTAAAAAGAAAGTCTCTTCCATAAAATTCATTGACGGACTCACTGAGCTGTTTCTGAGGTCAGGGATCTGAATATAAGCTAAAAAAGATTGAAAACCTACCACAGATGCCTCAAAAAAACGAATTTTGAAAATTTTACTATGGGGAGATCAGCAGACCTGGAGTGAAGGAAACCTGTTTTATAGTCCTTAGGGGTCCCTTCATCCATATCAACACTCATTTTTTGGGTACCCAAAAATAAAACTTTATTTCGGTTGAGGGGAACCGTGATTGAAACACAATTAAAATATCGTCGGAATTTTTAGTAAAGACAAGTTGTGTTGTTCATTCAACATCTACTAGATCACAATTTTGGTTGTTGTTAAATTTGGTTCTTCGAAGTGATACTGAGTTGTAATCTTATTATAAAATGTAAATGTGTTGAGTTATTGGTGTGATGTGTTTTTCACAGTAACGCTCAGTATGATAACACTGATGCTTGATTTCCACTTACGCCGTTTTGCATCCGTTTAGCTAAACCACGCTTTAAAAAGATGTTTAAAAAGTAAACGGAAGGCAAACGGAGCAAGACGATATGGTTAGAAACGATAATATTGTAGAAAATCAAAATTTGTCTCGAAATGAATTTGGTGGTCAAATGAAGAGTGGAATTTGAAGATAAATTTTTTATTGAAATGTCACACACGTAGAGATAGATTGTCAGCATGTCTTTCAATAAAAGATTATTTTTTACATTTGATTTGTTATTTCGAACCCTATTTTTAACATAAATTATGATTTCGTAAAATTCCCTATCACAGCTCAGATAAATTTTTACTAAGCCTATTTTATTTTATTTTCTACTAAAATCGAATATTACCCATTCTCCTAAAAAACAGAAGGATCTGTGTAGAGATATTTTCTATGTAATGTCATCCCCATCTTCTATTTAGTGGTCGTATGTCTTTTGGCGGTAAAAAAAACAATGTTAAAAGAGTCTGTGCGTGCAGGGTCTTTTAAATCTACTATATGTTCGTTTTATTTTCCTGACTTTGGTCAAAGAAATTTTAAAGTTGTGGTGGTGAAAGTCAACATTCCTACTCTACAAAAAAATATTCGATTTGGTCAAGGATTTGGTCTTGAATTCAAAGTTCAAGGAATTAAAAGAAAAAGACTGGAACATGAGATCACTGACTGTAAATTTAGTCAGTGATCCCATGTTCCAGTCTTTCAAAAAAAAATTACTGAAATCTTTTCTAAAAAAATTGCCAAAGTAATCTTGAAATCACTTCAAGGAAAACGATTTTGCCACTAAGGCACTGATCTGTTTGATATATTTCTGATCTACATAAATATCGAAAAACTGAAGAATATACTTTTCTCCATATTAGAATATTTCTCCATATTACGCATATTAGATCTGAGGTTCTGTTAAACTTTATGGTCCTAGGTTACATTTCAAGCCAACGCACTTCATGCAAAAGTGCTTCAAATGACAGCTGCCAATTTAGAGTCTTATTTTGTATCAAAAACTTTCACAAAAATTTGTTTGATACACATGTGTCACTCATACTTGAAGTGCGATGTTCTAACACATGAAAATTTGATTTGCTTTGTTTCTATCTCAAAGAAATTGACTTGCAAGAAAAATCATTTCAACTTTCGATAGAAATCCCCCAAGGGGAAGACACAAACACAGTTGGACTGGCCAAATGCGACAACAGCGACTCGGGCTAACGCAATTAGGGAAGAACGAAATTGGAAACGTGAGACCCGTCACACGATAAGTGAGGAACGCAACTCGGCCTTAAATTAAATGCTGACCCTGAAAGCTAACTAGAAATAACTAGAAATCAGGAAAAGTCTGCATTAGTCGTAAGCAAAAATAAAGCTAGGAAGAAGAAAGAAATTGACTTTGGGAAACTCAACGCACTTCAAGCATGAGTGATACTCTAAATAGAGTAGTGAAACTGGACAGTGTATCATACAAACATAAAACATTGTAAAACCATTTTCATGATAGTACTTTCTGCAGCTGACCAATATTGATCACTCATGCTTGAAGTGCGTTGTGATCCTTAAACATTTGATTTGCTGTTGGACAACCCTTGACTACCGTAATTGTCGACGTAAGCATGAACAAAAGACTTTTATTTTGAGTCATTCGAATTCAATAGACGTTAATGGATTGTGTACATACGACTTGAAGGCTGAATTGCAGTGACGATGCCTGGACACTGCAGGCAGCAATAACCAATTGCGGGCCCGCTTGCAGGCTTTTCTTGGTGAGTTATAAGTTTATTAAAAAACGAGATCTAAAGCTCTAGTTAGTGTAATCCAGTGTGTATTGTGCTGTGCATGTATCCGGGACACACATTGTGTCCCATTCAGACTGTGTCTGATAATAACTGTGAAAAAATGTGACGCGTCATAGTAAATTTCTCGAAGTACACAAAACGTACGCATCATTTGCAAGATAATTGATTTTGGGCCAAATAGGGTCTTCTGTGGTTTGGATGCATCTACGATGAAATAGAAGTTGAAATAAAATTACATTTCCAAAGACATCCCACACGACCATGTACGTTTCTTGTACCTCGAGAAACTTTCTGTAAGAACAGTGTGAGTTGTCAGTCTTTTTTGGTTCTTTATTTGCACATATTTCAGTGTGGATGAATTTTAAGCCCAATAAGTCCCTATTCGGCTCAATAGTACATGTGATTACCTTTCTAATAACACCCCACACGACACTGTACGGCTCGTGTAACTGGAGCAATTTTTGTAAGAAAACTGCAAGTTTTCGGTTTTTGATCACCTTTCACCAGCCACACAAGCTTCGAAGAATTTTTTTGAAATTGGCTTGGCTTCTAGGGTCGAATATCTTTCTAGGCACATATAAAAAAGTCCATTGGAAAATGCGTCCGATTTCAATGTTCTGTTTTTCTAAAAGAATCTCTCACAGCATTTTATGCAACAGAGGCTAAAGTGCGCAATTTTCGAACATTATGATGCTGTGGTGCATAAATAACTATTTATCTACTCCAGCGCGTAAAAGCTTATTTTCCGTGCGTAAACGTTACCTTTCTCCATGAAACGACAACATCGATCCACCATACCATTTTCGAAAACATAAACGGTAGTCATTCGACCAGAGAGATGCTAATATGACGACTGGGTCGTTTCGACGGATAAAGGGAATATGTCGAATGACAGGTGGGTTTTTGAGAGGTAATTCAATACATTTTCTCTCAACCATTTTCAATATCATTCTACATATTCCCTCTATCCGACGAAACGACCCAGTCGTCATACAACTCTCTGCATTCGACCAGTCGTCAAGAATGAGCAAATAATGGAGGAAGAAAAAAAACGCAAAATATAACGCGCGCATGAAATAGTTATTTACGTATCTGTGAAGTCACTAAAATTTTGTAAAATCTTGTTGTTTCAGATTCAATGCCAGTCATTCCAGGGAGAGTGACAAGATCCACAATAGCAGTTGCAGCAGCGCCATGGTAGCAGCAGCTGTTCTATCGGGGCCAGCAGCAGTTGGACCATCGGCACTGGAGCACACACTAACAATACATGTAGATGTGTGCGAAGGCGACCACAAACTATTGTTGCATCTGGTACACTCAATTCTTTTGGGCATTATTTTGTATATTTTTAAAATATTATTTTATTAAATAAATGAAGTAGCTGAAAAGTAACTTCAATTTGTGATAATAATATGCATTGGCTTGAACTGCCCTAGACACCTATACAACATCCTAGAAATGTAATTTCCAACTTTTCTTCTTTTGTTGAACAAATAACTATTTCGCGCCGGAAGGCATCACAAGCAGAAGTAATATAAAACAATCTAGCAAAATGTGTCTCTTAAAAAAATTGAAAACGTCGCGTCCAAAAAAAGTGGGCGCGTCTTTAAAATTTCTGTTTGATTTGGCAAAAAAAAACATAGCTAACGCCGACCCGTACGAAACACCTATTCGTATCAAAAGCCTTTAATGTGAAACTCTTCATTTCTCTTACTTCATTTTCTTCTCTGCTGAAAAACTATTCTCCCTTTAAAATCACTTACATTATCCACTCTTTGCCTTGTTATCATATACAACTAAATTGCCGGAGGCAATATAGACAGCCCCGTACGAAGACAAATTTCATAAATTCCTATTTAAACAGCTATATACCGCTATATTTAACTATATTTCACTATAAATAAACATTTCACAGAGGAATATGCTATTATATAGCTCTATATGCCTGTATATAGCTCAATATAGCTGTATATAGGTATATATAGATGTCCATATATGGAATCCCTGAAACCCCTCACACTTAACACATTATTTCCATGTTAACAGAAACTCTCTAAGCATCATTTTTCCCACTTTATATCACTTTTAATAAAATCCAATATGGCCGCCGGCAGCCATTTTGTTAGAAGACCGGAAATAGTACCGACGCTTTACATTCGTTAATACCTTTCAAACAAAAAAAAATTCATGAAATTCGGTCAAAATTTACTCGAGATATTGACAAAATACTCCACGTTCACTGTACGGCCGAGTAGCCAGATAAGAGTTCACTCCAAGAGACATAGCTCACGCTCCGGAGAACATAATTTCATAAACTTTTTTTTCCCTGATTGGTACGGTCAATACCTATCTAATAAAGCTAAAACGAACGAAATATGTTCAAATGTGGCCGACCTACAAGCAAAAACTGCTTGCCGCCCTGTGCCTGTTCCACACCAAGGGGTCTAACTCACGACTCGGTCATCCGATTTCCATAAACTTTTTTTTTGTCGATCGGTATTGTAAATACCTTTTATTTGACGTATCACTTACAAGTTTAACGTTTAAATGTCCGGAGATATCTTTGAAAAACCGTAAAGCACTTATTGGGCCACAGCTCGGGAGGGGTCGATCCAAAATCACTCATCTTCGAACTTAGCCTGTCTTTTGACATTACCAAACGGGAAAAAAAAGAATTTTCAAAATCGGATGCGTTTTACTCAAGTTATCGTGCAGACAGACAGACGGACATTTTTTTTTCGCGGATTTGGCATCTCTAGACAACCACAATAGGTTTCCCCTTACTCAGGGAGTCCAATTCGACGTGTTACAAACGTATGCGTAAACCTATAAGACCCCAGTACTTCGTACGGGTCTAAAAATCTGTCGGTGAGTTCCATCTAATAGAAGTCTCGATGTTCAAATGAAAAATACTAACTAGAGAGTACATGAACTTGATCCACTAGAGTCATCAATAAGATTAGGCCAACTTTGTACAGTGTAAGTCATTCATATTTGTGCAGAAATTTGATTCAGCTGTTCGACCAGCTGGTTCATGTATATAAACAAGCATTGCCAGTTTTAAAATTGATAGTAGATAAAAATGGCAACGGACATTAAACAAACATACCATTGACAAATAAATGAGAAAAGTCGCATGCAATTCGAATGTATTAGTAACAACGGACGAACATTTGTTTTGACCCGACTTCGATTCATTTTATGTTAATTTAAAATCGATCGATCAAAGTATTTTTATTCGGCTGATTTCAAATCTTGTACTTCAACTTCTTTAACATGCATTTTACTGTATAAAGACCCATATTAATGCTTAATTTCCTCTTACCAAAAAAGTATCCTGTGTGAGAGACAAAATTGAATTTTTTCAATTTTTGCTTTGTTTGTTTGACAGCTCGCTCTCTCACAGCTCTCTCACGGAGAACTTTTTGTTGAATGAAAACTTAACTAGATGATTATTTTTGTGTGACAGATTAAAGTTTAGGCGCATCTACCTTTCGCAAGGGGAACAAACATAGAACATCGTCAAAATAATTGGTTTTCCAGCAGTTTGGATTTTGAGGTTTACACGGTTTACAGTTCAACATCAAGTCAAAGGAGAAAAGTTGCACATCAAACTATTTTCATATAGATTCGGTGTTTTTGAATCTATCACTTCTTTTGATCCTGAGCATTTTTAACAGGCTGAGTCTTGTACTTTATTTGCTTAGGTTTACCTGACTAGCCACCACGGCAGAGTAAAAGTAAACCTGGCAGGAGCGGTTCATTATGGAAACGTCAAATGAGGGACCTAATCCTTTGTATGAAAATGAACTCAAATGAACACTGACATAAGTTGAAAAATTTAATTCGCAAAAAACATAGGCCTACTAGATTATTCAGGTCCCTAGTCAAACAAGCGCTCCTGCCTGGGTTACTTTTACTCTGCCGTGCTAGCCACACATTACCACTTATTTTCATCGTCATTGTCGACAACAGGATGACATTGTTGTGCTTTCTATGATGGGTACTCGGCACCGTAACTAAAATTTTTAATTTCGGTTCTCTCAGGTTCAGTCGAAAAACTGATTATTGCACCAAAAAAGTAAAAACCTTACACATTCAAATGTTTTTAAGTAACAAATTGTACGAGTGGGAACCCTTGAATAATCAGCTGTTTCTTTGGTACATTTCGACTCAATACAACAACATCAAAATACAAAGTTAGTAGATTGATTTCCACTGCAAAGAGTGACAGAAACGAAATGGTTCTGTGTTGGTAAAACATAAACATTCGGTGAACGTCTTATTGATTAGATTATGCAGTATTCACGAGCTGATTGGATGGAATCATATCAATTCGATTCCATTGTAGAGCTAAATTTCAATTCAGAAGTGTAAAAAAATGTCTGAAGAGTTTACGAAACTTCTGCTATGGGATACGTTTTACGACACGATCGGCAGTCTTAAATTGCCGCATGTAAATACATTTTACAAAGATTTGGCACTATTTCACGAGCAGGCTGATACGCTTGTATATGCTTTGGTTGTTGGGCTGTTTTTCGCAGTCGTTAGCTGGGTATTGAGTCTGATAACTGGATTACATACTTGGGTAAGAACCACACATCGCACACTCAACACATTTTCCAATAACTTTTGAAATGTACAAAGGTCGACAAATGGTGGTCAATGCTACTGTATATATATAGTTGGTATATATAGTCTTAACGGGAGTGTTGTATTAAGTGAAACGCACTGCTTGACGATATAATATGGAATGATTCTTTATTCACTTAAGTAACATATTCATGGTTCTTATACTAAAGAGAGAGAACTTACTTCTCTCTTACTTAATATAGTAAGGGGCACTACACCATCCCTCTTCGGCTAGATTGGTGTATGCCAATCGTATTATTATTTATTTCGTACATTATTTATTTCCTTTTGAAAGTTAAACTTTTCTTAGTCTTAAAACTAACCATTGCTTATAATTTATTAATTTTTGGGATTTGATTTCACTTTGTGAGATTGCGACTCTCACCGTCCCTTTTTTTTTAAAGAAATTTATGATAACATAATTTCAAACTGAATTGCAGATTGAAATAAAGATTAAATTGTAAATTAACCCTTAATCTTTAACCTTAATTTAAAAATAAAACTTCACAATAAAATCATAAAAATATTAAAATCATTCTTTTATTTTTGTGACGATTCATTCATATTTTCGGACTCTATCTTTATGCACAGTTTTCAAAAACTTGTCGCCATCTGTGATCGTAACATTTGATCCTTGGATATCCTTAACTATGAATGGACCGTCGTAGCGTTCCGAATGTTTATCATATGGCTCCTTAAACAACTTTACTTTATTATTTAACTCTAATTCTATCGGTTTGGCAGAACGGTCATAGTTCATTTTGTTCCTTAGTTTCATCTTGTCAATAAGATTTCTGGCGTCTACGTGTGCTCTTTGTAGTCTGCACTTCGCTTCCCTGCTAAAGTCATCGATATTATAGATTGGGTCAATTCGACCATCCATCCAATCGAATGGGAGCACTGGGCTCTTACAAAATATCAATTCATAGGGGGAGTATTTGAAATCATAAGACGCGTGATGGGAGATATTATAACAGAACGAGAAATATTTTGAATATTCTTCCCAGTTATCGAGCTGACCGGAAATGTAAGTTCTGACATACTCGTTAAACGTTCTGTGACTCCTCTCTGCTGTACCCACTGTCTGATGGTGATAAGCAGTGGATTTGCTGTGGGTCACATGGAAAAGGACCCATAGTCTTTCTAACACTGAATTCACATATTCCGTTCCCAGATCGGTGATGACCTGTTTCATCAGGCCGAAGATTAACACGAAATTATTGAAAATAGCTCTGGCTACCGTAAGAGCCTGTTTGTCCGGAATAGGAATGATTACCAAGTATTTGCTTAAATCGCAAATTAACGTAATCGCATAGCGATTTCCATTAAGGGAAGTAGGCAATGGGCCTATGGTATCTATCACTACTACATCAAAGGGGGCCTGGGGAGTATTTGTTAATACGAGGGCTTCTTTGTTCTTCACACTGACTTTCGTTAGTTTGCACTTCGTACAACTTTTGACAAAAGAGGCAACATCTCGCCTCATGCCTTTCCAGGCATAATAACTCCTTAAGTTTGCGTAGAGTTTCTTGTGACCTACATGTCCTCCAAAAATCGGATTGTCATGAAAGTACATTAAGAGTTCATTTTGTTTTGTCTTATCATTGATCAAAATCGGGCTTTTAATTAACACTATTCGTAGTTTATTCAATTTATTTTTGCAAATTTCTTTAAAAACGTTAATTGATACAAATTTGAACATAATATCGTTTAGCGACCACTGAATTTCGTTAAAATTTTTCTTTATCGCAATTTCTTGTAAACTATTAATTACTTTCTCGAGAATTGATAAATCATTGCGTATTTCTACCGGAACTTTCATACTGATCAGTTTCTTATAATTTTCGTATATATTGAGCTCTATTACCTCGTCTTTACTTCCTTCTGTACGCGTACACATTATTCGAGGTATCTTTTTATTTATATGCGCATTTAATTGTTCAATTACCGGTACGTAACTTATTTCTTGTGTTTTATTTAAATTTTCATTGGTCGTCATTTCATTTTCCTTTTTCAAATTTCTTGTTTTGGATCTTGTCATAACATATACTGTCTTTGTTTTTCCATATAAATCTAGTAAATCTTTAATATTTAATCGCGATAGGGCGTCGGCCACTACATTCTTAGCTCCACTAATGTGTTCTATTGTGAAATCGTATCCTTCGAGGTCCAGCCTAATACGAATAAGTTTAGGAGACAAAGTCTTGTGCGTAAATAGATAAATAAGTGATTTATGATCTGTACGGACTCGGAACGGTACTCCGTACACATAAGGTCTAAATTGGGTCAAGGCAAAGTGAATGGCCAAACATTCTTGAATTGGAGTCGACTTCACTGCGTCTGCTTTAGACCATGACTTTGATGCATAATAAATTGGTAGATCATTGTCGTCATGTAGCTGACTCAGTACAGCCCCACAACCTGTTATTGAGGCGTCGACTGTGACTATGAAAGTCTTAGAAAAGTCTGGGTAAGCTAAAACTGGTGGTTTTGTCAAAATTTCCTTTAATGTATCGAAACTTTCTTGGCATTGTTCAGTCCATTCAAAGGTCACGTCTTTTTTAGTCAAATTGTTCAATGGTTTTGCTATAGTCGCAAAATGTGGGATGAAACGTCGATAATAATTTGCGAATCTGGCTGTGCGGTGTACGGTAATTTTTTATATAAACCGGTGTGTCATCTTTTAACCTTAATTTTTGCTCATAAAAATTGTTTGTGGTCATCTTGTCAGTTTCTAATGCGAAAACATCCGCATATTCTTCTATCAACGGGAAAAGCTGTTCTTTAGCGTAACTAGGAACTTTGTTTTCTAAAATTTTCAGTAAAGTTTCTGTCCTTTCTTTAGAAGAGATTTCCTTTTTCGTTGTGTAAACCTTATAATCTGACAACTTCTGAATTGGTAGACGGTCATTTTTCATTATTTGTACTTTATCCGTAGTATTGAGAATTCGGATCAACGGCTGAGCTGAGCTAATTATTGTGCGAGCTGTGAAGACTCCTGCACTAATTTCCCAAGAATCGACCCACTGGGGTTCTAACACTTCTTTTTTCAAATTGAATTGTCTAATTACCTCACTTCTCGCGGGTAAAACTATCGTATTTACTTCGGGACCTTCCCTTATTGGTACCGTAATCATTTGTTCGTTTAATGTAAATCTAAACGTCATATCTCCGTAATTTATATTGCATCTAAAATGTTTCATGAAGTCTTTACCTAGGATCCCATCTGACGGAATATTGAATTCATTTGGTACTACATGTACTGGAAAATTTACTCTAAAATCGTCATTACCCAACGTCGCATTCGTACAACCCAAAGTCGTTATGGGATCTTCCGTTATTCCTGTTATGTCAATCAAATTTTCTACATCTAATAGCGCTCTTGGGCGGACTGCGCAAATTTTTAAGAGAGTTATGTCCGCCTGCGTGTCAATTAGGAATGTGCATTGTTTATTTGAAATCGAACTACTCAAAACTATAAAATCTGAGTAGTTTGGGTTCATAGATAGAACCTTCCTTTGGACTATTGAGACTGATACGGCATCATTGCTGTTGTTTCCCCCAGCTGCTGGTATCGCTGAGGGGCTTCCTCGTTTCCCAAAGCCTCGACTATTCTAACTGAGTGATTCGGATAATTTTGATAATTCTGATAACTTCCGCGACCACGACCACGGCCACGATTCCAGGATCTTCCTCTACCATTATTACCTCGACCATTGCCGTTTTGATGGTAATTATTATTTCCACCATTCCATTTATTATAGTTTCCATAATTATTACCGTAATTACCGTAACCACCACGGCTTCTACCTTTTCCCCGTTTACCTCTAAACTGTGCCTTGTATGCTAACACTTGCTTTTCCTGCTTTTCGGTAGACGATTCTAAAATCAGTTTAGCAACTACTTCATCAGGATCATTGTATTGAGACGCTGATAATACGGCTTTAATCAGATCACTTCGAGCATTCGCCCGACACATGTCAATAGTTTCATCTACACACATTTCTCGTGCTTTGACCTTACCAACACCTTCCAACACTAAAGCTCTTTGGAGTGCTTCACTCAATTTCGTCGCTTCAAGGGCAAAGTCTTGAACCTTGAATCTGTCAAACTTCAAAGCCTGTAACCTACTCTTTACTACTTTAGACGTCTCAGGTTTAATGCCTACTTTAAGTCCATCAATTATTTCTTGAATAGTTTGTGGATCTTCAGGGACTGATTCCATAGCCTTATCTTCCAATTTAGTCATTAAATATGTTATCAAAAGGGTAACGTGCGTCGTACCTGCCATCTTCTCGAGAAGTTTGATAGAGTTTATGAAAGCTGTAAGGGCTAATGGGTCACCTGCATAATTCCTAGAGATAGTTTTTCCTGCCAAGGCAAGAAACTCTTCAGCTGATTGTACCATTTCTGAATCTGAGTCTGAATCACCTTTATCAAGTACTTTTGGGTCAATTTCTTTTACTCCGGGGGGTACTACAATGTGTACTTTCAAAGTTCCAAACAATTTGAGAAGACGATCTCTAATTTTTGTGTGAAATTCCGTACAATAAGTCAAATGGTCTTCTTGCAGATCGTGCGTTCTTATCAACTTTGTCGCAGCGTTATATACTTCAATAATGTCTTGTAAATGTTTATCGAAAGTTTCACGTTGAATTTTCCTTTTAATTGAAACACTCAGGCATTTATAAATTCTTTCAAATTCTATTCTGTGTTCGTCTAATTTAGTACTTAATTGTGTCCATGTAGTCATACTTTGCCAAATAAAAAATACTTATTCGTATCAACTTCACCAGATTTCCAACAATATAAACACATCAAATGAATCTATTCGTTCGGGCTTGACAATAAAACCAAATTAAAACCAATGACAAGACCATCAAGAAAAATAAAATTGAAAAATAAACAATTAAAAATTCCGTTAAATCAAATAAAGGCTTTGATTCAAACGTTTCCATTTCGTACCATTAAATACGCTTTGTTTGCTTTATCAATCACAATGTTGCAATTATTTTCAAAATTTATACATCCTGTCCCAAACTTAGTATCGTATTTCTTTCATAAAATAATACCAAATACCGATTGTAAGCGAAAAAAAAAAATAATTCCAAAACTGCGCGTGTAAAGAATTTCAAAACTGCGCGTGTTAAATTCGCTGACATCAGAAAAAAATATTTTTTCTTTCTTTTTAATTAGAACAACTTTTCGTCGTATTTAATATTTCAACATCCTGTCGCAAAATAAACAATCGTTCTCATATAACATCGATTTTAAAACGTAAGCATAAAATATAATTTTCAATCGCGTGTCGTTACATATAAAAACTTCAAAATTTAAAACATTTTCTTATAAAAAAAAAATCAAATTTTAATTTCCATAACTCATACCTGTTGCTATGTGTATCTGTTTACCCAGGGCCAAATTTTGTACGACCTTACGCGCCTGTGCGATCTATGATTTTCTGTGCCTTCGCTGTTGACTTAGCAATGTTCTCCTGTTTTCCACGGACCCCACGGACCAAATTTGTACGAATTTTCGTGCCTGTGCTCTTGGATGTCCATCAATTCCAGTAATGTTATTTGTTCATTTATTTTTCAAATCCCGTCAAATATTGTTCGTGGTTTATTTTTCTGTTTTTATATTCAATATTCAAATTTGGCGTACTTGTCTCTCACGCTTTACGATACACTTTTTATGTAACGTGTAAAATTTATAGATAAAGTGAATTGCCAATAGTACCACTATTATTAATAAACAAATGCCAGTGCTGGTTTTGTGTTCGGAAAATTCTTGAATTATATTGACACTATTAACATCAGTATTACTGTTAGTACCATCCGTTGTGGCGGTTTGCGGCTTTGAGTCAGATGTGCCCATAATTTATTCATTTAATGATTCACTTTATTAATAATTATTTACTTTGCAGTACAACGGTTTCACTAACCCGACCACTTATCGTTTTTTTTTTTTTTATATCACTGTCACTGTCGCCATGTATATATATAGTTGGTATATATAGTCTTAACGGGAGTGTTGTATTAAGTGAAACGCACTGCTTGACGATATAATATGGAATGATTCTTTATTCACTTAAGTAACATATTCATGGTTCTTATACTAAAGAGAGAGAACTTACTTCTCTCTTACTTAATATAGTAAGGGGCACTACACTACCGGTAATCGTTGCGTTACATTTCTCAACCCATGACTGTTTGTATCAATCATCAGGAGACCATCCATTGAACAGTCGTCTATGGCTAGTCACATTGTTGATTTGCTTATGGGGTGCGAGACTCACATACAATTTCAATCGCAAGGGCGGTTATTCGAATGGATTCGTCGACTACCGTTGGACATATCTGCAAATTAGAGTACCGTCAAAGGCATTCTTTTTCATATTCAACATAGTTTTCATCTGCCTGTACCAGAACGTTTTGCTTGTGCTACTAGCCGTACCACTTTATGTCATTGAGCAAGCGGCACACCTAAAGCCGGTTCCATTAAATTGGATCGATGCTGTAGCAACGGCAGGATTTATTGGGTGTTTAGTAGTGGAAACGGTAGCTGATAATCAGCAGTGGGCGTTTTATGAGCAAAGGAGAAAGGCAATTGAAAGCAAGAAAAAAGTAACCGGTGACCTCAAACGCGGTTTTCTGAGCCATGGGCTTTTTCGGTATAGTCGGCACCCAAACTTTTTCGGGGAAATGGGTATTTGGTGGTAAGAGGAATCTTTTGTTTTGATGATGAAATCAACGAGCTACAAAAATTCTTCTTCTCTCTTCTTTAGGTTCGTGTATTTATATTCAGTTGCGGCCACATATCCGGTTCACGTTCAATGGATCAATCCGACCATAATTGGTACGATTTTGCTTACGTTGCTGTTTCAGGGATCAACAGCACTAACAGAGTTTTTGAGTAGTTCCAAATATCCGGCTTACAAGCAATATCAACGGACAACGTCTCGATTCATTCCGTTGTTCGCTGGTCAACCATTAGACTAAATAGCCGAAAGAAATCAGCTTGTTATGCGTAGTTGTAATTGATTGATTAAAAGCGTCGGTTAAGTTTACGTCACCCGCACCACCTAGTTACTCTCTGGGATTTAGGACAAAGACAACATTCCACTAAATCCATTTTAATTCATTATATTAGCAATAATGATCATCATCGTTCAGTCATCTCTGATTATCATATCCATGTAGCCTAATTTACTAGCATTCCTCAGGACCGCAACTATTCTTTGGTCGACTGTATTGCCACCGCAATGAAGTTGTAGCTGTCTCATCTCTTCCGAACACGCATCTCGTTCAACCTCTTCGGCCAATTGAGCGCATTCATTCTCAGGACAAGCCATCCATGGTACTGTATTTTTTAGAGATCCATTTTAGGTCTGTGCACAAGTCAATTACATTTCGAAATTTCTAACTTACCAAACATCACCGCTACCATGGCACCGTAAAAAGCGAATTGTTTAAAATGTTTGTAGAAATCGTCCCAGCAATATGCAGTTAATCTAGCGTCACCCGGTTTACAATCAAGTAATTCACACAACGATGCAATCAACTTGTCATGATACCGATTTAACAACGTTTCGTTTAATCCATTCTCAAACAGACTCGGATGTATATTTATGTACATGAAAAACGACAGGTCTATGGCTGGCGAACCATATTTCACCTCCTGAAAGTCAATAAAGCGTAGATCAACAGCCGTCTTCTGTTCGTACTTGAATAGAACATTATTTCGGTTGTAGTCTCCATGCAAAATGACGCTAAAATCATTGTCCGATCGCAAGAATCGATTCATCAATGACATTGGATCATTGCTGTATTTTGTTCGCAAAATATTCAAATTTCTTCCGAATATTTCATTGTCAATTTCCTTAGGATTATTGTCGAAATATGACCAGATTCTCTCCAAAGCGTTAGTATATAGCGGTACATATAACGTATGCGGATTGGCTTTATTTGGAAATTTAAATGGAACTAGACCGTTAATCAACCGTTCAAGATCTGGGTCGTTATTAATACGTAACGCATAGGTACAAGCATGGAATTGTGCAATCGCTTCGGTCATTAATGTCAACTCTTCGACGGTCAAATTAATGCGAGGTCCCAAGGTAAAACCTTTTTCGGTTAGATCCTCCATCACCAATATGCTTTCCGTGGTATCACTTAGGGCTGGATATTGGCCGGACTCTGCTAAATATGTTTGCGGGCACCAAAGAGATTTTTCGATAGTTTTAAATTTTGATTGAAATTTTTCCAGAAACGTTGGGATGACCGTTTCATATATAAACACTTCATTGATAAACTGATAATCTGCATTCATAGTCATTCGTACATGTGAAGGTGGTTTCATTAGTTTCACGACAACCTTCTTCTCCACATTCCTATATTTGTGAAAACGAAGAGAAAAGAATTCCATTTTTAGCATCGAAAATTTATCACTAAAAACAGATTCTAACTTGCGATCTTTCGTTTCGAACACCAAGCTTGCGAAAATTATGTTTCCCATGAAACCGTCAATTGAACTGCCTCTACTTATATCGGCTCTAATAAATTTCAAATCATTCAGAACATTATTTTCGGCAATAATTTTGGGGAAAACGTAATTTTCAATGAATTTTATTTGATTATCCATTTCTGCACTACCCGGCGAACGATAACAGATACTTAACGCAAATTATCAATCGGTTTGATAATTTCTACAATGTAACGATGAGAAGTGCATTATCTTCTCTATTTATATCGTTAATTAAACTCGCATGCTGCGGAATAATCCAACGAGTGTATTCCTTTGTGACTTTAATCGAGTACCATAACTTGGCCGGATGATTGTTGTTGTTAGCGACTATAAAATACGACGAATCTCCGTCGCCTTTAAATTCCAAACCTTTGAATGGAAATCCACGGTTGATATAAAAAAGAGGCTTTATGTCTGAAAATGTTCTGGAGATGTTGTGGTAACGTTTAAGTCTTACATATGGTAACCATCCAGGGCTCCAAAAAATTGGGTATTTTCTCAACAGATGGAATTAAGTCTCTCAACCAGACTAGTAACAATTAGCCTATGCACAGACTTATCGTGCTGCACCGAAAATTTTCATTTCTTTGATTTGATACTCTCGTGCGAGTCGGTAGTTATATCGCCTTGGTCTAATACTTCTCCACTTTCGGTTATCATCGAAATTTTGATTGTGTAAATAAAACGCATTTTACACATACTCATTCATCGTTCTTAGTCATGGTCATGCTTTCGATTCAGTTGTGATTGACAACATTTCGAATATTGTTTGTATACAAAATCTATTCGAAATCTATTGTTGCGTGCAACAAAGATACATTCACACTGGTCGTTGTATTTTATTCCAGAATAGAAGTGTAGTTTAAATGTCTTCTTATGGAATCTGAATCTTCGATTACAGAGAAAAGAAGGATGATATTTAACCTGTCACATACGGCTCATCTGTTATCGATAACGATGACAAAAAAATTGACAAGCTCTGGGTAATACCTATGGTCCTTTATACAGAAAAATGCATGTTAAAAAAAATTGAAGTACAAGATTTGAATTAAATCGATTAAAAATGCTTTGATCGATGGAAGTAATAGACCCGATAATAATACTAGTCATATCCTTGCCGTCTATAATGGGCTCAACGAAGCTCCAAACAATTCATATCGATCGTTTGTACGACTAGTATGTCTTCTGACGAGCAGTGGTCCCATTCCTATGATAATTTGATCGTACAAGGTATAACCTATGGTAAAACTAAAGACCACATTGTTTGGTGCACGACTCCCTCCAGACTCGAACCACTTTGAAGTAGCAAACTCGATAGTTGTATCATAACATTGATATGAAATTTAATTCAGTAACAAGCACCTGTGAATGTTGTAAACGAACTGCGACGTTGTGAACAGCTCTTTAATCGCGCAACATTTCAGAATGAATTTTACAATGATATTGTTCATGAATGATAGCAAATAACGTGAAACATGTGCGGGGATGTGCGCAGAATTCGCTACATTTAAAATGTCAAATTTTGTAAACAAACTAGTGCATTGGCAGATTCTTCATAAGAAATAAGGAAATTAAGCAGTAAATTTGAGAATAAAGTCATTTTGGTTCGAAAATTCGAATCGCACCTTACCTAGTGCTCATATACCTGTGTGTTCAGCGGTTGCCATAGCTATTACAAACAACCGAGAACATTATTTCACAACTTATAAGGAATGTGTGCTGTACTTGTGACTAAAGCTTCCTGTGTATTACATTCAGAACATTCAACAGTGTCTTTTAACTACAAAATTAAGAAAATATTTTGATGCTTCGATGCTTGAGTGTAAAACTTTTGGTTTCAATATTTTTTCACTGAATACATTTCGTTGTTAATTCAAAATTGATAATTTTGTTTGTAAGTTCGTTTACATAATTGAAAACTGGTATCGTTACGATACGATTGAACAATTTATTATCGCATCAATAATCATCACTGTGATGACTAAGCCAGCAAATGTGTGACAGTCGTTCGAAATGCAGCGAAAAGTATCTGAAAATTCCAGTTTAATGGACTGCGACTGGATACCGAACCTGTTGCTGGCAACAAACAATTTTAACGGACAAACTTTGATTGAATGGAATGCGGTGGAGTCAAGAACCGATTTTGGCTTTATGTCGTCAATTTATGTGGCCCAAATGATTACAAGCGATGGTGAAATGTAAGTTTCTCTTTGGATTATTCTTTTTTCGTTGAAATGCGTTCTAATTCTGGGATTAATTGATTGTACCAGTGAATATCGTCACGATCTGATCATCAAGGTGATGAAGGGCAGCGAAGAATTTAGACAGTACTCCCAGTCGTATGTGCAATTCCAAAATGAAATCTTTTTCTACGACAAATTGTTCCCACATTTCCACGCGTATCTCCTCAACAAAGCTAGTGTTATCAACCTAAATCATTGGTTGCCGAAGACTTATTTGAGCATCAGACAGATCGACGAAACAGTTCTGGTGCAAGAAAATATACAAAAAATTGGTTTCGACGTAGAACAAACTCTGTACCTGACCGAAGATCATCTAAATCTAATGATTGAATGCCTTGCACAATTTCATGCCGTTTCACTTGCTCAGAAAATTGAAAATGAAAAAGAATTTTTACATCTGTTGGACGACATTCAGCCGCTCTGTTTTGAACAACCGAATTGTTTGCCAAGTTTGTACGATGTTTTGCATGAAATATCCACCACCAGACTGTTCGATTTCGTATTCGGCCACGGTGGTCACGATGATAAATTTCTTCAGGATATGCATCGGCTGAAAGAAGTCATCGGCGATAAGCCTGTAAAATTGTTGGATCGCTTCCGGGAAATCGATGATTTTGCGGTTATCGTTCATGGAGACTATCATCGGAATAATGTTCTGTTCAAGAAAGTTAACAATAATTGTGTGGCTGATATGAAAATGATCGACTTTCAGCAAATACGGTACGGTAGCCCGTGCTTAGATTTATCATTCTTTATGTACCTCAACGTAAGTGCCGATTTACGAGATTCCTCATGGGACAAAATGCTCCAGAAGTATCATCAGCAACTTGTTAAGCATGTAGCCGGGATACTCCATATTTCTACCAATGATCCTACGCTTACTTGTTACAGGTAACTTCAATGTTTTGTACGTTTTTTACAGACACCGAGACACCGATAACTATTTTATTTTTTTATTTCTTCTACCATCAGTTATGATAAGTTTCTTCAACATTACCGACGATACTTCCTATACGGAGCTTTAATTTCGGCCAGCTTCACACCCTGGCTACTAACAAACAAATCGGAAACGGAAAAGGTTGTCAGTTTGTTTCAAACGGATATGTTCGATCAAAAATACCGTCAATTTGCGCTTGTTGTCGGTGGAGAGGCAGCGAATAAACGAGTTTTGGACAATATGATTCATGCGAGTAGACAGGGATACATGGAAATGCTATACGATTGTTGAGAGCTGTTTAAAGTGACAATCTTTGATTTATCCATTTTATGGTTCCATTGATATTGAATAAATAAAAATCTATTGCGTGTTACAGTACACTAGTTTCATAAATAAAGTGAAAACCCCAGACATGCATCATGCGAATTCAGGCTCATTCTACTGAGACTAGCCATGATTTACTTAAAGGAAAAAAAAAAACTTTGAGATAGCTGAAACTTGAAATCGACTAGTAGCTCTTTATAAATTAAAGGATCAGAGAAAGGTTTCCTTATTCTTAACAATTTTTTAAGTGGTGTCATCGCGCCAACATTTTTTTTTTTTCGTATGAGTATGCGGGCTGTTTTAGTATGTTACGTCACTGTTTGTAAATATTTGTTTAGGCAAGTGTGAGGTTTGCCGAACGAGCCAAAGGCGAGTGGAGTAATCACACGTGTCTAAACAAGCATTTACTAGCAGTGACGTAACACATTTTACATGTTTGTGGACGGTAAGTGCATTTTCCCTGTCACAAACAGTGATGTAAAGTGCACTTTACCGTGCATAAGCATGTAAATTATATATCACACATTAGTCACGAAGAAGTCGAGGCTTGCAGAGACTGATAGTGACACGTGTGTACTCTATTTTATCACATAAGCGAAAACGAGACAACAACATAGACCTGAAGTATATTTTTTGAATGAACACCGCGCGTATGTGATAATGGATTTTACGTGTTACGGCATGTTTCATTTTCATTTACTATTACATGCTTTTGAAACCTTAACCATTTTTTTTTGTTTTCTCTCTGTGTGTGTAATAAGCCACTTTCGAGCCTAGGGAAAACAAAAGCATGTAATAGTTATTTGTGTATCTGTTTTGGACGATTGTTTTTAGGCAATTTCGCGAGTTGTAGCCCGAACGAAGTGATACATGATACTCAAAAAAATTTTCATGTAAGGGGTCGAAAACCCAAGAAAAATCTCGAAACTCCCTCATTTTCGGCCCCGACACATGAAAAAATACTTTTTACATCGATAATCCTTATTAGCCAGCGTAATTTCGTTTTTTTTTTGCGTAACGCACGTACTGATCTTTGGCAATTTTTATATCTGGCCAGTCGCCACAAGGTAAACCACTAGAAGCCCACACAATATCCCCATTGTCAATTTATAAACCAATCTCATACCGGATACCGGCACCTCTGAATTTATCAAAGTTCTGAAAGAACATGTTAAGACCAAGGTTCTGAAAGAACATGTTAAGACCAAGGTTCTGAAAGAACAGGTTAAGACCAAGGTTCTGAAAGAACAGGTTAAGACAAAGCTTCTGAAAGAACAGGTTAAGACCAAGGTTCTGAAAGAACAGGTTAAGAAAATCTTGAGTTGATCACGAAGGCGGTGGCACACAAATTGCGTCAACGGCTGCGAAGTTTATATGAAAAATACAACTTAACAAAAACAAAATGCTGAATTTTCCAATAAAATATTTTCTTCAAGTTGATTTCTCAAACTCAATACAGATAGTTTAGATAGTGAGTTTGTAGAATTTGGTGTCACCCGCCTTCGTGGTTCTTTTAGAACTTTGGTTAAGACAACGACGAAAACGGGTGACACCAAATTTTATAAACGCACTCACTACAGACAGTTTGAGAAATCCAAGGTTCTGAAAGAACCAGGTTAAGACAACTCTGAATTGATCACGAAGGCGGTGACACACAAATTGATTTTAGCGGCTACGAAGTTTATATGAAAAACGAAATTCCGAATTTTCCTAAAAAACATTTTCTTCAAGTTGACTTCACACATAAATCTGTACTGAGTGCGTTTATCGATTTCGGTGTCACCCGCCTTCGTGGGTGTCTCAACCTTTTCTTTCAGAACCTCGGAGAAATTATTTTATTGGAAAATTCATAATTTTGTTTTTGTTAAGTTGCATTTTTCATATAAACTTCGCAGCCGTTGACGCAATTTGTGTGTAACCGCCTTCGTGATCAACTCAGGCCCTGAGTCTCAGTGTTGTCTTAATTTGTTCTTTCAGAACCTTGGAATTTATGGATAAACCATTTTTTGTTGAAAGGGGTCGCTTCCTAAATTCTGCAGTCTATACCATCCGACGTCACATTCACGTTGTGTAAAATGTCGTACAGAAAATCAGTTGCCGTTCGCATCCATTTTTCTTCATTCTCTACCCTACACGCGTTTATTTGTAGTGTCTTTTTTTCTGCGTTTTCAAAGCGACATTAGGTTAGTAAACGTTTCAACAGAAATTCAAGCAGATCAACCAACCAGACACAACTTTTACACACCGTTCACTAATTGCATTTTTAGATCACCAGACGAACGCAGCTAACAAAATGGAGAACAAAGGGGACCCTAGTCCATCTGAAGCAAAACAAAATGACTTGCCAAATGGGCAAATTTATGATTTATGCGTGGAGCCGGGACGGAAGAGAACCAATTCGGATAGCCGACGATATCCGAAGTAGAGAATTTTATTTATACTTGGATTGAAACCACGAAATTACAGTATACGTGTGAATTCGTATACCGAGAGAATAATTTTTGCATGAGTATGTATGTGTCGTCGAGACGAAGTCGAGACGCGACATACATACGTATGCAAAAATAATTCTCGTATTATACGAATTCACACACATACTGTGATTGAGTGGTTTCAATCCTGTGATGCACAAAATTTTACACTCGTCACACCATGAAATACACAAACAACAAAACCAAATACAAAGCATTTTTATCACATTGTTACACATCGTTCAAGGTTAAACTTAAATGTATAGAAGAAGAATAAGAATAAAGACGAAACCGAAAATACGCGATACAAAGTCGAACGAGTTGATCGTTCGATGTGCATCACACTACTCGTTGATACGGAGAGTAAGCTCCGCCTTCGTATCAAATTTCTCTCTTTGACGAATAACATAAACAAACTCCACCATTAAGCAAAACATCGTCTGAATCCCTAGACATGTTTGCAAGGTCTGCTGAGAGAGAACTAAAAAAGTGTGGTTTCCGATAACTTTTGACGCGTGATATTCAGTGTTTTCATGGTTTGGCGAGTGTAATAGTTATTTACGTATCGATTGAGTAGGCCGAAAGAGGTACGTATTAAGTTTTTCATGTGTCGGGGCCGAAAATGAGGGAGTTTCGAGATTTTTCTCGGGTTTTCGACCCCTTACATGAAAATTTTTTTGAGTATCTGTTTTGGACGATTGATTTTAGGCACTTTCGCATGTAGCCCGAACGAAGCGAAATTGCCTAAAAACAATCGTCCAAAACAGATACACAAATAACTATTGTATGCTTGCTAAGAGGACCGAAAGTAAAGAAATGTCAATTCAAGGGGCGAAAGCTTTCGCCCCGCGAATTGACAGCTTTACTTTCGGTCCTCTTAGCAAGCATACAAAATATTTAACATTCGATTAACTTAAACATCTTCCATAATATTAGGGTGAATGATTTGTAGTGTAAATGATTCGATGCTTTGAAAGTGTTAAAATTTCGTAACCTTTTTCGTTACGTGGCGAAGTTTATTTTGGGAAACAAATAACATCTTACTGAGCCTATCCCACTTCTATTCCATTCTACTCATTCTACTTCTACTAATTCAAGAAGTTTCGTGTTCTGCAGTCTTCTATTACGTCAACGAAGCAAAGCAGTCGTTTCCCTACAATTTTATTTTATTTTTTTTGGTTGGTACGCTGGGTTAGACTTTAACGAATCTAGGTCCTCTCACCTTTCGTCGTGCTTTCGGAGTGTGAGTTAGGACATCTTTACTTTGAATGATTATGTATTTATGGAGACAGTGTTTCTCTATCATGAACCGAAGCGATAGCGATAGCGGTAAAAATTGATTACGTTGAGGCGCAGAATGCGTCACCAAAACCGATATCAAACGTTTTGGAAGTTTAATTTTTACTACACTAGCGTCACCTTTTCCTCTTTGAGGTTTTTGTGGGATAAATTAGTTTGTCGATTATAGATCTCTTCGTTTGGTGAAACTGATGACGGAAACGTGAGGAATGGTGAGGAAAAGTGTGCAAACTAATCGAAACCAACTTCACAATTTCACATAGTAATGAATAAGTGAGTGCGTCCAATTCTTTGAAATGAATGCAAATGAACTAAATACGGGGAATTCCCTTAGAAGCAAAGTTGGTTGTCATTAGTTTGCACACAAAACCGAACCGTCGATCGTCACGCCAGCGGTCATTTTAGTGATCTATAGGGAACGGCATTGCCGCAAGCAGTTTTCATTCGAATTCGACAAGCTGATCTCAAACTTATCTCGACTCGTTTCAGGAGCTTGAGAAACAGAGACTCAACGCCGCATCGACTGTGCCAGTTTTTGAAACGAGCATTCATATCACCGAGCAAGTGAAATCATTTGCAGATTTGCCGATTGAGGTACGTATAACACAGTGACTGTTTATAGTGTGAATCTTTTGTCGTTCGCGTCTCAGCATCCGATACCAACCCAAAAATGTGCGACAACAGAAAGATGATGAAAGATCTCGAACCATCTGCCTCTTACTAACTCGGATGTTTCAGATGCTGGATGAGATCTTTAATAATGTTACCACATTCGATCTGTTAAATTGCCGACTGGTAAATCGCCGATGGAACGACGTTTCATCTCGAATCCTGCACCACCTAGTTACTCTCTGGGATTTAGGACAAAGACAAAATTCCACTAAATCCATTTTAATTCATTATGTTAGTCAATGAAAGTAGATAAGTAGGTATGGCCAGTCCATACAAGTCGGAGCACATACGAATTTGCATGGCGCCACCTCAAACGAACTCATTTCTAGTGGAAATTTGCACTAGAAATGAGTTCGTTTGAGGTGGCGCCATGCAAATCCGTATGTGCTCCGGCTAGAACAAATTTGAACGTTTGGCCATACCTATCTATTTACTTTCATTGATGTTAGTAACAATGATCATCATCATTCAGTCATCTCTGGTTATCATATCCATGTAGCCTAATAGGTGATGGAATTTGTTTATGTACTGTCCGTTTGACAAGCGGATCGCCACGGTTCAGCAGTGGGTTTTGAACATTTGTTTTTCACACGTTGGCACACATGCTCTTGTCAGATTCAAGATTGTTTTTACGAAGGTTACGCTGATTATACTTTGTGAAAAAGGCCAATACCTTGCAAATATGTCACATCTTGGACAGAATTTGACACTGCAATATCTGCAACATAAAAAAACTAAATGTTCGAAACCCCCCGAAACCCCGTGCTTCCACCTACGTAATGGACACATATAAGGTGAACCAATGGGTTGTGATGGAAGTTCATGGTTTGACCGTTGAAACTGATCGCCAGCGCCAATGTCAACATTTTCTTTTTGATTTTTCACATCAATGATCTATTGAAATTGAGATATAGACTCAATAAACCAATTTATTCAACGTATACTACATGTCTGGAACATAAATAGTTTCACAAATTGCGTATTTACTGAGCGTCATAGACCTGAAACGTCATTCTTCTTCTTCTTAAAATGGCGAAAATCACAACCCATCTTAATCTATTTACTAGCATTCCTCAGGACTGCAACTATTCTTTCGTCGATTACATGTCTAATCTCTTCCGAACATGCATCTCGTTCAACCACTTTGGCCATTTAAGGCATTCATCCTCTGGACAAGCCATCCATGGTACTGTATTTTTTAGAGATCCATTTTAGGTCTGTGCACAAGTCAATTACGTTTCGAAATTTCTAACTTACCAAACATCACCGCTACCATGGCACCGTAAAAAGCGAATTGTTTAAAATGTTTGTAGAAATCGTCCCAGCAATATGCAGTTAATCTAGCGTCACACGGTTTACTGTGGATTTACATAGCAACGTAAAAGTGACAGATGCAAAAATTTTCTCATACGGCAACTCGAAATTTCATTCATAATTTTAATTTTATGAATGAAATTTCGGGTTGCAGTATTTAAAAAACATTGCATCTGTCACTTTTACCTTGCTATGTAAATCCACAGTTACAATCAAGTAATTCACACAACGATGCAATCAACTTGTCATGATACCGATTTAACAACGTTTCGTTTAAACCACGGCAGAGTAAAAGTAAACCTGGCAGGAGCGGTTCATTATGGAAACGTCAAATGAGGGACCTAATCCTTTGTATGAAAATGAACTCAAATGAACACTGACATAAGTTGAAAAATTTAATTCGCAAAAAAATAGGCCTACTAGATTATTCAGGTCCCTAGTCAAACAAGCGCTCCTGCCTGGGTTACTTTTACTCTGCCGTGTTTAAACCATTCTCAAACAGACTCGGATGTATATTTATGTACATGAAAAACGACAGGTCTATGGCTGGCGAACCATATTTCACCTCCTGAAAGTCAATAAAGCGTAGATCAACAGCCGTCTTCTGTTCGTACTTGAATAGAACATTATTTCGGTTGTAGTCTCCATGCAAAATGACGCTAAAATCATTGTCCGATCGCAAGAATCGATTCATCAATGACATTGGATCATTGCTGTATTTTGCAATGAAAGTAAATAGATAGGTATGGCCAAACGTTCAAATTTGTTCTAGCCGGAGCACATACGGATTTGCATGGCGCCACCTCAAACGAACTCATTTCTAGTGCAAATTTCCACTAGAAATGAGTTCGTTTGAGGTGGCGCCATGCAAATTCGTATGTGCTCCGACTTGTATGGACTGGCCATACCTACTTATCTACTTTCATTGGTATTTTGTTCGCAAAATATTCAAATTTCTTCTGAATATTTCATTGTCAATTTCCTTAGGATTATTGTCGAAATATGACCAGATTCTCTCCAAAGCGTTAGTATATAGCGGTACATATAACGTATGCGGATTGGTTTTATTTGGAAATTTAAATGGAACTAGACCGTTAATCAACCGTTCAAGATCTGGGTCGTTATTAATACGTAACGCATACGTACAAGCATGGAACTGTGCAATCGCGTCGGTCATTAATGTCAACTCTTCGACGGTCAAATTAATGCGAGGTCCCAAGGTAAAACCTTTTTGTTGTTATAATTTTCTTTCTAAAATTTTTATGGTAAAATTTTTGTTGATCAAACTTTCGGGTGCTTTCCTCATCAGCTGCCATTTGTAACTCATATCTTTTCGCGTGTCGAATCTGTAAGCGTCACCTACACTGATATCAGTTCTTTTGTAAGTGGAGAACAGGACTTGCGTCACACCTCCACTGTAAGTGGTTTTGGGCGATATCAGCTCTTTTGTAAGTTTTGATTTTTTAGAATTTGGTCGCAGATAATAGACAATCATATTGTGCAGTTTGAACGAAAATATTCTTCTTACAAAACTTTTCTTTCATCTCAACCTTCCAGCTTTCATTTGACGAAAATCGACAATTTTACTAAATTTAAAAATTTGACAAAAATCGATAATTTGACGAAATTTGAAAATTTAACGAAAATTGAAAATTTGACGAAAGCAATAAGTTGATGAAAATCAAAACTTTGACGAAAATAGAAAATTTGTCGAAATTCAAAAATTTAACGCACTTAAAACGCTCATAGATTTCAAATAAGCGACTTTTTAGGAAAACCATGAAACACGTGTCGACTAGAATGTGAAACTCTATCTAAAACTCGGATTTCGGCAACAGATATTACCACAATGTTGGTCTGTTGAATACCAGAGACAAAATAGTGACAAGTGCTACAATTGAAAACAAAATTGGTTCACATCGTGGTGCAAATCCGTATTTCGCTTTCGACGATGAAGTAAACTTTAATGACCAAATCAATTTCACATTAAGTGATGGGAGCGTAAAGTGCGTATATTTTAGCGATTGTATCTATTTAAGAGAAGAACAACTGTGGTCATAGGAGCTCATTTTTATTAATAAATATAACAAAATATGTAAATTAGTGTTTTTGAATAGCGGAATACAGATAGTATGGGAACTAAGCGTGTACCAGACCAACGTTGGAATCAACACCACTGTAATTAGAATAAAAATCTCTACAGTTCATTCTAAAGTTCCACATTAACAAGCACATGATGAGGAAAACCCCTCATGTCATCCTAAGTAAATCAATCAGACTGTGATATTTTTTTAAAATTTCCCGCCTGTGGAGCGTAAAGCCGGTTCGACATGAAACGCTCTGAAAACATTTTGTTTATACCATCACCCGCATTCGAATCACACACACATCCATAAAATGTCATTATCAAAAATGGCTATCAAATGAAGAGATGCTTTGTGTTATCCAGAAGTTTATTTTTTGATGAATAAATTCAAAATAAGTTCCAAATCTTCCAGTGCAATAGTAAAACTCATAAATTAGTTTATCGTTTAGTGTACTAATAGAGAAAACAGTGATAAAAATCGAACTTATATCATTAGTGTAAAAGTGCAATTCGTGCCATTAGTATTATAAAACAACAATAGCGGATTACAGCGGAGGCGTAGATTTTTTTTTCTTCTTTCAAGTCCAAATGTAAGTTCGACTGCTATGTCGGCGATTTTTTATTGTTTCAATTTGTTTGAACATTTTCTTTAAAATTTTCTACGGCTATTTATAAAGGAAAGTAAAAGTTTATTAGAATCACATTTTTAATGTGTAATTGTTAACATATTTTGATCGAAAAAAAATCGAGAATATCGGATGCGATCAACAGAATTGTTTTCGTTGTTGTGGAATTTCTGTTTTGTATGAGTACGATGGAATTCTTTTTTTTTGTTGTTATGTTGTTGTACGGTTGTTCGCTCCTTTTCATTACTTCTGGACTGTGATAAATATTTGTTTCGTATTCTTAATTTTTTTGCTTATGATGTGAGCGAGTTCCATAAATTGATTAACTTGTTATTTAAAAACAAAACGGATCTTCTGCTGACGATGTTTCGTTTTTTCCGTCGTCTTCAAGCGACATATTAGTGTGCATCTTCACACAGCTAAGTACCAAGTATGGCTTTTGTTTGGTTCTTTATGCTAAGACTTAACGTATTTGGAAAGACAAACGGGGTAAGATTTTCTGCTTCTCTTAGACTTCTTAATTGTATAAAGTTCGACTATTCCAGTTTTGTACAGAAAATCAAAGTCAGTGACTGCAGATCTTTCGCTTCAAGTATTTTGCTTACTTACCATTTTTTTGAATTGAGTTCCGAGTCATATTTTTCGATGCAAAGATTAGGTCTCCGGCCATGTACATACCAGTAGTCAGGCAACTATCTTTGTTGCATTCAAAAAAAAAGTTTGTTAATCAACCCCATATATCTTGGCGTATCTTTAATCTCTTTTCGTACCACTACAAATGTAACCGATTTGTGGAAATTACAATTTTTTTTGTGATTTGTGGAAATCACAAAATTTGTTGAGATTTGTGGAAATTACAAATATTATTTTGTGAAATTTTGTGAATTCATAAAACTTATTCTTTTGCTCGATCCTAGACTAGGATTCCTAGTGGAATGTATCCTTTTACGAAATGTACCGTGCAAGTGTTTCGTTCGATGCTAGAGAAACATGTAGGGCCTAACGTAACATACATTGGTTGGAGGGATCTAATTTAAAAACGAACTAAACTCCTTCGTTACATTTCGTAAAAGGATGAATTACTTAGGAACGAAGTAAACGCCTTTACGGCTAGAAGAATTACACGGACTAATTATTAGACGATGCGAGAAAAAAAAATTAACACCTAAGTTACCAACACCGTTCCGGCGCCCGGCTCGCATTGCGGCCCTCCGCTTCGCTACGGGGCAATGGGCCGGATCGCTCGGCGTGTTAAAACGCTTTTTATGTGCAATGAATTACACAGACTAATTATTAGACGATGCGAGAAAAAAAAATTAACTCCTAAGTTACCGACACCGTTCCGGCGCCCGGCTCGCATTGCGGCCCTCCGCTTCGCTCCGGGGCAATGGGCCGGATCGCTCGGCGTGTTAACACCCTTTTTTTGTACAATGAAAATTAGTATTCATTTCGTAAAAAGATGAATTCTGTAGGGACGAACTCAACTCATTTACGTTACATTTCGTAAAAGGATGAGTTCCCTAGGAACCAACAAAACGCCTGAACGGCGAAAAGATAGTTAGGAATTGAGTTGAGATCTCAATTCAAGATCACTAAAATCTCAACTTTTTAATTTATTTTATCTCCATTTCATACATGTAATATTTCCATATCTAGTTACATTATCTCCAAAACTCAATTTATTATCTCCGAAATTAGATTTTATTATCTCCAATTTTCTATCTCTCCATTTTGGGGTTTCATATCTCCATATCACATTTTGTTATCTCCATTTATATCAAATTTTTTATAATTTTTTTCAAACTGTAAGTGGGAGTTGTTTCGTGGAATATCTCAAGATTTTCTCTCTAACTTTCTTCATCCTTTTACGAAATGTAACGTAAATGAGTTTAGTTCGTATCTACAGAATTCCTTTTTTTACGAAATGAATACCAATTTTTATTGCACAAAAAAAGCGTTTTAACACGCCGAGCGATCCGGCCCATTGCCCCGGAGCGAAGCGGAGGGCCGCAATGCGAGCCGGGCGACGGAACGGTGTCGGTAACTTAGGAGTTAATTTTTTTTTTCTCGCGTCGTCTAATAATTGGTCTGTGTAATTTGTTTTATTTAAAATTTAAATTTACAGAACAAAATTATAGACAGCAACTGAATTCACCCTTCAATAAATTGTATTAGGAAGGTGTTTGGTTTGCCAAACAAAGATAAAAATCGGTTCTGGAGATATTATAACTAGATATGGAAATAACAAATGTGTGGAATGGAAATAAAACCAGGGATAAAACATATTAAAAAGTTGAGATAATAATTTCAGAAAAGGAGATAACATCAGAGATTAAAAATTGAAAAATCTAAGAGATCTCAAACGGAGATAAAAACAACTAAAAACTGAGATAAGAGATTTAAAAAAGGAGGTAACTCCGTTTCCAATCAAATTATCTCCCTTTGTTAATTATTTATCCCCGTTTCTTCTTATTTAATCTCAGGTCTTAGTTTATTTATCTGCAATTATTTATGTTTTTGACCTCCGATTCTCAATTATTTATCTGCCGTTTTGTTACGTACTTTGTAAAACGTTTTTTTTTTCTTAATTTAAAAAAAAAATTTCAAAAATATCCCATATGTCTTCTGATTTCATAAATCACAAATTTGTATTTTTTTGTGAAAAACACGAATTTCACAAAAATTAAGTGTAATACACAAAATTTGTGATTTCCACAAATTGGTTACATTTGTAGTAGTGCGAAAAGAGATTAAAGATACGCCAAGATATATGGGGTTGTTAATCACAGAACAATGTGTGTCCGACTACTGTTACATGTTGAGACACTGGTGCCGTAACATTTAACGAAACACTGTTAGTCGAATTCTGTCCAATAACAACATGTCCAGAAATAACTGAAATGAAAAGTGTTGACATTTAACACTCCTTGGCCTAACTCTATCAAATTACACAGTTTATCCGACACAACATTCCCACAATTCCCACAATCTTAACTTATTGAGCGGTCGTTAGACAAGCATTCGATTGAGAAAAACAGTTCAATTTAAAACTAATTAGAAATGTGAATATTGCTACTCTCAGGACTTTAAAAACAACATTTAGCCCAAAATCAGCAATAATTTTTAGAGAAAAGGGGTTCTACCAAAGCTGCTCTCTAGCAACCGCATACGTTTACACTGTATCCATACACTTCTAATATTCAACGAGATATTAACTGTCCGATTTTAGGCCTCCTAATTTAGTCGTCGAATGCGGTTGCTAGAGAGCTGCCTTGATTGTACTCATGTCATTATTCTCACATAGAATTCTAACTTATTTCTCAAAAGAATTTAAAGTTTTTAAACTTGGTTGCTTATAGTTCCATTGTTGGCGACATAAATTTATAGTGAGCGTTAATTCATTTTTTATAATTGCTTGCACAATTTTGTGACAACTTTTTTTTTAATGTCACGAGGTGCAGTAGGTATTCGTGCTGCATTAGTCATTGTTTAAGAATTCAGATGATTCCAATTTCTATTCGATCGGCAAATTAATGCAATTCTAGTGTTCAGGGTAAATGAACGAACGTACCAAATTGAGTGAAATTAGAGCGAAGTATTTCCACATAGTCGAAATGTTATGCTGGATTATCAGTTCCATGGTACAATATTGAATTTCACTTATTAAACGAAAATAAAATCGATAAGTCAGCGGTAAAAAAATGCAAAATATTTCATTCATTACTTGTGAATGCACATTTTACCCTCTCCGTCTTTGTTCTATTCATTCATAAATAATATTGCAGGGATGTGAATATGAAAAGTCATTTCATGGAACGGGAAAGAAAATCCGCACTGTGCAATTAATGCACTCGGAAAAATTAAATGTCAGAAAGTTTAGCTTAGCACGAGATGCGGATGAGAAAATTATTTCTTAGAAATGGTATAAAAGTTAATTGGTGGTGTGAACGTGCAATCGTTTATTTAATTTAACACTTTCAACACGTTTACCTTCCAATAAAAAGTGGTTGCATTGTTTCCGAGTTCTAATTAAAGTTGCACAATGGAATGAAATATTCATGACGCTGAAATACGGGAAACAAAAGTTATGCTTCTGCGGCGAGTGTGTGGGAAATATAACAGTGGAATGCTTTTAGCGATAAATGGAAATCAAATTTGACATTTTTTAAACGAATTTTTCGATTAAATTGTAAAATTTAGTTTCTCAGCGAGTAAAAGCTGTCAATATTTGTGATGATGCATTTCACTTGATATTTTCGGAAATTGTGTTTTTATACTTTCAGCTGAGATCCGCTTTCCGCTGAGTTATTTTTGTCTTTTATTTTCTGCACTTTAGTCATCTTCCATTTGAATAAAACATTTCGGGATTACAAACTTTACGAAACTTTTGGGCACCTTACCTTTTAAATCGCTTCAGACTTCCGTGTATTACGTTATTGCAAACTACGTTGAACCTAACTGTTCAAATTTCAAATGATTTCTAAAATTCTGACATTTTTTCGGAAGTCACTAGCTAATCGTCCCACCCTGATAAATCTAAATGCTGACATCTGAAATACAAGGAGAGATTCAGTTTCACTTGCTTCTTTAATAAACCGATTTCCAATTAAATGTTGAAGTTTGAAGAGATCTGTTAGGCAGAATTTTGTTGCATAACTGCAAAAACGAAAGCACTCCAAGAACAAGCAAAGGAACAGATTGTATTAGCTGTCATTTGGCCTCTTATTACAATTTTGATCTTTTGAGCCTCCTTTCAGATATAAAAGTATTAATGACCAATGTAAGTACAAACCAGGTATGGTCTGTCCATACAAACCGGAGGAAATAGCGATTTCATATAAACAAACTCACCTTTCAATGAAAATCTTAATTTTTAATGACAACTGTTGGGGAAACTTTTAATCGTCGCTATTTGCTATGACTATACTCAAGCTTTTGTTTCGACTCAATGCAACAAAACTCAACGGGCTTTTTCTAATCAACACCATAACCCTTCCCAAACGTTTTGAAACGAACTTCCCCGGGCCTCTATATAAATTTGTGCAATTCAAGTCTTGGAGCTTTACTACGGACAAGTTTCAACCTAAAAATTCTGTTTGAAGGGAATGAAAGGAAATGGTTGAGAACTTAAAAAAAATCATTCGATAAAATTCCGGAACTTCGCTTCACTACTGCAATTGCCATTGATTCTTAATTAATTATTTTTTCTCTCCTGTGTGTGTATATGACCCGTTGATGTGTGCTTATTTATCAAGTCGAATTGTGTGTACATTAATCCAAAAATTCGTCTTTTCCGTATAAAAACTGTTCTGTGTGTACTCTCACTGCGTGATTATCGGTAAAGCAAACATCAATTTTCTGTTTTGTATTATGGAATTTGATACTAAAAATTTTTTTGTTCTGTTTATTATCCTTGTTCAAATAAATTGCGTGGCACATTCGTCTATCACAATCGACGATGAGTTCATATTAAAAAGATACGGTTTCGAGTGTCGGGAGAAGTTATTATTAGAAAACTCTATACTTGCTATACTTTATACTCCATGCGAAATTTAATCTAATAGTCAGATAAAAAATCGTTAGTTTTATGCATGAAAATACACCAGCAAAATGTAAATAATCAACAAATTTTTTGCGTTGTTATGTTGATTTTGTTGCTTGCATAACTTATCACAAACATAATATACCAGATACTGTGAGAGAGTGAGAGAGAGAGAGAGAGTTGAAAAAGGGACGTGTTTTGTTGTAAAACAAGCAATAGCTACAATTTATTATTCAGTAAACTCTCGACGAATAACATTTTTTGTGATTTTAAAATTAGTTATAGCTGCGAACTGTAGCCGGTTGTGCCGGTGTGTTTATTATTTTTGAGGAGGGAGAGAGAGATAAGTAATAACAAAATCGTTTAATGTTTCAATTTTATCGCGAAGTACTTAGAACTTAAAGTAACTTTTACGTGTTCGTAGTGTTGCATTGTTGAGTGCATTTAAATAATTGAATTTTAAAACTAGTCACCGAATGGAATATGCAATTTACAGACTGACAGTGTAATTGTTATTCCTTTGGATCAGATTTCCGATTATTTATTTAACACAAACCTGAGCTGGTATGGCTCGTTGTTAACAAAAAATCATTATACGATCTTACTATTAACAATCAATTACGAGTTGATTAAACCGCAGACCATCCGTATGTAATTTCCTTTCCGTCTAAATATATCGTCAAAGACGCTCTCCCCGTTTCATTTTACTCTCAATTCCCAGAAATATCGGTGGAATTCCTCCATTGTTGATCAAAACATATAAAATTATTTCAATTCTGCGAAAGTGAATATCCATTTCCGAGATTGTTACCAGTTTCTCTGGGAATTTTACCCAAAATGCAGGTTAAAATTCATCCACTAGAGTTTCATGAACATACACACGTCACTCGCATACAAATACAACGTTTCCAAACAAATGGATAAAATAGGTCTGTCGGGAAACGCAAACTGATTTCGATTGGCTGCCTGTTCGTAAAGAATATTTAAAGACTTAGTCAGTAAAATTTCTACGAAATCTATTTCCAACAGTGAGTTACATAGACTTTTGTTGTTTACATTACGATTCTTGAATGACTTTGGAACATTTGGAACTTTGGAACTCTATAACATAAAAGTCTGTTTGTGAATTTGATACATTTTTCAGCTAAAACAAAGGAAATCTGATGCAGTAAAATACAAATTTCCACCCCCCACAATATTATTCAATTATCTACGTTGAACGCCGCAGGGTGTTGTACCTACGTGCATAGTTTTATCCAATCTATGTATTACCTGTTTTAATTACAAAAGTGGTTCAAAAAAGAACCTTATGCCGGTCTATTCGGAAACCTATTTCTCTCAACTCTGTGATGAAAATTAAAACTTTCGTTTGCTTTTTTAGACAAACCTTTTATGCAACTCGGTGATAAATGCCCTTTTAGGTTCAAGATATGTATTGCTATGGCTTTGAGTTTCAATAGGGAGATTACGATTTTCACTTCTAGTTATAAATTGACGTAAAACTTGAAAATTATAAGTGGACTCTTCTACTTATAATTACAACGTTCTACCTCAAATTATGTCACTCGATTGCATAAATAACTATTTATCTTGTTAAAATTATCTTGCAGGAGATGTAGTCTACGCTGAATATCGTCTCTATAATCCATTCGTGAATCCATTTACCGTACCTAAAGTATTCTTTGAGTGAAAATATGAACAAACCCGACACAATTTTGAAGTTTGTGAGACAATTATGAATTATATTTCGTCTGTCGATATATGGATTAAGAGATAAAGAACTGGATTTCGTAATTTCAGAATTTTATCTAAAGATGTAAAACAATCAACCTCATTAAGTTGATTATTTCTCGGATTGTAAAACATTTTCCGAAAACTTATCCAATCACTTGGAAGATTGTTACAGTCATTTGACCTGAGCAGGTTTTTAAACTTCCAGTGAACAAGAATATCAGTCCCTCAATATCCCTCAAATGTTGAACAGACGTTTTTCCTATTAAAAATGTGATAATGACACAGAGGGTTTAAAATCGTAACTTAATACAAACCGTCTTTGATAAAAATACAATCCAATTTGCATCGGAAAGTAATGAAAATCTTGTAAAGAAAATTCAGAAAGAACTCCATCAATTTGTTCATGTGTTACGACATTTTCATAGTAAGGATTGTATTCGACGCCAGCAGGATAAATTTATAATTTTCTTATGGTCGATGTCGCTCTATTGTGCAATGAGGGAACTCGAAAACGTATTCTAGACTAAATATTTTATATTTGAATTTTATACTTGTTTATGCGCGTGATCCAAACTCTGTACAACTTGAAAAGTTAAAGCATAAAATCTATCCATTGCAACTATGATTTACCTTTCCAATAGTCAGTACCGGATACACCATCGTACAACTATAACCAGTGGTTATTAACCACCACCGAAGAATAAGATATTAAGTGGTATTTAGTGTTGTTAATAAGGACCATTTTTGTGACAAAAAAAAAACATTTTTTACGGTGAATTATCCTAAAATCATTCTTTACACTGTTTCCAAAATCTTGTACCAAAAAAAGGATGAAAAATTAAACCTTAAAGAGGTAGCCAAATGTGTTTAGTGTTATATACGTTCTCTTAAAAGTTATCATTATCAACTGCACTAATTTAAAATTTATAATTATTTTTAGCAACCATTAGAGCATCATTTTATGGACGTAGTTGGTTCATTAAATATTCGTTTATGTAATATTTATGGCTTCGTTGTTATTAATTTTTGATGGAAAAAATATATTTTATAACAATGCAGGAGTGAATCTGTGTTGTTGTTATGGTTGGGATTTAGTTTACGAATATTTTCCAAAATTATTCGCAAATATTTTGTTTGTTAAAAGTTTTTTGGTTGAAGTTACAAAAGTTATAAATGATGCGCTGTGGTTTTATGTTCACTGTTTTTTTTTAATTTCCCTTTATTATCGTCTGTTAAGAATGAATTTGCGAAAACTTTTGATTGATTGATTGATTTATTAATGACAAAATATGTGTAAGGTGATCTACCTTATAAAATTACATATTATACTTCATCCAGCTTATATGAAAATGAAATTCAAGCCACATCCGATCCGAATGATCGATGGCTCTATAGATTCGTTAGTCTCCCCTGACAATTTTGTGGAACAACTTTTTTCTGGTTGTCTTTTTATTTTTGGCAGTAGAGTTGTAAAAGTGATCTGTGTCGCATGTTGAATAATATTTATTTGTGAACTAAAAGTTGAATTATTTCGCCAATAAACAGACGATTTATTTGGAAGTGTGCAGGTTTGTAGTGCTTAGAAAGACACTGCGATACATACCCCAAAAAGGTCGAAAGGTCCGTGTGTGGAAGCGCTAGCCATTGAAAACCAGTATATGGTTTTCGGTTTCGGAATCTTTTGAACAGCAGCGACCAAACAAGTTTGACAATGGATAGTAGAGAGTAGTCCACCAGGAGTCCAACGATACTACGGATGCCGTTGGCCGTCGCTGTCCAAGGTTGTGACAGGAAATTGAGAAAATTTTACTACATCGGAGAACTTCTTAGGTCTCTTCTGCCGCCATAAAGCAACTAAAAAACGAAAAACCTATCAGACCTGGTTACTACGGGTCTCTATTTTCCAACTATACCAGACCCGCCTGGTTTTCAACGATACCAGATACGCGTGGGTAGAGACGCGACGAATGTATTTTTTATTAGTAACTGTGGATTTACATAGCAACGTAAAAGTGACAGATGCAAAAATTTTCTCATACGGCAACTCGAAATTTCATTCATAATTTTAATTTTATGAATGAAATTTCGGGTTGCAGTATTTAAAAAACATTGCATCTGTCACTTTTACGTTGCTATGTAAATCCACGGTAAATGTGACGCACAGTACGTCTATGTGAAGAATAATTATGGAGGAAAAAAAAATGCCATAAAATTAATTCCAACAGTCTTAATCTTTCTTCGCATTGAACGTGATAAAATAGTAAATTACTCTTCAAATTGAGCCTTGTTCTCAGTTGTTCAATACCTTGGCAAATTCATTCTTAATTTCGTCTTTTTCCGAAAAGTTTTTGTTGTTGAATATTTGGGATTCTCTTAATTATTGTACCTAAGTTACATCATTAATTCGCTAAATATGTACTTTTATAACCAAATATAGTAACCAAATGTAGCTTAAATTATGGGAAAACTTAAAGTACCTTAAAGGCACATAAAAATGGACCTTTGTTTCGCACAAATCATGGATTTATTTTTGAAACGGATTGAAACGAAAAGTCTGATCGAAACGATGTTATTTACATACCAGAATTCTCAAATTTATTTAAGTTCAATAAGACTTCCACCTACTTTGCAGAAGTACTACTTGAAATTGGTTCATTGAATCTGCGGAATTTATTCCAGCCAATTTATATTTAAACATACACGAAGACTTTGAAGTGCCCATTATCTACTACCTTTCATTGTTTGGATGTTTTTGTCTTCAACATTTCCATCCGAAATAAAAGAATGGGAGATTATGGAATTTGTTGGATGTTTGTCCGTATTTACCAATGAAAGCCATATGTGTCGAAACCGTTCTTTGGTCTGTGGTTCTATGTTATATGAACCATGTATAGCTATTAAAATAGGGCACCAATTGCACACTATTCACTGAATAGTATTCAGGCACCGGAAAATTTAATCCTTCACAATTTATGTGCCCAATTTGTGGAATCTCATTCTTCTTAGAAGGTTTTTTGTCTGCAACGTCCATTAAAATTTTAAAAATTCATTGTTGTGTCATCGCGTTTTTGTCGGATAAAACTCGTGTTGGTTGAGATGTTTTTTATCTCTTTTCTTTAGGTCGTCAGAAAACCTTTTTTTTAGTATAGAGGAGGAATTAGAATACGAGAATCAATTAAAGTTACATCTGCGAAATAAGAAAACATCCGCTCGATGTCCTCAACTTCTTTCACTCATTTCTGTAGCTTGTTTTTTACAACTGAAATACGTATTGAGCACAAAAGACGCTGGTACCGTAAGCTTTTTTTAATCGATATCACCTATCTTTTGTTAATATAACGGATATTTACTGGTCATCTCGTATTTTGTGCGTCATCGGGAATTCGATACAGAAGTTAGTTTCTCATAAAAGATATTTTACTACCTGTCCCAAGCGAAAGTTGACCATTAATAGCAAATTGCTCCCTGATTAAATGATCCATTACACGTTGACTATTTTCGGTTTAATTTTTTTCATTTCCTACGTTGAAATCAACTTTCGCATGGGACAGGTGGGAAAACATACTTTTACGTACTTTATTACGTCGGGAACAACTTTGTGATACTCGCACAATCATCTTAATATACAAAACTTACACATGTCGAAAAGATAGTTACCGGAGCTTGTTGCTCAATGACACACCTCGTGTAATAAATTATTTCACAGCATCCCATGTAACATACTGTTACTGGTCATATCGTATTTTTTTTATTGCCTATCGACCAGGAATATTGTTGTTACACGTACATTTCCCACCCGCGGAAAGCGGTCGTTACATGTGGGAACTTTTTGATTACATCACAAGTGAAAATTCATTACATATCAGGAGATTTTCATTACATACCAGTTGATTTTCATTATTTATCAGCAAAAATGTATCACATGAAATATTCTTTAACGTTGAAATTGAAACAATGACTCGCGATGTTATTTTAGTTTTGATATCACAAGCTTTGTCAATTGAATTAAGTGCACACCAATCTAAGCAAATTCATTAAAAACTTTCGAAAAAAATAAAATAAAAACAAAAAAATTAAAGTGACGGGCCACTTTGTCTATAGCCATAAATTTTTTTCATCTTCGACGAACACCTATGGCCAAACAATTTTAACTTTTGCATTTTTCACTTATTTTCAAAAACAATCAACACTTTTGTCTTTATCATCACCAAAATCGACAAATATTACGCAAAATATGAATCTAGCACTTCACAAAAACAAAACAGTCGAAGTAGTTTGTCAACATGTCATCAAAACAGTAGTGTTGCCAGTGATGCTTTCGGGATTAATGTTATGAAGAAATGTGAGCCCATTTCATGAGCAGACTAGATTCATTTATAAACGTTTCAATGCAACAACAGATTGTTTTGTTGGTTTTGTTGTATCGGTATTTTTTATGTTTAGTATTAGTCTGGCAGTGAATCAAATAGCGCGACATATATGTTGTGAAATTACACATTAATTTAGAATAATCTTTTGGTATTCAAGAATCTGCTAGTGTCTTCTTGAACACTTTTGGTTTTGAACTGTCAGGTCCTTGGGTCAGGCCCTATTTTAAGGAAATTAAATTTCCAAAAACTCAAATTTTTCCATCACTTTTTGTCATTTCATCTAAAAACACAACAGATTACATCGTAAATGTTGTTTTTACTGCCTTTTTAGTTGTTTTTCATGTCTTTGAGCTTAACTGATTACTTCGGAATGAGATCTAACAGAAAACAAAATTTGGAAATTTTAAGAATTTTTGTGAAATTTGTGAAATTTTGGAAATTTTTGGAAATTAAATTCCTTAAAATAGGCCCTGCCTTGGGTGGAAAAATGTACTCGTAACAACAATATTCCGGGTGAATAGGCAATAACACAGAATACATTGGATGCTGCTTGGTAGTTCATTACACTCGGAATCAATTTTGTGAACTCGCGAACTCACTCGTGTGGTTTTAAGCAACTCGCTTTGAAACCGGTTATTTTGACTCGTGTAGTTGCATACCTCGCTTTCGTAAACTCTACACTTGCCAAAATAACCGTTTCCAAAGCTTGTTGTAAGTTCGGCTCGTATCACAAAATTGATCCCTCATGTAATGAACTACCTCCGCAGCATCCAATGTAATCTACTATTACATGACTAGGGATAAAAAAATGAAAAGAAGAGTTTTGAACTGTGTTCATCCGAGGCATAGCCGAAAACGAGACTTTTTATTTTTATTCCGAGTTATGTAATGGATTTTACAATTCAGCAATCATCATCGAAAATACTGTTATGAAGTTTGTGAATCTCTCAGGAGATCGGATGACTTATAAGGCTCTGGTGAATATCTCAGGAGATCGTATAACTTATAATGCATTGGTGAATCTCTCAGGGGATCTTTTGAATGTGTTCTCTGAACCTAAATGTTGTAGTTAGTCGGACTGTACGCCAATTGAGGGTCAGCTCCTTGTGTGATTGTCCTTTACCACTTACCTGGTTGGCCTAGCGTAATCTAGGATGCATAGTGGATGAAATACATCGCTCGCTGGGTATAGTGAAGTCGGAGTCGGAGTTATGTAATGGATTTTACATACTGGGGGCGTCAAAAGTAGTGCATGAAACATGAGTAACAAGTACGGTTTTCGACGCATGTAGCATGTAAAAGTTATTCCTAAGGATTTAGATGAAGTGGGTGGAAATACTGTGTGAAAACCCAAGAATTTCGTGCACCTTGGCCGCCAATGGGCCTGCCCTGAACTTCTTTTTTTTAAATACTTTCGGCCTTTATTCACACTTCATATCATCTTTACAAAGATTTACAGCTAAGACTGTCGAGACAAATCCGAAGATACAACAACATGATGATTTGTTAAAATTAAAAATTACTTGATGAGCGCTTGATTTCCTAACGCGGGAATCATGGGGTCGAGAATAAAAATAGAGGCAAAAGCGGCCAGAAAAATCCTCATGTTATTTTCACACAAAAATTTACGTTAACAAAGAAAGAGAGAAAAAAATAATTGAAAACAAAAACAAAGCAAAAGCGAGCTTCGCACATAAGCATAGTTTCAGGAAGCTAAGAGACTGATCAAATCCGACACGACGCCGATATCGAATACTTTTTCATGAAATAAGCTGTCTGTTTGGAAATTAATTCGCTGATGGGATCAATGTTGGATATGGCGTGTAACTCAAGCCCTGAAATAATGATTCAGTTCTATATGGAAATTACAATGAAGTCGGATTTTGTGCTTGAAACTTACGTTACGTAATATTAAGATATTTCTTTGAGAAACTAGTATCGATAGAAAATTCTTACCAGGTCATTTCAACTTTCTCTCATATTTGTAAGGATTTATAATAACGCAACACTGCGTGCTGTGTTTATACACTACCAGTAATACTTTTCTCTTCTTATTGCAGAAAACCTTCGCAACAAAACAAACGTAAAAAGGAAAATGTTTTTCTGAATCTGAATAGTCAAATCCATTCAAAAAATGAATCAACCCAGTCACCACTCAGCGATGCCACTGATATCGATATTCCTTTACGCAAACAACGAATACCAGGAATATCCAGTCGACAATGACACTTGCTGCGAGGTCCTTTGCCAACGAATATGCCAAGACTTGGAAATGAAACCCCTGGTGTGCACATTATTTGCTTTGCGTACCAGCGATACACCGTACTTTGTTCCAGGATGCAGGCACCTGTTGCCGAATACAAAATACGACTTTAGAATAAGATATCAGGTATACGAAGAGCAAGTGGATTGTCCACTTTATTTAGTGACGCAGTGATTTACCGTCTATCTTTTGTGCTTAAAGGTTAAGGACTTGCCCACACTGAAGAGTCTGGACAAGAATGCATACAATTATTTCTATCATCAAGTCAAATGGGATCTAATAAATGAAAAGATTCCCGATCTAGTTTATCCAAATCATAAAGAGAAAGTACTCGGATTAATAGTCACCAATATGTACATCGAAATGTTGGAATTTAACAAATCTGTGGTCGAATTGAAAAAGAATTACAAGAAATACGTTCCGGAAAAGTATGTGAAAAAACATTCGTTTATCATCAAGCAGCGGATTGCCGAACAACTGGAACAAATCAAACATAAACACGATGCGTAGTGAGTATTATACTGTCAATGACCATTCACCATTGTAAATAATCACACCAAAACCAACCCATCCACTTACAGCTACGTAAAAACTGCCTACTTACTATCAATTACAACAAACGCGCCAAACTATTTCGTAGAAAAATGTGCAGCCATTGCATCATATTTACCTGAAGATGGACTGGAGCGGGGTACGTGCCCCATCGATCTCGAATTTGCGCCACATCATCCGACACGACCGGGTCTGAGCGCTTACTATTCGTACAAGAAAGTGTGGAAACACATCTCGAAAATCGAAGACTTCTTGGCCATTGTCGTTGACAACGATACGGTCACATTTGGTATGCGATCGACGAACGTAGGCTTTTCGGTTACAATTACGGACAAAGCGAGATTAGAATCGTTTGTTACCTGCGTGACCGGATATTATCGGTGAGTAGCTTTGAAGTCAATTAATATCATTTGACGGCGTCAAAATCAATGTTGATATCGTTTTAGATTAATGGCAACGTGGACGATTGATTTGTGTCAGTCGTTTAAATCGCCACTATTGCAAGAGCTGCGTGAACTCAAATGTCACGGACCCATCGGAGGCGAATTCTCATACTTTAAGTTGCAGGAAAAGCAAAGCTTAGCTGGTTCGTACATCATTCGACAATGCGAAAAGATGTACGGTGTATACTACATTGACATTATAACCAAATCGTAGGTTTAGTTGTTGGGCGAACTCTTTCTCTCGTGTTGGGATCTAATTTTTCACAATTTTCTTGCCCAGTGTTCACCCGGAAACGTTCAAAATTGTCAAACAGAAACTCTTCGGAAATGTTACATGGGATCTGCACTCACAAAACGATGTAAAGCCATTTAGCAGTTTACCAGAGCTGGCGAAGAGCATCAAAACGGAATCGGCGAATAAATTGAGATTAGCACCGTCAGACTACGATAAGGCTCCGTCGCTGCTGCTATGTCTTCCGGAAAGTCAATTAACTGTAATAAAATCGGCTAGTGTTGACATCGAAATGGAATTGAGGCAAAAATTGCCGCAAATTATCGATCCAGCGCTTGAGCTTCGTAAATATATTCGTAAGTGACTCGATGTTGTGATTTAAAATGTTGATTTTGACCGTTTCGACCTCAGACACGGAGAAAATTATTGAAAATGGCATCATCAAACGAATGCGAGCTGATTGGTTGTTACCGAACAACACCAAACTGGAAGTCACATTGAAGATATTGAATTCGAGGGACCATTTAAATGTAAGAGTCGCACTCAAACCGCACTTCGAACGAGCCCAATCGTTTTACATTTCGATTTTGATTTGCAGGATTTTATGAACCTGGCCTATAAGTGGAGTAAACTGCAATCGACTGAACTGATTAAGATGTACGGATTTACGTTGTCATCGCCGTACACAATGGTCATTGAATCGACGCGACTGGGGCCATTGGACGAATTTTTAGCGGACAATCGATCTATTTCCATTGTCTGTCTTATCGATGCAGCGTTTTCATTAGCTAGGGCTTTGTATTTTTTGGTAAATTCTTTTACGTTAGTGGAAGCGGCAGAAAATTTCATCGACCTTTTTTTTAACCTTTGTAGCAAGAGAACAATACAATTCACGGAAAAATCCGATGTAGCTCGTTACATGTAGTACAATTTAACGGAACGTCGCTGGTCGTACGATTAGGCGATCCCGGATTTCATCACTCATACACCAAAGCTGAGTATGTATACAGCAGAAAATATTGGGCAGACGAGATTAGCGACTGATCTCAGATCTTGCCTGTTTTTAACCAGTTGACTAACGATAAAATTTGCAGTTTTCCCTGGATACCGGTAGAATATTACGCAACTCCTCAACGAGTGACAACCGATTTTAAAGCAGAAATTTTCTCCTATGCCACAACCGTATGGGAAATCTTTTCGAAAGGAGTGAAGCCGCCATTACAAAACGTAAGACATTCCCCTTTTTCGTTAAATTCGCCTAACTTTCACCGAATATTTTAATGAAAACAATCGGTCACAGCCTAAAAATAGTCTTCTCATGAATCCCCTTTTCTCTTATCAGAGCCTAGCATCGCGGCGACGATTACCCCAACCAAAAAGTTGTCCGATTGATATTTACGAAATAATGCTTTCTGGGTGGGATGTACCTGAACGACGATTTTCATCGCCACAACATGTCTTTTCGACGTTGATTAGTACGCGTAAGTACAAACTTTAAGCAATTTATGTCATACCAGAGGCGATCTCAACTATTTGTCTTCCATACTGCAGGTGAACGAAATCAAAAAGTTTACGAACGTATCGAGCCGTTGATTTTGAACGGTGAACGAGACCATGTGTCGACCAGCTCTAACGGCAGTATAATGTCAGCGACGACTGGTGAGTTTCTTTTCTCTCTCACTCAAATGGGTACCAATCGAATTTCATTAGAAGCCTATATCGGTTCAATCTCAGATCAAACGCTGTTAAAATCGGAGGGGAACATTTCGAACCTCAGCAGCGAGAACGATCACTCGAGCATTAATTCGAACAATTCGGTGACGGACGAAAATTCATGGTCGCAGGACGAGAGTGACTTTAACTCGGTGGAAAACCAAAAAGAATTGATTACGCTTTTGAGTCCGGACAGTGACGATGACTACGAGAAAGCACGAAAAGTCATTGAACTTGATCATGGTGCACGGCTGATTTATCACGGTAAGTTGGCAATGCCTGCGTGTCTGCGGTTGAAGTGTAATGATTTTTCGTTTTTCGTGTAGACAACAACTACATTGGAAAGGGTCAATACGGCACTGTGTACAGGGGCATCATGGAGTACGGTGAAGATCGTGTCATAGAAGTGGCCATTAAAACACTGAATCAATGTCCAACGAAAAATGATTTCAAAGATTTTCAGCGGGAAATTTCCGTGATGAAGGTACACCTTCCGGCTTCCACTAAATCAAACCATTCGTGTATTAAATTTCCATTACCGTATTTCAGCGACTAGACCATCAGAACATCGTCAAAATCATAACATCAACGGACATACCTCACATAGCGATCATAATGCAATATGTAAAGCACGGATCATTTCTCAAATATTTGAGTTCCAGTAGTCCGTCGTTGACCGTGCACGGTCTCTTAAAATTTGCCAAAGACATTGCTTCAGGGATGGAGTACTTAGCTGGAAAGAAAATCGTTCATCGTGATCTGGCGGCACGCAACGTTTTGATTGACAGTGATGAGCATGTGAAGATCTCCGATTTTGGATTGTCGCAGTTTGTCAACGAGAAGGGCTACTACATAACGCAAAATCGACGATTCATTCCGTATAAGTGGTAGGGTGTTGAGGTTGTTTGTTATGCCTGTGACAATTTAAACACAAAAATTACAATTTCAGGTACGCTCCCGAAACATTGATTCGAGAAAAATATTCATTTCAATCGGACGTGTGGTCGTACGGCGTTACATTATTCGAGATGTTTTCCAAAGGCAAGGAGCCCAATTTGGAACCGAATTCTGTGGCAAAATTGGACGATTTCATTCAACTTCTGGTGAAAGGAAAACGGTAAGCGCTCGCCGGTGTATGCACCAGTCACACAAAATTGCTCACATTTTTGGTCTTTCCCATTTTCAGACTTCCGCAACCGGAACTGTGTCCGGATAATATTTACAATTCACTGTTGATGGCTTGCTGGGCAGCCGATACAGAGAAACGGCCCACATTTCGACGAATTTTAGAATTGCTGAATGAATTCATTGCCGAATACGGAGAGGTGGTCTGAGCGGTTCAAATTTCATCCAAGCCATACACACACAGACAACGAAAAGCCTGTGACTTGAACTTTGTGATTTAATGAAATTGGAAGACAATTTCATTTTGCTGTGGACTACGATGCGAATCTGTGCGCCACATTTTATGAACAATTTTTCTTCTTGTTGGAAAGCGATCTCGCTTTTCTCAATGGAAATTGTAACCAGTGTCTAGACTGAAACGATTTTGTGAATTGCTTAACGGGCGAAATTGTGCAAATTATTTCTCTAGTGTAAGTGAACAAAAATTCAGAACAAATGGTGCGAAGACGAAATGTGATCGGGCCGCTGTATGTTAAAAGTAAAATTTTATTTTATTTCGAAATTTGATCTTTATTTTCGATGGTTGTTGACCACAAACCGATAAAATATGAAATTGATGTTTAGATGTGAATGTGACCGTAATATAGTCACGCTCCGTATACTCTCACAGTGAGAGTCTCACTTCAGTCCTAGGCATAAGTTTCTATATTTGGACTATGTTATTGTCACGTTACAATCGATTAAGTTTTACAAAAGACGAAAGCTCCTTTAAAATGCTAAACCCAATTCCATTTGTTGCGATTTGCCTTGTGAATCATTATGTTAACAATGGGCATGCAGGAATTGTGTTAAAGACTCACCAAACTCTTTTCCTACCTTTTGCATTGCACTTAATGTTTAATTCTCTCTATCTCACTGCCGCATGTTTATCAATTTTAGATGTAACGTATCAAAGTGGATGTTTGTTGTTGTTGAATCACTTCACTAAAATTGACAAATTTTCTTTTTGCGTATTCAAATCGGTATTCAATTATAATTCAACATTTATGCAGAGTTGGCGAGTGTGGTTTTGTAGCTGAATGAATGTAAGCGTTCGAAGTCATTCGAGTAAAAAATTTTTGTAATGGAATCATCTCAGAGTTCGTAGACTGCTGTCAGTACATTCATTTTCATCCTTACAGAAAAGACAATAATAGCCACAATTGTATCGAGGCTGCGGCAGTAGAAAATATGGGAATATTATCTAGGCAGGAAAAGCTGATTTTCATAACGCAGGCGAGAAAACAGTAACTTTGACCTCGGGAAAAAGTAGGAAACTTCATTTTCTCGGGTGCTTTCTTCACTCTTTGGCCACCAAAAACACCCTCGAAGCGAGATTTCCAGCTTTTTCTCCCTAGGTGTTGATGTGTGGCAAGGGATAATCTAAATAGTGCGCACGTTCTTGGGCGCTTCATACATTTTTTTCATGTGTATTTTCACGTGTATCGGGAGGTCTAAAAACCTTCCTTGTTAGCCTGCGCACTATTTGAATTTATCATAACTAGAAAATTGCTTGGAAAATACTCACTCCAGGTGACTGTTTTTGCGCTTATAAGGAAACAGGTGTAGTTTCCCGCGGAGATCGAAATTTTAGAAATTTAGTTCTTTGATGATCGTCACGGTTACAAATTCCTATTTTTATGACATGGCCACGGCAATAAACCGTAATTCCAACTAAATACAGTTAGGATCATACCACCGTGTATATGAGAATTAAACACTATACTTAGGGCATGTTGCCCGTTCAACCTTCGTGTTTATTCTGAAGTCTTTTCTCACAAGTACCTCATATTTAAGCTAAAGTCAGAGATCACTTCAACCATAATAAATCTAAGAGTTTGATTGATTCATTTCAATTTGGGAGTAGAATTCCAAACAATTTCCGTGCTTTGGTGAATACCTAATGCTCTTTGGCTAGCTGCCTTGACAGAAGTGTTCTGCGCGAGGGTCTAAGACAAATATCAAACCTAAACGGCCTGACCAATACCCTCTCTAGCAAACAAACTTCGTTTTACCGCTGTTAAAATACCACCTGATTTCCTTTGTTTGTATAATCATACACCTTAATAAATGTAGTTAGGTTGCTGGAGAAGGTATTGGCCTGACGTATCGGCGTGCGACTCAGAGTGATACATTTATTTTAAAATTGTTGGGGGATACGTATATGTTTCTCCACTTTATCATTTAGACTCAGTACTACCATATATCGAAGGCTATGCTACGAGATCGTTTTGTTGCATCTTATTGTTTAGTATAATAATCTAAGTACAAATTTCATTTTAATGTTTGTCGATCAAAAAAAAAAACATTTATCGCCTGTTAGCAGGGCCTATATTTTTCGTGAATCGATTATACTGAATTTACTGAAACTTACACAAAATTAATGAAATTAATTCAAGCCTTGGTACATTTCAGTAAATTCCGATAAGTCGACATACCGAAATACAAATAAGTCCCTCTGGCTGTAATGATGGTGCATAGGTCAAATTGTTTTGAATTTCATTGATTAAGTGAAGGAAGAAAGATATTTTGTTAAATTTTTACTTTTTAAATTGTTTATGTATCAAGTCAGTTCAGTTCAAAAAAAAAAGAAATTTTAAAATTTTTATAATTCTTAGCATTTAATTTGATGAATTTTATTGTAAATAATCTATAAAAGAAAAATGTCGAAAAATTGAGATGTGAATTCACATGAAATTATATGGAATTTTTTCTAAACCAACCTTTGTTTCAATACCGTTCTCTCGAGCTTGCCATTCCACTCCAAGTCTAGCAACGTCAAAATACCAACTGATGGATTACTTTTATGCAAATAAATCGAAAATAAAAAAATAAAAAAAAAAAGTTTGTCAGGTGTGGGGTTCGAACCCACGCTCCCCTTCGGGAACCAGAGCTTAAATCTGGCGCCTTAGACCGCTCGGCCAACCTGACATGCATAACATCTTGTCAATATCCATATTTAAACACACACACTATTATCTTGTGATAGAAAACATTGTGGAAAATACATATACACAATCCACATCCCAATACATAGGTGACGATACGATACACATTTTCTGGTGTGCGTTTTGTATTGGAAGTGTGTATGTGTGTGTAAAAAATTAATGAATGAAATTGTATTTTTGTAAGGTGATTAGAATATACTCGTATAAGTCAGCAAAATACAAGCCGGTATGTTTATAAGAACATAAGGTAAGACCATTTTGTGTTGGCTGGTGTGTTCTTTCTAAGAAACATCAAAAAACGCAGCGAACGTTCCATTTTAATTTTTTTTACAAAATTTCATTGATTCGAGTAGTAACTGGTGCCGAAATTGCTAAATTTCCTAATCTTGGTAATTTTGTACTAATCGCTTTCACATTCACTGATTCTTAGCATTTTTTAAATAGTTTTCAAGACAACCTTTCTTTATTACAAATCGTCCTTTTCCATCCGTATTTCTATATTGATTTCCAAACAGTCAAATTTCAGGTCGGAATTTTTAGTTTCCCCTTTCAAATGGCAATTCAACAAGCTCGGCGAAACAGATTGTTCTGCAGAGTGTTTTCCGTTGCTATTATTTTGCCATAAAAAGCCAATAGGTGACTGAGAGGCTTTGTAACTGGTGCCTAGCAGCAGGATCAAAGGTGGAAATTTTATTGTGATAAGAAATTTCGGTGGTGATAAATACTTGAAATCAATACACAATTTATCTGGTCACCCAGACAGCGTGTGTCGATGTAAAAAAGAGAATATATGTCGGCACCTCGGGACTCAAGTATTCCATTTTCTCCAAGAGCAGTGATAGTCCTTTGTTTCCTCGACTTTATAAAATTAAATTAAACCGAAAGTAACTAGTCCACCTACTCGGTGGAGTGTCGGTGATTGTTGTGACACTGACAAAACCGAATTGAAAATCGTATCTGTTTTGGGTAACTTTGTCTCCAGGTAATCTAGACTTACTGTCACAGCTGTAGCGCCCCATACGAAAATTACAACTGTGGCAGCCATTGTAGATGATTACCTGGAGACAAAGTCACCCAAAACAGATGAGATTTTCAACTCTTTCTTGTCGATGTAGTTTGTAAGTTTTACTGCATAACGAGGGCTGTTCTTAGTCTTAGTGTGAGTATTAAGAACTGTGAGTTTAAAAGGGTGAACCAAGTGGTAATTCCTTTGTCAGGGTTTACACATTTGAAATCTCTGGGAAAGACTACAGGGACCAGCTCTAAAATTCGTCCAACAGCAGATAGTGTTTTTTGCAGCGTTTGCTGACGATGTTTCCTCGTCTTCTTCTACTGTATCATCAAAAGAAATTCGATTTTTTTACTTCTTCATTGTTTATTATAAAAATATTTTTACGGTCAAGCAGCTCTATATATGCGAACGTACTACGGCTGTAACAGAATTTTGTTTTTTAAGAAATAAATTAATTTACAATTACACTTGGTACAAAATAGCGGAAAAAAAAACCTTTGGAAAACTGTTCACACATCAACGATCACGACTAAATTTTAAAAACAAAACTACTTTCTCTAAGAGAATGTGAACCTAAAACGAACTAGAGTAGACCACTCTTATGTATACCTAAGACTACTTAATTTGTGTTTATAAAAAGAAAACCTCATCACAGCTAAAAAACATTATTGGCCATTTTCATTTACAAAAAAGAAAGAAAAATTCAACTTTTCGAGGTATTGATCCGACGTTCCAATAAGGAGAACGTTTTCGTTTGATTTTACATTAAATTTTTCTTATCTCCAACTTTTTTTTATATTTCACTTGAAACAATGTGTGTGGCTGTTAACTGGGATGGGATGGCCATTAAAATTTCTTAATTCAAAATTTCCACTCAAAAATCAGTACGAATTCGTGCCGAGCATCCGTCGAATTCCTTCGAATGACATCCAAAATGTTAACGACCACGGAGCCATACGAATCCAACAGGGAAGAAAGCCTTTGTATAACGCCAAAAATCCTTCCTTTGATACCGTTTGCCGCAGACAGTCAATTGCCCCACGATACAGTAGACCCCTAAAATTCAGTAAAATTTAACACGAATTTAGACATCAGATCAAAGTTGTTGAACAATCGAAGCACAAACCTTCCACTATTGTCAGTTGGTTGATTCATAACTCGCGTCTTCACAACATCGGCTGGCGTTCCTATAAATGTGAATTCCGTACAGTTAAAAACCATTGAGGTGAAAAAAGAATGGTTGACCTTACCCATTGCAGCTGCGACCAAGCCAGCACATATTGAAGACAGAATATGCACCGTATGCGAATCTGGCAGTCCAGTTTTCGTGAGAATTGTTCGTTTAATGTGATCGTATGTGGTCAGATCACCTGTGATTGGTTGAACGAGCATTAAATCAACGATCGAACCAAGAGATTAATAAAATTCACCTAAATTGACTAGAGCTGCACGTTGAACATTCGGTATGCTTCCCTTCCACAAACCCTTGACGCCACCGCGCCGCACTATTTCCATAAATGCATGAGCAGCACTGTTCACCCTCGGTTCGAGTCCCATCAGTCGACGTTTACCTTCCATTTGAACTTGTACTTTGACTAAATCGGCCGGTGAGGCCAACCATTGTGCCAAACCACCGGCAGTTATTCCACAAATCGCCGACTGATACAACGGAATTCCAACCTGACCGGTCGAACCCAGTTTCTTTCGCAAATTGTCGTACACAACGATGCGACAGCCACTGTAAACTACGTGACGATATAGGGCTGGTGTTACTCCTTGCCACAATTTAAGTGATCCTTCTTCGCGCACTATTCCCAGTGCAGTACCCAACATACCACGGTGATTGTGCAGCTTCTGGAAATGAAATAAAACGTTTGACGATTCGAGCATAACGGAAGGTCAGGAAAATCCGGTCATATACAATGCAACCCTAAAATGTTTCCTACTCGTTAACGACCGGTCAGTCAGTCCACTCTACAACTATTTCCATCACAATCAAGTGTGCACTACAATTTCATCAGTCAATTTAAACCATTTTTGATTGTCGACAATTAATTCAAATTTAATGGTCGCAACGATGATGGGAAAACGTAAAACAAATCTGAACAGACGAGGAACTACCTCGGTAAGTATAAAGTTCTTTTGAAATTAATCTCACTGTAGAAGATAACTGACGGTGTTGTTTATGGCCTCAATGTTTAAAATTTTGTTGTATTGACACAAGGCGACTTACCTTGACATTATTAAGATTCGCAGTTAAAGCCTCTCCTTGTATTTGTAGTCTTGTTTTCGTTAAATCTAGAGGATAAGTGGCTGTAAAAGAGTGCTGCGTGTTATAAGTTTGTCCAACGTATTCAGAATTCAGATCTTCAAATACCTAGTTCGGCAATGCACGCACTAACCACTGACGTAATGTAAATGCACCAAAATGTATCGGCATAGTGATATTTGACCGGATGTGGCGGTTGTTCAGTCCTTCTAGCTATTGGTTGCTGCATTTCACTGAAATATGTAAAAAAAAGAAAAAAACAAATTTTATCAAAAGTTATAACAAGCCCTCGCATATCATATTTTGATGTCCCTCGTGCTGATTTTAAATTTATTTTTATTTTGTCCGTACCCAACAACACTGATACTCCTGATTAGATAAGTGTTACTAAAGTCTTCTTTCTCGCTCCTCCGTTCGAAGTCTACTGAAGACGACGATTTATGTTGAGGTGATCAATCTTCTGTCGCAAAATAAACCGAAATTTATTTAATGACAATGTCGACGCACCAAAGCACATTTTTAATTCAACTGCCACGAAATTATTATCGCCAATTAGCAGTGTCAATGTTAAATGTATATTTTCGTAAATTGTTTTCTTCTTTTATCGAAATCTTGTCGTTTTGTTGGTGTGTATAAAGTAGGATTTCGATGACGGAACGGCGTTGCTAATCAGTAGCACACAAATGTTGCATTTTTCCTTTACTTTTGATTTTATTATTTATCAACGAAATTTTAAGTCCCGAATTTTATTATGTAATTTAAACCGACTAAATCTGCAACTTTATCAGTTGAAATTTACTATCCGTGAAAGCAGCGACTCCGATTTTGTTTATTTAGCTGGACAAAGGTGGATGCAATGTTAAACTTAATGATAATTAAATAATTAAATTGAATATAAACTATATTTCTCGATGGAAAATAGATTTAACAAAATATTTCTGCAATTATGATGTGCTCAAATGTTTGTCTGCTAAATTTTTTGTTATCATTCCTTATGAATGTCAAAAGTATGGAACGTGAGTGGTAGCTGGGTCACACGAATCAGCTGTTGTCGGTGTACTTTACGAAAAATATAAATGATTGAAAATATGAGCGGCATCAAGTGAATGGAAAACCAACTTTATGAAATTGGTTCAGTATTTTGTCCACCTAGTTTCACAGTTGCAAAAGACTCCACAGGCCATTATGGAGATTTAGTAAATTTAAATTACTACGTACGAGACCGTAAAATTATTCCTTAATATAAATGGTGAATCCTAGCACATTGGCCACCGGTTCTTGAACAGCTTATGACGCAACTGAATTTATCATGAAGGATGTGTAAGCAAAATTTTCTAGTGGACGTAGAAGTACAGCGACACAAAAGTGTACTAAAAATTATATCCAGAAAAAATCCGCTGAATCGTTCAAATTTTGCTGCCAGCTGTCTCTGTTCATGATCTTTCGGAACAACGTAGCCTTGACGAAGTAATTTCAAATTAAATTTTGCCATTTTTTAGGACCTACCACGGCAGGGTAAAAAAAATCAGGCAGTAGCGGTTCATTTTCGAAACGTCAAATAAATGACCTAATACATTGTATCAACGCACTTCAAGCATGAGTGACACTATAAATAAGGTACTGAAACTTGACAGTGTGTCATACATAAAACACTGTAAAAACCATTTCATACAAAATAGTATTCTTTTTGGCAGCTGTCGACTATGACCACTTTTGCTTGAAATGCGTTGACTGTATGAAAATGAACTGAACACTGACATAAATTGAAAAATTTTATTCGCAAAAAACGTAGGGCTACTAGATTATTCAGGTCCTTTCCTTAGTCAAAGTAGCGCTCCTGCGTAGTTAACTTTACTCTGTGGGACCTACTCATTCACTCTTCGTGCTTGATTTTATCGTAGATGTTGAGAACAGATGATAAGTGGTCTGCAAAACTTTCAGCAGTTGAGGGTAGAAGGTTGGTAGTTGTTAATACAAACTGAAATTGTTGTTTAGAATGATTTTTTCGTTTTGGTTCTTGATGATCAACGGCATAAAAAAATGTCGTTTGTAACTCGTGATGTCATGAATTTGTCTTACTCGGCTTCGCCTCGTTAAAGAATTCCACTTTTCATCATTTGTAGCAAAACTAGTAGATCCCTTTGGTCCTGTCACAGGACTCCTGTGGCGACTAGACCTCCAGTCAAATCTAATTTATACATAAATGAATAACTGTCCGTCTTAGGATTCTGATGCCGAAACAGTGTATGTGTAGAGGCAAATGATTTATATTATAATTACGAGATAGCAGTCGAAGCAGCGAAGAAATTAGGGCTCCTTACAACCTTCAATTTCGGATTAATCGGTTTTCGAGTGGTTTAAAATTAAGAGACAGAAAATTAGCAAATATTTTGCCTGTCATTTGAATTATCAATGATACTGCGAGCACATCAATCAACGCTAAGTCCAGGGATCTCAACATTCTCAAGAAGTTTTTTCTTCTCATAAAAGAAAAATTAAAATGATTCGCAACCGCTCACCTCTAATTTTGTTATGCAGATGACTTAAGGCCCACACGGCCCACACATGTTCATGTGTGTGTGTAATATTCAAAAACATTTTGGTGGGTAAAGGGAACATCGTACCAGCTGACTTTTGACAGTTACACATTGGATTTGTTTTAAATGTTGATGTTCAGCTAATTGCGGGATCTTTACTTTGTTTTTGTTTGTTTAATTATTCAAGTCAGTAATGTACAAACGACCGCCGAGCAAAAATGCATTCCAGTACAAGGAGCCCAAGTCGAAAATGCGAAAACTGAATGTTTCACTCACGGGAGCATCCAATCAAAGCACACAATCGAATCCGTCAAATGTTTTACAATTACAAAAGCCAACAACATCAACATCGATCAATGACAAACCGAATCCTACCAGCTCTTCGGGCAATTCTATTCGAAAACCGGATGTTACGCATCAAACACAACGGAACAATGTGCCACCACCACCAGTACCACCGGCCAAAGATGAAAATTTGTGGGCTGATGCGGACGACGAATTCATATTGATCGCCTCACAAATGGTCGACAATATGGACATGGATGCAATCAATCAGCAGATTATCGTTCAATCGATGAACATGAGCCAGAACAATATGGTCGAAATTAAAATGCCGAATGAGGAGCAGGACGTTGTGAAAAATCTACTGCAATTTACGGAGGAAGACGATCGAATATTTTCGGAAATAAATAATTTCGATGTCATTGGCAATCCAAACCTACGTGCTGGAACGCTGCCACAGGCCAACGAAAGGCCTGTATCGCCGTCTGTGTTCAAGGTTCCATCGGAAGTTCCACGTGATAAGCGAGCACCGATTCAGACGAGCACTCAAATCGACATGAATTTCACATTTCGACCGCAGGACCAACCGCAATCCACTCAATTTAGTCAAAACATAGAAATACCAAGGCCAATGGAACCGACCGGTAATACCGCACGTCGTTTCAGCGAAACATTTCAGAGACAATGAAAACATTTCTTTTCTTCGAACAGAATCGCAGGCACAAAGTCAAAATTTAAAAGTAAAATTTCTCACCCAGAAGCAAGGAGATCTGCAAAAGGAAATCGAACATTTGCAATGCGAAAATCAACGGATAACCGAACTTTGCCAGACCAAAGACGGCGAGGTATTTCCGCTTTATGCTTTCATTCAGCGTCAAATTGAAACTTTTTCTTCTTCTCGATTTCAGTCGTCTTTGCTTCGCAGTGAAAATGAACGATTGAAGAATCAGTTTGATAACATACGTAAAGAGAAGTCAAACGAAATATCGAAGGTCCGGAACGATTTGTCGATGAAAATGTCAGAGTTGGAGAAGACGATCTTGGACTTAAAATCACAATTACAGTTCAAGGTATCAGATTTGGAAGCTTTTAGTTGTTGACGAGACTATGACAACTTTCCTTTATTTCTGTTAAAAAAATTAGGAAATGTCATCACTGCATCAACAGAGCCGGAAGTCGATTTGTTCTCAACAGTCTCAACAGTCGGTGGTGCGTCAAAAGTCGGAAACACTTTTACATGATTGGGAAAAGTTTAAGTTACCGACCAAGTCATGCCTTCCAGTTCAAGGTAATAACTTTTAAAGCCTCCATGCGAAGGAGTGATTAAACGATTATTTTATTAGCTGTCAGGCCAGTCGATCCTCGATTGTACATTTCATCGAAATTGTCTGACTCGTACTGGGTGTCAATGGACGATAAAAAACAATGGGAATTCTTGAACGGACTTCAATTGATCCTTGCCGACCTTATGTCAAACAAAGACTTAAACAGCAACAGTATATCCAAAATGCTAGACGAGGTTGGTGTCTAATTCTAGTCATTTTCGTTTACAATTTAAAAGTCGTCTCAACTTTCCAAACAGACGTTCAATCTGGCATTATCCAGTGTGAACCAAATGTATGTGGCGTCCGAAAAAGACCACACCGACCCGAAGAAGAACGACGTTTCGTGCACTCACTCGGATGTTGGTGAGTGGACGGACTATTCCATTGTTTCGGAAAACAAACTGTTCGATCGAGAGGAAGCGTTTCTTTCGCGTAGAATATTGGTGTGTTTGGCAACAATTTGCGAACGATTTCCGCAGTTGTCATCGATGTTGTTTCAGCGCAGGGGCGGTGATGAGACGAAAAGTGTAATGGAGTTTTTATCGATAACGATAAGGACCTTTAGCTATTATGTAACGTTTTACTAATCTGCGTCTAATTGGAGATACATAATTTTTCGTATTTTTTTTTACAGAAAAATGTAGAGAGTTTTCAAGGTGTTATTGAAAGCTCATGCCATTTGTTAACGATCCTCGCCGACAACGACAATATTCTCAATTCGCAGAGGTTGTTCGCTATCATGTCTAATCTAAATTGTTATCGTTCTCATCACCACTCTCTTCCCTTTCAGCGTTATGGTCTTTGCCAACACTTTGCACAATATTCTGCTGTGCCGACCGGGAATCGGATCGCTGGAGAAAATATCGAAGTTTTTGGAATTGATGTCTTGTCGCCCGGAGAATGAAGCCTTCCTGGACGCTCTGTGTTGCAGTCGAAATACATGCGACATTGCCGAACCACAGGGATATATAAAATACACAGAGGATTCGTGCACACTACAAATATACGCTTTACTCATCCGGTTGCACATCTTACCGCACGAAAAGATAAAGTTTAGCATCAAACAATTGACCGTGATCACTCAGTCGACGATATTGTTTATGCGATACTCGTTGCTTCAGTCGCCGAAGTGGTTGATTACAGATAAGCGTGGCAGTTGCTTATGCAGGGCGAGAATGTTTGGTGTAGTCGTCACTTTATTGTACGTGTATCTGCTGCATTGGATTGAATATCCTAATGAGATCGGTAATTTGAAATGAACGACATAAGCTGTGCTGGTGATTTCTAGATAGTCGTTCCACTTACAGATTCCAATTCCGTTTCGACAGTGGCTAAATTTGGGATCGAGTTTTTGTACGATAATCTGGTGAAGCATTATGTAGACGATCTACTGAACGCCGGTGGCACCATTATCAAAAATCGGATTCGTATGGTCGTCGAATGGTTAAATTTGTACGACTTCAAGTTCAAATCAGCACATCGTAAGTTACTTGAATTTATGTTCGTTTTTTGAGTTTCGCCTAATGTTTTCTATATAAAAGAGGACCCTAGCTAGAGATCATTACTGTCGTGTCGTTGTCAATAACCGGTAATTTAAAATTAACTTTCTAGAACATGCCCTGCAGTCAGTCTGTCTCCAACGACTTGGACCCATGGTCGAGTATCTGCGATACAACAAAAATATTACCAGCAAATACTCTGCAGAAGCCGCTGAGGTGTACAATAATGTGGTCGATACATTTTTCGACGAGATTGATTAGTATGTGAACCGGTAGAATTATGCAACCTCTTGAAAGTGAACTTGAAAATAATGCTGTGATCGAATTGAATTTATTTTTTCAGTTTCGCTTGAATAAAAATTGTTAAGAAACGTTTTGCGTGCGAATAAAGTCGCTTGTATTGAAGAAGAAGAACGAAGAAGAATGATATAACTCTGGTAGGCGATGAATGGTCGCAAAAATGTTTTGCCCTGTGAAAATAATGTGAAATAATGAAATTTGAACCCGTCTCGAAAGTATGTTATTCGGCTTGATTGATTGATTTTGAAACGGATGTGTAATTTACACTGAGAAAGGATTTACCAATCTCTGACGACAGTCGTCCCGTTTCATCAGACTGTGTCGAGAATACGAAATTTGTTTGGAAATCAAGAATCACACTATAGCATGGCAATTGGCTCCGCAATGTCAAAGCTAGTATCCGAATCCAAAATCCATCGACAATATTAGTGGGACAATACGAATTGATGTAAGAAAATACCAACCATAACGCATGGAATATAAAATCGACAAAGAGATTGAAAGTAAGTTAAACATTATTATTCTGATTATTCTAGTGGTTAATCTCCCAGAAGATCTTTTCAATGTGTAGTTAGAAACTGAATAACGTAGTTAGTCGGACTGTACCTTGTGTGATTGTCCTTTTGTACCTACCTGATTGGCCTAGGAGGCAAAGCGATTGAAATACGTCGATCGCTGTGTATAGTTAAGTCGGAGTAAGAGAAGAGTGAATGAGTCAATGTGACAGAACATAAAGAATTTTATTTTCATCCTCCCAAAGAACCCACCAACATTTATTAGAGTAATACAAAACCGCAAACAGTTCGATTTATATTAATTCCATCCGTGCACCCATTCCCTTCGAAGTGTATAAAACAACTAAATTTAAAGCATGTAATCTGTGAATTGTGTCTGGTTAACCGACTGCTAACAAAAAAAGGCAGCGGTGGGATTCCGAAATTCGCTCATTTTCAGCAACGAAGCATGAAAAGTAAAAAGGTGTTAAAACTGCTGAAGTAATAGATCTTGCTTCAATTTGTTAAAATGAAGCAAAAGATTACATAATTACAGACCACAATTAAGAATTGAAATGTTGCTGGGTTTCAATAACAAACGTTGGATTTGTTGAATCCCTAGATTCAAAATTTTAAATTTCTGGTCGGTTTTAATTTTTGTTTTTTACACGTTGCCACACATTAGATATTTTAATTGGGAGGCTACGCTGAAAAAGGACTGTACCTAGCACAAGTTAAAGACTTTTTGGACATATGTTTGACATTGCAATTTCCCATATTGCTAGAGAGAAACTTCATTTCAAAAGCCACCGAAACCCCTTGCTACGATCTACATTAAAACACATACCGAGCGAGCCAATCTTAATTTTTTACACGTTTCTTTCGTTATTCTCTGTTTCATTACACGAAATAAAGTCTCATTAAAACAAGGCGCTCATCAATCTATCATGATTGAAAGTAAAAATTCCAGTAATGTGCATTTGCAACGTATACTTCTTTTTTAAAAAGAAACGGAACGGTGGGATGTAGTTCCAACAGTGTACCTCATTCCCCAAGGGAATTTCCTTTCAAAGCGTATAAAAGAACACAATCTAAAAAGTGACGATAAAAACCAATTTGAGGCATAATCAGTGTTCTGTGAATTGTGTCGATCAAGCAACAGTGTAATTGGCGTAAAAAAAATAAAAAAATTGTGGCAGCGGTGGGATTCGAACCCACGCCTCCGAGGAGACTGGTGCCTTAAACCAGCGCCTTAGACCGCTCGGCCACGCTACCATGTCAAACCAGACGACAAATGAACGTTCGATTCTACAAGCACATTTCAAAGATTAGATAAATATACACAGTGTCAGATGTTCGTGTGCGCATATTTACACATACACAAAGTTTGTGGTTGTGTTAGGAATAAAAATTACCTTCGGTTGAGGGTATACACAACCAAGAAGGTTGTGTGAGTGAGTTGTATCAAGATTGAGTTATAGAATTTACAGAATATATTTGTGTATAAGGTAAGTGAGGCAGAATCTGACCGTTTAAGGAATTTTTCAATTTGCGTCATGAATATCTTTGGATTATTTCGATGAAAGTAAGTTTTTCTTTCGTCGGAATTTAATTTGATATGTTCGCAGCTCATAGAACATCAGAAAATATCGAAAGAAGTTTTGATAGTGAGCCGAGAAACTGATGTTGTTTTTACGTTTTTATTCGACGTAAAAGGTGAATCTGAACAAAAAATGAGCGGTTTTTTATAAAGTGTAGTTCAGGAGGAGGACAACTTGTAATTATTTTCAAAAACTGATAAAGTATATAGCTGGACAGTTACACTTACACGGTCAGCTACTACCTCACTTACCTTAGAGTGTAGCGGACCAATGCCAAATCAAGAAATAATCAAAAACACATTATCATGAAAAGAATTCCAACGACAATAACGACAATAATTGTGTTAATATAGGACTGGTAAGTGTGGTTGAGTAAATCTTTCCCTGTATCGCAAATTATTCGCTAAGGAAAATATGTGACCCAGAAGATCAGCGAAGACATGCACCTAAGGTTGTTGTTGTTTGGATATGATAATGATTCATTTGGGTAGTTAATTGTTGCATTTAGCCAAACACTAAATAATTCAATTATTTTGGGGCTCGCTACTTTAGGGGCCGTTCATAAATTACGTAACGCAAAAATCAACATTTTTCAGACCCCCCCCCGGGTCTGTAACGCTAAAAGGGTCAAGTTTGACCCAATTTTGTTAGAACCGTAACGCTTGCCTCATACCCCCCCCCTCCCCCCTCTAGCGTTACGTAATTTATGAACGGCCCCTTATCTCTCAATGACTTGACATGTGACATTGGTATCATATTTTTGTTTATACCACTCAGCATCATAATATGCAAAATTTGCAAACTTTAGATGCTGTGGCATAAAACGTTGTGTGCAAAATGCAACTCGATGCAAAGTAATTTATTAGGCTCATGATGTCATAATTCATAATCGTTATTCGTTTGATTTTATTGTATAAAATTCGAGGATATCCAGTGAGAGAACATTGAGATGTTCGATTTGAAATGTATTCAACATCGTCTTGTGTCTGTTTTATAACATAACATTTAATGAAAAACTTTCTTACAAAATACAAAACATTTTCCACTTACTGAGCTGCTACTTGCTATATAACAAACCTCCCACCCACTTCTCTTCAAAATTCATTTCAGTTCAGTGGTGATTCCATTAATCAATTTCTTTTACCTTGCTTTTTATCTACCTTCTGACGCTTTTGACTTGACGGATCTGTTAATATGATAAAGCCGACAACGTAAAATTTATGACGGAATTCTCTAGGTTCGTTTTAAAATTCAGATAAATCATTGATAACAGTTTTGTAATGGTATTGAGCTCAATCCTCAATCAGTTTTTCAATATCTGATAGGTCGCATTGATAATATTGTGAAATTATTGGAAGCTATTATTGATCGACTACACCGAACTCTAATTTTCCTTTTCGGAGGAATGTATGGAATAAACAGTAAAAAAAATGACAGCGGTGGGATTCGAACTCTAATTTTCAAAATTCTAAGATATGAATAGTAAAAAAAATAACAGCAGAGGTATTGGGAGGAATGAACAGTAAAAAAAAAATTGACAGCGGTGGGATTCGAACCCACGCTCTTTCGAACTGGTGCCTAAAACCAGCGCCTTAGACCACTCGGCCACGCTGCCACTTGGAGTTGGCAACGCTCTAAATATGTCCCATTAGTTTAGGCTTGAAAAACATTTGCTGATCAATACATTAAAATGATAATATCGATTTTATTGGTAAACCAAAACCACTCTGGTGTGTAAGACAAACTGAGCACATTAGTTGTTATTGTTTGCAATTAATTTCAAATTCATTTGACGAACAGACTTGATCGTACTTTTTGGCAACTAGTCGTTAATATTTTTTGTTTTGTTGATAAGAACTTCATTCCGTTCGATGATTGATGGTATTTGTAACATTTTATTAAAACTAAACTTTTGTACGATGCATAAAATGACAAGTTGAGTTTGAATAAAATGAACTGTTTTCTTAAGCTTATGTTTATTTGGATTGTTACCGGTAAATCGTAATGAATCGTCAATATATTTAGCAATTGAAACAATTCGTATAATACATTACGACCGAGGCTCAAATTTTTATTTTGACGATTGAAGACTCGTCAAAATACCAATTTGGAACCTTGTACGTACAGTACTTTACGTCCTTCTGATCTCACGTAAAATCTCATTATTATCAGAGAGAGATGAGGTGTTTATATAGGAATCTGAAGAACATACTGCTTATGACATACTGACAATTTATGAATAATCGCCCTAACTTTCCCGAAACTCCGTTTTGTAATTTCTTCTAATTCCTGACAAAGTCCTCAGGTTGTTTAATATTTGGTTTTCCATTAATTTCTTATGGATCCCTTCTTATAAGTATTTCGGACAGATCGATTCAAAGAGGTTATTCAGATCAGAGGTAAAGACATTATACAAGGTAGGATTTAGGACACTGTCTTGAGAAGCGCCAGCTAAAATTTGGAAAACATTAGATTTTTGAATATTTATTGATACATAGAAGAAGCGAAATGTAACTACATACTCTGAGCAATTGATGGTTAGGAGAGTGTCTGGTTCGGAAACTGAAATGCTCATTTTAATGAGTAAATTATTAGCTGTAAGGTGTGATTTGAGCCTCATCTATGAGCTTTTCGAGAATTTTCGCTTATGGAGCTCATAATCGAATTGTTCTGGTAATTACAGGCTAGCGTTTGATCTTTCCCAAGTTTCGGGATTTAGAAAATATTATATTTTGAAACACATTATCACAACAATAGCTTTTGACATGTTGATGAGGTCGTCAACCCCTGGACTAAATTTCCCTGTTAAGAAATTTGATTTTAACGTTTAACGTTACTCACAGATCATTGTTAACGATTACTTTCACGATTTTTCTGGTGTCCCAACCAGACACTATGAAAAACACTTGTTGTTTGCAAACACTACTTTCAAACAAAACTGCTCAATGTTTTTAAGTGATTAATAATTCATTTTATATGTTTTACCAAAAAATTCAGTGAAATCGTTTAAGAAAATTAGTGTCCGAACACTGCATCAGATGTGTTCGAATATTGGAAAAATCGATCATTTCCGTGAAAGAGCAAACATAAATTTAAATATATTAAAATAAACCCTGCATCTATACTCACAAAAAGCAATATCATGATAAAAACACAGAAATGATAACATGATATGCCCTTCTTTGTTTGCCTCCTTTCCACTTACACGATAAAGCAGCATATCTTCATATCACAGAATCCTTAGTTGCATTCATCATATGGAGTATTCGTCATATTAGCAATGTTCTGAAAGAACAGGTCTCGCAACAGTTAAATACACTTCTGAGTTTATCATGAAGACTGTGGCATCAGAATTTCGCAGTCGCTTTTTGCACAATATGTAATGAGTGCGTTTAAAAAAATTGATGGATGTCTTCACCTGTTCTTTCAGAACCTTGGTGATGTGTGCTATCCCAATCCTTTACGAAGAGGTTATTAATATAATTACTTTTACCTTAGGTGTTTAGTAGTACATGTTAAGGGAATTCAAGGGCTATACACTGTAAGGCTTAACCAATTTAAATGAAAAGTACATGTATTACAGATTACCATAAACAAAGTTTCATGATTTTGACACACCCGGTTCAAAATCGGCTCAGTAAAAAAATTCAGGCTTCGTTGATTCTGTTTGCTGTTTGCTATCCCAGGAATACAATCAAGAGAGAAACGTAATGTGGAACCACTTTTTATTTTAATTGGTTCAGCCGCACCGTATATATGTGGAGCTTATTTTGGTCATCGATGCCGATGATTACTCTGTTTCTGAAAGGTTCAGACATTTATTAAATTTTCTGTTTTAATAAAATGTTCACCCAAAAAATTGCACAGCTGAATTTTTTTTTTAAGCGGAACAAGTACAGATGTGTAACTTAGCAGTATAGACTTACAAGTAAAATGAATTTATATTCAGCAGAGCAGGGCATCATTATCATCTATCTTGTACCTGTTATAGCTCAATAGACAATAATAAGGTTCAACAGAACCACGAAAAATATACTGTACAAATTCGGGACGAGTACAATTATTAACATAGCAGTACAATGTACATCTTAGCTGCACTTAGTGTGGTCAGTATGTAAAATGTACATATATGCGGAACATAATATTCAGCTGCCTTGTAAAATAGTTCTGCACAGCTAACACCCTAAAAAGAAAAAAAAATCCGTGTTCTTTTCTTGTCATTAAGACTTTACTTTTCGACTTCAAACATCAATAAATTGAGTGTGGCATTTCATTAATCGACTCGATCAATTTACGTAATATCGGCTCAAGAAATATATCGTCAGTAAACTCTGCAACATCGTTGCTGATCAGTTTTAAGAAACTATCTGCCGATTCAGAAATACTTATTGCTTCTCCTTGTTTCAAACGTAAATCCAATGCCTGTCTTACAGCTATCAGCATTCCTGCCACCACTTGTTCAGTCAATTCGATAACTCTCCTACAGTCTCTGGCTGCAATTGTACCCATGCTAACTTTGTCCTGATTATGACTTTCGGTCGATCTGTTTAAGGAAAGGTTTCACTTAAGACAAAACAAACGTACACCAGCGATGTTTATCTAATTTTCACCGACTAAACACTGTGGCTGGCATGCACATCTTCAACGCTTCGGCTGTCCACCCTGACATTGTTACTTGAAGTCCTTTTAATCCATGATTAATAGCCTTCCGTGATCCTGTTGCGCCGGTTAAGTCTGCCGGTAAACCGTTGTTATAATTAGTGTTTACTAAAATAGCCATTTGTCGATCTAACAAATCGGCTACACTAGCCACCTGTACTTTTAGAGTGTCCATAGCCATAGCTATATGACCTCCATAGAACATTCCTCCATGATAAACCCTTCCAACATTTACATCTATTACGGGATTGTCATTCGTGCTGTTCAATTCAGTCTCAATGACACCTTTTGTAAATGATAAAACATCCTCTAGAACACCAATCACATGCGGTGCACATCTAGTGCTGTATCTATCTTGAATTCTTTCGTTGGTATGGTACTCGGGAGCCGAGATTGATAAGTCAGAGCGTATTCTTTCCGCCACTAATTGCATGCCCTTGTGATTTTTAACTTCAAATAACTCTTTTTCATAATGATAGCGATTGCCTTTGAGCGCAGTAATCGCCAAGGCTGTTACTCTTGTTGCCAATTGCGATAATCTCTGCGCTCGTTGCCACGCTAAAATAGCAACACCTGTCATAGCTGAAGTACCGTTAATAATGCCGAGCGCCTCCTTATACTCAAGTACTATTGGTTTGGCACCAACCTGTGAAGTAAGAAGTGGTAACGTGTATATGATTGACCTCTATGGGTTTTATTTTCTTACAATTTCAAGGACCTCCGATGTTTTCATGACCTTTCCCAAGTAGTTTACTGTTCTAAAGCCGCAGATAACAGCTCCAATGTATGACAAATGTGAAAGATCACCACTAGCACCGACACTGCCTTCTTGTGGAATTCTAGGAAGTATGTCATGTTGCAAAAGACAAGCCAGTGCCTGTAATAACTCCATTCTGACTCCAGAGTTTCCCTTTGCTAGTGATACAAGTCTCGCCGCTATGATTGCACGTGTCTCTTCCGGAGAAAACAAAGGCCCCAGGGCAGAACCATGATATTGAATTACATTATTTGGATACTGTTGCATCAGCTCTGCTTCTACAACCGTTTCACAACTCGCTCCAAGACCTGTCGTCACTCCATAAATTACCCGCCCCTCTGCGAGCAACTGTTTTATGAGCTGTGGGCCCTTCGTAATTTTATTCACAAAACAGTCATCGTCACTTAAAGCAATTTTACATTTCATATTTGCTATTTGACCTATCGTTTCTATGTCAATGTGGTTCAGGCCAATATATGCAGTTGGTAAAGACATTTTCAACGAAGATTTTTTAAACTGTCTAATTAGTCGTAATGAAACTCAAAACTAGTTCTGGTAATTCGAAATTCAAGCTTTACGTATTAATACACACAGTAAAATCTTATCAAGAGAGTCATATTTACTACAAAAATGAGTTATGGACCATTAATGCATTAAGCTTTCGCAAACTAAATTATCAGAAACAACCGGCACAGTTCAGGCTAAACGCTAGAATATATCACTTTTAATATTTGCATTAGACAAACTTAGTAACTGAAACTAGATAACAAAAAATAGCGTAAGCTTAAATTTTATTACGAGAGTAAATAAAGGATGACTTTGTAAACTACATTTGGTAATTAATAATTTTTTGAGTAAAAGAGTTTGGTAATGTACTCTAACAGCTTACGGACTAACAAAGAGAAAACCATTTATCTTACTTTTTGAATGTTTGCAAACAGTCGATGAAAAAAAAATCCAATGAATGTGAAAATGTATCATTTTTTAGAAGTTGGTGAAGGATATTATGTCCACTAAACACTGCAAACGTTCTGCTTCAAGTCAGAATCGACGCCTAAATTAAAAGTGGCAATAAAAGCTTTTCATAAATAGCTTGTAGCGATCCGTTAGTCGATTTTATTCGATTTTATATTTGCAATCACATCTGATATGTTTGCGATGATAAAAAATAGATTTTTTTTTATTTTCCCTTTCCCACTTCATGTTTTTCCAATTTTATCTGGAATCGTCCATTATGCTAAGAAATGGTAACGACAGTTTCAGAAAATAGGCCAGTAACATTTTCTACAATTACAATCAAATCGACTTCATTCATTCCACATGCGATATTCCAGAGGTTATAAATACGTATGAAACGTAAATGTGGTATCACTGGTAATGCAAGTGGAATGAACAACGTCGATTGGATTGTAATTGTGACTGTTTGTAATTTTGACACTGTAACTAAATGAGTTGAGCCATAAACCAACGCCTTAGACCACTCGTTAATTTTAACGAGGAGAGAGAGTCTGTTTTATAAAAAAATATTGGCAGCGGTGGGATTCGAACCCACGCCTCCGAGGAGACTGGTGCCTTAAACCAGCGCCTTAGACCGCTCGGCCACGCTACCTGTATTTATGGCACAGCAGAACATTTTCCGAGAAATTATTATTTTTTCATTTGGTTGTTACGCATAGCCTCGAAAATCGAATTACCCATCAGCTAAGCGGCTGAAAACTGCCGGCACACATCACTATTCACGAAGCTCTCTTTGCCTATCTTAGACACACGACTGAACGAAATGTGTCCAATATTATTTGCGAACTAAGACATTTGTCCTTATTTGTCTACATCGATTGAATGGAATCGTTATCACAACTTTGCTGATTACTTGAATGAACGAAGTTTAATGTTAATTAACGCGACACACTTTTTACGTTATCAATAGTAAAAAATAAAACTCTAAATTTAGTTTTAACTGCACCTATACGAATGTAGATATTGTAATGGTCAGCGAAGATACGGGGAGAGTCTGTTTTATAAAAAAAATATTGGCAGCGGTGGGATTCGAACCCACGCCTCCGAGGAGACTGGTGCCTTAAACCAGCGCCTTAGACCGCTCGGCCACGCTACCTATATATATATTACAATCATCGCATTTTCAGTGAACATGAGTAAATTTTCAAATTATATGCTGCGAGCGGAAAAATCTATTTTCGTCTTGTTAAAATGTACTGAATTGAGCTAATATTATACACACGAATTTCGATGATGTTGACGCAAGTGTGCAGGTATTATTTTGAAAATTGTGATTAAAATTCTCATCCATATTTGAATTACATAAAGAGCGTATAGGCAAGCTCTCTAGTCTTAACATTTTTCTGATTGCGAACAATTTTCATCGAGGAATAAATACAATAATATGTAGCTATTCATTTCATATGAATAGCATTATCTAATATAGTCCAATACGATAAAGAATACAATACTTTAGAATCAATCAATATTAGTGCTAATTATCAAAATACTTGATGGCAAATCCTTAGTTGAACTACTCTGAAAAACAAACTTAACTACATAATGCATAGGCGTACCTTTTTATCGTAACACAAGTGCTACAATCTCAAAATTATATTCAAAGTGGAGTCAATGATTCGAGGAAAAGCTACATTCATTCTTAACATTTCATCGTACGAAAGCTCGATTCAACAAAAAGCTTTATCATAGCGATGTGATCAAACCAAATTATGGTCCAATCGACTAAAAATGCAAAATTTAATGACTTACATCTTGTATGAAGATCCATTAAACTTGTGTGGTTAACCGCCCAGATCTATAAGTACTGGAATTGGCCACTTAAAAACTAGGATGTGGTAGCAACATTTTTCAACCAGCAGTCATTGGGGTCAATTTTATAACTTTATTCAAAAACGTGAGGTAAAGTTAACTTTACTGCACGGATCTAAAACTTTACCTCAAGTTTTTGAATAAAATACCTTACTTGGCAATGGGGTAAATGATGTAAATGGTGCTTCTTGTGCCATTTTCACCTTTTGTCCCATTGGTAAGTAATGCACTATAATTACACGTCTTGTGTCTTTACTGACCTCTGACCTCTCGATCGGCAAATTTCACACAAGAAGTGCCATTTTCACCATTTGTCTCAAAGGTAAGTAATGCAGATTTGACAGCTTACATGTATCAAAATGTAATGACCAATTGAAGTTTGAATCAATATTGTTAATCTGCTTATTCGTCGTCAGAATTATGTGGTGTCACACTCCAAAAGTTTAACTTAAAAATAATTAATGATCAGATTTTACAATTAATCGATGAAATTCCACGTAATTTTGTTCCAGAAACTGATACGCTTAAAAAAGAACAAAGGAATTGGGATCTTCCGAAGATCAAACATCAATTCGATGAGTTGTTTGAAAATGGTGATCTTAAGATTCGTGCCCGATTACTTGCGTCATCAACTAAAGAATCTTCAAAGTGGCTGCAAGTGATCCCATCGAGTCAATTAGGATAACAACTCTGCCAGAATTGCTGTTGGACTTAGAGTGGGTTCACAATTATGTGAGGAACACAAATGTATATGCGGTAAAATGGTAGAGAGAGATGGTTTACATGGTCTTTCATGCGCTAAATGCGCAGAAGGAAAATTAGCTAGACATGATATTATGAATAACATCTTCGCTCATGCTTTCTCTAGTGCAGGTGTCCCAAATATTATACAGCCCCCAGGTGTTTCAAGAGATGATGGTAAAAGACCAGACGGCATGACGTTGATACCGTGGAGTCATGGTAAATCACTCTTGTGGGATGTGACTGTGAGGGATACTATGGCTGCTTTTTATATTAATGATTCTTCAAAGAAAGCTCGCACAATCGCAGACAAAGCTGAGAGACATAAGCATAACCATTATATTTCTCTAAAACAAAATTATTTACTAACACCACTCGCCTTCGAGACTCTAGGTTGTATGGGCCCAGAAACGAAGAAATTCATAGACAAATTGGGTTCCTTAATGAAAAAAGCAACTGGTGAAGCTAAATCGAAATACTATCTTTTACAAAGAATCTCAATCGCGATACAACGGGGAAATGCCGCTTGCATTTTGGGAACATTGGGGAAAAAGAAGATTGATGATTTTTATTTATTGTAATTTTATTTTATATGAAAATATCGACTTTTTACTGGCTGCGCCACTATTGTGAGCAGTCTTTTTTGTCGTTAATCTGCTATTGTTGTTAAATATACATTTGGCCCCTTGGATGTTAGCTGTTCCCTCACAGGATATTTATTTGACAATATCGTGAGTAAATCATTACCTCACTATTGAAGTAATAGTCATTACCTCCTATTAAAAATATTTTCGTCAAGTTGAATTTTCAGACAATCTGGAATGAGTAACAAATTTTGCTGCCACCATACTGTTGGAAGTGGAGGATTCGCGTAGCAGGATGAACCAAAAAGTTTTAAAATGAAACCAAAATTGACTTTATTGACGAGGAAATAATTTAGATGTTTAGTCCTGAAGAAATAGTAACAGAATGAAAAGTTACTAAGTTAAAACTGAATTAAAATGAAATAACAAGATTACTTTGGTATTTCCAACACATACTTTTCGGATGTCTTAACCTGTTCGTTCATAACCTTGGATTCATTTATAGGTTAGGACACTTCTGAGTTGACCACGAAGGCAGTGGCACCAAAATTTCTCTATCGTGCCATATAGGTTTGTGTCAATTGTGTCAGCGGCTACGAAGTCTATATGAAACCGTCAACTTAACGAACAAGAAGTGTTTTCTTTAAGTTGAATTTTCACACAATATATGACGAGTGCATTTAACAACTTCGATGCCACCGATGCCACCCCCTTCGTGTGTGCCTTCAAGGTTCTGAAAGAACAGGTTAAGACATGCGGGTGACACCGAAATCGATAAACGCACTCAGTACAGATTGTGTGTGAACTTGATGAAAACGTTTTTTAGGAAAAAACGGAATTTGGTTTTTGTTAAGTTGCTTTTTAGCCCCGTACGAAGTACTGGGGGCTTATAAGATTAATATGCCGTTTGTAACACGTCGAATTGGAAGCAGACAGTAAGAGCAAAGCATTTGGTTATGTTCATAGATGACGAATCCGCAATAAAAAAAATGTCCGTCCGTCCGTCCGTCCGTGACCCCTCTAGCTTGAGTAAATCACAACCTTTTTTCAAAATTCTTTTTTTTCCCGATTGGTATCGACAAAAGTAAGGTCAAGTTCGAAAATGGGCATGGTAGGGTCGGCCCCTCCAGAGCTAGGGCCCTATAGGTGTTTTTCAGTCTTTCGACGATATCTACCGAAATACGCACGCAATAGCTGCTTGTGATATATCAAATGAAAGGTATTGACGAGTAGAACAAAGTTGCTGAACATTGTTTTTGGGTAAGATGCAACGTGGGCTTGTTGGGAGGGCTCAAAGGTCGTTACTCGGCCCTAAGTGTTTTTTGCACATAAATCGAGTAAATCTCATCCGATTTTGCTAGTTTTAGTTTTTTATGGAAGGTAATTGAATACCGAAAAGAACGTGACGAAAAAAGTTTCAAATTAGGGCCCTTGGACTAAGGCCGCTACTCGGCCCTAAGTGTTTTTTGCACATAAATCGAGTAAATCTCATCCGATTTTGCTAGTTTTTGTTTCATTTGAGATGTAATTGAATACCCAATGGAAAGTTGGCAAAAAATTTTGGGTTTCTAAAATAATGTCGTAAATTGTTGGTTTTATTTGAAAGGTACTTCGTACGGGCTTTCGTAATTGCGCTATGCGCAATTTTAAAAATGAACAGTTTCAGTAAATTTGACAATGCCCAACTTGACTTGCATTTTGGTAACAGACGCATTAGAGGGTTGTAGACGTATTAGGGTTCCGGGCTTATTAGGGCTACGGACGTATTATGGTTGCGGACGAAATAGGATTACGGGTTGAACGGGGCTAAATCGCAGCAAACGCTCCGACTGTAGCCGCTGACACAATTTGTGATGAAGTCATCGTTGTCCTAACCTGTTCTTTTAGAACCTTGGGTGTCTTAACCTGTTCTTTCAGAACCTTGGATAAATCGGCCATGCAAACACTTTAACTGCAACTACTCCAAAGCATACTTTTGAACAAATAATTAATAGACCAGACGAACAAAGCAACATCTAAAATGAGTTGTAAAGGAATTGCGCCTTCATTTAAATTCAAACCTTATATACTGCAATTCCATCGTCACCATAAAACGTACTTGCTGCACTTATGACACTATAGGCACAGTGGCTTCGTTTTTCGTGACATTTTGGGCTCAGGTTGCGCGATGATTAGTATGATAAAAGTTTGTTATGTCAACAACGTCAACAAAAAATAATAAAGAAAACAGAAGAATTTTTCAATATTTTTCGACTAAATTATTGCTGCAAGCCAGTGGACAGCGTTAAATACGAAATAAAACTGACTGAAAAGCAACATAGTCAATTTCAATTGCAGTGATTTTTACGAAATAAAAGCAGTGAAGTGTTCAATGATGGAATAAGTAATGTAAGTGATTTGGTCATCAGCACGAGCAGAAAAATTCTTTTTATTTTGGAAACGTAGTGCTACTTTCACATGCAACAGAAGCCAGATGCTTTCAATTAGCACTTCTCCGTTTTTAATGTTTTCACAAAGAATGTGTGCCAAATGCACAAATGCACAAATATTGCTATGGTTGATATACAAACAAAGAACACTCTGCTAGAAATTCGAAGCGGTCTATGAATCATTCTAAAAATTCATTGACCGCGATAACATTCTCAAAACGATAGTTGGTTTTTATTAGTTCGATTTTAGTCATTGTCCGTTCGTTACGTTGATAATATACACATCTAAAATATCGTCCTGATACCCACTGTGCGGGCTCATTCGGATATTAATTTTCCATGACAATACGCCCCTATTCAACAAGTTTGTGTATGTGTTGCGCATCGGTTATTTTAACATATAATTTGTAGAGTGGTCGGTCCGCTGGAACTCAATAATACCAATTTGTGTTAAGACCAGTGCCGGACTGGCTCAAAAAAGCCCTTCGGGCGTTGTATGAAGAAATTTTTCGAAAGACCCTTCGTTGCCGTTTATCCATACAAAAATCAAAAGGCCCTTCGGGAATCGCCCGAACGCCCGTAGGGCCAGTCCGGCACTGGTTAAGACTTTGAATCAGCCAAAGACTTTGTGACAATAATTCTTTTTTTTTTTTTGGTCGATCTATTCGATCGGACAACGTTACAATTCTCGAAATTATTTTTCAGTTTCCGGATGCAGTAACAGCACTTTCAATTAACTTAATATTAGCCGAGACAAACACAAAACAATTTTAATAAAATGCCGAGAGATGATGGAACCAATCCCATACTCGGTGATACTGACGATCCCAGCAATGACAATGAATTGGATGTACAAACTGACTGCTGCAGCAAATTCGCATGTTGCGACCCAAAATCAACATTCCATCGATTTTTGGCGTTGATGCTGATGTGCTTGATAGGATTCGGTAAGTGTTCAGTGACAGGTCACGGTTTTGGAGTGAAATTTAAGATATATCAGTGATGGTGGAAGATAGCACGTCAGGCCATATGTTATACGGTGAAAGGGAAGGGGACACTCACACAATTTTGTAGAATTTTTCGTTTTTAGTTTTCTAATTTCTAAAACAATAACAATGTAAAGTCTACGTCTCTATGATTCCCGTATCGTTTAATACTACGCAAAATGTGTCGTCTGACTGCAAGCGTAAACAAATCAATTTACTGTCATAATTTTATCGCATAATGAATGTGCAATGTGCATACTACACATGGCATAATACAAACTCGTTATTTGATAAGCTTCTGCAATAAAATTTTGTAATATTCTTCGCTTATCTGCCTGTGTATGCCGAGTGTAAAGTTCTGAAATATAGAACATTGAATAGAACTTACAATTTTGCAAGATTGCAAGAAATCCAAAACAAAATTGAGTGAATAAAGAGTCTCGTTCGTTCGATATTATACTTACACAGTGCATGCATACGTATATATGAATGTTCAAATCTATCAGGCAAGGAATGCATGGTATAAAAGAGAGCAGTGTAGTGGCCATATATCTGCTTTTATTTTTCAAGGTGGAATTTAATCATTTAGACTAGCGCAGCAAGGAGTGCAGAGACCAAAATTGGCTCTCATAAATTTAACCGATGTGAAGTGGGTGTCGAGAATTGTCTAAAAGTAGGTATTGTGTAACAAAAAACGTAATGCGGGGGGTGATACAGCAAGTAGTTGCTCTAGATTCGAAAGCTCAAATCAATATTGTTCGAAATTAAGTTTTCGTTTTGGGTGCCATTACGGTTCTTCACTTAGACTTGCAAAAATCTTACTTGAAGGGAGACAACTCAATTATTTAAAAGACTATAAAATTCTTTGAAAGACGATATGTTAGCGGAACTGTTAGAATGTCACACATCTTCACTTTTGTCCATTTAAAATCTGAAATTATCACTCAGTTCTGCACTAAATTTACTAATTTATTTCCATCTTCTTAGGATCATACTTTTGCTATGACAACCCTGGCGCACTTCAAGATAATTTCAAAAAAGACTTGGGCCTGACCACCACACAGTTCGTATGGCTGTATTCGATTTATTCGTGGCCCAATGTCGTACTTTGTTTTATTGGAGGATTTTTGATCGACAGGTAAAGTCACTCAATATTCCGATCGAAAATGTCGACATTCATCCCACCAATTTCTGAAATTCTAGAGTATTTGGCATCCGAATGGGCACCATTATCTACCTCTTCATACTAATGATTGGACAATTGATATTCGCAATGGGTGGAATGATGGATATTTTTTGGCTGATGATTGTGGGCCGTTTCGTTTTCGGAATCGGTGCCGAATCGCTTGCTGTTGCCCAAAACAACTATGCCGTTTTGTGGTTTAAAGGAAAAGAACTGAACATGGTGTTCGGCTTACAATTGTCGTTTGCTCGGGTCGGAAGCACTGTCAATTTTATGATAATGGAACCACTGTATAAATACGTCAGTCAATTTTACAAAGGACACATGTGCACCGGCGTCGTTTTACTGCTCGCATCGATTACATGTTTAATGTCATTTATTTGTGCGCTACTACTCGGCTGGATGGATAAGCGCGCCGAACGAATTCTGCGAAGAAATGATAATCCCAGCGGAGAAATTGCCAAATTGACTGATGTTAAGACATTCAAAGTTACATTCTGGATGGTGTCAGTGATTTGTGTGGCTTATTACGTAGCAATTTTTCCATTTATTGCCCTGGGAAAGTATGTGACGCCTAATTGTAAATTGGGAAAGCCTCTCTAGCCTTTTCTTTCAGAGTGTTTTTCATGCGAAAATACGACTTTTCCGCAGAGGATGCAAATACGGTCAATTCGATAATTTACATTATATCAGCTGTGGCTAGCCCTGTCTTCGGATTAGTTATCGATAAAACGGGCAGAAATGTTATGTGGGTATTCCTGTCAGTATCGGTTACCATCGGTGCCCATTCTCTGTTGGCATTCACCTTTGCGAATCCCTATTTTGGAATGGTACGTAAGGGAAAACTGGCATGGATCGATCACATGTTACTAATGCTCATCATCTGTTTTAGGTGATCATGGGGCTGGCATACTCTATGTTGGCTAGCAGCCTATGGCCACTGGTCGCTTTAATTATACCCGAATATCAACTGGGAACCGCTTATGGAATGTGAGTTTGTATAAGTTGTGAACTGTTTTGCAAACAAATAAATTGAAAAAATTCGATTTGTAGATGTCAAGCGGTTCAAAATCTCGGATTGGCTGTTATATCGATGATATCTGGCATGATTGTTGATAACGGTGGTTACTTTATGCTTGAAATATTCTTCATCGGATGGCTCAGCAGTAAGTTGTGAAGTGATTTTAAATGAAGCGAATTTTCGATTAATTTTTATGATTTTAGTTGCATTAATTGCGACAGTCGTCATTTGGTTGTATGATACCAATACAAATGGAAATTTGAATATGACACCGCGTGAACGGGAACGACACACAAATGAAATGTAAGTCTCTTTTGTGCAAATTATTTTCTCATTTCGATCCAAACTTGAATCAGCTTTCTATCGAACGTTTCTCTTGAAGTGATCCAAGAATTTATGAAATATTTGCTTTGCATGACTCAGAAAAACGAAAAAATGTTTACGGCAGGTATTCGGTGTAGTGAGAGTAGTAACATTGTAGAGCGCAAAGAGGGAGGAACAGCGATTTCTTTTTTTGATTATTTTTTTTGCCAAAGGATTTGGTCATCAAAACGATTAACGTGAAAGAAAGGTTGTTCCCCTCGGTCCCTGGAATATATTTTTCTCTTGTTCGAATCATTTCCTCCGAAAGATAATTTTGAATTTCCTTTGAAGCACATCAAATGCTAGCGCTAAAATGTTAGGCAGTTCTTCTGTCGAGGAAATATCACCAGAAGATGTACTCAATCAATCGACACCATCCATGCGAAATCGATACATTAGACGGACTGGAGTTGAAGCTGGCACTGCGAGCGACTGTGAACCGTTGCTGGACGAGTAATCAGTTCAATGTGTAACGTAATGCTTATATATTTGTGAATTTTACTAATAGACCTATATATATTGTGTGTGTTGCCTCTAGAATCATGCATAAATTTGTTGCCAAAAGAAAGTGAGCGGAAGGGAGAGGACCTTTCACTAGTTTGTTTTAGTGAGGGATTTTCGATTCGTTTTGAATTTTTAGTAATTTTGATTTATGTTCTGAGAGTTTATTGGATGTAAAGGATGTAAAGGATGTTATGATTTTTTATAATTATTTTGTTTGATTCAAAGAAATTGTAAATGGATTATTTCGAAAAGGATGCAATGATCAGGCTCGAAATATTTGAAGTATTTTCCCAATTGTTTTTTTTTAGAATGTTATGACTACGCTAGCCGCCTGTCGTGTATTATGAAATTAAAATTAAAAGAGAACAAGAAACCATTAACTTCAATTTTACAATTACATATCGATTTGTTCAGTTCGAAGACTGCTCAGCAAGTTGTGCGAAAAAAAGGTAACAGAAAGTGCATTCATGAAACACTGACTTCCGTACCACTTTTTCAAATGACTGAATTTTTTTATGTGAAATTTTTATTAAGTTTGTCAGAATTGTAACATTCCGAATTTGGAACTCTAAGTTAAGACTAAACATTCTCTAGCAGCACCGTATGAATAATTACCGGATGACACTTGCGTAATATACGGTGGTCCTCAAGAAAGAAAAAGTTTGTTTTTTTGAAGGAGCAGCTCATATATATATGGTGAAATTTTTTTTGAATCGGACACACCATTTTTGTTTACGGACGTTTATGGTGTTATCTATAGGGAATTTCCCTATCGGTAACACCATAAATCCGGAAACAAAAATGGTGTGTCCGATTCAAAAAAATTTGCACCATATAGTGGAACGGTTTTTGTGAATCCCCTGACGTTCCTTCACTGCTAGCAATACTCTTTTTTTGGGTACACTTTTGAAAAACTTTTTCTTTGCAAAGTGTGAAATCACTGTGTGAATCATGTGAAAGACCATACAAAATTCGTAAAAACATTGAAATTTTAAACGCGCTTAGATATCGAGAAACGGTTTTTCTGTGTCACCTGAAGCACTTACAAGTATACAAATTTTTTGGGTACCCTTTCGATTTGCTTTTTCTCGCTTGAGGACCACCGTTTAGTTAGGAGTTGTAGTTTTTTTTTGACTAGTAACATAATATCATACAAACTTCCCACCTGTTAAAATAAAAATTTCCGTAGCGTTTGTTGTTGTCTTAGGATAACAAATGCAGCATTTTTTGACGAAACTTTCGTCAAAAAATTTTTTTTGGCACATTTCCTTAATCACCAAATTATATTTTGAAAACTAATCAGTCCTTTCGATTGACTATAAATGGAACAAAAATTTTTATTTTATTGTCTGTCTCATACAGAAAGTTGTTGTTACACGTACATTTGGCGATTTGGCCGAATGAATGAACAAAAAATTTAACGAAACTTAGGCTACGTCTGAAAGTACCGTAACTCGAAGCCTCGAAGGTGACCTAAAGCTGATACATAGAAAATAAATAAATTAATTTAAAAAAATACAGAATGGAGAGTGACCAAAGCATAACCCAGTGTAGCTAACATTTCTTTATAATCACTTCACGTCACTTCAAAATTTATTGAAATATCAACAACATTGTGACACAAATTATCCGTCTGGAATAATGTTCATCTACCGACTACTGAATAATCCATAAATTATTAAAGTCCTCTGGGGCAAACGAACTTGTAACAACAATTTTCCGTATAGAACAGGCAATAAAATAGCAGATACAGTGGACGTGATTCATCAACTCGGGATCAATTTGTGATACTCGCGAACTCACTCGTGAGTTCGGTTAGTATCACAAGATGATCCCCCATGTTATGAATTACGTCCACCACATCCACTCTAATCTACTAATTACTCGAATTGTTTTGTTCGGTTGAGCAGTGAACTGAATCATTCCACAAATGTTTATTTTTCTATGATAATTTTTAAAAGTTTGTTCCATAAACAACAAAACCTTAAACGCTACAAAATATAGTTGATGTTCTAGTATACCCTCTGCAGAGTTCACGATTTGTTAATTTTAAAGTTTTTAATGGAAACAATCATTAAATTAATGTGATAAGTGTTTTAATGACAAAAATATATTTTACAAAAATAAATTACTTTTTATTTTTATTGGAATGTTGGAGCGAGAGTGGGAAGATCTTGGACAGACAATGCTTAAATGTTAAGCGCAAATGGCGATTTTCCTTTTTTGTGTCTTTATCGATTATACAAAGAACAATAAATTTCTGGAAACAAAGAGTTTCCGATTCAATTTTAGTTTTTAGTTGCACTTTAAAAACTAAAATCAAATTGGACTACCTTTTCACAAAAAATGCAAATTTTGAATAACAATTTGTGATGATCCATTTCTGATTGTTTAAAAGTAAAGGGAGAGCTAAACGGAGTAAGTGCGACTGGATCTTAATGATGCAAATAAGATGTTTAATTTCCCATTCGGTCACAGTAAATGTGTTCATGAATATTTAAATAAAATACATTTATTATCAGATTTTAGAAATTCAATTAAAAAATGTACTCCGCATATACTCCACATGCGATACTTGTAAAATAAAAAGAGTAGAGACTCGATCAAATTATCGACAATACTGTAGACACTGTGGAGTTAATCAGTTGAATCAAATTTATATTTGAATTTAGCTACTCGTTCGTTGCAATAGCCGATTGAATCCAGGTGCCGAAATAAGAGATTAAATTGAATACAGGTGAACTAGTAGCAGCCAGACCACAACTACAACCCCATGAATAAATGCCGTAAAGTTTGTTTTGATAGACCAACGGTGCTCCCTCGTCTCCGGAACAAAGGTCTTTATGGCCAGATAGATCTCCCGCACAAAACATAGATGTGGTTAGTCTGTTGGACTTTAATGTTTGACAATTAGCAAATCCAAATGCAACGAGGCCAGCCCTCTGAAGTGTATCTGGTAACGTCAAGTCTGGATCGACTGCTCCAAATGCTGTAGCAAAAAGGGTGGTACCAGTGAAGGGTGGTGTGGTAGCTAAGGAAATCGGTACAACGACATTTTCGAATTGTGTGGCTGAGGTAAGTACTGCTATGTTGTTGTGATATGTTGTAGGATTAAAGTTAGGATGCGTTGCAATGACGGCTACAGAGTGAGTAAAACCACCACTGTAATACATGTTAGAACCCACATAGAGTTCAACGTCCTCTGGTGATAACATATTGACGCAAGTTGCGGTAGTCACGACGCTCTTTGATGACACTACCGCACCACTACACATAGTCACTGGACAGAGTACTGCCGCTTGAAATGGATAGGCATTTGGGTTAGTAACGGACGTTCCACTGGAAATACACGCACAATTGCCTTGATTCAAAAGAATGACAGTTTCAAAGCATTGCTTTTATCAAAGAATCAGGAAATGCAGATCATATTTACCAGCGAAACAAGCCGCTAGGGCAAAACTATAGACATCAAGTAATTTCATGTTGTTAACTGGATGGTAATGAATAATGTTACCTATTTATAACCATTTCAAAGGCAATATTTACATAGCTTTATTGCGAACAGACAATGCAGACAAGGCATGTGTTAAGAATCGGAAGTACTTTTTTGTGCTGGCTGGCTGAATCTTTCATTACGACTATACGTATAGCAAGGTGCTTCCTCGAACATGTAATTGTGTAGAGATGACGTTGAGCAATGTAATTTTTGTTCTCCAATGAGAAAGATGTTTTTACAATTTTGCAGGACGTTTTTTGATCTTTTGAGGATCCTTTTCCCCAGAACAAATTTTCCTGTATCAATGTGATTCACTTTAATGAATGTAATGACGTATGTACATTTCCATGCGACAAGTTCACGAAGAATACATTTGAACAAATCATTAAAAAATAACTCGTACTCAATTATAGTATAATAGAAAATATCAAGGAATGCCGGAATACAGGTTTTTTTAAATCCTATGTTCACTAAAAAATTGAAAAATATTCCGATTTTGGGAGTCTTAAAATGAAATACAAATTAACATATAAGACGAAAGAAACACTTGTTCATACAAGTACTTTTAAAACTATTAATGAAACGTGCTAGTTTTCATGCGCGCGGTAATAACAAAAATGGCATGTTACATGGTATTTGATAGCTTATGTCCTTGACGTGTACAGTTGTTCAGTGACGATATTTTTGGCCATGGTAAATCAATGAAAATTAATGGAAAGTCAAGATTTGCACAGTTTTACTATAAAATTGTACGAATTTTATCACTGTGTATTTTACACAAAGAAGGGTCGGACAAGCTACGAAAAGGCGATCCTGTGAAATGTAGTGAAAGGCGCTCGAATTGAAAAAAAGGTGCAAAAAAGATCTATGCTTATGGCGCACTTGTGATTTTCCATGTTGCCACAAATAGATGGTCTGGGCCTCACACCAAGTCTCGTACAACAAAACGTCTAGCTGGGCAACATAGGTTTGTCTATCTCAGTAGAGTAAGATTTTAGTAAAAATAAATTTACCTCAAAGTATCGACAATTATTGCTTGTTCAAGACGATTTTTTGACAATTTTCGAATAGTCGGATATTCAATTTAACCTCTTGTAGGGGACAGAATATCGTGTTATAATTATCGAATCTCTTAAATACTTCTTTTTTATTACTAGATGTTTAATACCAAAATTTTACAGTTCAAAAATACGATTGGCTATGTAAAACGAATTCGATATAAATGTAACTAACAAGTGTTACATCGTTGATTCCGTAGAATTAACTAAGGATCATACTGCCTCAAATGGATTTTGTTTAAAAAATCTGTAAAGAAATACTTCTCATTTCATTGTTATGCTTATTCTTAATTTGCCTCAATTTGCTTCGATTGAACAAGGTATCACAGAAATCGCGTTTAACATCTTTAGCATCCAAGTGCGTTAAAATATGTCTTCCCAATTTATCATTTTCTTTGGTAGTATTTGCAGATAAACCAAAGAAAGTTTAAATGATGGAGACACGACGTCGAAGATTCAAGGTGATAGTCCGCCTTCTCCCACACTGATAGCAAATTAAATTCTTTGAAGTTTGCCGGATTAAGTGAGCCTTCAAGCTATTTAGTTGCATTTTTCATCACAAATATCAATTGTAACGATTCCGTCCTGTGCGTAACTTTTGTGAGCAACAAGTTCTTGCAGTCTTATTAATTTTCTGGAAGGGAAGAGTTTCCGATTCAATTTTAGTTTTTAGTTACACTTCACCTTCACTCCTTTAAAAACTAAAATAAAATTGGACTGCTTTTTCACAGAAGAATAATTTAAAATAAACAACTAAGCAAATTGTGATCCATGTGATCCCTATTGTGGAATGGTAAGTAACGGAAAACTGGCATGGATCGATCACATGTTACTATAATGCTCAACATCTGTTTTAGGTTATCATGGGTCTATGTTAGATAGCCACCTATCTCCATTGGTGGCTTTAATCATATCCGATTATCAACTGGGAACCGCTTAAGGAATGTAAGTTTGTTTTTGTTGCAAAAGGTTTTGCAGAAAAAAAAATATTAAAAAATCCGAATTGTATATGTCAAGCGGTTCAATATCTTGGCTGTTATATGGTGGTTAACGCGTGTGGAAATTTTGTTTTCTTCCCAGTATCCGAGTAAAATTTCCCGGTATCTAAAATCGTAAATTTGATTTTTTTTGTCACATATTTTTCCCGATTTTTTCGGTATCTGAAGAATTTTTCTGAAAACTTCCCGGTATCCAGGATACCGCGGATAGCGTGAATTTCCACACGCGGTGGTTAATGCTTGAAATATTCTTCACCGGATGGCTAAACAGTAAGTTTTAAATCGATTTAAATCAAGCGAATTTTCTGTGAAAAATTCACCCGAAACTAGAGTTCTGAATTGTTTATGATCTAATGAAGCAAATAATATGTTTATTTTCCAATTCGGTCACAGTAAATGTGTTCATCAATGTTTAAATACATTTATTATCAGATTATCAGAAATTCAATTAAAAATTAACAAAATGAAAAGAGTAGAGACTCGATCAAATTATCGACAATACTGTAGACACTGTGGAGTTAATCAGTTGAATCAAATTTATATTTGAATTTAGGTTATCGTTCACCGCAATTTTCGATCGAATCCAGCTCCCCAAATAAGAGATTAAAGTGAATACAGGTGAACTAGAATTAGGAGCAGCAAGACCACAACTGCAACCCCATGAATAAATGCCGTAAAGTTTATTTTGATAGACCAACGGTGCTCCCTGGTCTGCAGGACAAAGGTCTTTACGGCCAGATGGATCTCCCGCACAAAACATGGATGTGGTTATTTTGTTGGATTTTAAAGTTTGACATTTGGCCAATCCAAATGCAACTAGGCCAGCCCTCTGAAGTGTATCTGGTAACGTCAAGGCTGAATCGACTGATCCAAATGCGGTAGCAAAAAGAGTGGTGCCAGTGACTGGTGCTGAAGTAGCTAAAGGAATCGGTACAACGACACTTTCGAATTGTGTCGCTGAGGTAAGTACTGCTATGTTGTTGTTATATGTATTAGGATTAAAGCTAGTATGCGTTGCAATAACGGCTACAGAGTGAGTAAAACCACCACTGTAATACATGTTAGAACCCACATAGAGTTCAACGTCCTCTGGTGATAACATATTGACGCAAGTTGCGGTAGTCACGACGCTCTTTGATGACACTACCGCGCCACTACACATTATCACTGGACATAGTACTGCTGCTTGAAATGGATAGGCATTTGGATTAGTAACGGACGTTCCACTGGAAATGCACGCACAATTGCCTTGATGAAAAGAATAATAGTTTCAATGCATTGCTTTTATCAAAGAATCAGATCAGAGTTACCAGCGAAACAAGCCGCTAGGGCAAAAATGTAGACAACCTCAAGTAATTTCATGTTGTTAACTGGACGGTGATGACTAAAGTTACCTATTTATAACCATTTCAAAAGCAATATTTACACAACTTTAATGCCAACGAACAATGCTTTGATAGACATGTGTTAAGAATCGGAAGTACTTTTTTGTGCTGGCTGGCTAAATCTTTCATTATGACTATACGTATAGCAAGGTGCTTCCTCGAACATGTAATTGTATAGAGATGACGTTGAGCAATGTAATTAGACCCGTACGAAGTACTGGGGTCTTATAGGTTTACGCATACGTTTGTAACACGTCGAATTGGACTCCCTGAGTAAGGGGAAACCTATTGTGGTTGTCTAGAGATGCCAAATCCGCGAAAAAAAAATGTCCGTCTGTCCGTCTGTCCGTCTGTCTGTCTGCACGATAACTTGAGTAAAACGCATCCGATTTTGAAAATTCTTTTTTTTCCCGTTTGGTAATGTCAAAAGACAGGCTAAGTTCGAAGATGAGTGATTTTGGATCGACCCCTCCCGAGCTGTGGCCCAATAAGTGCTTTACGGTTTTTCGAAGATATCTCCGGACATTTAAACGGTAAACTTGCAAGTGATACGTCAAATAAAAGGTATTTACAATACCGATCGACAAAAAAAAAGTTTATGGAAATCGGATGACCGAGTCGTGAGTTAGACCCCTTGGTGTGGAACAGGCACAGGGCGGCAAGCAGTTTTTGCTTGTAGGTCGGCCACATTTGAACATATTTCGTCTGTTTTAGCTTTATTAGATAGGTATTGACCGTACCAATCAGGGAAAATTTTTTTTATGAAATTATGTTCTCCGGAGCGTGAGCTAGGTCTCTTGGAGTGAGCTCTTATCTGGCTACTCGGAAGTACAGTGAACGTGGTGTATTTTGACAATATCTCGAGTAAATTTTGACCGAATTTCATGAATTTTTTTTTTGTTTGAAAGGTATTAACGAATGTAAAGCGTCGGTACTATTTCCGGTCTCCTAACAAAATGGCTGCCGGCGGCCATATTGGATTTTAGTGACATAGAAATATCTTGGGAAAAATGATACTTAGAGAGTTTCTGTTAACATGGAAATAATTTGTTATGTGTGTGGGGTTTCAGGGATTCCATATACGGACATCTATATATACCTATATACAGCTATATTGAGCTATATACAGGCATATAGAGCTATATGATAGCATATATTTATCTGTGAAATGTTTATTTATAGTGAAATATAGTTAAATATAGCGGTATATAGCTGTTTAAATAGGAATTTATGAAATTTGTCTTCGTACGGGGCTGTCTATATTGCCTCCGGCAATTTAGTTGTATATGATAACAAGGCAAAGAGTGGATAATGTAAGTGATTTTAAAGGGAGAATAGTTTTTCAGCAGAGAAGAAAATGAAGTAAGAGAAATGAAGAGTTTCACATTAAAGGCTTTTGATACGAATAAGTGTTTCGTACGGGTCGGCGTTAGCTATGTTTTTTGTTCTCCAATGAGTAAGATGTTTTTTTTGATCTTCTCAGGATCCTTTTCACCGGAACAAATTTTTCCGTACATTACGTATCTTAAGTCTACTTTAAATACATAATCAATGTGAACTGTGGCTGCGAAACGTAATGACATAAGTACATATCCATGCTACAAGTTCACGAAACAGAATACATTTGAACAAATCATTAAAAAAATCTCGTGCACAATTAGTATATGCAGTGACTATTCGCAGGCGCCTGCCAATAGCCAAATTATTACTGAAGATGCTATTGGCAGGCCCCTGCCAATAGCATTTTCTCTTTTACACAGGCTATTGGCAGGCGAACTTGCCTGCGAATAGTGTTTTCCCGTTTACGGAGGCTATTGGCAGGCGCCTGCCAATAGCATTTTCTCTTATACAAAGACTATTTGCAGGTGACATGGCCTGCCAATAGCATCTATGATTAGTATAATAGAAAACATCAAGGAATGACGGAATGCAGTTTTTTTTAATGCTAAGCTCACTAAAAAATAAAAATTTATTCCAATTTTGAAGGCCTAAAATGAATTACAGTTTAACATATAATACGAAAGAAACACTTGTTCATACAATTTGTTAATAACAAAAATGGCACGTTACATGGTATTTGATAGCTTATGTCCTTGACGTGTAGGTATTGTTGTTCAGTGACGATATTTGTGGCTATGTTAAATGAATGAAAAATGGTTGGAAGTTTTAGACTTAAACGTGAATTTGAAATTTTGTGAACAGTTTTACTATAAAACTCGTCACGAATTCTATCACCGATTGTTTTACATCAAACAGGGCCGGACAAGCTACCAAAACCTCCTGTGAAATGTAGGAAAAGGAGTTCGAAATGAAGAAAAGGCGCAAAAAAGCTCTATGTTAAAGGCGCACCTGTACTTCTTTTGTTATTACCAGATGTTTAATACCAACATTTTACAGTTCAAATATACAATTGGCTGTGTAACGAATTCGATATATAACTAACAAGTGTAACATCGCTGATTCCGTAGAACTAACTAAGTATCATGCTACTTAGGCTTATTCTTAATATGCCTCAATTTGCTTCAAAATATGTCGTCCCAATTCATCATTTCGGTAGAATCTGCAAATAAGCCAAAGAAAGTTTAAATGATGAAGACACGGCGTCGAAGATTCAAGGTGACAATTCACCTTTTTCCGCACCGATAGCAAATGAAATTCTTTGAAGTGTGCCGGATTAAGGGAGCCTTCAAACTATTCTGTCGGATGAATTTTTTATCACAAATGTGGCAATTGTAACAATTCCGTCCGGTGTGCAATTTCTCGTTAGCAACAAACTCTTGCGGTCTGATACATTTCTGGAAGAGAAGAGCTCTCGATTCAATTTTAGATTAAAAACTAAAATCAAATTTGACTACCTTTTCACAGAAGGTACAACTGTGATTCCTAGGCGAATTGTGGTGATCCATGTGAGCCTTCATAAATTTGACTTGCTTCCCACAGACATGGCACTGTTTCTTAACGTTTGCATGCTTCTGGATATGGTCTTCATATTTGCTCTGGTCACGAAACGTGAGCTTACAGTGGTCGCATTTCAATTTATTCGGATCGTGCAATCGTGTATGGTTGTTAGTGTGGCTTTGAGGCGAAACATTTGTGAGAAGACAGATTTGAATCTTTTTCGACGAAATGATCGTCCAGATGGCGTTTGAGATGTCTTCTGCTTAAATTTCCTGCAACAAATGGAACATTGGCACGCGTCATCAGAATTGTGAGAATGAACATGAGCACGACAGTTGGCCAACGAGTTGAACGGCTTTCCCAAAGCACTTTGGCTTTCCGCATTCAGAATTTTTTCGGAACTTTTTAAAGTTCCTAAAAATAAGCCCTGCACATAAAACAAGGAAATAGAATCCCATACCTTGAGTATATAGTTCTCCTGCATTAGCCTATCAATTTTGACAGGGAGTGAAATCCAAATAATTAGACTATTACCTGTGTTTCTCTTTAACCATCCATTTACGACTTTACACAAATATAAACTGAAATTACTTAAAAATTAAGAAACATGGCAAAACTAGCAGAGCAAAGTTACCCTATTTTCCCGTGGTACATACGCGTGAAGCGGTCTAACCATTCGTTTCCACTGGGTCGTTTACACGAGACAACCGTAAAATTTCTGATTGAACGAGTCTTTTGAAAATTTACAAAAAACGTTTTGCCATTATTTGTAGGGAAATTCGAAATTTAGTGGGAAGTTACTGCAAACGTAGGTAGCAATGCCAAAGCAAAGAGAAAATTCATTCAAATTTCAAGAATAATTCATACAAAATTCAATGTAAAACAAATCTGATGAATACCTATAAATATCACCATCATCAGCGAACAATGACAATTAACAGGATGTACACCTACAGTCGTATTCATTTTGGGAGTAGTCGTGACGATATTTGTTTTTTAACGAATGGTTGACGCTGGTGATTTCGCAGAGGATAAGTTTATTCAAAATCCAGTAAGTAAAAATTAACGACTGATTTAGAAACAATATGGTGACATGATCAAGGAACAATAATTTGTCCAATATCATTTTAAATCGCGCACTTTTGAAAAATAACAAGTGAAGTGAACGAACGCTTGTAAATATTGCCATATGCAAATTGCATATACATCATTGTCACAAATTGTCATTGTTTGGAAATGATGGAAATGATGACTATCTCGTAAATAAACATAAGCAAAGGTCGAACAAAATTGCGAAAAAAGATTAATTATTATCAAAATGGCTCACCCAAATGCATTAGCCGCCATAGGAGAATACGAGTCGGAGGACAGTAACTCACCACCAAGAAAATTCGTCAAGGACTTCTCAAATTATTTCGCAAAACTTCTAGAAACTGGCGAACAGAGCGATGTAACTGTTATTGTCAAGGGTAGAGAAATTCGGGTCCATCAGTTCGTTTTATCTGGTATAGAATTATTCGTATGAAATCTGTTTCGTAAATCCAAACTAATTTTTTATGGTTTGTCAGTAAGGAGTTCTGTTTTTCGAACAATGTTGGATATTGAAATGAAAGAGAAACGAGAGAATATAGTTGTGATCGACGATTTCGAGCACGATGTGATGTACGAACTTTTTACGTTCATGTACACCTTAAAGACTCCGAATCTAAAACACCTGTCTTTTGAGTTGCTACAAGCAGCAGATAAGGTAGTTTACATTGCTACACAGCATTTTAGCAATTTATTTAACTTCAAAGTAATCATTTCAGTACGGTTTGTTGGATCTCAAACGAAAATGCGCCAAGGTTCTCGAGGAGAATATTACAACGCAGACGGCAGCATCCATTCTATCGTTAGCAGATCGGTGTGACGAACAAACATTAAAAGCATTAGCAACGGATTTTATAATGGAGTAAGTGGACCGTAATTTAATGAAAATTTCCTTTTTCAGGTACTAAGCAAATTTAAAATTTCTCAGGAATTCCATGGAGTGTGCTTTAGACGAAAATTCAGAACTGAGAAAAGAGTTTAAAGAACTTCCCGCGTCGATTCTCCGAGAACTGTTGATTCGTGCATTCAATAAGTTGTCGCCAAAGAAAGGAGTTAGAATCAACTGAGGATAAAGCAATGAGGAGGTTAGGTAGTGAGAGGAAAGGCTTTCTAAGTAAGCTGACCGATGGAAGTAGTTTCCAATTTAAAAAAAATTCTGACACCTTGTATTACATGCCAATAAAAATGATTAATTTGTCACGGTTTGCAAAATCAGTTTTTTTTTATTTATTTAGGCTCGTACAATTTATTGGTTAAATATGAATGCATTCTTCGCAGCAACAAAAAAGACCGTAAACATATTACCGGACTCTTCCGAAGAAAAAGAAAGGAAGAAAGAAAGAAAATAGAATTAGAATGTATGTTGGTCATTTCCACCCTGATGTCCATTCGTATCTTCGCTTATGACACTCTATAGATCAGTGTCAAATAACGGTTTCTTCTCTCAAAATGGTGTCAAATGAGTTGTCAATTTCACAAAGCTAACCTCAAACAATGAAAGCTCTGTATAAATTTTTGTAATATTGTGGTTAGCTTTGTGAAAATGACAGCTCATTTGACATCTCAAACGACATTGACAATGATCTATTGGCCTTCGTTATTTTCTCGCCACAAACTGACTTTATTGTCACCACCGGACACGGCCAATATATTTCCGGTTAACGACCAACTAACGTTCCAAATAACATCATTGAACGTATGCAGAATCGTTGACGACCAGTTGTTCGAATCATCGCTGCTTCAAATAATCACGCGCCGATCTTTCGAACAGCTGTGATCGAGGAAGCCCGACACTTGGAGCCCAGGCTTCGTCTCTAACCCAGTTTGAATGCGCTTCCAATCGATGTTCTTCGATCCAACGATCACCATCTTCTTTCCAGATTTTTAGTGTGTTGTCACAACTACTCGTTGCCAATCGCTTCAGGCCAAAAGATCCTTTGCTACAAAGAAAATCACAATTCAAATCCGCCTCTCTGTGGCATAAATTTTTAGTATTAAACCTGTTGGTTGAGATGGCCGGTTCTAGTACCGATGGTATGAGCATTTGAGATTTTCTTGTGTTCCCAATTACCGAACTCGATGACACAAGTTAGCACCCAAATTGATCCAGCAACACTGTTTACACTTTACAGATGAATCTTGGTTGCCATATTCATGCCATCGTATTCATTCGCCGCCGTTTTCCTTCCAAATTATAACTTGCCACACGGGACCTCCATGGCCTTTCAAGTCAGCGGCAAGAGTTTGACTGTCGTTTTTCACGTCAAATATTTTCACAGAATTATCCGACGAGCAAGTCACAAGGGAACGACAGAATTGACTCCAAGTATGGATTCGATCGGGTGAAGGACAACAAAGAGCGTACAGGCTAACTCATCAACATGCACTCGGTGAGTTCGATCGACCGACATTCTAGACGAGGATCGTCGTCTTGTCTCCGCTTTAGATTTATTTTTTATTCAAATGGACGGAAGAAGATTCAAAGCTACCGTTGTCTTTCAACCATACTTTCTTGTTCATACAAGAGAAAGCAAATTGATGGAGATGTCCCGATATCTGAGCAAAACGTACGAGGGAAAAATTGCGAAAATCGAACACATCAAAAAAGAGGATCTCGACTTACCGAATCATTTGACCGGATTGACGCAAGACTATTTACAGTTGTGGTTCGCCAACAACAACGTTTTGATGAAAGTGCGACGAGAAATAATGGCGGCGGTGAAAAAGAATCGGGAACGGGACAAGGCTAATACAAATTACATCCGAATGTTGAGTAATTCATTGGTGAGTGCATCATCCCACAATTTCCAGCAAACCACCGACTATTTCGACAGTTCGATTGACATACGAGAGTATGATGTGCCGTACCGGGTTCGGGTGTCCATCGATTTGAAGGTCATTGCGGCTTGTGGTACAACATCCGGTGCAAGGGTGGCACAGAAGCACCCATCATCACAGCACGACCAAGGCTGTATACTTTGGGGAGGTCACGCAGATGCAGATACGCGGGTAACACACCACGTTTCATACAAAAAATTCACCACTCCATACAAATTCAATTTTCTTGAATTTGTTTGTATGGAAAAGGTGTGTTCCCGAGTATACAGCCTTGAGCACGACCCGATATCATCGAACGTCCGGAACCGGTAATTTTTGCCTATGACATTGAAACAACGAAATTGCCGTTGAAATTTCCCGACGCTCAATCCGATCAAATAATGATGATATCGTACATGATCGACGGTCAAGGCTATTTGATCACGAACCGTGAGATCGTTTCGCATGACGTTGAAGATTTTGAGTACACACCGAAGCCTGAGTTTGAGGGAAATTTCGTCATGTTCAATGAACCCAACGAATTGGCTTTGATTCAAAAGTTTTTCGATCACATTCTGGAGATCAAACCGCACGTCGTGGTCACCTTAAAGTAATTATTATGATTATTATGATTAGTCTAAGGATATCTATCTGAGACAACCGGGGGTGGGACAGACGGACGGATTTCGGCTGTAAGACCCTGTACGTCAAGGGAATATCTATTACTCACTAAGCTCGCGGTGAAATCTGTTTGTCGGTCTCATGCAGTTTAGATTTTTCATATTTGTCATGAATAAAAAAAAATTGAAAACTTGGCGCCTATTTTTCAAAGCATGAGTTTAAACCCGATGACGACACAACATCGACCTGGAATCATATCACTCTTTTTTTCTATTAAAAAAAAAATCTGACAGAAGAAGCCCGAACATTAAATTAACTACTTTTCCATAATATGTCTTCACCTGTCTCGTAAACGATGTCAAACACACAGATTGAAATTGGTACAGATTCTCAAAATAAACAATTAAATGTAAGTAAAATGGACAGAATATTAAATCAAAACCGAAACGCGATCGTTTGTGTCAAAGGTGAACGGTGAATAAGTTTTCGCTAAAAGAAATGTGTTTGCTTGTGATGACGATGACGGAATTTATCACCTGCGGGGAGATTGCATTTACTGATGAATTATTGTTTTCATTGTGATAACAGAATGTGTCGCTTTATCAGAGAAATGTGAATTTCATTCATCGATTTCATATATCTGGGTGGTTTAGAATGTGCAGGATGTAATTAGTTTCAACTAATTAATCTTTTTGACCTGCGCTACTACTATTATACTTCAAATTTTCACTTTCGACTTTTTGTCGCGTTTCTTCGCGACATTCGTTTATTAAATTGTTTCATTCGAAGGTTTATAATTAAAAACTTTGGAACATTATTTGCTTAGCAAGGCATCTTTATTTGTTCTGTTAGAAGCTGTTTAAATTTCAGCTGTGTATTTTGTCGTCATTTGATAACAATAGCGACTGGTGAGTTTACGTACATTCCATTGCAAGTGGTGGTTCTTGCTATCATTTTATCTGATAATAATTCGGTAGACGAACTGCAAAAGTCAGCCATGTTTTTATGCATAAAGAGAGCATGGAATTGAATGTACAGGGCACAGTTTGTCGGGTTAATTAGGTTTATTGAGGAAAATGAAATTTCCGTTTCATTTCGTTACTGGAGTGTACACGGTGAGGCTGAACGAATTTTAAATAAACGTGTAAGTTTCCATCCCGGCGTTTTTTTCATCAGTGACTTGGGGGAGGGAAGTATACCATTCAAGTCAACAAGTTTTAGCGAAATCCCCAGAGCTGTTTCTGAGAACCTGAAGACTTAAGACTTACGTTGGAATTAGTACAGGAACAAATTCTAAGATTTACAGTGTAAAACCATTGATTTTGATACATTTGATGTAATGCAGCATTTGGGCTCTTATGTGACGATACAATTTTCTCTTTGTTTATTTGTGAATGGTCAATTGGACATTTGGTCAATTTCTATAATTTCCTTTATGAAACAATCAATATTCGCACAAACGTCTCCCGGTTCGCCTATTGAGTTGAAAATTAATTTTTTCTTTTTTTAAATTTCCAGACATTTCATACCCCGTCATTTGGTGACGAGGAGTTTGTTGACGTACCTTTGCTAAATCAAATGCAGCAACAACAACATCACTATCAAATGGAACCACAGCATCAGTACCAACAAGATGATACACAAAATATGGGCTTGTTGGACGATCAACAAAATCAGTACACACTGTGGAATCCAGACTCGCAACAAATGTACATCAATTCAAACGATTATGAGCTGCAAACAAACAATCAAATGTACTACACGGATCCGATGAGCATAAGCAATAACCAGCCGATACAATCACAGCATAACAATATGATGATGCCACCACCGCAAAAGTCCCCGCAAATAACCAGTCCGATGAGTTTTGTCGGACAGTCGCCACATGCCTACGGTGAAAATGGTACAACCAGTGATGACAGTGACGATAGTTTGGTTAGAGGGGCAAATAGCCTGAAACGACCATCACCCGAACCGCTTAGCGAGAAATTGAGTCCTACGTCGAAAGTAGCGAAAGTTTCGGCTGTTAAAAAACCGAAAGTTCAGCGCAAACGGAAGAAGAAGGATCCGAACGAACCGCAGAAGCCAGTCTCTGCATATGCTCTTTTCTTCCGTGACACACAGGCAGCTATCAAAGGACAAAATCCAAATGCTTCGTTTGGTGAAGTGTCAACGATAGTAGCGTCCATGTGGGACGTCCTAGCACCGGAGCACAAAGATGTCTATAAGAAAAAAACAGAGGCTGCAAAGGCGATCTATCTGAAAACATTAGCCGCATATCGTGCAAGTGTCGTGTCAAAAGGTACCGATCTGGAATCGCCGCCACCTCCACAATCACAACCGATTCAATCATCACCACATTCTCAAATGAATAACAGTGTGCCAAAGCCGCATGCCGTTTCACCACAGCAGTTATCTCAAGGTCTTCCAATACAACACTCTAATCAGAGTCAATACATGGCTGCTCAGCCACCACAACCACTTCAGCAGCAGCAGCAACAGCAGCAGCCACATCCTCAGCATCAACCACAACAACAGCAACAATTGCATAATAATTATGTGCCCGTACAATATACGCAGCAATACAAATCTCCGACGCAAGATTACATGCAACAACCAATGCACCAAATCAACAATTCGAATATCAATCAAAATCACTTAGGCTATGGAGGCTATGATCACAATCACCAACCGCAGCAGCAGCAGCAGCAGCTCCACCAACATCAACAACAACCCATTGAGATGCACAATGGCTTAATGGAAAGCAACGGCTATCACATGCAACAATCCATGCAAAATTCACATCAACAACATACGAATTCACATCAACAACACACGGCTTCACATCACATAACTGGCGGTGCTGACCAAATGGGAGCAACAGGCATCGCACCGTCACCAAATAACGCGTATCATCACCAATCGAATGTTCTACAAAAGTGTATACGCACAGGGTGCACGAACCAGGCCATAACAAGTCCAGACTGGGAGGACGAGTACTGTTCAAACGAATGTGTCATTAATCATTGTGGCGATGTATTTGGAAATTGGATCCAAAAGAATGGACAACAGCAACAGCAAACCTATTCGGCTGTTAAGTAAGAGATATGCGTGCGGATGAGATATGTAAAATTTAAGAAAACAGCAACATTGCCAACATGCTAGGAATATGACGGTGGATTGAACTTCCATTCGATGCTAAGTGATAGTAACGATAAGCTGACACGTTTTTTTGAGATAAGGACTGGGTCGAACACATCGGCATAAACGACTCGATTGGTAGTTCAACCGGTTAGTTGTTATGCTCATGATAACTACTTTTCTAGTATTGCAGAGACACGAGTCTCCCTGTATGGACTGTTAAAAATGCAGAAGTAAGAGAATCCTTTCTTAACAAAAACTTTCGGCATTCAGTCAAAAAATTCATTTTTTTTCATTTTGTAAATTGAGTCATTGTCTAAATTGCAAACCATTGACATTCACTTTCTATTTCAATTGAATGATTTGAAGAATCAAAATCGTACATGATATGCTAGCGCGTAAGTTACTACCAAAGTATTTGGTAAACATCACAGTTCAAGCTCCATTTGTCGAGTATTCTTGCCGTTGCAATGAAAAATAATCAATAAGCCCATACCCATATACATTATTGTTAATTGAAATAAATAAACAAACAAGACAAAAATATCGTTGATTCAAACTTTCTGTAAAGAAATTGGCACTGGAGCGGATGGATCCATTTCGAAAAATCAAATTGATTTGATGCACTGAGTTAGAAAGGAATGATTCGACTTCATTCCAGATTTACTCAGCAAATTCCGTTCAAATGAAAATTAGTCAATGTTGGTAAGTACCTCAAGTAAGTAAGCTGAGGAAAAAAAATTATCTACAAATCGAAGAAGGGGCTTCCTTACTAAAGAAAAACTTGCATTAAATTACCAAATGAAATTTATGTTATTTACTGGGAATTGCGAGTCTTCATGGAATTATTAGAACTGGGAGTCGATGGTACTGTGGCATAGTAATCTATGTTAATTGGGATTCTTTAACTTCCGATGGGTTTTATTTCATAAAAATCTTAAGTTCCTTTGGTACTTTTCCAGAGAAGTCCTAGCGCGATAAATCCTAATTTCCAAAGAATGCTAGTTCCTAATGAATCCTAATTTACAATGAATATTAATTACCAATGGGTCCAATTTTTTTGAATGGGTCCTAATTAATCCTATTCTCAATGAATCACAACTCCGAACTCTCAATGAGTACCTACTGCATCTCGACGAATCACTGATCATAGAAAAAATTTAATGGCAGAAAAATGGATGAGCTTTATTAGTTCTGCAGTAAATGATAAATAAAATCCACTTCTGACGAACAATATGAAAAGATTCAAAAGCTCTACACTGATCACCGTTTTCGCGAAAGAAATAATTTACTGCACCAACATCGAATGCACTCACTAATTCTGTCACATGGACGAAATTCAAAATTGGTGTAACATATGTGCTCGCATGTGTATTGGTGTGAATGTTTCATTTTGTCGAAAAAAAATATTCGCGTTAGCTCTTCATTTTCTTTAATTAAAAGGTAAATTTGGACTTCAAAAATTTGTGCATATTAATTTTACCCTAATCTAAGCGATCGTCAAAATATGTCCGCACATTTTCCATCCGGAAAAAATATGCAACAATCGTAACGCAAACATTTAATTGCGTGTTTTTAAATCGCAAAAATAAAACCTAACCAATATATTTTTCCACAAGAGTGTTGACGACATTCCAAAAAAAAAATCTTTGTGGCACTTGCGGGGCTACATACAGTGTGTGTCACTAATTAATATAAATAATTTCCGATTTTACAAAAATATTTTGAATTAATTACTCATCAATTTGACTACATAAAACATTCGCTATGCATCGGACTTCGATAATTTGTCTTGTTAGAATGCCTATCTGAAAGAAAATAGGTTTTTTTGATTACATGTTCATGTTCACCATTTATCTAAATCTAATAAGAAAATCACTTTCTGTACTTTAAGTACTACATATATACGCTCTCGTACGTACACAATGCCAGTACCAAGTCATTTATTTTTTCGTTATTGAAGTTTAATGCTTTTCCTTTATCTACTCTGTGCAAATATCAAATTCTTTACATTCGACTCTTCTATATCTGGAGATACGTTAAATGCGTGAGGTAAAAATTCAGTGAATCTTATTTCAGCGGTGCTGACAGAGTTCTTTAATTTAGTGGAAACGAATAATCAGTTCTAATTAGATTTTCGAAACAAACGATGCATGAGGACAGAGTTGTATTTTTTTTTTAATTTTCCAAAACCATACAGTGACATTATCTAATACAATTGACCATGAGAGTATCTGTGTATTTTTCCTTTTAGTTGAACTGAAGTGGTATGTAAAATAAGTTGCTAGTTGGATCATTAGATACAGTGAGTCATGCGATCAAGTCGTTGAGCAACGTTAAACTTTGGATTTGTTGACTTATGCAGCGTTGTCGACATAAAAATTTATTGCGTTAGTTAACGCATTTTACACGTAGCCAATAATGATAAATGTGAGCGTTGAATATTAAGTCTGTAAGCTGCATCGAAAGATAACCTTGATAGATATAATAAGCGGGTTGGAGATAACGAAAAAATAAACAAACAAATCAAAACTATCAACTAGATTGCGATGGGTTCTTAAGTTTCGAAAAATTTAGTTTTTGATCATTTTATCACATAATTCACATCTAGGGAATGCAATTACCGTTGGTTTTTACAAAACCGGTAATCGGTAATACCGAAAATTTTGATAAAATTTACCGGTAATTTATATTGTATAGAAATCGTTCAATTTATAGATACAGAGCCTGAAAAATGAGGTTTTTCATCATATTCTACTTGAATCCAAACGGTAGTCACTGAATTTATGAACAACACAAATTTCTTACAATTATGCACTCAGAACCCTCAGAACCCTCTTGTGAAGCACAAATTACATCTTGAGTGACCATTTATTGACTGTAAACGAACGCTGCGCATCTCTGCTTTACAATAAACCTATATTCGTAGCAAGCAATTGAGTTTCTGTTAATTTTGTGAAGTCAAAGAAATGAGGTTTTCCACCTTCTACGAAGAAGGAGGAAAGCAACATTTTCAAGACCAATGATCGCTCGGTTCAAGACAATTTCGAGCTGAACATGTAATTTTGATTTAGTTTATTTCATTCCCATCGCTCCAGCCTGTTTGAAGACCAAAAACAAGTTGAAAACACTGAAAAATATGGGTCTCCTGGAGCGACATTTTACTTCAACTAACTTTATGGCTTGCAACAGAATTTATCTGGGGTTTTTTATACGTATAATAAAAGAGGGTAAGTCCAGCTACAACACCCTATAGTCAGTTCCGCGGATAAATTCTGTTGCAAGCCAGTAGCACTGACCAAACATTGACCATATTTTGAGTCATAAGTCTAGAACGGGTGGCGGCCCATACCGATGATTATACTCTTTATGAAGGTCTGCCAAAGGCCTATATTCCTACAAATTTTCTACTTTTAGAAACAAGTCTATCTTGAGCTATCACAAAAAAACTGTTTTCACCACCCCTTGACATGCTATGACTTTTCACGTGTTCACTCCGAAAATGGGAAACTAACAGAAAAACTAAAAGATCGCTATTTCTTAGAATTGAGAGACGATTCAAACGAGCTATAGCTTGCCTGGATCGCCGAACCATTGTTTTCAAATTGGTTCAAGTTTTGGCGATATCACTCTTAAATATAGTTTTACAGAAACTCTAACAGCGTCAAATATTTCTGTTTTTTCTAGGGGGAGGTGCGGCAACTGTAAAAACTAACCGTTTTGTTGCAAACCAAACGATTTCTTTTTCATTTTTTTGTACAAATACCAAACATGTCACAAATCGGACGACCAATAAAAAATCTGGAACCACCTAGGCCTTTAAAAACGTCAACATCAAGATCGAATGTACCATCGTTCGTCTATGAGGTGCAATCAAGTAAGTGATTTCTCGCTTTACAAATCGTAAAAACATGTTGGTTGATGTTTGGATAAGAAAAAAAAAAACAAAAAAAAGCAAACGAAAATTAAACTAAAAATTAATTAAATGTTTCAGTTGAGGAACTGATAACGTTGACTGAAAATATTGCGAGCAATTTATCAGCGGGTCAATACAATGCCGATAACATGAACATATTGCTATCAAATCTACGTGTACATGGCCCACAATTGGAAATTATTTCCAAGGATACACTCGATCGAGCATTTATTACGTTTCGAAATGCTTCGCAGGATGAACGACTTAATATAATTTCACGAATGCATTTACTGGAGTTGATTGAGTTGAGAGCAAAATCGTGGCAAATTTCAGATGGTCTAAATACGTATTACAAACACAAGGCAACTGATGTTCATGTTCAGGTGAGTAGTATGGACACAACGTCTCTGTATGTTTATTTTCCGAACCGAAAAAAATAATAAATCGAAATTCTTGCAGCCAGAAATTCCTCAGGCAATGATGATCGATCTTACATTGTTAGGCACCTCCCCCCCATCATCGACTCAAAATTCCCAGATGCTGAGTCCGGGCGAATTAATACGCGCTTCGGGTAAATTCAATAAACCGACGAAAATACCTGGAAAAAACTACTCCAAAGATGAAGTAGTAATACGCAACGCAGACAGTGGCAAAGGTGATTTTTAACATTTTTCTTCTATCTTTCGTTTCCAATTATATGTAGGAAGTTAATTTTGAATTTTTTTTCTTTCTCAAATAATTTCTTTCAATAAGTAATGGGAATAAAGGGACGTAGAGTACATATGATCGAAGAGTTGAGCGAGACGATAATTTCTTTCCAGAGAGGTAATGAAATTGGTGTAAATAAATGTGCTTTCTGCTATGCAAAATTAACATGCTTTATGCACGCTTGCCGCTTTCAAAACTTATTTTATCATTTTTCGAATATTGCGCTAATGGAAATGCATTCATAAAATTACCATCATCATTCGGTTTTGTTTCAAACCGTCCTATCACTCCCATTAACGTTCGTTGCTAACGGTGACATACATTGTAACGTTGATGATCACGTCTTATTGAAATCATAAAACTAAAAATTAAAATTAATCGCAAATCGAAACCTTATTCACAGTGATTCATAATGCAATTAATCGTCTGAATAAATACATAGCAAGAGTAGCTCCTTTTCTGTCTCTGAAATGTCCACGGAACGGTATCGTTGAGCAGGGCCGGACTAGCACGAAAAAACACTTCTTTTTTAGGAAGAAAATTTGTCATCGTAAATCATAAAAGCTTTTCTATGCTTTGAGGACGAAAATGACGTGAATTCTGCAATTTTTCTCGAGTTTTCTTCCCTTTGTATTCAAATAGTTATTTGGATCACAAGGGACGAAAGTAAAGAAATTCAACCGTGTGCGAGAGTTGCTGCCCGCGCCGAAGGCAAGGGCCGCAATCGCACAGGTTGAATTTCTTTACGTCGTCCCGTGTGATCCACATAACTTTTTATCACGAAAACTACGAAAATTGTAATTGAGGCACATAAACTCAAAGAAATGCGTTATCGTATGATGAATTAAACCAAAATATGCTGACATTTGTGGGGGTCCAGGGGCGGCAGCCCCCTGGTATAAGAAAATATTAATATTATCAACCATCACAACAATCAGACGTAAAAACAACAACAATATCCTTTGAATTATTCGTCATCAACTTTGTATGTTAACATTAATCAGAGCACTGGGGCACGGTTTGTTCAATATTGATCAAAGTAAACATCTTGACAAGATTTGACTTTCGCATTATGTACATCGACTTTCGCATTATGTATTAACCGATATCGATACATAACTTGCATTTTTTTACTTTCGCTTCCCGTTTGGGAACCGAAAATTACAATTTTCGTAGTTCGTGTGATGAAAATTACATTTGGACGATGAGCTCCTCAAAAGTGTATGCTTTTGCACTAATTTATTTCACCGGAAATGTAAACACAGTAAAATAAAGCGTTTCCGCTAAAACCAGAGAGATGCTAAGATGACGGCTGGGACGGCTAGAAACGGCGTCCCAGCCGTGATCTTAGCATCTCTCTGGCTAAAACGTCCTTTTTAAGATAACTGCCGACATTTTATTTCTACTGGGTCATCTCTTTTGAACCTCACATTACACCAAACGACAATATTGTTGTTTGTTTACATGATTGGTCATCATAAATATTTCAGAATTTCGGTGGCTTTGACACATATTTTAAGATTTAAGGCGTTTAAGACAAGGCTGTATACTTTGGGGAGGTCACGCAGATACAGATACGCGGGTTACACACCACAGTTGATGATAAAATGGCCGATTTCATACAAAAATTCACCTACTCTGATGATTCTCGTCGTCTTGATGATGTGGTGAAATTTTTTACATGTAAAATCATCAGAAGTGGTGTGTTCCCGCGTATCTAATAAAATGGCGGTCTGCGTGACCTCCCCAAAGTATACAGCCTTGGTTTAAGACACATACGTTAAAAACTATCTAACCTAACCTCTCGGGACTTTTGAGTACGCGAAACAGTTAGACTGTTCCAATCTCCTCGAAAGTCGTACCAACTAAACTTACCTCGGGAGTTCTATCTCTTTCTCGAGAGTTTTAACTAAAAGTGAACCGCTCTTTTACATAAAAGGGATCATTATGGTTCGTAAAGTTCGTAAGTATCAAGGCTGTATACTTTGGGGAGGTCACGCAGATGCAGATACGCGGGTTACACAACACGTTTCATACAAAAAATTCACCACGCCATACAAATTTAATTTTGGTGAATTTGTTTGTATGGAAAAGGTGTGTTCCCGCGTATCTAATAAAATGGCGATCTGCGTGACCTCCCCAAAGTATACAGCCTTGGTAAGTATGGCAGTTTCGTGAACTTGTGACATATATTTTATGTCAAAAGTCTACGAAATCGCAATACTCACCATCATGGTTTACCCCCAAAATCTTCAAAAATCGATGGCGTTGCAGTTCTTTGAAAGTATCGAGAAAGTTAATGAACGAGCTTCAAGAATAAATCTGACACGTCAAATGATTGTACAAGTTTGAACATTTTACTTTGTTTAGACCGTTTAGACATGTACACACAAGTCTCCTCACTCATCTAGATTCTATTGAATACATGACATGTTTCGAACACACATCAATTTTCGAATGTTTTCGCCATTATTGATAGATTTCTTCCACTATTAACAATGCAATTGTCAAAACAACAAAGCAAAATAAGTTGTGGTTATGGATGACATCGGTTCGTGTTCGGTTCATTTTGTTCGGCTTAACCGTTTGCTTGGAAGAAACCTGTTAAAATCAGGCTAACAGTTTGTGTCTGATTTTAAGCGATTTGCTCGACTCATAATTATTTCTACGCTTCGTACTTACGCATAGAAATGATCCAGATGTCCAAATGTTTACGTTAGTTGCATTTTTATCATTTTATTTTAAATTTCATTTCGTATATTTTAATCGTACACAAACATTCAACATAAATTGTGACACATACGCCTCTATGTGCATGGTGTAAACATTCGCTTAAGACAACTGTAACTAACACCCCAAGCTAATTAGAATCGTTTGAAATAATTTACAGTAAATCCTGGAGCGAAAGAGCGTCTCGTGCAAATTACCGGACCTGGCGAAGATAACATAAAGTAAGTTTCGAACAAAAAAAAAATCAATCGTCGCCAATCGATTGAGAAACCATGAAATTTCAGTTGCGCGAAACAATTAATCGAAGATACGATTCGCCGTAATGCATCACCTGTGCGATCTGACGCACCACAGGGCGGTTCATGCAGTTCTCTTGCCTCATCTGCATCGGATGAAGCTGTGCCGAGAGCAAATCGAAATAGCATGTCCGTGTCAGGTGGTCAGTTAATGAACAATTTCAACGGTGTGCCAAATCAAGCAACGACTTTCATTGGCGGTATTGGTGTCAGTAAGACACAACGAAACACGGGACGACAACTGTTGTCACACAGCCTTTCCACAAACGATGCCTCGCTGGGCGAATACAAATACACTGTGGACATTGGAAATCACAGCATTAAAATAACTGGAGATCGTTTTGAGCTTGTGCAGGTAATTCGGACGGTTATTTTCGAGGAAATGGCTGCTTTTAACACATTTTTCGTCAGATGGCAAAATTGGTTTTGGATGACTACTTCAGCAGTAACGAGTTTCTGCAAACTGCTGAGGCGAGTGCTGCCCTTGATGGGTCGATGAATTCTACAGCATCAACACCAACAATGACTGCACCAGCGTCCATACCGCTATCGCATCAACTAAATTCCTCATCACCATTCGCAGACAGTGGTATCGGTCTGAACATGATGTCTTCATCGCGGTTGCTCAATAATAACAGCGTTGACATTGACGACGATGTTTTCATTGTTGAAAATGGTAAGATTTAATTTTGCTAATATTTCACGTAAGTCAAAGGGTGAACTACACGATTATGTCTTTGTGCTTGTTCAATTTCAATATGGCAAACAAATTCAAATTTTTCCCATTTCTTCCCATGCCCAAATGAACCAGATCCTCCAGCGATATCGAATCAACCAGCAGTGCCACTGAACGGCTTGACAAGATCGCGTCGAAGTCATTTCTCCCGTAAGGACAGCACTCCCGAAGGCGGCAAAATGATGGATGCCAAAGAATTGTCAGCACGTGTCGTTCACGAATATGACCGTTTGATGTACTACGCCAAGTCACCGCATTCGTGGGCATTGCCGAAAGACTGGGTGAAAATTTGCGAAAAGTGGCCGTCCATTGTGCGTAATAAGGTAAGCGATAATAGTGCTTACAACACCAACTACAAGACAACTAACAGCTATCAGCGACGCGGTCTGTGTCGTTTTAATTCAATTGCTTAACTAACAAAATGCTTTTAGTTTTTGTGTGGACTTACAATAACATGTGGGAGAGCTTATAAAAAATTCAATCGAAATTTGAATTTGTTTCTGGAATTCAAATTCTAAAAAAAATTATTTTATTTACAATATTGTAAAAATCAATTTACACCGCGATTACAATCTCGAGGACAAAAAAAAAATTCGAGACTGCGCGCGTACATATATCCAGTGTTGCTTTTTTTCCTTTAAATTCAAAGAACATCCACTGAAAAATTGTAACTAATTTCCTTTATTATTTGGTTCAATTTTTTTGATCGATGAATTCCATTTTCGATGTCTTTGGACTGTGATAAACATACGAGTTGTGTCAACTTTTTTTTTGATGGTAACTAAATTACGGGAATAACTAAATTCGCAATCTTAGAAAGTAGAATTATGAATTAGCAATAAAAATGAAATGTTTAAGACGTCAGTTTAAGGAAAAAAAACGAAATAATTTTATGTAAAAAAAACTAAAAATGAACTTATTTTAGAATAAAACAAAAGAAATCTTACGAAACGAAATGAAGTGACGAACAGATTTTGCGTATTCTTTCTTCACCTACTAATTTTAACAAATGAATTCGTGATTGAAGTACTTCAAGTACTTCATTTTGGTGTATGAGAACAACTGAATTATAAAAACAAACAAAATCGATCCATTTCATAATATTATTTATTCCACATTAATCCGTGCGTCATAACGATATTTTCATCGATTTACGAATTTTTGTCAACATCGCATGTGGAATGAATAACCTGATATGAATTGAAATTGTTGGATTCCACAACTGCAAAAAAATCAAATGTCGTTTTGCTTGCCTGCGATGGGTTAATATAATAAGTAGCTACCCAAAAATCGTGTAACATGATTGCATATTTTCGCGAAGTTTATTAATTTTTCTTGAAATTCCTCGAGATCGAAAATCAGGAAATTCGAAAAAATCACGGATTTAAGAAAATGTTTCTGGAAAATTCTTGAATTTTCCTGACATTCTCGTATTCTCTTGACTTTTACAAAAAAAAAAATCTAAAAAGAAACTTTTCAGTTTTGCTTAGTAGTTTTAGGAACATCGTGACATTGTTTATAAAATCTCTTTAGGTAGGTCGGAAACACACGAGCAATTTTGCATTGCTAAAATCGACAATTATTCTGCGTTTTCCAGTTTAACCCGATATGTAGTGTACTTTGTACTATGGAAAACGCAGCAATGCAAAATTGATCGTGTGTTTTCGGCCTCATACCGCTCGTAAATAAGAATGTTCTGATCTGGTTGATAAATTAATCTTTTAACCTTTATTATGATCTTGTTGCGAACAAAAATTGCATTCTTAAGAGCGCTAATCCCTCGGCAAATTTCTAGCCTACATTTGTGCGCAAAAATATTCGTTTTTTGATGATTTCTTTGAACCAAAATCTTTTTTTGAAAAAGTACAAACCATTAAAGCATGCAAAAATGTGTTACTTTTAAAGGAAAAATAGCTTTGTGGTTGATAACTTATCCCACTTGGAGAAACCTTTGCAAAATGTGTAAATTACACATTTTGCATTGATTTCTCCAAGTGGGTAAAGTTATGACAGACAAACCAATTTTTCCTTCAAAAGCAACACATTTTTCATGCTTTAATGGCTTTACTTTTTCAAAAAAAGATTTTGGTTCAAAGAAATCATCAAAAAACGAATATTTTTGCGCACAAATGTAGGCTAGAAACTTGCCAAGGGTCTTAAATCGTCGCGTCAATGAAATATTGAATGTCAATTAATAAATTCGTCGTATTAAATAATTTAAGGGAGGGAGTGATTTTATGAGTTTTTTCATTATATTTTTTGATAGTTAAATTTTTAACAAAAGTTTCTCGAAACTCTTAAAGCAAAATTTCAGAAAAATTCGAAAAAATCAAAGAAAATTCTCGAATCTTCTAGAAAATAGACTCTGCGGTTTTTTTTTTGTGGCAATTTATGTCCCACAAATAATACATGTCAGATTTTGTCGATTTTTGTATAATACTTGATTTGATTCACTTCGCACGGCAATCAGAGATCAGAACAACTTTATTTGTCTGTCATTTTCTTCCTGCTTTTATCGAGGGGTAAACCACTCTATTTTTTGACGTGATTAACATGATTAACATGATTAACCAGTGATTAACATGATGACGAATTGCTGATTAACCAGCATTTGACCGGGGGAATCGTCGCAAAACTACAAATAAACGTGAAATATAGCGGTTAATCAATGTTAATCACCGATTAACCGTTTGGATTCACAAAACTTATGTTTCTGATTAACAGATTAACTGATTAACCATGTTAATCACAAAATAGTGGTTTACCCCTCGGCTTTTATAGTATTTTACTAATTTTACTAATTAATTTTTTAAGATCAAAAGTATTTTTCGCAACAAGTGACGAAGAGTAGGACTTTCCGTTGTCTTTATTGCTAAAAATATTGTATACAACTCGATGATAAATGCGTTTTTAGGCACACGATATGTATTGTCACACTCGGTCTACGGCCTCGAGTGACAATCTACAAATCTAGTGCCTACAAAAGCATTTATCGCTCGGTTGTATAAATAACTATTGCATGCTACATGGGTCGAAAACCGTACTTTTCATGTTTCAAGCACTTCTTTCGACGCCCTTACCATGTACAATCCATTATGTAACTGGAATGATAAAAAAATGAAAAGTCTCGTTTTTGTGTATTTGTTGACCTCAGCTACGCCTCGGATCTACAAAATTCACACGAAAACTCTACTTTTTATCTTTTAATTCCTAGTCATGTAAAATAAATTTCGCTGAAAACGTATCGCCATTCACCATTTACAAATTTTCGAAAGTTGTCATTCCTTTAAACTAACCGAGTACACAACAACATACAACAATCAAATTTAGTTTTGTTACTGTCGCTTGGGGTTAGCTTAACTAGTTAAGCTTCTTATTGTAGCTTTTTTTACAAACAAAAAAAAACTAAACACATGCCATAAAATACAAACACTAACCACTAGTCAACAAGTAAAAAAACGGTGAGGAAAACAATTTCCATGGTAACCATTATTCGAACAGAAACTCAATTTTAATTCAATTTTTCTCTAACAGAATCTCGATGATGAAAAAGATCGATTTGATGCTGACAAACACATGTTGATGCTCAAATCCAATCCCTATGCGAAATTTACTCCAGTTGTAGCAGACGATAATAAATCTGATTCACCGGATCCTGAATAATATATAATGCAGAGAAAGTTTAAAAAGAGAAAGAAAGAAATCAAAACCAAAAATGCCCAACAATTTTAAATAATTTTTTGTTGTTCATTCGAAATGGGCATTTGGTTTGGTTTTATTTGAACGGGAAACGAACACAACATAATTCATGAAAATTAGTTGATTTGCTAATTGATTTGTAAGTTAAGGAGTTTTTTTCTAATTTCTTATTTGAATAAAAAGCAGGAACAATTATTTAGAGAAATAAAAAATAATTTAAAAAAAAACTCAAAAAAACATCACACAAAAGATGTGTAGTAAAAATATTTTTAGTCTGAGGTTGCGGGCTGACATTCGCTTGATAATAATCTATATATTGGTACAGTCATACAGATAAATCGAAAATATTTTATTTGAACTGTAAACAACTTTAGTCTAATTAGTTAAAACCCCATAAATCAATTTAATCCTTTTACGTGTATAACTATACTCAATATTAAGATTAAGTGCGTAACTCATAACCCATTAACCATCACATTAACAAATATTGGAGATGCATACGGCACCCTTTTCTATTTTTTAATGTTAAACTTTGGTGGAATAATTCAAAAATTTGAATTTCGAAAAATTGGAAATTTAGAAAAGTTTGGATTTTGTTAAAATTTGTCACAAACACAACACATAAGGTGGATTGCATTTCGATATGGTAGAAATCATAAGAAGAAGCTTTGAGTGTGAGAGACTATATGACCTGTTGTTGGCCTGGTAAATCAATTTTCGTTAATTTATAGAAATTTGTCACAGCTTGTGTTACAAAGTGAAATTTACTAAGCTTTGGTATTTCAAAATTTCAATTATCAAATTTCTGTCAAACACCTGGTCACCAAGTCAACCAAAAAAAAAGACACGAAGCATAATTTTGAGCATATAACTCCATTAGAAATGTGACAGAAGCTTACACCCTTCGTTTGACATTTTTATTTTGACAAATGGGAAGTTTTCCTGCACCGAATGCAAGGGCTGTAATCTCACTGTTCAAAATAGCAGTGTGCAAACGATTGCGTAAGTTGTTTTACTTACTGCCACCCCGGAAAATGAGTTATTGCTTCATTAACATGATCGTTAAAATTTATTTATTTCGAGCTCAGTGAGTAATAGGGATGTGCATATCTGTTTTGTACTATTGTTTTTAGGCAATTTTCGGTCCCGAAACATGATAAACAACTTGTGTAATTGCTTGAAGGACGTACTATTACTCGCAAATGAAAATTACCACAAATATTAGCCAGTAATGGTTCATTTCCGTGGGATGTTGCAAGGTTTCTTTTTATCGAATTGAGTAGTGAAAATTTTGTCTTTCCGAGGAAAACGAATCTTTTCCCTCCCGGTGATGAGAATAATATGTGTCATTTATTTATTAAAAAAAAGAAGAAGATTCGAATAAATAAAACGGTGGATAACATTAAAGTGCCTTATTAGATACAGTGATGTGTGTCACAATAAATTGAATTAAAAAAACGTGACAACAAAATTTTAAAAATTATCTGCTTTTTCTCCGTCTGTGTGTGATTTAAAATTTTATACGGTCTATCCGATCGCCGAAAGTATCTGACGAGTTTATAGTTTGTATTTGAAAGAAAGTTTTTTTATTTCGAATTTCTAGTCTATTTTTATCAATATGATGTTTTCAAAGTCATTTTTTTTATTATTTTGTTACTTTCGATACAACGCAAGATTATAATTTGTTTTTTTTATTATTTCTCTCCGTTTATTGATCGATTTTATTATTTTGCAATGCGAAATTATTTAAAAGAATTTTTATTTATTTTTTATTTAAACAAAAAAGAATCAGAAAAGTATTTGATGATATGTGGAAAGAAGAAGAAGAAAAGTTAACTGATGCGACTATTATACACATCTGAAATCCTAATTTATTTAATATTTTTAACAAAATATTTAACATTTAATTAATAATTGTTATTCAAATGAAAGTATTTATCTTACCAGCAAAAAAAGAGAAATCAAAATTTATTGATTAGATCGCATGGATATTTGATTTTCCTTTTTTTTCTCGTTCATATTAAGAAGTAATGTTATACGTAACCATCATCGTAAGTTAATTCTTTTTTATTTGTTACTCCATTATTGAAAAAACAACATCAACAAACAATCGGATAATGCTTATCGTTTTAATAAAGAAATTGGCTTACCAAAGTAATTGAAATTTCGTTTTACTGACATCTGAGATTATGAAGATACAGTGCTCATATTCCATTTAGGCACTGTGAGGATATATAGACTTTAAAAGCGATGCAGAAGTTACCGAGACTCATCAAAAAGAAGCATGTCAGTAGATTGTCCTGAGGGATATTTTGAAAGACAGCCTACCGAAATCGGACGCATTTTCTAGTGGAATTTTTTATATGTACTTAGAAAGGACTTCGACACTAGAAACCAAAACCACTTTCAAAAAGATTCTTCGAAGCTTGTGTGGCTGGTAAAAGGTGATTAAAAACCGAAAACTTGCACTTTTCTTACAAAAATTTATCCAGTGTGGAGTGTCATTAGAGAGGTAATCACATGTACTATTAGACCGACGGCATTTGAGCCCCTCATCGGTTCTAGGCTTGAAACCTATGCTATATATTATTACATTCGCCGATACTGAAAACATTTGTTCTACGATGTTTCGATTTGGGCCCTAGAAGGGCCCTAGTGAGGGTGGCACTATTGCATATCTCGGCAAGTGATCTAGGTAGCTCAATCGGTAGAGCATAGGTCTCATACCCAAGAGGTCCCGGGTTCGACTCCCGGTGCAAAAATGCTTGCCTGGTTTTATTCTAATCACTTGGTGATTAAGCACTCGCTATTAGTTATCTAATGGCTGTACGACCGTAACAAAGTCGCAAATTTCAAAGAAATCCAATATTCGATTTCTTCGCAACAATCACGCCATATTGACATAATGTCAATGACACAATTCACAATATACAACAGACTGTAGGATAAGCGCCAATGATCGACTAGTCGCTCATTGGGAAAATGCATGAGTCATTAGTGATGGTTGTGGTCTTCGCATACCACTCGTAGCTTAGAGAATTCACAACGTATGGGACGTTTACACGGTCGATTTGTGAACTATCTGAGTCCGGAGAGATATGATGAAAAATCACAATTCATATGATCAAGTGACTTGTGCAATAGCACAACAGGCCCACTAGAGGCTTAGGTGCTGGGCTAACCCCCCCTTCCCATCGAATCCAATCCAATCCAGTATGCATAGTAGAAAATCCAAATTGGTGGCAAAACGGAGGCACTAGAGACAAGAATAATTCAATTAAGAAATAAAACTTTTGTTTTAAGAGGAATCACCCCTTTTTCATAGCACAAAACCGAAAAAAAGGGTCTGAAAGTTGCAGTGATTTCTCTTAGGGTACAACACAAGGAGGCTTATGGTTTATTTACACACTTAATTTACACGTTTCTGGATGCAATAATGGTTTCTGATTTTTGAAAAAGTAATTTGGATTATTGTTTTTTCAACTTTTAAAATGCCCGTTTTTAACCGAATTTTTCCATAAATTGCACATATTTCTCGTCACACATAAACTTTCATAATACAAATGCACACTTCACAGATTCCTGCTATTGATTCTGATGCTTTAATGGTTTCACTTTATCTAATTTCATTTAGTTGTTCACACAAAACGAATAAAAACAATTGAAACTGAAGCGAACAGAAAAAATGGCGGCAGCCATTTTTATCAGCTGATCTGAAATTTACATGGAAATATTGACGATTTCACCTATTCAACGTTAGGTGGCACCATGAATTGGTTGTTTAAAAAACTAAATGGATGAGAACTCTTAAGGTCTGTCATGTCAGACAAATCAAATATTCGAATTTTCAATTTGTCTGGCATGACATTCATTATTTGTAGTTTATGTGACACCCTTTCAATTTTGATAATGTGAAGAAATGGCCATTTGTAATTGATATTTGTCGTGAGCCTGGTGAAAATTTCATTATAAGTATGGCCAGCATGATCGATTCGTTTTTTTTTTTAATAATAAATTTATTATCATTCCGAGTGTTTGACACGTGTGGAACAATATTTGCTGGCGTCTAATATTTTACAAGTGGACTAAAATAGAAACAATAAGAATTTTGTCTAAAAGTAATAATAAGCAGAATTGGAACAAACTTAAGATCAAAGAAATTGGGTCAAGGTTAATTAAGGATAAAATCCATACAAACTAGTTCACAAAGAAAAACGGAGAAATCACATATAAATATTGCATCATTGCTTCGTCATTGTGTCTCCCTGACGGCAGGTGTAACATATCCAATTACTTCACGGTCAGCAAACGCAAAGATTTGTATTCCAACGATACGATGATTAATACCCTTGGTTCGGTAAGTGATTCGAATAATGAGATACGATCGTATACTAACAATTGGAGCAATTAACTTTGTAGTTGAATGAAAATCTATTGTGTCCCACAGCTAAAATTGTGCTAAATGTCCGTAGTAAAACACTCTATTGATGGAGCTACCAAATTCGAAAAAGGAATTGGATGGTCTGGCACGAGTTTGTTTTAAATTATGTCGATCAAGGCCTGTACGAACGTAGTAAGGTTCTTTCAAAACCTTGCAACATAGCAGCGGCGTCGGGTTGGTTTGCAATAAAATGATCATTGAGGCGGCAAGTCTTTTACGAAATTTTTCGGAATAATGACTTTGTACGCTCGACATTACTTTACCAGTTTGAACAATTCGGATGCTGCTGTTGCGACTATAGCGAATTAAGATATGAAGAAATACTCATACAGTAAGTGCCATATTCAAATTTCAAACCTTTCAAACACACTGATAAACTTGAACTTAAAACATGAATCGAATGGAACGCACTCATTCATGTGGCAACATCGGAAACGTCAAAAAAAAGTTCTAGGAGAGGAGTGCAGAGCTTTTGACATTTCGTTTCAGTTTAGTTTTCGTACGGTTTTCACTCTGCGTGTTGTGTGTTGCACTCCCTCGAAACTCTCGCCCAAATGACCTAGTGTACAATATAACATAGAATCAAATGTGTTACAAATAAAATCGTTTTTTCTAAATTAACGAATTAGTGTTCCAAAGTGTAAACGCCAATAAAATTAATCGACAAGCAATACGAATATAAAACACCACAAATACGATGCGATTATATCGACACATTAGTTCATTTAGAATATTAAGTAATCCGTGCAATAAACAGGGGCTCCATTCAACAGCTCGCCATTTTATTCCGGACAACACATTAGATGCATCCGGCAGTGATGGTAAAGTGTTGTCACAGCACAAGGCATACGAAATGGTGAAGCAGATGAACGAACTTGAACGTGACAATCTTCGATGTGCACTGAATCAATTCGAGCTTGATCAAATGAAGATCAAATTCGAAGGTAAGAACTTTGTACACAACAAAAGAAAAAAGAAAAACTCCCACTCATTTATCATATCGAAAATCTTGAACATGATTTTGCCATAGTAGGTCAGTGATAAGATAGCGAAAAACAACTGACTAGAATTTACAATCATCAATCTTGAGCGTCGTGTCGTCGTATATACTTAAAAAATTAATTTAAATTGAAAAAAATCTGCAAAAAATTTTTATCACTCCCTCAGCGCCAACGTATCGTCATCAAAACAAACAAACTCATGTAATCAAATTGAATGACACAACCCTCCCATTCAATTTACTCGCTCATGCTATGCGCTACATCATCAATCACCTGTGTTGTTTATACTGATGTTGTATCGTAACAATATATTTACATCACTTACCTACGTTCAGTTTTCTTTTCCTTATTTTTTTTTTTATTCCTGTTTCGTATTCTTGCTTCGCTGATGTTACGTATATATAAATACATAACCGAATTTAAGCAATTTAATGTGATAGGATTTGCGTCATGAGGATACCAAATACCAAATGCCGCAACTTATTGATTTATACGTTCTGTGGCATAAATCACACGAACCGTAAGTGTTCCAGTTCCCTTACACTATAACACTATAACAGTCAACTTTTTCGAATAATGCGAGAATTGTGGAAATTAATCAATCGATTTTATATGCTTCTTCTGCTACCGTAGGTACACACAAACAATTTTCCACACAAACCCAAACCGCATTCGTTTATTAGCAGTAAATAACAAGCCCCATGTGAATTGATTGAAGCAATTTTTCTGTGAAATGTTTATTCGTTCGAAAAATGTGTAATAAAAAATCATTTTTCTTTTAATTTTTTTGTTTATTGTGACGAATTGGACGGATGCCAATTGTGCGAGAACAGTGATTTGAGTTTGTTTCATTTTTTTTAAAGAGTACTGCTAAGAACAACAGACTAAATAATCGCGTTTCTTTGATAATTATACGGTCCATTTACATTTGTCTTTTTGTGTTAGTAGTTTAAATTTAACTAATTTTCATTTTCTGTCACAATTGTAAGTTTGCGGAGATGCAAGTTGAATGACAATCTCCTTCATGACCGTCTAACCGTAATCAATCTATTATTAAAAAATCCTTTAGTAGTTCCCTCAAGCATAGCTTTTTGTTATTACATTGCAAGGAAAGCCAGTGGGACGTACTTATTAACCGTTTTTTATGTTCTTGTTTTGCATAGGTGTTCGTTTTTAGAGCTGCTATTAAGAAACCTTAAACCTACACGACTCGTTGTACTTAAGCATAAAATTAGAAAATTTTAATTTGTTGAACAATCAAATCTTTATTCAGAAATTGTTGTTCAAAAGCAGCAAATTCCTTAGCCTGGCTTTCTATTAAGCATCGTTCCGGTAGCTTACTTTAAAATAACAGCTACCGATGGCTACCCATTTCTTTAAGTTTATTTTGAATCAATTTTCGTTGGAAAATGAGCAGCGATTTGCAGATGTATTGAATGTAATATCGCCAGTGATAGCAAATTCACTTCCGTTCTTTGTGTATCAGCACACTCGATATACGTAGACACCTTCTGTGTATTGGTCTATGCATTGAGTATCAACAGATGTGCAAAAACACAGTCATGAATCATTAAATTGTTTTTAGTTTTTCATCAGATGCGTCAATAATTTGCAAACTTTTAATGACATTTCTAGGAAGAAAGATCCAATTTTGTCAACGATATAAAGTTTAATTTACTTCACGGCTAAGACGCTCTACCTCACGTATATGAGGTGAATACTTCACATTTCTATGTGCAAAATGTTTGTGTGATTGATAACCTTGCGTTCGACTTGAATAAACACATAAGTTTACACAAGAAGCATCATTTCCATCATTTGTCGCATGAATATCTCATATACCATTGTCTGTGCGCCGGTTTATTGCCTCTGTCCTGAAATTAATGACACCTACGAGTTATGATTTTTCGTCAAAGTTTTGTTTGAGATTAACTCAAGTAATTATTGCTCTGAAAGTGGATGAGCGTAATTGTTGTAATACCAGTCACGTAGTTGATATAAAACTTATTCGCAGGTGTGCCTGAATAAATTTTATAGAAGCAACATGCCATTTGTATGCGCCGGCGAACCTATCTTAGAGAATTAATTCGCAGGCAATTAAGAAAAGGAAATTTTGTATTTGAAGATGGCTGAATAGCATTCACAGATGCCGGGTAATAATCACATCGTATTGTTCTTAATGGATGTTTCTTATGAACAGTTTAACGTTCATTATCTCGTATTTTCAAGATTTTACGCATACACCAGACTCACTCTCTCTCTCTCTCTCTCTCTCTGTCTTGATAATAATACGAAAACATTTATCTTCAAAATTACTCAATAAAATAAACAAAAACGAAATTTACAAACTAAACAATTGGCATAAATTCGATAAGTAAGAATTTTGAAATAAATAAACAGGCGAATTGGCTGCAAGCAGATGGAGAACGCCTAAGCAATCAAATATACCCGGCCACATCGAACATCACCAGTCGGGTATTTTTTATGAAACCGCAATCGATGATGAGACCAGTGAAAAATTGGGTACGAAACGATTTAGAACACTATTTTTGTATGATATTAATACTATTGGAGCATCTGCGGTGCTCCACTATACTGTTGAATTTAAGTGTTGTAATTTCAATCAACGTTTGACAATTTACAAATTACAATATCAAAATATTAATGTCATTTTTCAAATGCAACAAAACTTAATTGGTGTTGTAATTGTGTCTGGTCGTTGCTGGTATAATTACAGGTTACCGTTGATTTATTTAGCTTTATTAATATCGATATAATTACACTTCTGGTAATTGAATGTGACAATATTTATTTACAAAAAAAAACTTGATCGAATCAAATTAGAGATGAGCGGGCCGCCCGAAATACATCGGCCCGACCCGACCCGACCCGGCCCGATCGGGTTCGGGTCCGGGTTTTGAAAATTCATTCGGGCCGGGTCGGGTCGGGCTTTGAAAACAAAAATTCGGGCCGGCCCGACTTAGAAATACAAATTTAAAGTAAGCCAATAAAAGCCTATAAAGCATCAAACACTAACTTATTTTATTATTTTACTTCGCGTATAAGATTATTGCAAAGCCTTTATGCGTAGAAAATGATTTTTCATTAAATTTCTTATAGTAAAAAAAAGTCGGGTCACGTCGGGCCGATGTTTTTTTCGGGTCGGGTTGGGTCGGGCCGTGAAGAGAAAAGTCTCGGGTCGGGTCGGGCTCGGGTTCAAAAAATTGGATCGGGCCGGGTCGGGTCGGGTATTGAAAAAACGTCGGCCCGCTCATCTCTAAATCAAATCCAACGAATAAGGATTTCTGAATGCGCTTAAAATATCTTAATTTTATGATTTGCACTACTCGCTTCTTTAGATGGCAAAACAAGGACTTCTGGCCAAGAAAATAGAACTCTTTGATATGGGGGTAAAAAGCCAAGAGCTTACATTTTTTTTTATCTCTTAAATATTTGTTTTTTATGCATGACTTAGAACCAGAGCTTATTTTCCAGAAATTGAATTCTTGATTTTATTCCTAATTTCTTGAAAATTCTGGGGAAAACCATTTAGAGAATTACAAAAATCGTCAAGAATTCTAATTCCCGAAAACATGTCATGCTTGGAACTCTCCTTTAACATACATACACACAATCCATTCCGTAGAAACATTTGAGATAATAGAAGCAAAATTATAATTCATATGAAGTCATTACAGGTTTCATCAAACCAAACACCATAAAACACATCTAACATTTTCATTTCAATATTGTTTACTCATATCGCTTGTATTAACGAAAGATAACCGGTTCCGTATTAGTTATAGGAATCGGAATTTACGCATAAAAAAGCATGAGTACAAAAGTTTAAAAATACAATTTTGCACGGGCATGAATGGTCTTGCTTCTCATTATTTATTTATTTTTACAAAAAATTCAATGATGAATTCACTTGATGTAATAAACTATATGCACTTTTCCAGTTGAAGCACATGCTGTAATTCCTCCAACGAAAGATGAATTGATGAAAAGTAAGTAAATTTACATTCTAATAGGACTTGGGGAGATAAAAGAAAGCCGTCTATATCTTTTAGAGAAGGGAGAATTCCACACATTAACTAACGTGAACAAGAAGACTTCCACATGAAACAATAAATGAAATTAGGATTTTTCCAAGGAAATTTTGCATTTCGTCATTTCCTCTACAGTATCAGTTTGTAATCTGTCCTTTTTGACAACATAAACATAACATTATTCACTTGCACCTTTGTAATAATTAAACTCATGAAGATTGTGGGTTCGGCTTCTACTTGTGTAATTTCAATTATATGTCCACAAGCACACCATGAACCATTTACACCTACTTATTTGTACTCTGATGGTCCCTTGCCAAAGCGGAACATTAAAAATATCGAATGTCCTTTATAACTTAAAAATTGACTGTTATGAGTACCTACATGAACAGCTGCGGTTTAAGTCCAAGTAAATCTCGAGGATTGACAAATCTGAAGAATTTTACTCTCGGAGAGGGGTTTTTAACTATCCAGGTATCATTAGTATCGGGGAGTAGTAATGGGGGACTGAAGTTTCAATAATTTCGATAGACAACATTATTCTAAGCAAAAAATTATTCTACACTATCGTAAAATTATAAACATTTATATTTTTAATTAATTGTTTTCTGATTTTCAAAGATCAGTCAAACATAAATTTTTTCTTAATTCTCTCACGAAAAAGGTATGCTTTTGGGTTGAATTTGGGTCGTAGTCGTAATTGAAATATAAATTAAAAGTAAAAAACTTGAAATTTCGGCAATAGTGTAGAACAATTTTTTGTTTACAATAACATTCTTAATCTAAATACAAAAAATGTCAAAAGTTCAATGTCCCATTCTCGAAGGATAGTAACGTCGGTAGTAAATGAGATTGTTTTGTGTGGAAATGGTTGACATGTGAACACCCAAATTTTTGTATGACCGAGAATCGTTAAATTTACTATTCCAAACGATTTCAAAAATTATTTATTTCAGTTATGATCGTCAACGCTGTGCCATTCCTTGGTTTTGGTTTTCTGGATAATTTTTTTATGATCGTCGCTGTAAGTTTGAGTCACTATAACACATTCCATTGATGTCTTTAACAAATTTCAAGTATAAGGGGACGACAATTCGAGAGTTGCTCAATCATTTTCCTTCTTAGCCTTTTATTGATTGTGGTACCCACTTTAGCGCACATTATTCACAAGACATCAATGAAATGTGCCATCAAATAAAAATCTCAACGAACCAACTTTAACTCGTTTTACTAAATTGAACACAGGGTGACTACATTGAGCACACAATGGGCATGTACATGTGCATTTCAACAATGGCAGCCGCTGGTTTCGGTAATACTATAAGCGATGTGTTAGGCCTAGGACTGGCACATTATGTAGAACGGTTTTGTGAATTTCTCGGACTGAGACCACCAAGACTTACCCAGGAACAAATGGAATTGAAATCGAGCAGACGTGTTGCAAGTTATGTAAGTTGTAAACTTTTACTAAACTGTGTCTGGTTAAAATACTAAACTTGAAATGGAATTTCAATAGGGACGCGCATTGGGCATTATGATTGGATGCTTGTTGGGTATGTGTCCATTGTTGTTTATGAAAAAGAGAAAGAGCGACAACGATGCAGGTAATGAAAGTGAAACGCAAAAGACAGTTAAGTTGTAAATAAAAAGAAAAGTGATTGACTCAAGGATTGATCAACTCCTTCGAATTTGAGTGGCAATGTGCGTATACCTTCAATTGTTATTATTATTATTAAGATGGACAGTGTTCATTTTCTATTCGAATTTAATTTAAATTTCGTAACTTTTTACAATTACACTAATTTTCGATCGCTAACTTATTTTAAAACTAAGTTTTTTTTTTAAAGAAAAAATATTTATTTTTGTTATTTATATATCTTGTTAACAAAATTTACGATTTTATTACAATTAATTACATGAAACCGAATTGAATTGAATGCTTAAGAAACTGTAAAAAAGAATTATATTTAAAATATCTTCGGGTCCACGATACAAACCTTTTCGATGTTTAGATGAATTTGTATAGATATATCAACAAGAGAAAATTAGTAAATAAAATATTGTTCTTATAAGTAAAAGTCTTGATGAATGAATGAAAAGAAAATACATTTTCGCATTTTCTACTATACACATTTTCAAAAATATTTATATATATATACCGTGGCCGCCGACAACACCCGGTTTGCGACTTAAATTTTCCATAACAATTTCTTCTTGAAATTAAAACTAAAAAAAAAATCATTTGAGGGAAACAAATTTTGACCAATTTATACAGCAGCATATTATGGAACTCACTTCATAAAACTATAACCAAAAATTGACAAAAAGGAATGAAAGTTGTAACAAAAATGAAGGTCTCTGCAATTTTGTCTTTGAGGTCCACAATCTCTGCTCAAGATACGATTTTCAATTCTTTCGTTAATCAATGATTAATAATCATTCATATTAAGCTGTGCAGAATCGTCAATGCGACTTCTATTACATCAAATTCCTTGGTGGAAACATTACTGCTTATTACTAGATGGAATTAAAACCATTTTAGCACCGCTTAATATGGGAGAAACAGAGAAATTAATATGAAAAGAGAGCAAGTGTAAGTCGAATGGCTTAACACGAAATTCTAACCCCAATTTTTTAAAGGTAATCTTCATCATCTTGTATTTCGTCGAGTTCACTTGCCGTGAGTAATGATTCCTTGATCAACAAACACACGAAAACCAGACTCTTGACTTTTATTCCGAATTTGACTATTTGCTAAGAATTATACCACTTTCAAGGATTACAACAATTTACAATAATTTGCAAAACGTCTACGTTGTTTTTCAAACAGTGCATCTGCATCATTGTTCACGACTTAAACGACCAATTAGAATTCGAAACATCAGTCGTTGAGTCTGTTTAAAAATATTTATGCCGATTGATGGTGCGTTCCTAGTCAATAAGTTCATCACTGGTTCTGAAGGTCTGTTTCACAACATATCCGAAATTGAATTTACTATAATTCCAATCACATTCGATGAACCAAACTCGTTTTTCGTCCAGACTTTTCTACCTTTATAAAGAATGTGATTTTTAATTTTTGCAAAAAATAAAAATAAATAAAAATGAATCGACACTATCGAGGACCTGCAATTAATAAACTATATCTTTCTACAATAAAAGCGCATGTGATGGTAAACTGAATGTATTTGAATAGACTAATTTCAGACCAGTTGTAGTTACCTACCCTTTTTAATCAAAGCATAAAAAAGCTTCGTAGAAATTAGATTCGATAAAATTGTTTATTAGTTAGACTTTTTAGATAACTTTATCGTTCATAAGCGGCAAGCAAAGCCGTCCGAACAAGATTAGTAATAATTCTTAAAGTGACTTTGCATGATTTCCTTCATTTGTTTTCTGTGTATGAACCAAAAGCTATTTCGACGCAGCAGCAATAATACAGGGCCGAAACCTGACTTAATCGGTCCGATCGGGCAATCTCTAGAGAGTCAGGCTTGAGCTGCATGTAAAAGAGCAAAAGGTCGACCAATATGGCCCAGATCTTATCAGCAGTTTTCCACGTCAGTATAATGAGAATATAAGTTGTAAAGTAAGAAGAAAGTTTGTCGAAACAGATGTGAAAACCAACGCAAATTGAATTAACAGATTAATATCAAACTTAAATTTGTTGTATACAGTGTTCAAAGAGCGTAAAAGAGAGAAAAATTAACTGGTTCCGTTGGGTGATACGTCAAAATTTGTATGTAAAAGTCCAGTTAACTAGGAAAAAACCAGTTAATTTAACTGAGCTCGATGGGTGAACACTTTTTTTGACATTCTCTTTGAACACTATATTGATGGTGTTCACTTAAGTTTTTACCTTGTAAAAGTAATGTCAGCGCCTGGCACTTTTATTTTCGATATACCATAGAGCAGGGCCTATTGTTGGTAATTTTGCCAAAAAAAAATTGCCAAAAATTTCCAAACACTGAGATCGTCCAAAAACCGAATTTTTTCACAATTTCGAACAGTTTCGGCAACTCCTGAGCTCAGCCTTGTGTTCTAAGTGATTTTGTTGGCTTACTGACGCTCTCATCTATCAAATTAATCATGGGTGGTAATAAACCGATCGACAGAAAATTCATTTTGATCGACCAAAAATAAAATTCTACCGACTGAAAATTACAATTTACCGACCGAAAGGTGATCGACTAAAAATTGAAAATAATCGACCTTAAATTAAGATTGGATCGACACCGTTGGTACCTTCCATTTAATAAATATTCCCGACTAGAATTTACCGTACGAATGCCGCTGATCGACTCAGAAATATGAATTACCGACGAAGATGGTAGTTTGTAGTGAAAGGATGGGTACGGTAAATTTGAATTTTTGGTCGTTATTTATTATTTTGTCCGGTAATTTGCTTTTTTTGTCGATACTTTAATATTTTGGTCGATCGTTTTTTGTCGATACATAATTTTTTTGATGGGTCAATTACAGTAGGTGATTTGAAATTACTTGGCGGTACCTAATCTATTTCTGTCGGTCGTAATGAAAAAAAACCTGATTGTTATTTACAACCGATCACAAATAGTTACTTTCGACTATATTTATTCCAGGGGTCCAAAATTATGTCGCTCGCTTTGATATGAGTTTTTTTTTTACAGAATTTTGTCCTTATTTTTTACGAAAGGAATGTCCTTATGTCCTTAACCGATTCTGTGGGACCCCTGTTATTCCAACCCGAGAGCAATTTGTACCAGAAATGAAGACGGTATGGTTTAACCCAGAAATAGGCTTATCGATGGAATAATTATATCGCCAAATCGTGAAATAAACTAGTTTTTTTTTGGCGTCCACAACCGTTCACAACTAAATTCAAGAAGGCAGCATAGCTGCCTCAACCATCACTCTAGGTTTCATTTAGGAATTACGATTGTTACATTTGTAACTTTGTGGCCAAATCTACGGTAGACCCTCCTCTATAGAAACTGAATATTTTGTAAGAAAGGGAAAATTCTTCAAGGTCATTTAATTGGACTAATTAAAGTCTTCGCTACATTTGGAAAAAGGGCAAATCCGGTGAGGGCGAGCTATTTTAGCGTTCCCGCTGCATTTTGTTAAAAGTCAAATCTTGTGAGGGCCTTCTCTTAGAGCAGAGCCTTCGAAATATTTCGTAAAAGGGCAGATCCGGTGACGTTGAACATTTTTAGCGTTCCCATTACATTTCGTTTAAGAGCAAATCCAATGAGGTCGAGCTATTACCGTTTCCGCTTCATTTTGTAAGAGGAAAGTCCGGTGAGGTCGATCTATAAGCGTTCCCGCTACATTTTGTAAAAGGGCAAATCCGGTGAGGTCAAGCTATTAGCGTTCTCGCTTCATTTCATGAAAGGGTGAGGTCGAGCTATAAGCATTTTCATTACATTTTGTTTAAGAACAAATCCAATGAGAGCGAGCTTTTTTAGCGTTCCCGCTACATTTCGTAAAAGGGCAAATCCGGTAAGGTTGATTTATCAGAGGCTTCGCTACATTTCGTAAACGGGAAAAACCGGTGAGGTCGAGCTATTTTAGCGTTTCCGCTACATTTCGTAAAAGGACAAAATCTATGAGATCGATCTATTAGCATCTTTACTACAATGTGTAAAAGAGCAAATCCGTCTATAATTTGGTTTTGTAAATTTTAATTTTATATAACAAAAATTACACAGACTAATTATTAGACGATGCGAGAGAAAAAAAATTAACACCTAAGTTACCGACAGCGTTCCGGCGCCCGGCTCGCATTGCGGCCCTCCGCTTCGCTCCGGGGCAATGGGCCGGATCGCTCGGCGTGTTAAAACACTTTTTGTGTGCAATGAATTACACAAACTAATTATTAGACGATGCGAGAGAAAAAAAATTAACACCTAAGTTACCGACACCGTTCCGGCGCCCGGCTCGCATTGCGGCCCTCCGCTTCGCTCCGGGGCAATGGGCCGGATCGCTCGGCGTGTTAAAACACTTTTTGTGTGCAATGAATTACACAAACTAATTATTAGACGATGCGAGAGAAAAAAAATTAACACCTAAGTTACCGACACCGTTCCGGCGCCCGGCTCGCATTGCGGCCCTCCGCTTCGCTCCGGGGCAATAGGCCGGATCGCTCGGCGTGTTAAAACGCTTTTTATGTACAATGAAAATTGGTATTAATTTCGTAAAAAGATGAGTTTTGTAGGGACGAACTAAACTCCTTTACGTTACTTACGTTAATTCATAATATTTTGTTTGTTGGTTACTTACCTTTTATGATAAAATTTCGTTTCAGTTTTGATAACACAGAATTTAAGAATATTTAACGTTCACTTAACACTTCAAATATTACTTTGAAAGAAGAACATTAACTGTACTTCGTCCGTTAGTAATCTATACACGACGGAACATAATTCTTAAATGATCTGAAATACGCAAATAGATATGATGGTTCACCCGATTTATTGTTTCAAAATAACAATAACAGCAAAAACAAAACATTGCAGTGTCATGGAAAGTTGATATTGCAGTTTTTGTTGTTCGCTGAGGTGAACATTCTTTCACGCGCTTTTAATTTCAAATAATTTTTTTCGGGTTGAAAGCGTGAAGAAATTACAAAATAGTAAAATTAAAATACCGAAAATTAAATTGATAATACCGACTCAAAAATCAGTACAGCATCTTATAATTTATTTATACCGTAAACGTATACGAAGAATACCGACCAAAATTACCGAAGAAATAATAAAAATTAACGACGCACAATCTGCAAGTAACGACTATTAAAAACAACGACTGACCATTTAATTAAAAAACTGACCAAAAAAAGAAATTACCGACCGGAACAGATCGACAGAAATAATAAATTACCGACGGACAAGTGATCGACTATTAAATTAGGTTAACGACAATAAATTCAAAGTTACCGAAACGTAAATCGAAACCCCGGTGAAAAAAAAAACGTATTTGAGACCCTTTTTGAGACCGAAACTTTTGTATGGCCGTGAGACTACGTATTTCGAGCCTTTGAGAATATTTGAGACCGAGAATTTATCGAAATAGTTCATCGGAGTTCATCCAAAATTCATGAGACGTCTCTCTTTAGACTCATTTGAGGATGTTCTAGTCTGACTGAGTGGTCTGGTTTCGGATTTCCTAGACGTAGTGAGACTGACTGAGTGGTCTGCTTTCGGATTTGCTAGACGTAGTGAGACTGACTGAGTGGTCTGCTTTCGGATTTGCTAGACGTAGTGAGACTGGATGAGTGGTCTGGTCTCGGATTTGCTAGACGTAGTGAGACTGGATGAGTGGTCTGGTTTCGGATTTGCTAGACGTAGTGAGACTGGATGAGTGGTCTGGTTTCGGATTTGCTAGACGTAGTGAGACTGGATGAGTGGTCTGGTTTCGGATTTGCTAGACGTAGTGAGACTGGATGAGTGGTCTGGTTTCGGATTTGCTAGACGTAGTGAGACTGACTGAGTGGTCTCATTTTGGATTTGTTAGACCTTGTGAGACTGGATGAGTGGTCTCATTTTGGATTTGTCGGACCTTGTGAGACTGGATGAGTGGTCTCCTTTTGGGTTTGTTAGACGTTGTGAGAATGGATGAGTGGTCTCATTTTGGATTTGTTAGACCTTGTGAGACTGGATGAGGATAAATGAGTGTCATAAAAAAAAAACTTTTTCAGACTTCTAATTTTTGAGTTTTTTCTAGACCGTTTGAGACTTCTCTTTTTTCAGTTTTTTCTAGACCGTTTGAGACTTTTCATATTTGATTTCTTTTTAGAACTTTTTTCTTCGTTCGTTATTTATCGGAAGATTTTTTTTGTACTTCTATGTTGAGTTCACAGATGGCCACTACCCTTTACTTTTTTTATAATTCGCTAGACCAAACTGACTGAAATTGTAGAATCGTTAGTAATATTTGAATTTTTTTATTTTACCTTTTTTTATTTGTAATGTTTTTTCCGGTCACCCATCCAAGTACTAACCGCGACGAATGATGCTTAACTTTCAATTTGGACGGCCGTCGAAGTTCACGTGCTGATAAATCAGATATTTTTTTTTGGAGTTCTAATTTTGAACCGTTGTTACAATTTCCGAGGTCGGATGAGCAGTCTCATTGGCAGGCGGCTTGAGACCGAGTGAGTGGTCTTTTTTGAAGAAAATAATTTCTTCAATTACTGAGACCGGTTCAGTGGTCTCATTTGAAGAAAATATTTTCTTCGATATCTGAGACCGAGTGAGTGGTCTTTTTGGAAGAAAATATTTTCTTCAATTACTGAGACCGGTTGAGTGGTCTCATTTGAAGAAAATATTTTCTTTGATATCTGAGACCGGTTGAGTGGTCTCATTTGAAGAAAATATTTTCTTTGATATCTGAGACCGGTAGAGTGGTCTCATTTGAAGAAATCATTTTTTCGATTTCTGAGACCGGTAGAGTGGTCTCATTTGAAGAAATCATTTTTTCGATTTCTGAGACCGGTAGAGTGGTCTCATTTGAAGAAATCATTTTTTCGATTTCTGAGACCGGTTTAGTGGTCTCATTTGAAGAAATAATTTTTTCGATTTCTGAGACCGGTTCAGTGGTCTCATTTGAAGAAAATATTATCTTCGATTACTGAGACCGGTTCAGTGGTCTCATTTGAAGAAAATATTTTCTTTGATATCTGAGACCGGTTGAGTGGTCTCATTTGAAGAAAATATTTTCTTTGATATCTGAGACCGGTTGAGTGGTCTCATTTGAAGAAAATATTTTTTCGATTTCTGAGACCGGTTTAGTGGTCTCATTTGAAGAAATAATTTTTTCGATTTCTGAGACCGGTTCAGTGGTCTCATTTGAAGAAAATATTATCTTCGATTACTGAGACCGGTTCAGTGGTCTCATTTGAAGAAAATATTTTCTTCGATATCTGAGACCGGTTGAAACGTCTCTTTTGCAGAAAATATTTTCTTGCATTATGGATACTGTCTACACCCTCAAGATCAACAACACCAAAAAGAAATGAAACTCATTATAATGAACAGTGTGATATGAAAAACTAAAACAGCTGAAATTGAATTTTCGATGGAAAATGTAATACCGCTCGGTTGCCAGAGCCTTTATGTTTTAAATCTCTAAACCATCCCAACACAATCATTAAATCTGGTACATACTTTTTTCAAAATCCAAAATCTATCAACTATTCGGTTGCATTTATTTTTAAAATTAGCATTTTCTTCGAAACAGACCACTCGACCGGTCTCAAAGAATTGAAAAAATATTTTCTTCGAAAGAGACCGCTCGACCGGTCTCAAAGAATTGAAAAAATATTTTCTTCAAAAGAGACCACTCGACCGGTCTCAAAGAATTGAAAAAATATTTTCTTCAAAAGAGACCACTCGACCGGTCTCAAAGAATTGCCAAAAATATTTTCTTCAAAAGAGACCACTCGACCGGTCTCAAAGAATTGCCAAAAATATTTTCTTCAACAGAGACCACTCGACCGGTCTCAAAGCATTGAAAAAATATTTTCTTCAAAAGAGACCACTCGACCGGTCTCAAAGAATTGAAAAAATATTTTCTTCAAATGAGAACACTCAACCGGTCTCAGAAATCGGAAAAATTATTTCTTCAAATGAAACCACTCAACCGGTCTCAGATATCAAAGAAAATATTTTCTTCAAATGAGACCACTCAATCGGTCTCAGATATCAAAGAAAATATTTTCTTCAAATGAGACCACTCAACCGGTCTCAGATATCAAAGAAAATATTTTCTTCAAATGAGACCACTCAACCGGTCTCAGTAATTGAAGAAAATATTTTCTTCCAAAAAGACCACTCACTCGGTCTCAGATATCAAAGAAAATATTTTCTTCAAACAAGACCACTCAACCGGTCTCAGATATCAAAGAAAATATTTTCTTCAAACAAGACCACTCAACCGGTCTCAGATATCGAAGAAAATATTTTCTTCAAACGAGACCACTCATCCAGTTTCGCACAGTTCACCAATAAATGTTAGCAAAGAGACTACTTGTTCCGTCTCAAGCGATCTGGACATATAACTGCAACGAGACCACTCATCCAGTCTCGCACAGTTCACCAATAAATGTTAGCAAAGAGACTACTTGTTTCGTCTCAAGCGATCTGAGTATATTACTGCAACGAGACGACTCATCCAGTCTCGCACAGTCTGGCGAAATAATATTCGAAAAGAGACTACTCGTTTGGTCTACGGTATTCTCATTTGTTCATCCGAAATGATTTTAGCAAAAACAAAAATATTTTGAGACCTAATTGAGAATTCCAGCAATTTTGAGACTGGAATTAGACCGTTGAGAATACGTATTTCATGGTCTCGTGAGACCGACATTTTCACTGGGGAAGTACCGGAAACATAACATCGACGGAAAATACGAAACTACCGACTGAGAATTTTATTAACAGATCGATCAAACACATTAAACGGTCGATCGAAAAGATTTTTGGCCGGTAGTTTTACCATTTTAGTCGATCTTTCGTTTTATTGGTCGGTAATTTTCAATTTTTTGTCGATCTACTTCTGTCGGTAAATTTGATTTTATTTTCGGTGAAATTGAATAAATGGATGGTATTTAATAATTTCAGTCGATCAATTCAATTTTTGGTTCGATACTTTCGTTTTATTGTACTCGGCCAATATAATGTTCCATTAATCATACTCGACTTCGTTTGAAAGCTGATAGTGTCAAGAATCAACCAAAATCATTGAGAGCCGGCTAAAACACAAGGCTGAGCTGAGCTCATGAGTTGCCGAAACTGTTCGAAATTGTGAAAAAATTCAGTTTTTGGACGATCTCAGTTTTTGGAAATTTTTGGCAATTTTTTGGAAATTTTGGTAGAAATTTCCAAACAAATTACCAAAAATAGGCCCTGCCATAGAGAATCAAATTAAAGTTTCAAATGCTGATGCGACACGTCAGAAGCTATTGGTTTTTACATATTCAGAATCACGGTACAGAATTTTGAATTTTCTTTTCTTTATAAAAAAAATGTTTTGCTTTGCGTAGACGAGAAAGTAAATGATATGCCGTAGGCTATTGTAAAAAAATGTGTAGAAAATGTTAAAACAAAAATTATAGAGTCAAAGTGATTGATTGATTTACTATCTTCAAAATTAAGTACCTGATTTAGCGGTTTTTTTGTGGAGAAACTGAATCAATTTCTATTTAAATAAAATGAGATGAACTTCCAGAGATTATACTAAAACCTGAGCTTATAGCATCTATTAGCTTCTATTTACTTACTGAAACAAAGTTATAAATTGAAAAGAAAATTAATTAAAAAAGAAAAAGAAAATTAATCTTATGAATTAAATAAAATCAAATGCAAGGATAAAATTGTAGTTCAAACTTTAAGAAAACGTTGTACGTGTTGTGGCAAATAATAAAAAAAAACAATTTAAAATGAAACAAAGCAAATTTTCAAATGAATTTTCCGTTTTATTTTCTTCTGTTTTATTCGTACAAAGGTAATGTTAATGCGCAAAATTAAATATCAATGGGGAATATTCTCAGTTTCAAGGAAACAATGATCACAATGGAAACTATTTATAACTTTTCGCTAGACTTTTCCTGTCTACTTTTTTCTTAAAAATTCTAAACGATGATTTCGGTGTCACTGGAACAGTTCTTTGCAAAAACACCGAAGTAACTTGAATTTGATTAAGTAGTGTCACCGAACACAACAGTCATTTCCCAATATTTTATGACCATGATCATGACCCATCGATCGATCTCTGCAGCGACAACCAAAATATTTTTGCTGGCCCGAGCTGTATGCTGAATGTAAAAAAGCTAATGGTTCTTCGATCCGCCCGATCGCCCACTGTAGCCAATCCGAGGCTAGAAGCGGTTTGTATGAACGGAGTTCATTTAGATACAAATTTTTGTTTTTGATTTTTTTTTTTAGTAAACTTAGGTCATATTAATAGACCCAAAGCCTGTCCGCATATCAGTCCCTCATAAGGTCACCATGGTTTGAAACCTATATCATTCTACTACTCGATATCATTTATGCTACGGCTGTTATGAGCTCTGTACGCCGAATGACGAATGAAATATAAATTTTTTCCTGAAAGATGTGTCGTGACAAATTGTTTATTCGAAAATTTAAAACTAGTCTGACACGACAGATCTATCATCACAAAATCTTATTGATAAATTCCATTCTTCATTCGGCACAAACACCTTCATTTTGCAATCAATGTCAAATTTTAACGATGTGTGACGGCTTAGACATACACTAGCCTTCGTTAGTCGTTGAACAAATGTTTTAGTGTTGGTTAATAGAGCAATAATATGACACATGTTTCTCAAATCGTTGGCCGCATTGTGAGGGACTGATATTCGCTTAGGTTTTCGGTCTATAACTTTAGGGTTTTTTACGATAATAACCCAAAAAAATAAAAATTAAAATAAGTTATCGTTAAGTCTGTAGATAAGGTTGAATGGAAGCGGTGTCTCAACTCAAATTAACTTCATCCAAGTAACTAAGTTACCGAAATTTTTGCATAAACTTTCGTCGGGTACATGACTGATGTGATCAATATAATCGGTCTCGTTCCACTTATTTCCATTGCCATCCAATAAGCTGCGTAAATTGACACCACTTGGAAAGCCCACATAGGAATTCGGAACTAGATTAACTTTAGAAATGTTAACAACATCCGGAACCAGGAAAGTCGTTTTATTCTGAGCAGACTGTTGCTCCGGTACGGTTGCATTATCCATTAAATTGTCGTTCAGTCTTTCAAACAATGCATCATCCATTTCACAGCAATCACCGTCAATATCGTTGTCATTCAACAAGTGTGTTCGGTGTGTCGTTTCGTTAATAATAACTCGGTCGTTGACAGCAACGTCCGATTTCGATAAGCTATATAAGGCTGTTCCAGGTACTTTGCTTGCTAAGAAAAATGCTCCAGCTATTGTAACAACGCTAGCCGCATAACTAACGGCAAATATTGTTGCATGTTGCAGAAAGGCTTTGGCTATCGCTAACGAAGGCATTAGGTTTGATAATTCCGTATAGGTTAACCAACCACGTTCGAGTCCTTGCCGCTTCGCAATTTCGATTTCTACAAATTTCAGTTTTTCGAAGAATTCCTTGTTTGACACAAACAGATTCCAGTTAATTGCACATAAAAATTGAATTTCCAGTTGTTTCAAATGATCTAGGCTGATTTCACCCCAGTCTGCCCAGTCACCCAGATATACATCTTCATCGTATCCGCAGTAGAATTTCGTTGATACCATCTGTTTTAGGAATAAGATTGTGATTTTAACGACTGAACAACCAGATTTAAGATTTCGTTCTTCACTCACCATTGACACTAAAAACAGTTCCGTAGGCGTTATTCGTTTCGAATACATTGGGTCACTATCACGCAATCGATCCAGATAAATCATAGAAAGCAACAGCGAACAAGGCGTTGCATATTGCAGATTCCCAACGGTCGTATAGTTCAGACGATTCAAAGAATAGCCACGATGTTCATTATTAAACACATCCGATGCATAAACAGACAGTGGCCTTGAAATTTGACACTTTGACATCGACGACGAGTACAGTGTTTTCTGAATTCGCTTTAAGAATTCGTCATGTGGCATGATCTGTTGACGATAAGAGTGCAATCGAATGTTATAGCACGGATGTCAATTCAATGATAAATGCAAATATTTACTCACTTTAGACACGTTTCGGGCGTCATTTCTTAAACGCCAATGCTTCGTCATTTTATCGCTTTAAAGTTGATGCACTAATGCGCCTTCTCACTGTGCGGTAAAGGAAACGATTAGTAAAATGGACAATCAATCCGATTTTAAGTGGGCTGACCTTTACTGCTTAAATTAGTAACAAAATTTACAGAATTTACGCGTTGATTGCACCAGGTGAGCAATCTAGAATGTAAAGGTTTGATGTGACGTCACATGTCACACTTCGAAATGTCAAATTTTACCTATTTTATGTACAAGATTCAGAGAGCAGTGCTGCTGGTTACCCTTCTGCAGAGTGGTACTTATACTACCTATAGCGACGATAAAAACAACTGACGATAAACTTTGATGGATCTTTTGAAATCACTTGAATGGAAGTGGCTGACTCGAAAATTTTACTAGTAATTTGTCATGAATTAACCAATCGCTCAGCTATGACGGCAACTCAGAATTAGTCATACCTAGCTAAACACGCAATGAAAGTGTAAAACAGGTATGGTATATTGTCCGCCCGGAGGACATAAAAATTTGATTTTCGTACTTAAACGCACTCATTTTCATATTATTTTGTCATAAAATGTGAGTGCGTTTAAGACGAATTCGCCGATCGACCATACCTGTTCTAGACTTTCATTGTAAACACGAGCATCCTGATCGATATTGGATTCATTTAATCCAATCTAACAATTGAGTACCTAGATCTTTAAAAAAATATTAAAAAGTCTTGGCTGCTCATCTCGGCTAGACTACGGTATTTTTGTCGACTAGTACACCATCGTCTACCACCTGTGTGTGTAAACATTTGAAAGGTTTACGAAACAGTTTGTTTTTGTTTTTATTCGAAATAATCTCAAATTTGCAATTTATTTGAAATCGCCGATTGGGTTCAACGACACACACATAAATGTGATACCGAAACCGCATAACTCCAGTGTCTCTCGATGCCCTGATACGAGATTTATTGATCAACGATTCTGGTAAGTGAATTGTAGAAAAACTAGGACACCAGCTTATTCAGTGGCCTGTCTATAATACCATTTGATCTGGAACAGATCGGCCGATTTTCGCCATGGAAACATTAGACAATTGGAAGCTAAATGTCAACAATTTTTATCCGGTCGGTTTGAAGCATTATGGCAACGACAAAACAACACTGGTAATGATTTGGAGCTCCACCCTGTTGTGTACTAAGAAATTTCGATCATTCGCCAATGCCATCCAGCACAACCTCGCGCCGGACAAAGATCAGGTCAGACAAATCAGCGATACAATTTCACAAATTGTAACGAACACATTGGAGTCAGCGATTCTCACAGAAAGCGAAAAGTTGATGTACTTCGAAACGCACAAAATTCTCAGAAACGTTGACTACGTGGGAACGGTGAAGGCAATTTGTACGTCGAAAGAAACCTTTGTCATACTACAATTGAACGACGAGGGCAGCATTCAAATCGTCCTTCATCCGGACTCGTTTCCTTGTCCATCCAAGCAGCTACGGACATTTGATGTTAGTTTTGACAGAAGTTATTGCCAGACAACTTGGAACAATGCTAACTTCAAGATTGCCACATTGGAAGCGAACCCCCAAAGGCCAGAATTCTTCAATGCTTTGAGAAAGTGTCCGGGAGAACAATACTCAGCTGATGATGTCTTTATATTCTTTTCGATTAACAACACACTTTTGTCGCTGGTTATTGAAGCTGATGATTATCGATATCATCAGGTTCACACTCACGCGTCGAATGTGAGGGGAATACATTCATCGCATGATTTAAATGCCATTTACGTTTTGCTGGAGTCTGGTGTCATCGATGTTATTTATTCATGTGAAATTCTAGGAGTCATATTAACTTCGTCACTCTACTTCATGCATGATGTTGGTGCATATGATATCAGTGACGATATCTTCGTGTATTCAGACGGATTCCAAGTTGTCATCGCCTACATTAAATATTGTAGCGACACAAGAGCCTACAAAACTAGCCAGAAGACTATTTCCTTGCCGGGAATTGTTGCATTCACAACAGTTAAAACTATTAAGACGGTCCTGTGTTTAAGCGAAAATCGGATATTCTACAAAATTTCTTACTCAACCCATGAATTCGTAGACGCTAAATCCAGTTCGAACGTGATGATTCCAGTTGATGATTTCTTAGACAACGCTCGAAAGACAACCAACGGCATTCAAGATCTGGTTGACACTTACGAATTTCTTAAAACCGAACTGGTAACACAACATAAAATGTTTGATGCATTAGCCCTTCGATACAACCACAAAAATGAGAAAAGTCCACTAAGGCTTCCATTGAGTGCTACATTAAAAATTCATCGAACGATTCCGGACTTACCGACGACTGCCATATACCCATCAACACCTATGAAAGTTGGTAGGGACGTCTGCTTTTTACAAATTCAACTTCAACCGCATCGATTCGGCAAAGTTTTTACCACAAACATTTGGTGCCTTAACATTCACTGCAAGACTTTATCAAAGACACTTTGTCAAGTTTATCGGCTAATTGACGAAGATTTCGTCGAACCGTTGGACATTTTGATGCCATTAGAAATTGAAACTCACATCCTACCGCCGCAAGTAAAAATTGAACTTTGTACGCATGTAACGATCGGTTCAGATGAAATACGCATTTCGATTCCTGTTCATTCCGACATGATTGACTACAGAGATATGATAAAAATTAGCAGCAAAATGCCACATCTTCCAATCTCAACTAGTCATCGCAACATTAACGACAATCAACGACCATTCCAGCGACCACTGATGTACCGAATAAATTTACCAAAAAGTATTTCACTGAATGCAATTTTGGGCGATAATGACTCGCAGTTCCAGTTCAAAGACAATAAATGCTACTTGGGCTTCTTCAACAGTGTGCTGGAGCTGAGCGCAGACGATACATTCAGTACAATTTGTTTGAAAACTTGCGATGCAGCAGCTATGTTTCATGTGAAAAAACTCATCTATGAACGACTGAGGACTGTATACAATCTAACAGTAGATCCGGGGCATATCAGTGTGCAGAAATATGTTGTGAGTTAAACCAATTATTGCTATCATTAACCACTTGGAGTGAAACTATATCACGGGTAACAGTTTTTGTGTGCAATTTAATTGAAACCTCTGCGATTAATAGCCAATGGCAAAGTCATAATGTACACCCTTGATATAGTTTCATTCATCGCAAATTTGTATAAGTCGTAAATGAAAACAGTCCTCCTTTCGGTTGGTTAACTTTATACAAACGGTAAACACATTAAATCTGCTTCTTCTGCCGTTTGGAATCTTTGATACAAAATCTTGTACTTCATTAGTTTTAACATTACATTTTGCTATGATCATTTTAAGTCGTTCTCGCTAACAGACTTCTCCTACTCATAACCCATCAAAAGACTTCAATTCCATTAAATTCAATGTCCTTAAACCCTTTGGGGTCCCGAGGAAAGAAAAGTCCACAGACGAACATTTTTCGTCGAGGTAGTATGTGGAACTCAGGCTTTTAATGGATCATTTTTTACTGTGAGAAGTCAGTAAAGACATTTCCGTTTGTACTAAAAACTCGGGCTTATCAAAAAAGTCAAATTTTATTAGTTTACCTTAACGTTTATAGTTAAACACTTTCTTAAAGGTAATTCGATATCCTTTTCAATTTGATGAACTCCAAGTTCTGTGTGATTATCGTGTCCTGAAACAGGGAACGATTAAGTTTCTGCTCAAAAAGCGGTCACAAACATTTTGACGAAACAAAACTTACTTTTTTGTTGCTTTTCTTATTTTGGATTTCAACGCAGTTACATCCAATTTGGTATTTTCCGACGGCCGTGATTCCGTAACATTCTCTTCGGGAGCAATGAACGCTTGATTTCGTCGTTCAACTTGGACTTTAGCTGAAAGCTTCTGTTTCTCCTGTCGCTCCTTATTTCGACGCGCTTTCTTTTCCGATTCTTTAAGGAAGAACTCTCCCGTCTCGAGTTCTTTGTCAATTTTACTCAATGGCATCGGTGGCGGGAACGGTGTGTATTCTTTCTTCGGTTTCTTCACTTTAGGTTGTTTACGTTTGCTGATGTTTTTGTTTTTGAATTTCGGCAAAAATCGACTCCAATCTTGATCCTTCAGATTTGGATCCTTCATCAATTCACGCTTAATCATCAACGCCTTAATGTTGTAGATGGGATGTACATTTTCCATTGTGTCGATAACAATGTCTCGTACTTGTTGAAGACCTTTGTATGGGCCCAAGGCAGAAACGGTTGTACCTTGCACCAGGACATAGCAATCGGTTAACAATTCAATGGACTTCAGTGTCGCACCATTGGGACCAATCAATCGTTGACGTCGTTTGACGAATTTCTCTTTCTTTCGCACTAAATTTCCTATTTTTATGATATCACAACCGATTTCGTCCTCCAGCACTCGTTTTGCCTGCTCATACGGCACCGATCTTGCCATCAATTTGATCATATCGCGTGCCTTTACAATAATGTATGGATCCCATGTTTTTCTTGTTGTCTTGACCACCATACTACCTTCGATCAAATCTAACTCCGCCTTCAGCTTGTATTCTTCCAATGTTTTCTGTACGAGTGGCCAATATTCTCGGAGATATTTTTCACGATACTAAAAGTGAGAAATGAAAATTGGAGTTTGATGATTGACTTCTACGAACGAAAAACCATACCTTTGGAAATAGGGTAGCAAACGAACTCTCTTCTAATAAACCGTGCGGATTATTTTCCGGCTTGAATTCCGGTATTTTCAATTGCCAGGCATTATCAACCGGTTCGGTTGACAGTGGTTCAGTTTCCATATCACTCATATTATTTGTAATTAATTGATTTTAAGGGTTGACAATTCGCCCGTTTTATATTACTGATAGTTTCAACCAGTTAGCTGACAGACTAGGCACATGGCAAAATTATTGTTGAACTAATGTCATTAATGTCATCGGAATGTAAGAACTAGTACATTTTCAATGCAGTGTTGCCAGGATTTTTAAGGTGGCGATCATTAACTCTGTTAATGGTGAAGCAGGTATGCAGTAAATGGTCGCAAAGCTGTCATTGACGCTTTTTTTAAATGGGCGACTATGATTTACTCAAGGCAGATTATATAGTGGTGAGGTAGTGTCATATACAACCAGATGTGCGGTGTCTCCGCGCCGTCTGTTTTGAGATAGTCACACTATTTTGTGAAACAAGTAAATCTTAATCATAGTCAACAATTGTTTTAAAAGAAGGTGTCATTAGCATCGAATTGATGGTGCTAATGTTCCCCAACTATCTACCTTGGATTTATTTACTAGTCTTTCACAAAATATTTCGACTATATTAGAACAGATGGCCCAAGTTTCTAGACAATTTCTAAGAATGGAAGAATAGATGGCGTTTGTCACGATCTTTCGTGCTGCTTCGAATCTGATTCGATTATGTGTGATATTACCTCACCACTATCTAACCTTGGTTAAGACCAAGATTTTATGTTTATGGGACCTCAGTTAAGATACTCACAACGTGTCCTAACATGTAAACCTGCTTTTTCAGAACCATCATTTTTTCTAATGCTTGATTTCCACTTACCAAAAAACACTCCGTGTGAGAGACAAAATTGATTTTCAATTTTTGCTTTGTTTACTTGACAGCTCGCTGAGATTTTTTTGTCGGAATAGCTCCGCTATCTTCATTGATTACAAAATACTCCGACCACGGTTCATGGTCATCTTCAGCGGTCTGATCTGAAAACCAAATAACATTCTAGAACAAATGTTCTCACAAACTTGTGAGAACTACTCTCTTGTAGTACTTTTTGTTGAGAGGAAACCATCCTTAATTTTTACGATCGATACAATAATTCTGTCAGGCCATAAGTAAACTTAATTCCTAACATTCGTACAATAGAGTACGATTCTATAATTCGTAACTTTCGTGATGATGTATAAAACAGTTCTATCCCTTCATTACAGTCGGTGACTTTGAAATAAGTGACTCATTTTGTTTCAGTTTTTTTTCAGCTGATTTAGAATTTCCCACTTAACATAACATAAATTATTTGCAGCGAAAAGTAGAAATATTTCTAACAAAATCCTTGCCAACATTCATTGACCAAAAATATTTTTTTACAGGACATACAGGGTCGTATCAAAAGCCTATGTTTGTCTGATTCGGATATCAACGAAAAATTGGACAACATTTTAACCAACTTATGTGAATTAAGATTCTCCCATATGAAATAGACGAAATGATATGTGGGTGAGTTTGCGAATGACTTACTAAAACTGTTATTGACGGTACGATACCAAATTTGTATATACAAAGTCAAGATTTGCTTTCTTTTTTTCAACCGTTTTTTTTGTTACATCTTAAGATTGGCAAATATTGGAAAATAAAACAAATGTTTTCCTTGAGAATCATTCTGAATTTTATTGAGTTCACCTTTTATGCGTACACATACCTGTTTTTGTATGAATTTATCTTGGCATATATTCCTCTTAGATGGAGGCATTTTGTCATCACTTCAAACACAAAGTAAATATTGCATTTGAATATTCGGTTACTGCAAGCATTGGCTAACGGTATTAGAGAGCATTCTGACACAATTCGTTTTGAAAAGACATAAACTAAGTAAAATAAAATCATACAAGAACCATTTAACGTCCATTTCAATCTGCTATATCAACAAAATTTAATGTTGCGTTTGTGGGTTAATAAGTAATTGTGTCTTGCATTCTATTACAAGTCGTTCTTGTGCTAAATCAACCACCAGATATTTTTTCAAAAGTTTAAAGATTTTTAATTTCTCTGGCAATAGCTGATTGAAGAATCTTTCAGGTTGCCATCAGCCCTTGCATTCGGAAGGAGCTTAGTTTATATTGGTTTTGGTTAATTTGTATATAAACTGCTCATTCAAATCAGTCTTCTTCCATTATAACATAAATGTCTCACGCGACCAACGAGTCCTAAGCACGTTCATTGCCTATTTAAATTAAATCTTCCACAAAAGTTTAACTCGTAAAAGAAATTAAACACTTGCTTCGTTGGTGTCCAATAAATGCAAATGTCCGGTTTACAATGTTGATTGTGGCTTCAAAAAAAAAAAATGTATCGAATACCTGCCCATCATCTGTATGCAAAAAAAGCCGTATGTGATTTGTGTTCCATCGAATTGATATGGTCTCATCTATTGAAAACTCGGTCATTTTAACAGAATTTAACAAATAAATGACTTCAATAATTATGCATCGAATTACGTGGTATTCCATTCAAATGTATCGCATAATTCACGATGAAAGAAATTTTCTAAAAAAAGAAATAAAAATCGTTTCAATTTGTCTTGCTAAAAACCTACATATAATAGGAGAGCGCTTGAATACACCATCTAAGAATCAGTTTTTTTTTCGTACATATTCATTTTGTTAAAAGTCGCGCAAGATGTACGATGCATACTAATTATTTAGAGACCATATTCTCACAGATTTATGCTTCCATTAGCATATTATGTCATACCATCGTACATTATACTGACGCGATGAGCAACAATTCAATGTGTTTCTACTGCCGGATAAAATATATTAAATTAAATCAGACGAAAGCTACAAATTATCTCAGCGAAAGAGCCAACTACCCTTTATGTAAGTAAAAATGGAATCGTATTCAATTTAGAAAATTTACATGCAGCATTATGCATTCGGTATAGCTCGCTTTATACTTTTGAAGCCTTAAAAATAGACATTTTTAACTCGGTGTACAAATGGGGATTTTATGTTCAGTGAATCTAAAAAAAAGGTCCACTTATATAGTGGAACAAGCATCACTTTATTAGCCATTAAAATTTCAATTCTTGAAGTAGAAATACAATTGCTGAAAGTTTCCTATGTGCAGAAAAAGCACCAGCTGAATATCACCAGCTGGTGTACAAACAAAAACACTTTGTATTGTAAACAATTCAAAGACAACTTACACACAATGCATTTTTACGTTAACGTCATCTATGCGCGCACATAGCACGTATGAATAAAGTAAACACATTGTGAAGAATGTTTTTTGATTGCTTATCATACAATAAGTGTGTGTTAGTAGATCAGCTGTTGATAATCAGCTGGTGCTCATTCTGTACATAGGAAACTTATAACAATTGTACGTAAAAGCCGACAATAAAATGTGTGATCGATCCGAGAACTATATGATGTTTTAATAAATATTGAACGACTTCAGTAGTAATGTTGAAATTACCTACAAACTTGATGCACGTAAGTTTGAAGACCTGGTCGCAATTTCTTTGAACTAGCCCTCTTGAGTTGGTCAGGCCCCTTGACTGACTTACTTTTTCAATAGATTTTTTATTTTCAATTATTCCTTTATTCCAGTCTTAGTTTTCTTACCATTTTGAGCTGGGAAGGTGTTTTTAAGTTCACAAAAATATGGTTTACTTAATATAATTTATAGATCCCTACAGATCATCTAAGTATGGGTAAAAAATCGTCTAATAAAACTAAACCATCATCCGTCTTTCAGTGATTTTGATTGAAGAACTTAATATTTTGTCAGTCAAGCAACGCAAAAATTCCGTAGTAACAAGGGAAAAAATTCTATTGAGAATCGCTCTCATCTCACTACTTCAATATTGCCCATCTACGATCTCAACCTACTGATTTTCGTTCTTCGTTGATTATAACCAAAATTTTGACAATCAGTTGAGAATTGCTCGAGTTGTCGTGGTAACGCCTTTAACAATGAAGAACATTTAAAAACATAGCTAACGCCGACCCGTACGAAACACCTATTCGTATCAAAAGCCTTTAATGTGAAACTCTTCATTTCTCTTACTTCATTTTCTTCTCTGCTGAAAAACTATTCTCCCTTTAAAATCACTTACATTATCCACTCTTTGCCTTGTTATCATATACAAATAAATTGCCGGAGACAATATAGACAGCCCCGTACGAAGTCAAATTTCATAAATTCCTATTTAAACAGCTATATACCGCTTTATTTACCTATATTTCACTATAAATAAACATTTCACAGAGGAATATGCTATTATATAGCTCTATATGCCTGTATATAGCTCAATATAGCTGTATATAGGTATATATAGATGTCCATATATGGAATCCCTGAAACCCCATACACATAACAAATTATTTCCTTGTTAACAGAAACTATCTATGTATCATTTTTTCGAAGATGTTTCACTTTTAATAAAATCCAATATGGCCGCCGGCAGCCATTTTGTTAGGAAACCGAAAATAGTACCGACGCTTTACATTCGTTAATACCTTTCAAACAAAAAAAAATCATGAAATTCGGTCAAAATTTACTCGAGATATTGACAAAATACTCCACGTTCACTGTACGGCCGAGTAGCCAGATAAGAGCTCACTCCAAGAGACCTAGCTCACGCTCCGGAGAACATAATTTCATAAACTTTTTTTCCCTGATTGGTACGGTCAATACCTATCTAATAAAGCTAAAACGAACGAAATATGTTCAAATTTGGCCGACCTACAAGCAAAAACTGCTTGCCGCCCTGTGCCTGTTCCACACCAAGGGGTCTAACTCACGAGTCGGTCATCCGATTTCCATAAACTTTTTTTTTGTCGATCGGTATTGTAAATACCTTTTATTTGACGTATCACTTACGAGTATAGCGTTTAAATGTCCGGAGATATCTTCGAAAAACCGTAAAGCACTTATTGGGCCCCAGCTCAGGAGGGGTCGATCCAAAATCACTCATCTTCGAACTTAGCCTGTCTTTTGACATTACCAAATGGGGAAAAAAAGAATTTTCAAAATCGGATGCGTTTTACTCAAGTTATCGTGCAGACAGACAGACGGACGGACGGACGGACGGACAGACGGACATTTTTTTTCTTGCTGATTTGGCATCTCTGGACAACCACAATAGGTTTCCCCTTACTCAGGGAGTCCAATTCGACGTGTTACAAACGTATGCGTAAACCTATAAGACCCCAGTACTTCGTACGGGTCTAAAAAACATCATAGTGAGGTCAGCGTTACGGACATTTTAAGTGATTTTCTGCCATAAGACCCTTTGGCATCTGAGCTTTCGACAACATAACATTAGTGTTATAAGTACTTTAAGTAAGATCCAAAATAAAGTCTAATTCGCCATTTCGAACTTGGAATTTTGCGAACAAAATACATCCGCGGTTGATTACTAATTTTCAATAATAAAGATGAAATTGAATAAAATCTAAATTACCGGATGAAGAGACTTTTTTGGGCTTCCTGTGTTGTACAAATCATTTTTGTCAGAGGTTTTGTGTTCCTAAAGTTTTCTAGACTACCATAAATATAAAACACATAAGGAAGCTTGTCATCTTCTGGTGACTATGAGTGTAACATATTTCGTCGTACAACGAGTGACTATGATGGATCATAATCTGAAGAACATCCATTTGTATAAATTGTAGTGAAAAGCAGCAAAGCATATTTTCAACAACACTAGAATGTCCTGAAAGCCTTTTTCTTCGCACGACTTCTATTATATTCTTCACTCAAAAGTAGGATTTGAATATATAAATGCGAAGTTCCCAAATGAAAAAAAAAATCAGTAAATTAAGTGGGAGAAGTGGGGAAAATTATTTTTTTTAAAGCAGAGAGTAAGATCCGCAGAAAGCTATGATCACTCAATATAAAATATAAAATCGTCATGATCACCGCATAGTTATATTTTATTTGTGGTTATATATAGCTGTAATTATTGCAGAAGAGATTATACTCACACGTAACAGCGACTTGTCTTTACGGTACTCCACTCTACTCTGCACAGTAGAAAAATAAAATTGTTTTCTTCATAATATTTTTACATTTCAATACCATCGAGGTAGTGTATAAGAATTATTCAAGAACGAACAGTTTGCGTTCAGCCATCAGAAGGATTAGTTGAGTTCTTGGGAACAAGACTTTAAGTGGAATTGTATACAGTTTAAATGTGTTTGAAAATTTAAAAGAAAAATTATTTTTACCAAGTCAATTGTCCATAACATTAATCAATTAATTGCAACTTTGTAGCAGTTTTGCGATTAATTTTTTTTCGCTAGGAAAATTTGTGAAGAAAATTCTCTCCACTGTGAGAAGTAGAGTTATTTAATGTGGATTTTATTTTCAATATACGGTGAACAAGAAAATCAAACATGATTGCATGAGCGCAAGTGAATTGTTTTAATTACGAAAGATTTTATAACACACACATTAATTTTGTACGAATTGGATCTTACGGTTGCAGCAGCAAAGAAGTGAGTAGAATTACATGATTTTCAACTAGACAAGTTTTGCGGTAATGTCTCGTTTTTGTTTTTTTTTTTTTTCATATTTACAAATTACAAAAAAAAGCTAGTGACATCAATGCTTTCTGCAAACATGACCACTTTTTATCGTATAATAGAACCTCTTTACATGTGTCTGATGAAATTAGAATTACGCGTTGAACAGCGTTGAATTGTAAACCGCTAATGTGCATTTCTTATTTAGGAATGTAGATCAGGTTATTTTCGAGTCCAATTCTCGTTTAATAATATCCAGATGCCCGTTGAGTGGGCTGTCATGTACACATTAAATATGCGGTGTGTCTGTGATTCTGCAAACTTGTTTCGAACTGTTACCATTTCCTACAATAACTTTTTATTTATTGTTTTCGTTCTCCGTTGAGTCAGCACATTAAATAATAATTTTATGCGGTGCCTAACGCCGTCAACATAATAATGTTAATGTAGACTCATGTGAAAAAAGTGGATGTCATTGATTGATTTGATCTGTTAAATGCTAATAAACGCAACATTAAATTTTTGGCGTGCTTAATTCCAAAGCATTTAACCAACATTTGAATGCAGTAGCAAACAGGAAATCATATCTGTGACCACAACTTACGAGAATATTTGAAAGCTTCGAATCGTGAATATTGAAATCGTTAAACGTTCGAAATGTAATACGACGACATCGGAATTCCATACACAGCGCATTGAAATCAAATTAAATTTTATTTGAGTTTGTTGTTGAGATTTATTTATTTTGACTCGATGGCACACATTATATAGCAAAAAGATTGATTAATTAGATTTAAATTGACTCTCCTGTTGCAATACTAATGTTTAGTTGTTTTTTTTTCTTTTCGTAAATTATTTTGATTGCAACAGCGTTCCAACAAACACTTTCAGTTTATTTCACTTTTTCGCATCTTAATAACCATTTCGAGAGTCATGCGTACCTACGACATATAGGTCCTAAAATATAAAAATAAATTTTATTTTTTCGATTCACAAAAATTGCTTCTATCAAATTAAAATGGAATTAATTCAATTTATTGCAATTAGCATTGTGAAATAGTTTGTGACAAGGCGTTGAATGTATAACAAGTTGAAATATATGGTACAAATGATGGAAAAATGTTGCTTCTTATGTGAAATTTGATTTTTCAAGGTAAATTGTGAGGCCACCACACAATAAGTCAATTTCATCTTTTGTTGTTCCGCAGAATATAGTAACAAGTAAATATATCATCACACCGAAGACGAATTGATTTTGACGATTTTACTCGCATAGAGGAAATGAAGAGATATCAAAAGAAAGACGGACCCTAAAAAGGAATCTTAGAACATCTATTATAGGCTCAGAATCCCAAGTACTAAATTAGTAAATTAGAAAAAGCTAACTGTAATTGATCGTTCTCAGGGAGAACTTCTCACCAACGTCTTTTGTATTTTTGTAGTTTTTTTCACAAAGCCCATAGAGACTTAAATTCCATGTGATGCTTTTTTTGTGACTATTTGATTTTAATCTATAAATATGTTTATTCTGAGTAAAAAATTGATCTACAGCATCACTGAAAAATGAACTCTTGATTTTACACAACTCCTTGAGAATCTGCAACCTGTGCAGTCCAAGTCATTTATAAAAAAAACGAACCATTTTCGAGGCATGCCGTGGAACAATTTTTTTACTCAGAATCACATTCTGCATCAATAGAAAGTTCATGCGAATGATTAAATTATATTTTGTCGCTGACACACTAAGAATTGGGCGTACTTCATCAATTCTAGAGTCTATAATTACTCTAGAATTGTGACATTTAGAATTGACAAAGAGTGATCTTATTCAGGGATTGATCCTTAATATCTATGTGGGGTATCAGAAAATATAGATTTTCGATATAGATAGAGCGAACTATTAAAGAAGCGAACTAGAAACATAAGTTTCTCAAAATCTGTTCAGTGTATAATTGACTTAGGACAAACTTGATCATCAGATCCTCGATCAGAAGTGTAATTCAATCGAAACCAAATTTCATGAATTTTTTCGGCTATTTCAAGACTTATATAAATTGGACATTTTTTATCCAAATGTGATGAACTGCGGAGATAAGGAAATCGCCTTTTCACTCCGATTTTTATGACCAAGTTCATGCTCGTATTTTTTTCCACAAAAAGTTGAAATACTAACACGTTTCCAACTATTTAAAAATCATCTGCGTTCTTTACGACCTCTAATCATAATATGTTCTGAAGCTGTGACGTGCATCGATCAAACTCTCTAGTTAAAATGAAACTTTCGCTGCTCAATTTTCCATTAATGAAGCCATTGCTTCTCAAATGTAAATTCAAAGTTTATTGTAAATCGAATTACAATTTTTCTTCTATCATTCTTCTATCGTTGTCATTAATTTAAAAGGAGAAGGTAATTTCTAGAACAAACATGCACATTATAACAAAATATAGTAAATTTGAAGTAAATGGCTGGTCTGGTCAGGTGGTCTAATCCTTAATCAACTATTTTATATTGAATGATGTAAAGGCACGTTTTATTCGACGGTTCTGCATGGTTGTCTTCATCGTCAGGAAAAATGAATGTGAACGGTGCACGGCCTTTCCTATTGGATCGGTAGATTTGGGCATAATGATATTGGCAAGATCTCAGAGTTTGACCCCGTGTGTAACCGGTATGACCACCAACCCACGATTCCAATTGGTAGGTATTTCCCGGCGTTAATATCAGTATATCACTAACGTCAACATCGACCTTTATGTTTTGGTACGTGAATAGAACATTTCCGTTGAGTTTTAACTTCAATCCGTATATGACATCTTGTCCACCAATTCTCCGACATCCCATTTCATGTGTGCTGAACTCGAAATTTTTAATTTCCATTTTCTTTCGTACGGTGAATTGTAACGTTCCTCTGAATGGATTCAACATCGATTCGGAAATATCAAACTCAAAATCGTTGGTTGGACTGTCAGTCATAGTCTTTATTGAGATATTACTGTAACAAAGTGAATATAAAACGTTTGTATTCAAGTAGAAAGCACATTTGGCATGTGTGATGCCGAAAAAGATTCCTTTAAATTGACTTCTTACCTTCAGTGAATATTATACAAAATATTATTTGATAATGGCTTACGATTTACGATTCTCAGCCAGTTGGATTGTGGGTTACATTTAAATATTTTTACAAAAAATATATTACACGAAGCGACGCAGTGACGGTCAGTTTTGCTTGTGACATTTAGAGAGAAAAAAATGTAATTAGAAAACAATAGCAGAGCTATAATGACAAGGCCACACACTGACTGTCAGGACCGATGCGCAACAATTCATATGAAATTGTTTTGAGACCATCTCATGAATAGGAAATCGTAAAATTTTAATTCTGTTTCTATTAGTGCTGCGCATATTATTTAAAAACTTGGATTTCATATGAGATTAACGGAAAAATTATTTTTAATTTAAAAGTCGTGCGCAAATTCAAATTTATTTGCAAAGCATCTGATGCAAATGTTGCCTGCTGGGTATTCCGAAGAATTATGTAATTTTGGTCAAACCAGAGTAGCTTTCCAGAAAATTTTGAAGATTTTTTTGAAAATAACTTCTGTGGCACTTTAGACCGGACATACAGGGAGAGAAAAGTAAAATTCGACATGTTTTCTAATTTAGGAGTTGCTGGTGGTTTTAACTGATTCCACAAGAATTTTGTTAAACACGCACGTGCGCGGTAGTGAAAAACAGCTAAAGCATATTCATGCTAAAATTTCACTGCCTCTGACTGTATTTTGGACTATAAGTAATAGACTCGATAATTATTACGATAGTCAGTCAAACACTGCAAATATTCGGCTGCCACTCAACATGCTAATGAACTACGATTTTAGATAGAGAAGATTTATGCGTCAGCAGGGTTTTCCAGAATTATTTTCATTCATTCAACTGTTCCGTTTAACCCGCTTATGACTGTAATTGTCTTATGATTCGCTGATTAAATTCAAATGTATTTTTTAGCATCGTTTGAATCTAAATCCGTGTCATGATGTTAATTTTATTGTGATTGTAATTCATTGGTGTTTGGAAAACGCAAACCGCATAATAACCTGAACAACAAAATGTAATTATCCAGTAAAATAAAAGCGGAAATATGGGTCGATCTTATTTATGTTTATTAATTTAATAAACAATTCTACGCGAGAACTATACTTATAATTTTCAAATTAAACTTCTCGCCAAGAGAAAGTTAAAAATATATTCTATTGTTCCGAAGGCGCTCCGGTACAGAGCGATTTCAATTTGAGATTGTAAACCACCATAATACGATGATGAGTTTAGAATGGTTGTTTGATTGTCTCTTGGCTGTAATCTAATTTTTGAGACGATAAAAGTCAGTGTGTGTAAGCAATCGAAAAATAAGTTACACATTTAAACAAAAGCATTAAGTAAAAGTGTAACGGTTTTCGTAATCATAATACAACAAATTTCTTTGGACTAATTTTCGAAGATAAAATTAAAATTCGCAAAGAATTTTTATCCATCAGTGGATGGAGTGTTATATATTCATATATACATTGTATGGACCTGTACCTGCTTCTTGCACATGCAATTAAAAAGCGGTTATCTCAGAATTGAAACAATTAAATTGACAAATTTATGGATTAGGAAAAAACTTTTTTTTTTGAGTTTCGAATTTTCATCCATTTTACGGCAAAAAGAAAGTGCAATTATTATCAATATAATTGTTGCAGTTTATTTACAATATATTGCATTATATTGCTATAGTTATATACACTGAAACAATATGCCATTTAAATGGGACGATTTTTCGTTTTTGTTGTTCTCTGGTATTTATCCAGTTTCAGAATAACGATCTTCAATGACAACTGGTACAAACTTGAACTTTACCGAAAAGCAATTTCTGTAAATGATATAAACGTTAAAATGACACATATAATCGCTTAGCTGTTACAAATCGCCGCATCTTAATGCCGAAACGACAATGAACTTAGAAATAATTTCTTTAACTTATAAAAAACAAGGCATCAGAACAGTCGGAGCGTTTGCTGCGACTTAGCCCCGTACGACCTGTAATCCTATTTCGTCCGTAACCATAATACGAACGTAGCCGTAATACGCCTGGACCCCTAATACGTCTACAACCCTCTAATGCGTCTGTTACCAAAATGCAAGTCAAGTTGGGCATGCTCAAATTTACTGAAAGTGTTCATTTTTAAAATTGCGCACAGCGCAATTACGAAAGCCCGTACGAAGTACCTCTCAAATAAAACCAACAATTTACGACATTATTTTAGAAACCCAAAATTTTTTGCCAACTTTCCATTGGGTATTCAATTACCTCTCAAATAAAACAAAAATTAGCAAACTCGGATGATATTTACTCGATTTATGTGCAAAAAACACTTAGGGCCGAGTAGCGGCCTTAGACCAAGGGCCCAAATTTAAAACTTTTTTTCCACCATTCTATTCGGCATTCAATTATCTCTCAAATGAAACAAAAACTAGCAAAATCGGTTGAGATTTTCTCAATTTATGTGCAAAAAACACTTAGGGCCGAGTAGCGGCCTTAGTCCAAGGACCCAAATTTAAAACTTTTTTTGCTATAATTCTATTCGGCATTCCATTATCTCTCAAATGAAACAAAAACTAGCAAAATCGGATGAGATTTACTCGATTTATGTGCAAAAAACACTTAGGGCCGAGTAGCGGCCTTAGTCCAAGGGACCAAATTTGAAACTTTTTTCGCCATCATTCTATTCGGCATTCAATTATCTCTCAAATGAAACAAAAACTAGAAAAATCGGATGAGATTTACTCGATTTATGTGCAAAAAACACTTAGGGCCGAGTAGCGGCCTTAGTCCAAGAGAGCAAATTTGAAACGTTTTTCGCCACGTTCTTTTCAGTATTCAATTACCTTCCACAAAAAGCTAAATATAGCAAAATCGGATGAGATTTACTCGATTTATGTTCAAAAAACACTTAGGGCCGAGTAGCGGCCTTAGTCCAAGGGCCCAAATTTGAAACTTTTCTCGCCACGTTCTTTTCGGTATTCAATTACCTTCCATAAAAAACTAAATCTAGCAAAATCGGATGAGATTTACTCGATTTATGTGCAAAAAACACTTAGGGCCGAGTAGCGGCCTTAGTCTAAGGGCCCAAATTTGAAACTTTTTTCTCCACGTTATTTTCGGTATTCAATTACCTTCCATAAAAAACTAAATCTAGCAAAATCGGATGAGATTTACTCGATTTATGTGCAAAAAACACTTAGGGCCGAGTAGCGGCCTTAGTCTAAGGGCCCAAATTTGAAACTTTTTTCGCCACGTTCTTTTCGGTATTCAATTACCTTCCATAAAAAACTAAATCTAGCAAAATCGGATGAGATTTACTCGATTTATGTGCAAAAAACACTTAGGGCCGAGTAGCGGCCTTAGTCTAAGGGCCCAAATCTGAAACTTTTTTCTCCACGTTATTTTCGGTATTCAATTACCTTCCATAAAAAACTAAATCTAGCAAAATCGGATGAGATTTACTCGATTTATGTGCAAAAAACACTTAGGGCCGAGTAACGACCTTTGAGCCCTCGCAACAAGCCCGGGTTGCATCCTACCCAAAAACAATGTTCAGCAACTTTGTTCTACTCGTCAATACCTTTCATTTGATATATTACAAGCAGCTATTGCGTGCGTATTTCGGTAGATATCATCGAAAGACTGAAAAACACCTATAGGGCCCTAGCTCTGGAAGGGCCGACCCTACCATGCCCATTTTCGAACTTGACCTTACTTTTGTCGATACCAATCGGGGAAAAAAAGAATTTTGAAAAAAGGTTGTGATTTGCTCCAGCTAGAGGGGTCACGGACGGACGGACGGACGGACGGACGGACGGATGGACGGACGGACGGACGGACGGACGGACATTTTTTTTATTGCGGATTCGTCATCTATGAACATAACCAAATGCTTTGCCCTTACTGTCTGCTTCCAATTCGACGTGTTACAAACGGCATATTAATCTTATAAGCCCCCAGTACTTCGTACGGGGCTAAAAATCCACAAACGTTAAATTATTCATAAAAAAAGACATTTGAATATACGTATGCATAACACCGAGGCATATACCTATTATAACATGTGAATATATAAATAACATAAAAGGCAAAAAGTAAATATTAATAAAAATATGTGAAAAATGATCATCGGAGTAAATCGCATATAACATAACCGCACATACCGTGGTTCAAAACGAGACAAGTTCAAAAACCGAAACTAGGTCAACTTGCCTGGTCAACACGTTTTTCGCTGTCTCTTCTTTACCAGAATTTTTGTGTTGCAGAGAATTTGTATCGGTTATTATGTACTACAAGGTACACGCATGTCAAGAAATGTTGATTTGAATTCGTTTTTGGTAGCCAGTTTATGATTTTTTAATTTGTATGCTTAATGGTATACAGCGGACGAAGACGAAGTAAAAAAAAAACGAATTAAATGACGTGAAAATACACTTAATATGTACTTCAAGTATAAGGTCTCAAGAAAGTGTCATTCCATTATGCACTTGAAAAATTGGTTTGTAGAAAACGCAAAAAGAATGAATGGACACGTAATTGTAGCACGTACGTGTGGGCCGTTTTTCGGATATTGTTTGCATATTCAGCGCATGGAACACTTTTTTCTTTTAGTTTTGGGGGAATGTCAATTGCCAGAAATAGGAACGTTTGGTGAAAGTAATTTGCTATTTTCATTTTTTTTATTCGGCCGTATCACCAGACCAAAAATGTTTTCAGTGGACTCTAATTAGCGACAAATGTGAAACACTTAGTCAGTTCAAATCATGTAGACATGACGGAAGGACCATTTTCTTGATGTAATTACTACATGGGTAGCGGAATGCAAAACTTTTTGTTACCTTCTCTTATAGGACCTGAGAAGAATCTGCATTTGACAGAAAAATGGTCGTACCTTCTCAGAGCTTTGATGTTTCTGCCAATAATTGTTGTATCGAAATTGACGCTAACTCACTTAATTGGGAATAGGCTTATTTCAACTAAGTTTCTATTCCTACCATTCCGTACTCAGCTTCTCACATTGTCGACATGACACTCTCTCAAATAGCGAAAAATTATTTGCCCAATCGTTTACTTACAATTCGAATCGGTTTTTATGATTTGTTTTATGAAATTTTACTATGTCTATGTTTATGGATAAACATTTTCTATGTTTTATTGGAAAATACGTTGCTTAATGCAATGCATGTAAATACATTAAAATTACCTAATATTATGCATATTGACCGCTTATTAAATTATATGAATGCATAATCGATCTGTATATAATAATAATTGATAGATAGAACTTGCTCGTAATTACTATCAATTAAAGAGCATAAATTTATTGGCAAATGACTTGAAACGTTTCAACAACACAAATTGTTATACTAAGAACAGTTTAGTATACAACCGTTTAGTTGAAATCGATTCGCGTTGCCAATCCATCGTCAGATTGTGTAGAAAATATGTTGCAACAAGAATGATACTTAAATAGCAACAAAACGAAGATTTCAAACTTCAAGTTTGTCGGCGCTTTAAAGGTAATCGACCTTTATAGTATAAACTCATGGACATCGGTGGTTGTATTATTTAATGGTCGATTGAGATATAGTTTTTTTCTTATTTTCATTAAAGAGAAAAATACGTACAAATAACCAGCAATTTAACTTCACTTTGTTGGGACGATTTACAACACTTTTATAATGGTACAAAAAGGCAGTTAATTTTCCTCGCTCAAAACCATCATAACTATTTTATTTTTCAATACCGGGGCATTACGAGATCGTCTTCACATGTGTAAAAGTAAAACTTGTTATAAAGTTATTTGTAAATAATGATTTGAGACGTTGTTTGTGTAAACAGAATTTTTTTTCTCTCTTCTCTGCCAGTAATCAGGAAATAATCAACGCAATTCAATTTGTCTAATATAACCCAACAGCAGAAAGAAGACTCAATGTGAAACTTTGTATAATTGATTTCTAGTTTAATAGCACTTTCAATTTGATTCAGATTTTTATTCACTCTTAACACAACTAATATCGTCTTTCAGGGACATGAAGGTTATAGATAATGAAGATCTTCGAAGGTATTCTAAACATCTCATAATGACATCGCATCGCTAACTCGTGATATGATTTTATTTATTAAAGCCCAGTTAATCCTCAAATTCTCAAATGTCTCCTCCTAACGTGAAATATTTCCTTTCAACCTATTGTTTTGGAACAACCATACTGTTACAGCTTTGAGTAGCTGTTTCACACACTTGAGTTAGCAATAGTCTACAAGATTTGGCCATCCTCACCTTTTTATCAACTCTGCTACAGTGAAATATGTTTAAAGTGTTTTCGTCTGTTTGATGCAAAATCTTTTAGTTCATGTTCTTCTTATTGACATAATAAGACGTCGATAGGTAAAGGTTATCGTTATTTTTTGTCGTTACTGTTGATAATAGATGATTTCTTGAATAGTATTTCCTGTTCAATCTTGATGGTAGCTATATAGTTATAGAATTTTCTTCCGTTGATGCATGACAGGACACATTTTTTTGAGAAGTACAATGTCAAAGTAATATTCTTGAAACATTAAAAAAGACATTAAACAAAATTTGGCTGTTAAAGACGGTCCGAATTTCATTCACAAATATAATAAAGACAAAACAACACACCCACCATCGAACAACCACTTATTATGTAATGGAATCTTTGTGTCATCGGTGTGGGAATTTGATGGAGAATTAAATTTTGCAAATTATACCGATGCATTCACATTTAACTCATTTATATAACCGGTCATTGCAGATAGAAAAAGAATTTGTCTTTATTTGCGAGATTTACTTTGCGAACAGCTCTTAGTAAATGACTAAGATTATAAAAATTACTTTATGCAATTCAGTGATGATATTTGCAACTTACGCAGCCTCTGTGCAATGTTATATGAACGTATTTTATCGCACTAGTCCGAAAAAAGCCACGTGTTACTGACGTCGCACAATGAATATCTTCGATATCTATTCGATTTTCTTCATTGCATAAAACGTTATATGCAACACGAATCGTATATTATCGCACACTACGTCTTGCCAACCTCGGCTTCGCCTCGGATATACCTTCATACGATTCTTGTTACATAAATAACTATTATCGTCGGACAGATTATTTTGTTTATGCCGAGGGGAAACTGCTCCGGAAAGTCATGGTACAGTACCCAAAAAAGTCACTGTACAAATACACGAAAAGTCAAAGTAATTAACTCAGTTTGACTCTCAGCTTCATGCAAAGTCAGAATGTCATGGTACAGCGTTGTTCGAAGTAGTTTTCCTCTCAGCTTCGAACATCGAATTTGAATCAATACTTTTCTCGTGTGTGGTGTGAATTTCAGAAGACATTTTATAAGCTTTCCTTCGAAGAATGTGTTAGAATAGTTTCTCAACGAAAATAGTAATAAAGTGGGTGGTCCAAGTCTAGTTGGGTCTAATCTTACTTTTACTGCCTTCGAAAAACGTTTAGGAGCAGATAATGCCGTGATGATCTTGTAGTTTAACTGAATTTATCAGATCTCATTAATTACTTTAAATCCACAGTCGACCGACCTCCTTTTAAAATTTCTATAAATGAAAAAGGCAACAAGAACAAATCGTTTTGCGTGAAATGTTTAATGTTCATTTCATTATTTACTCAACCATCTAATATCTTAAACTCTTAAATGCTGATGGCTCAGTAGAAATGTCGTGTCAAGTGGAACAATTAATATTTACTGGTGTAAATGTCTTACCAATCAATATGTCTCTATACATACAAACAACATCGTGTTATTTAACTTCAATTCCCAAGAAAATTACTGTCCTTGGCCAAAGCGTGTCTAAGACAATTGGATTCCGAATCAAAATAAATTTTACAATTAAATTGTTGCAGCTTAAGATGTACAACCCGGGCATACAAATTTTATTTACATTTCGTTTTGCTTTTTCTCTGATTTCTTTGCTGTAAATTGGTGATATTTAGCTTTGGTTTTTGTGTTCTAAGTAAACATTTGAAGAACAATCTACAGAAAAACTGTATTTTTCATTAAATATCACTGATGATGCGTTCATCGCATCATGCTGCTGTGTGATAATTACTTACCACACACCTTGTAATGCGTTTTTATGGGAAGGCCCGTTACCTTTATGAATCCACACGATGTTTTCAGAAGTTGTTCTGTTCGATAAATAAAAACTCGCTAAAGAAAAGCAATAAGCGAAATGCATAAAAATCAATACATAGCATTCAACAACTCAACTCAATTATTCTATCAATCCCATACGTTCGGGTGTACCTCATGCAGAAGACCTACGCTACGACTATTTTATTTCTAGAGAAGTGCTATTGCTATTGCTATTGCTATTGCAAATATGCTAAATAATCATTCATTATTGGCTTTGCAGAGTTCATCTATTTGTTATTAACAAGTTCATTAGTAGAAGGATGTTGAATCATCGTGTCCATTTAACATATTCTTGTGAAAATATTAAATTTCTTTCTACACAAAGCACTTTTTTTTTAAATGAGTTCAAAATAATCTATATAACTTAGGTTCATTGGACTTATCGCATATTATAATTATAACAACAGGTGACTTTTCTCTGTTGTAACAAGATATATAAATTAAAAAATCACAAAATAATTGTGAAAAAAATAAACAGTCAAGGACACATTAGTTACATGTGGTTCAATGCTGTAGCGCGTAAAAAAGTTAATAGTCACGGAATTTTACTCTTTTTTTACTTCATCCAACATTACTAGCATGTCTCTTCTACATTATTATGTTCAGTGATTGATTTTTTTTATTTACCATTTTCTTCTCGGGGAAATAAAAACCATAACAATGAAGATGATGAGAAACGTGAGATTGAAGAATTTATTAACACAGCGTTGAAATTATAGATGAATTGGTATACTCATCGGCTATGATGGAATTATGTTTACCGGAGCAATTTAATGCAGTGTTAACGGAAAAGGGATTGAACGTCTAATGGGATAAGTAAACAAAATTGAGTTGAGTAAATGTAGTAGCGTAACATAGAAGAGGACGAAACCGTTTATATGTCAGCTTAGAACAGCACTTTCAATCATAGAAGTGAGTACACTCGATGGCATAAATATCTATTACACAACTAGGGATAAAAAGTTTTAAAGGCCAGCGGTTAACAAGGTCAAAAATCACTCAAAAGCGAGACTTTTCCTGTTTATCCCGATTTATTGAAAGTGTTTCACATGCTGAAGGAGTCAAAAGAAATTAATTCCGAAAAATCCTGAAACAATTCCCGATTTTTTTTTAGAATTTAGATTTTTTTTCGGAATTTTTCGGAATTTTCAGAAATAAAATTCTCTAAAATAAGAAGATAATTTAGAAAAAATCAAAATGTCTAAGAAAAATTGTGTTGAGTATTAGAAAGACAAAACTAATCTAAGAATAGTGTTTAGTTTGGACATCAACTTGAGTTGTTGATTTGGACTATATTCATCAGGGAGGTGCGGCAAATTATTAAAAAAGCTATCCTTTCGTTTATTTTTCTAGTATTTTCGAAAAATTATTGTTATTGATCGTGTAAATGATTAACTATAATGCAGAGTGTAATGAATTTTTAAAGCTTTCTATTTTCATAAGAATTTGTCTGGAAAATGGAAAGTTTGGAGGAAATTTACGAAACCATCACGAAACCTACCAATGTCAAATTTTATCATATTTCCTAGTTCTAATCGAGTACTAGGAAAAAGGATAAAATTTGATCAAGTTTGGACCACTCGATCCGGAGATATGAGGAAACAAAGTTAGGTGTAGGAAGTTGGGAAGGACAATTTCATAGGAAATTTCCTATGAAGTTCCCTATGATATTTCCTAAAATCGACGTTATCACTTCTTTCAAAAAGTATTAAAATTTTAATTGATTTTGACATGCGATAGCTCACTAGAAAGGTCTCGACGAGTTCTAGGAAAAAGGATAAAATTTGACCGGTTTTGATGCGCTACAGCGCTACAGTAACCGCTACAAAAATTGGTAAAATTCATCTACAATTTCCTTAAACTTCATCTACATAAATGTTGTCTGACCTTAACAAAAGAGGGTTCGTTGGAAAGGTCTTGTCGAGATCTAGGAAATAGAATAGAATTTGAATAAATTAGATTTAAGGAGAAGAAATATCATAAAGCGCTAAAAACGCTAAAATTGATATAAATTTCCTCACGTTTCATCTAAAAGTTTTTTTTTAGATATTTAAAAAAGATTTTATTCAATTCATTCTACAAAGAACAGTTTACAAAAATTAAGAGAAGGCAGTAAGAGAAAAATTCAAATGAAAAACTAAAAACTGATTAAAAAAAAAGACTACAAAAGCACTAGAGAACGTAAAGTTCCTCCATTGGTGGGCTCTTAGGAATGCTGTTTATGACGCACATAGCATTACCGTGTTGAATCGCAAGTGAAATTCTTTCGATTAAATAACGTTTCGATTTCGGTTCTCCTGTGATTCGGATCAAGCTCGAACCGATTTTGTTGATTAGATCAACGGCTTCCTTTGACCACGGTCCGAATGATTCGACAGCGAAGGCGACGAAATGATAACTTTGTTTTATCTTTGAATACTTAGCATGTTTTCGCGCCACTGCCTTCTCGGATGCCATTCCTGGTTGTTTCGTTCTACCGGTCATGTTTGATGTGGCCAATGAGTCGACGCACGTAGCGTCCCATACCAATGCACGACCTTTTCCCCAAGCCGTGTAGGTGATGCCATCCGGACGTTTATTGCCGTTGTCTCGAAATAGCCCGGGCGGTTCTAACAAGGAACTGACATATATAGATGCCAAAATTTGGTGTATTATTCGATTCAGCTCGGCGTGACGGAAAAATTTACCCGAGTTCTTTTTACAGTGAAGGTCGTGTCGACCTAGTGCATCCACTTCGATTCCACAAATACACTCAAACGGGCGACAAATTCTTGCACCGAGACGTAAACAGATGCAAGTGCGTACCACATCGTTGTTCAAAAATGTTCCTATGTTAGGACTCGGAATTGCGTTGAGCCATGCACCAGACATCTTGTTATCTTGTTATCTAAAAGTGGTCCAATTTCATTAAATAGGGATTTGAAAGATCACTACGAGATGTAGACATAGAATGAAATTGAAAGAAGTTGTAAATAATGTAGAAAAAAACCACTAAATTTTACCCAATTTCCCTAAAATTTCATCGAAAAGTAGTCGAATCTCTACAAATAGGGGGTATTTGGAAAGGCCTAGTCCAAGTCCAATCAAACCGTATATTTTATTGAATCATCATTCCATTGACAACGTCGCGCGAAATACAATATTAAAACCTAAGGAGATCGTCAAACAACAAAAGTAAAAAATCTGGAAAATCATTAAAGTTGGTAGAAAATACACAAAATTAAGCAACATTTAATCTAGGATCTCAATTTCATGAATTTCCTGTGGGCACTATCGTAAGGTCACGTTAAAATCCGTCAAACTAAAAACAAACGTGTTGTAATTAATCAATAATTATGGTTGATAGGACGAAAACATCTTAAAGTCCATAGCAGTATGGTGACATGCTCTTTGTAGCGTTTGTTTAAACAATTTCAGTCTATAACTTTAGAAAATTTTATGAAATAGAAAGCTATTAAAATTCATGTCACTCTGCATTATAGTTAATCGTATAAATAGTAACTGGTATCAATTACAATATAATTTTACAAATATACTAGGAAAATAAACGAAAGCCTAGCTTTTTTAAGAATTTCCCGCACCTCCCTCAGCTTTTTTTATTGACTTTTTCGATTATATAAGCTTGACTATCGGCGAAAACTTTGCGAATATTTTTTAGGTAAGTTCTGTTCGCACAACACTTTATAACACTTTGGCTATTCGAATAGTCAAATTATTATAATGCGACTATTCGCACAATGTTCGAATAGACCCAGTATCATAAAGTGGATATTCGCACGATGTGCGTATTGCAGAACGATGTTCCTAAGAATATTTATCAGGCCCAACAGTATACTGGCACACAAAAACTTTTTTGACACAATTCTTTTTTAGCTTTTCAGCAAAACATTTTTTGTTTTTTTTTTAATCGGCCCTACCTGCAAATTACCATCGTAAATCAATAAATTTTCTTTCTAATTAGAAAAATGTGACATAATCGTATATATTCATCAGAACTATACCGCTTTCTCATTTTAATATAATAACCGATCGTAATTAACATAAACAAAAAAAAAACTATCAACCGAATCAACAAAAATAGCAGACCACAGACAAATGTGTGTTGTCGTTCAGAATAAAACTGTTTGGCCAAAAGAACAGTTATAATCTTTCAAAATATAAACTTTAAAAACAGAGACGTTGATCTAAGTTATTATGCCATGCCATAACGAATGTGATTCATATCATTATCCGATATGAGGTAACTATAAATAATTGATGATGTCTTTATAATCAGCTCTCTTTCACCTATAAATTACTGATATAATTTAATGAGACATAAACCTAGTTTAATGCGTCAAAATGAAGTCAAGCAGGGAACCATTAAAACGATACCTTCGGTAGGTATAATATAAGATTGTCCGATCATAACCAGCGGTAAGGTGTATACGGTAAATTAGTTTCCAAATTAATCTGAGTGTAAAGCGAGACTTTGCGCCCAGATTCGTCAAATATTAATTTATAATTTTGCTTGATGTTTATGGAAACGGTCTTCGTATGATTAGGACATCAATATGCATATCATAAGTTGTGTGGAATGTTTTCCGACCCATTCAACATTATGTGTATTATCTAATTTTTTGTTTAACAAATTTACCGTCTATCAGTTCTTTATGTTTCTGTTTCTCATCTTTATTATGTCGAATCGGAATAAGATGCTCACATTACAGTTATGTTTTGAGTTCAAGTTATTTATCTTTTAATTGACGGTTTTATTTTCGTATAATTTATTCTTTACTTAAATCATTACAATTCAACGAAAAATCTTTATGTAATCTGGCTGGTTACGCTTCAGAAGAAATTCTTTCGTGTTGGTGCTCTGCTGGATGGTTTTTATTGTACAGACAAGTTCGTGTAAACAATTTTTTTTTCTCTCTCCATACTGTGAACAAATATGATGCATCAGCTTTAGTTATGGTATATATACCTCGAAAGAGTAATGAATGGATTGAATCGGTTATAAGGTTTTTCGTAAGATTTTGTGTAATAATTGGATTTTTCCTTAATGAATTTAAAAATATTCAAGTAGCTACAAAAACTGTCTGGTTGATGGTAAAAATGTGATGGACGATTATTATATTGCAGCCTCTGTTACGATATGATTGACGGTTATAGTCGTTCTGTATAATGTGAATATGGGTCATGTTTATAGCAGGGCCAATTTTTGGTTAATAAATGTCTTCAATTTGCATAAATTTTCTTAAATTTTCTTAAATTCGCTAAAGTTTGCCGAAAGAGAGTTTAAGCAAATTTTAGCATATGTCGGAAAATCTTGGAAAATGGATTTCTCAAAGACACCAACTTCCTACCTAGTTTTGGACACTTGAGACAGATGGTGTGGTCTCAAGTCCTTGTGTTGTAAGTCAACAAACATTAGAATTAGGTGACTGTGATCGGAACTTTTATTGATAGCGTAAGTTAGAAAGTAAGCAAGTTTATAACAACCGAAGTGTACAGTTTATTGTTCCAATTTTCAGCCATGAAGATGACTCAGGTGAGTCGAATGCAAGGCAAACAATAAACACAACCAACACAAAAGTTGTTTTTATTCTTTGGTTGAGGACAGTGAGCAACACAAGGACTTGAGACCACACCATCTGTCTCAAGTGTCCAATTCTAATCACCCGACCAGCAATACAACACCGAAGGAAAAATCCATACATTCTTCGTATCAAATTTCCTACCTAGTTTCCAGCAGCAAATATTTGTTAATAAATTCACTAAAAATAAAGGTCGTCATGTTGTTAAAAATTGTGCCCTATTATCACATGAAACCTAATATGAACTGAATATTTGACTTGTCAATCATCAGTTTGACCATTGGTCTATTAACCTGAAGCTTACTTTAAACGTACGTTTTGAAATGGACATAATCCAATGTTGAACAAATGTGTCGATATTGCTTGACTCTGAAAATCGAACAGTATATCTTTTACAACGCAGAAGAGAAAAACGTTTTGTTGACCCGTTGACACCGGGAAAAAAGTAAGAAATTTCATTTTCTCGGGTGACTTTGTCCTCTCGTTACGCTCTGGCCACAAACAACACACTCGAAATGAAATTTCCAACTTGTTTCCCTCTGTGATCAAATGACTATTTCATTTTCACGTGCGGTGTGATTTACCTTATTTTCTCCCTTCAAATAGAACTTTTCTCACTTGAACTGTCACTTTGGTTATGTTGTCCAAAACAGATACGCAAATAACTATTGTTTTACTGTCCTGTGAGGACAGGCTGCTCATTTTGACAAATTGAGGATGTTATTTTTACTCCGGATTATCTGAACACTGAATGTGTTCATTAAACAATGACTTCGAGCAAATGATATAATCGAATAGAAATGTTTTAATTGAAGTGAATTCGACCCAATCTTTGATTTAATAAATCATTTATTCAGGAACAAGAAACGAATTTGTTATAAAACGAGGTTTCTTGCAACAATGTATCAACAAAGAAAATAATGGTGAGAGTTATAAAGCAAGAGTTTCCATGTGGTTCAGTTACATTTTTACATCGTCATTGAACGAAAATGTAATAAAAATAATTAAGAAATCAGAAAAAAAAAGAAAATTTGGAAAATTGAATGGTAGCATCAGTATGTGAGATGATACAGAGTAGGTCATGTTTGTTAAATCCTTAATAAGCACAGACGGTAAGTATTTCATAAGCACAATTAGCGAAACTATGATCAACCGATTTACTAAGAATCTTTTGTCTCCTGAGACTTATTAATAGATTCAGTTTGAACAAAAAAAACTCAACACAGAATCGTGCCACAGAATTGACTAAATATACTGAGAAAAGTTCGCCGGCTACACTCATCAATTAACCGGTCGCTTAAATGACCGATTTGAGCAACAATACATCTCTTGTGTGACCTTCTTTTAAAATCGAAAATTTCATAAACTCAATGCAATATCCAGATACTTTTGTCTCGACCGACGTTAAAAATGTTATGATTATGAGTGTTACAAACATTGTAAACCGATAAAAAAAAATTGAATTATATGAATGAGCAGTTATTTAATACTCTTTAAATGCTCTTTGAAACATAACACTAATTCTTTTTATCATAAATTATTATTGTAATGTCTGGCTGTAATTGCTTCTCGGTTAGTAAACATCTCAATGAAGCCTAAAGTGCAATATTATTTTACGACAAGCGCTTATATGCGAAGTTATCTCCATTAAAAACAAAAAAGAGGAAAAATACATTTAAAAATCACATAAAATGTATTTAGAAAAAAAGAGTTACATTCAGTTCGTTCTAACAGTTTATTTATTCCTTGATTTCACAATAATTGCATTTCTGTAATATTTTATTTCAAATGTTTCAGAATCCAAATAAATCATGAGAGCTATAATCATCATAGCAGCGATCTTAACAGCAGCGACAGCATCGAATTCAACACCGGACAACAACCAAGACAGTGAAAAAGATGATGATACATCAAGAAAAATAATTGGTTCAAGGTACGTAGCACGCATCATGTGGGTCTTATACATATGTTAAAGTTGTACACGAATGACAGGTACAGGTGTATTAATATGGTTACGTTTTTGGATATATGGGTCAAGTTGAAAGAAAAAAAAAATAATCGAGTAAATAAGAGATGAATCGAAAATTTATTGAACCCAGGTCCGAATAGTGTTATTGACCTTGTATGCATGCATAATGTGCTTGCAATAATGCACAGAGGAGAATTCTGAAAAATATGAGGGTTTGTTTGGACGTTATTAGTTTCTTAGAAATGTTTGAATTTCATTCTCTTTAGGAGTTAGTTTAGAGTTACGTTGCAATTAATTTCCTTGGGAGACTATCATTGTACATCCATAATTTGAAAAACATTACAACGAACAGACAGAAACCTCAAAAATTCAGTCATTTTTTTATTGCCCGATATGTATTTCTACTCCGCGACTTACTGGACTTCTTCTGGAATTTTTAGAATTGTAATTTAAAAATCATCTTGTCCTTGTCTGCATTTTAAATGTTAGATTCCTAATTCCTTGGATTTTGAATGGTTGAACGGTGTAAATAGACTGGGCGAATTGGTTCCATTGCAACAAATTAAAAAGTGGAAGAAACTCATAAGTAAAAAGAATCTACTACCTGTGTCTCTCTCAATGAATTAAAGGATTCTGTATCATCTGTTGAAACAACTTTACATTACAAGAAAAGATAGATTCGAACATGAACGACCGTGGTAGCAGTAGAACCTTAGAAACATGATTAAGTAGTTTGATCGCATGAGTGAATCAGCTGGTAAAGCAGCTGAAGTAAACAGACACAAATTCGGTCGGCATTAACTGTAATTTAAAAATTTGTACGTATGCCAATCGCGATAAGTGGAATAAGAATAGAATGTATTCTTATGAAGAGCTTTGTGCAAGTGCTGCAACAATTTTGATTCAATTTTCTTTTAAAGAACTGTATTGGAAAATGGTACATTGGCCCCGTTATACTTAAATTCGAAAGCAGCGTCAACGAAAACTTCATCAACATTATGATCGGTTCAAAATTACACGATTTTATTTCACGATAAAGTTTATTGCTGTTCTCTTTTCGTGCGTACATTTTGAAGAACATCAACCACTCATTCAAGTTTAGTATCGATTCGGATCTTCTCTCACTTAAAATTATCGATCATAACTTCTCAGCAATAAAATTTTTATTGCCAGGAAGAGGTTACTTTATTTCGTTCTTTTTTCTCACTTTAATTATTTTGCTGTGGTAATCACCAGTAATAATCAACACTGACAATTCAGGTCCATCCGTTTAAATAATTCTTAAATATAAATTACAAATTGCTGCCTTTCCCTTGTTAATTATTAGAAATCCAATCATTAAAGAAAAAACATGCTTCCTTTCAGTGTGGTCACATCAGTTTCCGTCATACAAAACGGAGAAGAACCGCCCAAGTTCTCCGACGCTGTTGGTAAACCGGTGCCTCGCCCACTTGTACCACCACAAGTTGCTAGCCCGATAAATCTCCTGAATCCAGATCGCTATGAATTTTACACATTTAACGATAGCGGCGATTTAGTGAAACGACTCATGACAATGAAAGAAATTCAAAGTATTGTTGCTGGTGGCTCGAATGAAGGATCGGTGATGCATCATATGGGATCGACTAACGATAAGAATTTTGATGACAATGTCGAAGATATCGTGACCAGTGTTCAGAAAGTCTTAAACGAAGAGGTTGAAGCGAAGAAAAATACAACCAATGACCACAACGTTTTAGATACCCCAGACGTGTCCTCAACTTGGAGTATTATTTTACCAGCTATTTTTGGTAATACTGGCGATGATATTCGTCCGCATAAGCCACAAATCGTCATGACACCCGACTCGGTTATTGTTGATGCAACCGAGAAAACAGCTGCGAAACCTGTCAATGTTAAGGTGAAACCGAGCAACACTGGATCTTTTAACAAAATTGAAGATCCATCCGAGAAGAAGACCGCCGAGAAGCCTACAACTGCTGAAGAGCCAATGGTTCATGTAACGAAAAAGAAACCAGTAAATACAGTATTTGAAGCGTCGACTCCGAGAAGCAATATTGGTGGATACCATGAGCACTCAATTGATGAAATCCATACACATCACAACAGTTCTCAACACGGATATCGACGTAAAACTACTCCAGCGCCCTTACTTTCTACCACTGGAAGTAATACAAAAGCGCCGAAGCCTACAAGATTTGTAACGCGCAGACCTCTCACTCCTCATACGCAAAAAATTCAGGTTGTGACTACCAGTACACCAGAGTTAGAGGATACCACAACGGAACAGTCCACTCGGGCCTCAACAAAAGAGTCCTCATCAGAAGCAGTCACAGAAAAAGCAACCGAAGTAATAGCCGAAACATTTGCAGAAGGATTCACGGAAGAAGCCCCTGTAATGACGACTATTGCATCTGATTTGGACCTATTCACAGTTGCAGCAACTGAATCGACAACATATCACGAAAACGCAGAGTTGACGACATATAAACAAGAATATGACGAACCAACTACACAGCAAGTTGCCGAAGAAACGACTGCGGATACGGAAACTGAACACATTGAACATGTGGCCACAACTGAACATTCCACAGAGTTGTTCGATTCGAGCAACAGTTTTAATCAAATAGTCGAAAGTCTTAAAGATAACGTAGCATCCGAGTCTGTAGAAATGATGACTGAAATGAATGAATCAGATGCATCAATGATTTTCGATGACCTAACAACTACTGAATCGTTTATGGAAGAGGATAGTAACGGTCATGCTACCGAAAAAATTCCCAGCATCGACGTTATTCAACGAATTAATCAGTCCAATGTCTACCTGAATGAGGAAATGTTTGTCGATGAACAGGAACCACTTATATATGATATTCCAACAACGACAGATTTCAGCATCGACACTACTGAATACAACGAAGACGCTACAAGCAAAGACGAGGATCTAACATTGCCTATTTTTGAAGAGGTTAAACTGCAGTATCCAGAAACCAGTTCCATATTTGAAGAAAAGAATCCAATTGTTCAACAGGTCGATAACTTCATAAATGAAAACGCAGCCGAGATAGCCGATTCGCTGGCTATTGAAAGTACAAATAATGAAAAGAAAGTGGCTAATGTCGTTGCTTTAGATAATTTAACTCTGTCAGAGTTCATTGGCCAGGCGGCAACAGTCGCTTCAGTTCTTAGCAATGATGCCGATAATATGCCAATCAGGACAATCATGAACCAGTTGATACTGTCACCACAACTGCGACACGATGAATTAGCACCAACTACCAATGTTCCTGCCAATTTTAATGAAATGCAAGTCCTGTCATTAAAGAAGGAAACTTCGCCGGCGTCATCCGATAAATCAGATGATGTGTCATACGAGACATCAGTTATTAAAGAAACATCGTCAATATCAATGAGTAGCAAACAACCGGTTGTAAAGTTGAGCGAAAAGCCTGAATCAGTCAACGATGCATCGAAAAACGAAGTGAGTTCGGAGCTGTTCAAAATGGACTCAGATGCTAGCACTGAAATATCCGTAGAGTCTGATGTTCATGAGGAAATGAATATGATCAAGTTGAAAATACCAGCTAAAGTTACCGTTAACTCAGATTCTCCTTTGAACGAAAATAAAAGTCCCACAGAGTTTGCAACGGCCACAGAAATGAATGATAACGAAATGTCGACCTTAAACGATGAATATTCCACTCTAAGTGCGCCAACAACAGAACAAGTTCATAAAGAAGGAACTACAGTGGTGGATGAAGTTCTGGACGATTTGGTACATACAACGGAAAGGGTACATATCGAAAGATTTGATCAAACAACATTGCCCGACGACACTGATTCGCCATCAGAAACCAGCAATCATCCTACAGAAAATCAACCAATTTCGGGAAATTTTGTATCGGATATCCTGAATACAATTGGAATGATCGATGAAGATGTGATAGCGCAAAAATTCAACATCTCCGTACATGACGAGATGGAAGATGAAGACATAGGTGAAATGTTCAACGAAGGTACAACCGAAACCGATGAAGTGACGACAACAAAATCCAAAAATGAACAGACAACAATGTACAATCACTATGAAGAAGAGATCGAAAATGAAATTATAAAACGACTTCAGGAAACGCTAGAGGAACGTCTCAATCCGAAAACCGACAGAATGGAAGTCATGGAAATGTCGTACACAACAGACTCACACATTGCAAAAACTACAGGCTCTTTTGTTGAAGCAACGACAGGCTCTTTCGTTGAAGCAATAACAGGCTCACCCATTGAAGCAACAACAGTGTCATCCGTTGAAGCAACAACAGGCTCACCCGTTGAAGCAACGACAGGCTTACCCGTTGAAACTACGTTTGTACGTTTGGAAGTCATTACAAACAAGGAATCAGAAACAGCGACTGAAAGTGAAACTGTTCCGCATTCAACTGAAGAAAATCGAAAAGATTTAAGTCAAAGCGAAAAAGTTGAATCTACAACAGGAGTGAACGACGAAACAAATTCTTTTGAAACAACTGAATTGTCTAATGCTTTGAATGATCTGAACAACAACTTGGTTACTGACGAAGCCAACATGAATCAAGATGACTTAACAACTATCGAGCCCACAACTGGCTTATACCCAAAAGATGAAGAAGCGTTTATAAAGCTCGGTGAAACTACCGTTCTGCCAACGACACAGCCACCTCTCCAGTCTGAAAATGATGTGAACACACATTCTTCAATTATCAATTTCATTTCGTCGAAGAAGCCGGCTACCCTCAAAATAGATGATCGTACCAGTGGCTTTAGCAAACCATCACAACATTTCCGACCACATCCCACAGAACAGAAACTATTCTATGTTAATACAGCCAAACCGTCTCTCAAAATGCCCCCTTCGACCAACACACTGAAAATCAAAGTTTCTACTTCAAACAGACGACCTATGCCCGTGAAATTGGATCCAGCTCCGAAGCAAGCACTTGGGCTAGAACAAAGTACGGTCGGTTCCGATGCTGACATCTTAGAGTTCACAAAACTTTGCAACGAGCTGGCTTTCACATTCTGGAAATCACTAACAAGCGAAGGGATCAGTTCTGCCCGAAGCTTAGTAATATCACCTTTCGCGTTGACCTCAATGTTAGCGATGATATTCTTAGGAGCTCGTGGAAGTACATCCGGGGAGATGAACGAAATGTTGCGGCTCGACGATATGGTAACCTTTAATCCTCATCTCATATTCAGAAATATTACGGACTCAGTGGAAAATACCAAGGACGCTGGTATAGCGAACACTGCTTTCGTGAGAGAATTGTTCAGCGATCGATCGAAAGGAAAAATCCTGTCATTTTACAAGGACAAAGCTCAACAATTCTACAGCGGACATGTGGAGGAGGTGAATTTCAACGTAATAAACGATGTGATAAGACGACGAACCAACTTGTTGGTCAAACGGCACACTTGGAGTAAAATTACGGAGTACATCAAAACAAATAACATCTGGTTGAATCCACCTCTTGCTGGACTGTCAGCAAATATATTCCAAACAGACTGTTCCAAGGCTACTGTGAACGAACGAGATGGCGAAATGTTCTTCCAAGTTTTGCCAGCTATTCGACAACGTCGACTTGTTCCGATACCAGCAGCAGTTTACAAATCTGGTTCTGGTTTCATGGCAGGTACGTTTTTTGAGCTAATGATTGTCAGAAAATGTATTTATGGATCTTTCACCCCTAGGTTATGATCCAGAAATTGATGCGACTGCTGTGGCTTTCGGTGGAACCGAAGTTGTGAGCACAATATTTGTAATGCCTGGCCAACAAGGTAGGAGAAATGTGTACTTTCCACTTAAGGAAATTAACTAAATTTACTGCTTAAAATTGCAGGACATTCTGCCCCCGGTGATAACTTGGAACGATTGGAATCAGTTTTCATGACAAATGCTGTAACAAATAATGCATGGCGTCGGTTGTTGACAACTCTAATGCCTCGTCAAGGTCTTGAAGTACAAATTCCCCGGTTTTCACATCGATCGTTCATCAATGCAACGTATGGTCTGCAAAAAATGGGTCTCAACGAATTATTCAATTTCGATAAAGCCGATCTGCGTGGCTTAACTGGATCGACAACAAGGGACATGTACATATCCGACATGATACAGATCAACACGTTTAGCACCTGTGCTGAGGATAAAATTGGCGAACAACATCATGTTGAATTATATCCAGCACCGCCAATACAGAAGCGAAACATTAACTATCGCGAATCGTTGGACGGTGATTATGTGGATGCTAGTGCGTCCAGTGTGTCGGCCGACGAAGAGCGATCGTTATACGATCCATTGTTTGATGATCAAACGTATTTAGAATTACCATTACCATTAAGACCCAGACAGGCTAGAATACCGGAAGCGCCAAGACTTCGATTCGACAAGCCCTTCCTTTATTTTGTGAGACACAATCCAACGGGAATGATTCTATTTATGGGACGATTTAATCCACGACTTCTACCTTAAAGGGGCTTGCAGGCTGAATGCTTTTGATAATTTTATTTATTTTAGATTGTAGTGAGGACAACAAAACAACAAAAAAGACAACTTTTTGTTAAGGACACACATGATACTGATTACAAAGATAGGACTTCCTTAATTTGCTGTCGTTGATTACTATTTTATTAAATGAAGTAAGACGATACCAAATTGACGAACATTTTTTTTAAATAATGAAAATTTAAGTAGAGTGAGAGAATAAAAGGAAAAAATTGTGAATTTAATGATAGCTAAATGATATATTGTACTAGGTCGACGTAATTGTAGTTTACTCTTTTTAAGAAATAAATAATTTTTTAAGGTCTTGTGTAACACACACGATTTTTATTCTGCTAGACGTGTTTCGTATACCTTGACAAAAGTGCAACTGCAACGAGGGGGAAACAACAATGGAAAATCTTGTCCCATCATTCGACTATTCGCCCATTATTTTTCCTTTATTCGCACATTATTCATCTTTATTCGCCCGAACCTGTCCATTCGCCATGGTTGTTTCCCCCTCGAACTGTAAGATTCATTGCTTTTCCTGACAACAACTTCATTGGGCACCCAAAACAGTCGAACCATCAACATACTTTCATTGAGAATATCCTAAGCTCTGATGTCAGCCCTGGATCATCGATTTGCGAATTAGCGTTTGACCGAAACTGTGAATTGCGAGAAGTTTTCATGTGTGCGAGGAAATTACACTTTTTGTCACTCATTAGCCTTGAGAAATAATAATAATAGTTTATTATGTAACTAGTGATGTTATCGAACGAGCGAAGCGAGCGGTAACCCGAGAAAATTTCTGAAAAATCCCAGTTTTCAGCACCGACACATGAAGTAATTATTCACAGCCATCGTGTTAATAGAATAATTTAGTTGCACGTTACCAATTCGCACAATTTTGGTGATTTATGGTTTTTTCGAATCTGTGCAATGAATTCGGTTCGGTTGAGCTGAAATTCTCAAAACAATGCTTGTGGTTCAGCAGATGATATTTACTTGGCTGTATATTAGTGATGAAATGTACTTACTTTTCGTCACTTGTAATGAAAAGTAAAGCCACCAGTAAGCCAGCGAAAAAAAGACCATGCATACGTCACCCAAATCAGGCATGAGAAAGTTCACTTTTTGCAGCGCCGTTGCAGAAAAAGAAAATACATTTCACTGAGTCACTGAGTCGGGAAAATGTCATATTCCACTCACTCTGAGAGGTTTATTTTGTCTTCCATACTGTCAATTTTGGGTTTTTAGTTAATTGTTGTGGACAAAACGAATTTTGGAAAAATGCAGGCATGACAAAAGTTGTGTTCATCACGGCAACTCTGGCGACAAAGTTAGTTTTTTTGTTGGAATTTCAAATTTGGTCCGTTGGTAAGCAAATAACTGTTAAACGAACGTACGATTCTACCATCGTAGGAACATGAAGGATTTTTTTTAAATCAAAACAAGATATTAGCCGTACTCACGTTAAAAAAATTTGCGCGACTCAGAAACAATTCTTTGTCAATTATGATGTTCTAGAGAATTGTTTAGTGTCCGATAATGAAACGAAATCGACATTCCTCCGAAGGATCTGAACCAAATTTTTTTAACGTGAGTAAGGCTACAAGACAGGGCCTACTTTTTAGAAACTTTTAGAGAAAATCGAGAAATTCAAGAAACTTCGAGAAATTCAAGAAATTTCGAGAAATTCAAGAAATTTCGAGAAATTCAAGAAATTTCGAGAAATATTTCTTGAATTTCTCAAAGTTTCTTGAATTTCTCGAATTCAAGAAATTTCAAGAAATTCCAGAAAATTCAAGAAATTCGAGAAACTTTGAGAAATTCAAGAAATTTCAAGAAACTAATTTTTGATACAAGATTACAAGATTTTTGATTACAAGATATGTGCTCTAGAATCACCAGGAGGATTAGTCCAAGTCCCTTACTGCTGATTTAGATAGCAATGTAAAGTTACCGATTTTTTTTTGTATTTTTATCTCTTTTCTCATTGTCTTAAAATGTCAAACTTCCATTTGCTGCTCAATTGAATTGAATCAATCAATTGGTACCAAATGCAATTTGACATTTTGTGACAATGCGAAAATAATTAAAGAATTTTTCGTTAACTTTACATTGCTATCTAAATCAAAATTCAAAATTTATGGTTCTTCCCTAGAGCTTTTTATTTTGTTTCGTTAGTTCGTTGAGCCATTTGTTCTAATATCATCTGTGCCTGTATCGTTGCAATTTGTATGCAAATTTGAGTGACTTATAAAAATCGGTTACCGGTTCTAAGATGACGTTTGAAGAGCTGTCGTACCTTGTTTAACGTCGTCCTATCAAAAATCATTTCTTTCAATTTTCAATTAAATTTCTTTCGCGAACAGTTTTCTTGTAATCCTTGTAGTGTGAACAGCCAATAACAACATCGTTCCGTAAATTCTTCACAAAAATTTCCTGCATCTTTATTTGCATCTCCAACAATACGAACTAAAAATTATCAATTCAAGCATCGGCTTTCAGTAAACTGTCGGTCAGCTGAATCTTCTCTCCCGGTTTGAATGCAGGCATACCAAGATAGGGACATGAAGCACAGCGAAAAGCGTCGCCAAGATAGCACTATAATGTACAGAAAAAGAGAACCACCTTTCGTTACATAATCCTTTGTAACAGACAATTACTGTAACTTACACTGCCACACGACGATTTTTGCGTCGGAACGTTTTCAGCAGCTTTCTCACCAGAAAGCTCTTCAGCTAAGCCACAAGAACAATCTTTGCATGCCTTTCGTTTGCCCGTTGTACCGCAAACTGTAGGACAGAAGCCGATGAAAACAATATGATCGCAACGTGTGGAATACGCGAAAATTACCTCTCAATGACGTCGGATCTGGTTTAACCTTATCTTCCTCGTCCAACAGATCGTCGGGATTAATAATTTCGTCGTCATCATTGTCGATTTTCCACACAGAAGCCACAGCTGATTTGACGGGCGCCTTGCCGAATGATAGTTTGGCGGACGAACCAACTTCGTACTTTGGCTTTTCACAGATTAATTCTGTTAAATGGTTGAAGCTTAACTTTATGTGTCAATTCGAAAGTATAACCTATGACTGTAGTGGTGTGGATGACCTCCACTCTTAGTTGGTATAATTTAAAGTGTCGAGTCACAGTTTCAAAATTTTAGCTAAATTATACCTAAACCAAGAACTAAAATATCAAACTTACGATCCTGTTCATATTGAACATTGACGAAACCGGACAAAACGGCATTTTCCTTGAGCTCTTTTACATCGCCTTCCGGTGAATTGATTGTAAATTTCCCAGACGGTTTCAACAGCTTCAAAATGAGTGCAAGAATGTTTTTATCGAATTGCTTGTGCGTCGTTACAATTACGTCGAACGTGGAATTTGAATATGATGCTGCGTAAAATGTAACGTCAACAAAAATCTTTTAACATTGCGAACAAAAAAAAGGCAACTCACTTACCCATTGTAATTCGCTGAAGGTTTTCAACATTCAATTGAACATTTTTGATGTTTTTGATTTCATTCACTTGTGTTTCTATCTCCGAACTCATTTCACCATCCCAAATATACAGGGCACGACTTCCTTCTTTTATATTACTCATTTTAATGAAGTTATTTCAATTAGCAAAATATCGTCAAACAATTATTTCACAATTACACGGTCTTTTCTCTGATCTAGAATGATTGATGAAGTTTCCAATTTGACATTAAGTAGTTTAAATTGTCATACAAGTAGATGGTGTTGTCCGAGCTGCTAGAGTTACCCGATGTTACCTAATGTTTTTCGAATGTTTCGTATCAAACTTCTGACTTTTGTTTGAAATTTTGAGGAAACATCCCAATAGTCTCAAATTAGATTGTGGGAATTATTATCGTGACTACCGCAAAGATCAGCAGCCTGGAGATGAGAAATTTAAATTTTCGATCTTAAAAATATTGCTTGTGTGAAATGACAGAAGACCGACTTGCCGACAGCGTCAATCATTGATAATATTTCTATGACATTGTGCTCAAATTCACAATCTATTGTCTAATTAAACTTGGTATTTAAATCAAAACTGCCTGGCTTTTGATTACAGTCGAAATTTAACATTTGCCGATAAAATACAAAGAAATGATAAGTTGGCAACATGTGAATGACAGTTGTTTCTATGTGAGAGAATGGAACCAATTTTGTATGCAATTCTCTCACATTCTCTCCCATGGAAGCTCCATCTCGCCACAGAAGTACCAACTTATCATTTCACTGATAAAATGCCCCCGCGTCAAGTAAGCAAAGCGTCAATTGAAAAGAATTCAATTTTGTCTACAGGACATTCGTTATTTTTAACGTTGTGAATTGGCAGCGGACCATTACAATATCATATGAGTGAGTGTCACATATAAACGAATGAAGGAAAAATCATCTTGCCCAGCCGCGGATTTACATGGAGTACTTTTTTGGTAAATGGAAATCAAGCCTTATGCCATTCGTACGTAAAATTATAGGAAGTAGTAACTTGTCACTGTCAAGCCGAAAGTGGAAAGTAAGAAAAGTCAACTTACGAATTGTTACACTCAAAAGAGTGGAAACTATCCCAACAAATTTTTATGAAAAGTAGCGTGAACAAAACACTTCTCTAGTTTCACCTTGAGAATGCCACTCGATTTTATAAAGTGTTGCTGCATGCCACAAGTATTCTACTCAGCAAAAGTTTTGTTTTCTAAAATTTCCAGCTCTCACAAATAATATTTCCACTCAACTGTGTACGCGGCCTTACAATGTGGAATTAATTTGTGCAAATGTAATCAACTTCACAGCAGTTATTATAAAAAGTGACGTTTTTCAGGAGAGGACGTTTTCAATTTGTCAAAGTTTTTAAGAAAAATTATTAAATTTTCTGTTTTCTTGGTTCAAAAACAGTAAAAGTAAGTGAGACACCGTATTCTGATAAGCAACACCAAAATAGATAAAGCGGAGGGCGTGTTGTCCGCCACAAATCCACAATTTTTCTGACCCATAAAACTGATTTGATAAATTATCGACTTTTCGTGCATTCAGTGGTTTTTTGTTCGATGTTGTGACTGGCAGTTGAATGATTTTTGCAATTTTCAATAATCCAGTGATTCCGTTGTACATTATTGTCTTTGTTTTTGAATTTGACGATTATTTCTTTCCGTTATCAGCGCATTCTTGTTCGGAAGGACCATCCGACAATATGAATTCGGCTGTTGACCCATGGGTTATAACGTCTCGGGAACGAGTGAAATACTTGGAACAATTCAAGTCATTGCAACCAATTAATGGAATTGTTACTGGACAACAAGCACGAGGGTTTTTTCTACAATCACAATTGCCTCCATTAATATTGGGGCAGATATGGTGAGTGTATGAATAAAAAATAAAAAAACGATCGTTCGACTAGGGTGAATGAAGGTGTGTGATTTGAACACAACATAGATGGGGTGAGAGTTCGATGTAAATATAAATGAATCATTTCCTGTTGTTGATTGCTAGCGACGATGGCAGCGTTTTTTTTTAAATATTTCTTTTTATCGCAAAAAATGTTTTTTTATGTTTTCTATTTAACCATTTAAACAGGGCTCTGGCTGACACTGATTCCGACGGTAAAATGAACATCGATGAGTTTAGCATCGCGTGCAAATTAATCAATTTGAAATTGCGTGGATTTGAGGTGCCAGCCGCATTACCGCCGGTACTAATTGCATCGTTATCAGCAGTCGGTGGTACGCCAACTCTAACACCAACTGGTGCTGGAAGCTTAAGCCCATTGGATCCATTGAAATCGTTGGTGAATCCACCTGTAAACCATGCAATGCCACCCGGACGTCCCCCAATGCCCATGCAAGCGGTTTTACCGCAAGCAATCGTTCCTCCAATGCCAGCACAACAAGCCATGCCAATCATACCGCCAGCAATGTCTCAACCATTAATACCTGGAATGGGTGTCATGCCGCAAATGACACAGCCATACATGCCTGTTGGTGGTCCGCCAGTTGTAATGTCTCAACCACTTATGCAACCTGGTGCAATTCCCTATATGCCCGTCACTCAGCCTTTGATTCAGCCAACAGCATCAGTAGTTGCACCAACTATGGGACTGGATTTACTCGGAAACAAATTGCCATCGCCTGTCGAAACGGCAGCTGCAAATACTAGTTTACCAGCCCCACCTACACCGCCAAGTGGCACGCCGAGTCGTGCTATGTCGATTTCAGAAAAGCAACCATCGTTAGATTCACCAAGCGCTGCCTCTGGTCAATTGGAATGGGCCATTAAAAGTCAAGCAAAACTAAAGTACACACAACTGTTCAACACAACCGATCGCAACAGAACTGGCTATTTGACTGGACCTCAGGCTAGGAATTTGTTGCTTCAGTCACAGTTACCGCATGGGATTTTAGCACAGATCTGGGGACTTGCCGACATGGATACTGACGGACGACTGGGATGCGAAGAGTTTGTGTTAGCTATGTATTTGTGTGATATGGCTACTCAAGGTGATCCAATACCGACAACACTGCCTCCAGAGTTGATACCACCGTCATTCCGTAAAAGTTCTCGTCAGGGATCCATAACTGGAGTAGTCGTCGGTTCACGACATGGATCAGTTTCATCGCAAGGTGTAGCTAGTGTCAATGAATCAGATCCCAGTTGTGGCTTGCCCGGACAAAGTAAGTTCAAAATCTTTTTTTTTGTTTGTTCTGTGGGGACTGACGTACTAATTGTTTGTGTGCAGCATCTTTTGAGGACAAACGTAAGGAAAACTATGACAAGGGTCAGGCGGAGCTGGAACGACGCAGGAAAGTGTTGTTAGACGCTCAGCGAAAGGAACAAGAAGAACGCGAACGCAAAGAACGAGAAGAGTCTGATAAACGAGAAAAGGCTAGATTAGAAGCAGAACGAAAACAGCAGGAAGAATTGGAGCGTCAGTTGCAGCGTCAACGTGAAATTGAGCAAGAAAAGGAAGAGAAACGTAAACGAGAAATCGAACAGAAGGAAGCGGCTAGAAAGTGAGTATACGAATGCGAGTTCCGCAGTTTCAATTTCTGACCCGATTCGGTTTTTTTCGTCCAATAGGGAAATGGAAAAGCAACGACAACTGGAATGGGAGAAACAAAGAATTGCCGAAATGCAGTTGCAACGACAGCGTGAACAAGAAAAGGTTTTGAAATTGAAGGCACAAAATCAATCGCTCACCATTGAGCTGAGCACACTCAACGATAAAGTCAAGGATTTGTCGCAAAAGATCTGTGATACGCGAGCCGGTGTGACAAATGTGAAAACGATTATCGACGGCATGAGATCCACCCGTGACACTCAAATGTCCGACATGGCACAACTGAAGGCAAGAATAAAGGAGCAAAACCAAAAACTAGTTCATTTAAGCCAAGAAAAGGCCAAAATGGACAGCAAGAGTAAGAGTCAGAGCGGCGATAACGATCAGGCAGCATTCTCCAACAAACAACTCCACATCAACCAACTCAAAGGTAAATTAGACACAACCAAAGAAGAGCTGGCCGCTAAACAAGCCGATTGTACAACAAACGATGAGCAACTGGACGAATTGAAAACGCAACTGAATGAGTTGATAGAGACGTGCGAGGAAATCTACACAGACTACGATCAACAACGAGCCCAAGTAATGGAAATGAAGAATAATCAAAAGAACCAATCAATGACATCTGCATGGGATTCGACAAATGCATGGCAAACGGAAACTGCTACGACTGTAAGCAATGTCGGCAGTGCAACTAAATCATACGATGGCTATGTCAAATACCGAGCAATTTACGAGTTTAGCGCTAGAAATAACGACGAAATTACATTCCAACCGGGTGATATAATCATGGTTCCGTTGGAACAAAATGCTGAACCGGGCTGGTACGCTGGCGAAATAAATGGACACACCGGTTGGTTCCCTGAATCCTATGTGGAAAAAGTCGAGAGTCCGTCATATGAAGCTGCACCGAACACGAAGCTAGAGTAAATGAACGAAACTAGCGTGCGATGACAGCTTTTTACTAATTTTTTCCTACTTTCAGAGAGATACAAGAAGTAGTGGAGACAATACCTGCATCATACGAAGAGCCATACGATAACGGTGGTGAATCGGAGAACTACATCGCTTGCTATCCATACGAATCGAATGAAATTGGCGACCTTGTATTCCAAGTGGGTGAACATATCAAAGTAACAAAAAAAGACGGCGATTGGTGGACCGGTTGCATCGGCAATCGAGTGGGAATATTCCCATCGAATTATGTGCAACCGGCAACAACCGATTCCAATTACAATGAACCTACGCAAAATGGATCGACTGCTTATGTGACTGAGATTATCGAACCGAAACAACCGCAAAGTATTTCCGATGAAGCGAAAAATCAAGAAGAGGCCGACACAGAAGTGTCCGAGATCAATACTCAACCAATCAACGACAATTATCGCGAGGGAACGTACAGCCGTCCTATGTCAACTACATCGACAACGGTATGTGTTATTAAGCGTTTCGTGATCGTTTTGCGGTCATGTTGTATACGTTACGACACGTTGTGTTCATTCGATTACAATTATTGCTTTTGTTTCCGATACAAGGGACGCAAACAAAAAGGTGAAGTGGCCCAAGTCATTGCGCCATATGAAGCCACCAGTGCGGAGCAGTTGTCGTTGACACGCGGCCAACTGATCATGATTCGAAAGAAAACGGACTCTGGTTGGTGGGAGGGTGAACTCCAAGCGCGTGGTCGACGTCGTCAGATTGGATGGTTTCCAGCTACTTACGTAAAAGTAATGACGAGTGGCCGACTGAGCGGCAGAAGTACACCCGTTTCCGGCGGAAAGGTTCAAATGAACGAAGCAATTTTAGGTATGGAAGTGACGTTCATGTGTTGCGAATCCGAATTGAATTAAATTTTAAAATTTTTCGCACAGACAAAGTGATTGCACTGTATCCGTACAAGGCGCAAAACGATGACGAACTATCGTTTGAAAAGGACGACATCATAAGTGTTTTGGGCAGAGATGAGCCTGAATGGTGGCGTGGCGAATGCCAAGGATTGACTGGACTTTTTCCAAGTAACTATGTTGGACCGTTCGTCACATCCGGTAAGAAGAGATAAATTCATGTTGTGGAATGCGATAGAAAAAAACTCTTTTTTGATTATCCTGATTTTGTTGATATTATGCCATGATAAACATTTATCGAACGAGGTAATTTATTCTTCCTTTGTAACTTAATTGTTTGTCTAGTTGTGACCTTTTATAAACGGCAAGCATAATTAGCAAATCTGTTTCGTCTTCTGTTGACGACGCTTAATGCTGTTTAGTGTAAAATCTTTTACTTCATTTGATTAAACATAGATTTAGCTATAGAGTAGAGCTCTTGTAAGTGTAGACTGCTTATTTGTGTCGTTTCAATTGATAACAGATGACTAGCCGTTTCTGAAGGGTTAAAAGGGTGCACCGAAGGCTTTCATCAATTAGATCATAACTCGTTAAGTGTTTCGTAGAATTGTATGACATTAGACCATAAATGGAAAAACACTCGCAAAATACATACTCGCATACGGAATCGATGCTTTTACGAAATGAAATTCGGATTAAGTTTTCGTTCATTTGTTATGTTTTCAATAAGAATGCATCTCAGGATATTGCGATTCCGATATATTTCCCTCACAATATTGTTTCGATGTGAACTAAAAACGAAAACCTCCTCAGGCATATATCGGTCATTTTTCAAAATTAAGGCTTTCGTTTGATTTAATTTTTATTTATTTGGAATAATCATCGTCAGCATGTTTGCCAACTGTTGATGAACGATTACAACGATTAACAATCTCTTAAAAATTATAAACATCAAGACAATTCCTCAAATGAAACCTGACGAAACTTAGAACGAAAACCAACAATTACTACAAAAAAACTTGAATAAGAAAAATAAACGATCGCGTCTTAACAATACTGAAACCAATCTTCATCCAACTACACGGCTATGGTATCAGAAAACATACGAGCCAACAGCGAATTTCAGTTCACAATAAATTGAATAGAGACTTGATCAAACGGCGATACGTGGCCCTATGTGGCTCGCGGGCAACTAAACGACTAAAATTGTTAACAATCCTGGAGAAATTGCAAACCGGTTCAAAAAAAACGTAAAACATGCGATGAGTCGAAACGTGCAAAAACGTTATTTGTTGATCTTTCAGCGGAGCCGGTGGAATGTAAACTTTACAATTCCTTTTTTATTGCATATCTTGAGCTTCGATCTCCTTAGTGTTGCATGTTAACTCATTGGTCGTATTTGACAATATTTAAAATAATATTTTCCCTACGGAATTGGTTCGCTTGGTTTGTAGACTGACTATCACAGGGAGTATGAGTCTATATATCGAAAAGCTTTTTCTAGTATATTTCCTCGGTTTGCCCTTTACAAAAGCAAGATTGTCACATCATTCTTTGTTGAATGTACGTTCGTTTGTACAATATACAATATCGCTTAAAATCTATTACTTCATTCGCCTTAACATAAATTCCACTATTTATGAGAACTCGTTGACTGGAGGTCAAACCTTCTTTTGTCATTGCTACATTGCTGCTGAAGTCACGATTGTTCAATTTGTGTCATTGTTGAAGAATTATTACAGTGAAGACTAGTAAAATTTGATCAAGTCTGAGTTTCTACCTAAATATGTTGCCAATGAAAACAAACGGCCTAGACCTCGTAGCCAAGGGATTTTTTTTTCAATATTTTGATTTCGTTGGCTTTCGGTCAATTAATAAGCCAATGTAAAAATAGAACGTCGTCTCGAAATACTCAAGAGAGAAGCCAAACAAATCTTCCGTCTAATCTGAATATCAATCACATCAATCCGCTTGCATATCATCAAGTCAAACCAAATGCTATAAGAGTGTTACGTCCTGCTCATTCTCATTTCGGAATTGCTTTCTTCATAACAAATTGAAATGTTTTGTGCTAACCAATAAACTAAATTTATATTTCCTTTCATTTCAGGTAATGTATAACGCGAAAGTCGCGCTGTCTAAACCGTTATTCTCTTAGTGTACTCTCTCATTTCATTAAATTAACCAGTAAACAAGATCATTGCAAATAATAAGAAATATTTAATTGAATCTAAAGAAAAAAAATTAACTTGGAACTGTGTACCACTGCTAAGCAAAATAGCCTATGTTATCGTCGTTATAAATTCTATAATTAATTATATTAAAAAAATACAAAAAATGGAAGAGAAATGATGAAGAGAGGGGGGACGAATGGGGGAGAAGATTATGAAGACGGAGAAGAAACATAAAATTAACGTAAATTGAAAGTATTATATTTAAATTGAAAATTGAAACAAGAAAATATATTTAAAAATGAAAATTACATTTGAACAATATTCTCAAAACAAGTGAAATTTGTTCGTTATTCGAATTTCTGAGAAAAATTACCTAAATCTATACTTGAAACTATAAAAACAATCAGTTCATTTTGGAAATTAAAGCTAAGACAAAATGTAAAATTAACTTTTTTTTCAGCCAACTTGTTTATTTCCAATGAATTTCTTTACTCATTGTTTTTGCTTTGAATTAAAAATATTGATTTGCTCAACTATTCTCTTATTGTTAGTCATATTTTTATTTTATTTTATTATTATGTTCCTTGCATATATATACTAATTTATCTCTATTATTAAAACGTCAACAGGTAAACTGTGTACGTACCAGTCCCTCACTATGTCAAGATTTAAAACCTGTGCTATAGTTTTGTCATACTACTCTAGGAACATATGTTGGGAGGCTTTTATTTTTGATCGATCGGGGACCAACCTTGGAAGTTACGCCTTATGTATGTATCAGACGTCACACATTGTATAAATCATTCAAAAGATGAGAATTCGCTAATTTGGCTTGTCTGGCACGACCAACCTTTCAATAACATTTACACTCGCCAAACCATGAAAACACTGAATATCACGCGTCAAAAGTTATCGGAAACCACACTTTTTTAGTTCTCTCTCAGCAGACCTTGCAAACAGGTCTAGGGATCCAGGCGATGTTTTCCTTAATGGTGGAGTTTGTTTATGTTATTCGTCAAAGAGAGAAATTTGATATGTGGGCGGAGCTACTCTCCGTATCAACGAGTAGTGCGATGCAAAATGCACATCGAACGATCAACTCGTTCGGCTTTATATCGCGTATTTTCGGTTTCGTTTTTATTCTCATTCTTCTTCTATACATTCAAGGTCAACCTTGAACGGTGTGTATTATATTTGGTTTTGTTGTTTGTGTATGTCATGGTGTGACGAGTGTAAAATTGTGTCAACTCGACTTCGTCTCGACGAAACATACACACTTATGCAAAAATTATTCTCTCTGTATACGAATTCACACTCGTAACGGTACCGAGGTTGTACGAGACTAGCAACGTCATACATATTTTTTGCAATTTGTAATTGTAAATTTATATAAAAATTACGGTTGAAACAGACGTTATTGAGATGGTAACGTGGTTGTAACGTTACGAACTGTATCGAAAAGACAAAAGTCCGAACAATAACACTTCAACTTTGGAACACTTTAAAGTTATAACGCTAAGGACACCTGCAAATGGCTTTTTGACGCAAAAAAAAATGGATTTCTTCAATGTGTAACGATTGGCATGTGCTCTTAGGTTCGCTCCTTGCGCTCAAAAACAACATTCGTAGAATACCTTATTTTTCATGTGTCGTGTAACACCGCATAGCTTTTTAAAGTGTAACCTTTTGAAGGAGTGATATGAACACAGGCTAAATGTTTTGTTGTAAAAGCTTTCATAGATGAAACTAATTGGCTGAACTATGCGTTAATGGAGAAGTCATTATAACGAAAGGATCTGAGAGATTTAGTGTAAGATTTGCCAACTCACTCAACTCGCAGTACCTAATTTTGACTTATATGCCAAACTAACAAAAGGCTGATTTTTCTCCAGCTGATCTCGCAGATCCCGCACGGATAATTGAAAACAAAATAAACGATACAATGTTGACCAGAAGAAGTGAAATTAGCCATTGCTAGTTCGGCCTATTTTAGGGGGCTGCATTCCAACATCGAAGTCTTGTTATAGATAGCTTTTTACACAAGGATTTATTTTCGTCCTATTTTAGATGTCCTTAAAATCATTATTTTATTTTATTTGGATGATAAATTAGTGAAGCTGCGATTTTCTAATACTAAAAAAACGTTGAGTATGCAATTGTCATTTCACAGTCACTGTGACAAGAGCTCTTCTTGCAACGGATGTTAGCTGCTGTAGTTTTCGTTATCATCACTGCTTTCATAATGGTTGCTTGCAGAGTTTCGCTATTTCATAAATGGATGCCTTCAGTCGGGGCTGACGTTAAAAATAATTTCGCTCCTTAGTGAATCAACGCCAAACTTAGGCAAACCATTTATTTTTGATGAAATTATTGAGTTAAATCTCCTTCATTTCCGTCAAATTTACTAAACTTCCACAAGTTTGTTTGTGGAAATGTAACGAATAGACAGGAAATCGGGTATAATTTCCGTCAAAATCAGAACTAATTTGAATAGAAAGCTAGTAGTTGGTTTGACGCATTTTTCATCTGAAATACGGTAACTGTTTAGTCAACAGAATACTGTATCTATATCTTACATTATACGCCATGCTATTGAAAAGTCTTCGCACTGTTAAAATAAATGATTTACGCTTGAAATTATTGTAAATATACTAGTTCTGTGTTCCTTCTTGACTGCACACATATTTGCTAATAGAAATCAATAAATTATACAATCTGGCTCTCCGAATGCGGCACAGTTCGGTATTCGTGACTGTTTCTGAATTAGGTGACGAGAGAAACGGATTATTAACAATAAAAAAGCGCCGATAGAACTAATTGTTCATTATTATTAGACATTCTGTTGCTTTTTTTTGTTGATGAAACTTGAATAATTCCATTTTAGTTAATGTATTTTATGGATTTTTATGTACACAATTGTACATTGATATGATAAATGATTTTGTTAGACACATATAAGTACACAATTAAAACCAATTATAATACAAAAACAACAACACACTGATGTAAACTACAATGAATACCTAGTGGAAAAAAGAAAGGATAAGAAAACAAAACAAAACAAAAATATCAAATCAATTATTTAGAGAAATTTAACATTTAAGATAATTCGATAGCTGAACTTTTTTTATTTCTTTTTTGTTTTTCTTTATTTCCGCTTTAGACGAAAGTGAAAAAGAAGAAAATTGTTATTTAGTCGTTAAGGATCCTATCTATTATTTTATGTGTGTGAACATATTACATATATTACTATACACTGAACATAACAATTTTTTATTTTGTATAATTTTTTTAAGAACAGAGAAATTTAATTATTTTTTTCGTTATTACATGGCTATTCCCTGATGATAAAATATGACAAATAAATACAAGACTTCAAATTTTAGTTTTTTCTTTTCGTTTTTTTTTGGTTCGTTTTTTTTGGTTCATTTTTTCTGTAAATAGTTTTGTGTTGAGCTTTCAAAAAGCTATCGAAACTTGCCTCCGATGTTTTCAAGTTACAAATTGACAGTTGAACTAGTGATTGTTAATTGAAGCAAAATACAGTTAACCTAATTTAGGGTGGATCGATTTCAATTTTAATTTTTATCCATTAATTACAGAGAACAGAGAAAAGCCTATTTTTAGGAATGTAATTCCATGAAACTCTTAAAAAATCTTAAAAAATTCCATTGATTCCATAGAATTTTCAAAAATTTGCTAAAAACAAGCATACATTTTTATGGTATGGTATCTCCCCGAGATTTTCGGCCACCGACCTAATATGTGGCTTAAACGACGCGTCTGGTCAACAGCTTTCAAGGGAAAAAATTTAATGAAATCTGTTTTCATTTGGTGAAAATATTTCGAAAAGTCTCAAATAAGCTGGAATTATAAATATCAGAATGTACCACCTTGTATGTAAACTTCATTAAATGAGTCCATAACCACCCTCTTTGACGTAATTCGTCACTTTATTTCGGTTAAAATTGGAAATAAAAAACTGCCTCAAAAATCTTTCGAGTAGGTCAACGTATCCACATATTTGATATCGTAGAGAATACAAGCCAGTTAGCGAATAGGGCAAGTTTGGTATTTTTGGAAAGGTGTGGTCTCAGGCTATCATGTATAGTAGCAACTGAAGCTATAGCCAGCAGTGGATGAGCTAGACATGACCAGAAAGCTTACCGATGGTGACGAAATCTATGAAAGTTGTCCACTATTCACAAAGTAAAAATGTTAAAGTTTTTTTTAGTGCATATAATTGTTTGGCAGACCAGCGTCAACCAATACATAGCAAATAATTTCATTTTTAGTCAAACTTTCCATATATTTAAATCTCAGGAATATGGGCACCCAAAAGAAAGTTTTTAAAGATTTGTTGAAAAAATTGAAAAACCCCCTCCCAATTTTCTGATATGTTAAATGGGATGTGCTAGCCTTCATTTTAAGTCAATAAAATGAAAAATCATTGACAAAACCTTACATTTGGACTTTGATGCCTCACCCTGACTCACAGCTACAACCTTTCCACCCGACGATATTTTTAAAAGAAACGTCCGTCAATTCTCTACAAATTACCAGTAAATCAAAACCGACCGAGTCGTTCAATTCCAGGGTACAATGTTTTGAAAAGGTCATGATTTTGAAAAATTCAAATTTTCTGAGAGTCACCCCGAGCTGGAGAGGTCGTTCTAAAAAAAAAACTTCTTCTACGAAATGATCACCTTGAAATTCCCTATCGATAACACCAAAAACGTCAGGAAACAAAAATGGTGTGTCCGATTCAAAAAAAATTTCACCCATTAATCTAAACATCGTGCTTAGAATATTGCTTTGAATCGACAACCGCCAATTCAACTGTACACACAATTGTAGCTATTTTCAATAAATTTTTATGAAATTTTGTCAACGATTCGTGCCTGTTCAAAACAGCTGAAGCAATTTTCGATGAATTTTTCGATGGCATCAAACGTATCGATTTTATTTTAGTCATTTTCAACGACTGTTTCATCATTTTTACCCACAAAGCTTCTTCGTTTGGTTCAATGGGTTTTGTTTTTTTTTACGAATTAATTTTGTTCGTTAAAAAAAAGAAGAAAAAAATGAGAAAAACAAAAATGAATATCATTCTGAACCTTGAAAATGAAGAACAATAATTACATTTATAAAATTACCATCATCATTAGAACAAGCGCATACGTTTCGGGAAGAATTGAACTTTGAGGAAAAATAAAATGAAAATCTCGTTTTCAGGAATGTAGTCAATTTGGTCATGTTGACAGAGTCCTTACACATTCTTTGTAAGAATCTTTGTTGTTGGAGCCGTTAAAGAACATAAACCAGATGAAGATGTCTAAAGGCTGAAATATCTTTCGCTCCTGCACTTTGAGCGTATTAGAGCATATTAGAGCTGAGAGAAAAAACCTATACTTCATAGCGCGTCTAAGAAACTTATTCTTTAAACAATTTGAATATTTCAACGAATCTGTTGAAATTAAATTAAATTTGATTGTCTTTGTTGAAATCATTTAATTGCTAATTAATTGAACTTCCCCCTTTCTCCTGAAACAAAATTGGTAAGTAGGGTTTTTCCTGTCCACATTATTAACTTTCGGGCGCCTCAATCAGCTCCAATTGTTTCTATTTTTAAATCGATTCTTATCACCAATCTCTTGGATTATTAAAGCTTAGTTATTAACACCGCCTTGCCGGTGCACATATTAATATTATATATTCACAACGAAGAAGAGATGCTTTCCTCAAAATCAATTTCCAACAAGTAGAGATCATCATCATTATCATCATCATCATCATCATCATTATCATCAACACCATCGTCGTCAACATCATGTTGTTACTTGTAACGATTTCTTTATTGTTTTGTGTTGTTCAATACACATCCATCGTTCATCATAGGATTAAGCAAAATACTATTATTAACCAATGAATCTCATCATTTGCAATGTTATTAAATTTAATAAAACAAAAACAAAAACAAAAAATATTTATAAAATTAAGAAAATAATGCAACAAAGAAGAGAGAAAAAAAATAAGAGGGGCGGGTAAAGAGAAACAAAACGCATGAGAAAATAAAAAGAAATTAAAAAACAAAAATCTAATTGTAGACAAAATATAAATATTATAAATAAAAGAAACAAAAGAAGTAAAAAAGAGAAAAATTAAAATCATCATTACACATATTGATCATATAAATGTTTAGCATATAACAAAAAATAAATTGAGAAAAAAATTCGCATTCATTTGCAGAAGGATATAGTTAAAAAAAACCGTTAAATGTGAGTAATAATACAAAACAAAAATTAAAATTTTCAATTTTCTTTGTACCATTTTCATTTTATCAATGATTTAAATTTAAATTTTTGAATTAAATTAAAGTTTCCATAAAAATTCAGACAATGTTGCTCTCTTCGGAGATGAATATACGAAGAAGTCAAAAATTGTCTTCAATTCAACACCATATACGATTCCACTCGGACATCAGTGTGAACATTAAATGTGTGAGATATATTAATTTTCGGTTATACGTCCTTATTATTTTGTTGAATACAACATAACATATATAGCCTTGTATATAACCCAATATTGAAAGATGAAAAAAACAAATAATATTACCAAAATGAAATAAAAATGAGTAATGTGTCGAGCTGTGGTGTTTTAATTTTTTTTTAGCTGTCCGATTATAGTCGTTCTTACCAACGATGCCGCAACTGCTTTGTCGTAGGACGATGCACTGTCACCATTACTATCAACATTATTCATTTCAGATTTACTGTTTTGGACACGTTCATATCTAATCTGCTCTTTAAAGTTTCTTTAACCTGTTACAGACGGCAGGCTTATCAACAGAATTATTATTGGGTCTATTACTTCAATCGATCAACATATTTTCAATCTGTTGATTTCAAATCTTGTACAGCAATTTTTTAACATGCATTTTACTTTTTAAAGGACCATATTACCCGCAACTTGTTATTATTTTGGTCGTCGTTAACGATAACAGATGAATAGCCGTATGTGACAGGTTCATATCTCTTATTAGCCATTTGAAATCAGAGAAATAGGAATGAACAGCAGAAATAGCCCTAGTTACGAAAGTAGGATTTTCTACGCAGGCAAAGCAGTGAGGAAATAAATCCTGAGGTAAACATCTCACCTGTATTGTTACTGAATCTATTGCATGGCGTATTTCGATAATTTTTGGAGAATTTCGAGAATTTTTCGATGATTTCTAAAATTTAAATTATCTAAAATAAGGGGCCATTCTGAAAGTACGCACGCGAAAGATTACGAATTTCAAACCTCCTCCCCGATCGTACATAGGAAGACGTATGAAGACGATTTCGAATTTGCATGAATGGTTAGGGATGGGAGACGTTCAAAATTATCGATAATATCAATCGAAAGAAATTATCTTCGATAATTATCAAAATATCGTTATTTTGATATTTATCTGAAAATTCATGATAATATACCGACGTATCGGAATATATCGATAAATATTGGATTTTCGGACCGAAATATCGATATCTTGATAATTATCAAAATATCAATAATTATCGATTATCGATAATTTTTTGGTAATTATCAATAATCATTATCATTATGGCCCATGCCTATGAATGTTACGCTTTGGATACAACCAATAAAAAAGTTTGTTTAAAATCCATTGGCGGCTGCTTCAGTTGTAACCAGAAGGTGTCAACATCAAAGATATAATTTATCGTGCAAATGAAAGTTAATCATAAAAGCTAAGTGGCGATGATAGAGAATAGAGGAATTGAACGACCCTTCGCATGGACGTCCCGCTGAACCGTAGACGACAGCTTGAATATGCCTATAGGCTTTCGATGCATTTAATGGATGAACTTGAATAGCACACAACTATTCTAGTAGAGCTACTCGACCACCACTTCATCTAAATGCGATTGACTACTTCGAATACACTAAAGAATACCAAAAAATGATTACAACATTACGATAAGGACCTATTTTGTAATTTGAAAATTAAAATAAAATCGTCCATCACTTAACGTTTATCGCTTACACAGTCCGAAAAACAAGGTGATACTCACACGACCAAAAATACAAATGAAACGTCTCACATTTATCACGTTTCTACACAAAAGAGCATTTCGTACCAATAACATTGAAATCATTTAAATTGACTTTGTTAAAGGTAAACTTCTTATTGACATATTGCCTCGATTTTATACATAATGCATGTAGTGCATGCTAAAAGGTATTATGCACCGTTTAAATAACGACTGAGAGGTGGTTCAATGAGTTTTGATCTTATTTTTATTTCGAATTGTGTTCATTTTTTCAACTTCTGTTGTTGATCGTGAAGCTGTGCGACAAAGTCTTAATTCAGAAAAGTCTTAAAAAATAAGAAAAATCAAAAATGTGTTTCTCGTGTTGTTGTGAAGAATCCGTTCCCGTCACGACTACTGTATATTCTACACCCGTTCATGAGGTTTGTCGATGTTCTTCGTATTCTTGAAGCGTTGTTCTTACTGTGATGGTGTTTTATGTTTTTGAAGCATGTAGTAACAACGCAACCACATTCCGTTTATTTGGAAGAACCCATTCATGTAGTGAGTACTACAAACTATCCCACAACTATCGTCACAGAGCACACCGTTACTGATATGGGATCAACAGGATTCAGTGATTCTTATTCCTATTGATGTTCAAATCATATTCTAAATAATAAAATGTTAAAAATCTAATTCAAACACTGAACTTTTACTTCTGAATGAAGAATCTTCACTTGGCAAATTTGTGGCCTACATTTGGACAGACAAATTTAATATGTTTTTGATGATAATTTTGCACTGGCATCCTTTTTGCTGGTAAAATGTGTTAGCTTTGAATAAAGAGGTAAAATTGTTTGTGGTGATGTAACCTAGGTCCAAGAAAACTGAAAATCTGAGTCAATTTTCGTGAACTATTGATTTTTCTCTGACTTAGGTTACCTAGGTCACCACAAACAATTTTGCCTCTTTATTCAAACCTAACACATTTCAACACCAAACGATTTTCGTACTTTTACTCATTTGATTTGTTTAGAGGCATCAACAGCCTTTTACGGCAAATAGCAAGTGCAGTCTGAACCGCCGGCTTCCGGCTTAGTGTGACTTCCGAAAAATGCCTAGAAGCATGCAAATACCTGAGAGCAAGTAAGATGTTTAATTGATATCACACCTGAATGTAGGCTAAATTCACACAAATTCATCGTATTTGAGTTGCGTCATAGTGTTCCAAAACGTTACTATCACATTCATAAATCTATTTTTGACATCAGTACGTCACTTTGCGACCCCTTTATGTACCCTACAGTAACAGTAGACTTTCGAAAAACCAAGAAAAAATTTTCTCGGTTTTTTGGGTTTTGGAGCCCATTTTCCCCTTGAGGGTTTTGTAAATTTTCCTTGTTAAATATAAAAATCCTAAAGACGTTGCAATTTGCATTGAGCATACACCTTATGGTATTTTCTATGTTCCCGAACCAATCTGCTCACCAATCGCTGTAAAACAGATCTCTTATTCCACACTTTACTCAATAACCAAAAAATTTCAAAAAATCCTCATGAAATAAAATCGTTGTCTCTAACATTTCTGCAGCAGTAAGTGAAGGCGAGAGGCAGGGGAACATAGAAAATACCACAAGGAATATGCTTGAGGTGTCTCAATGCAAGTTGCAACGTCCTTAGGATTTTTATATTTAACAAGGAAAATTTACAAAACCCTCAAGGGGAAAATGGGCTCCAAAACCCAAAAAACCAAGAAAATTTTTTCTTCGTTTTTCGAAAGTCTACTGTTACTGTAGGGTAATTCAGTACATAAAGAGGTCGCAAAGTGACGTACTGATGTCAAAAATAGATTTATGAATGTGATAGTAACGTTTTGGAACACTGTGGCGCGTCATACGGTCATTGTTGCAGCCACCAAACCACACTCTGCATGTCTGCAACAACCCAAATTATGAAGCTTGAGTAAACTTTGGGACGTTACCAATGCGATATCATGAAAAAATCCATGTTAAATTGTCTGAAACGGCAATCGAACTCAAGTCAGTTTATTGAACATTCGATTCGATGATTTTTCATATTAAGTTTTTTAACCTAATTGAGCAGTAATTTGCATAAAAAACTTATCTTTTTTCAGAACAAAAGAATTACTGTTTTTCTGAGAAAAGTTAAGTTTTTTATGCAAATTACGGCAGAATTGAGCAATGATGTAGCGATCTATGAATCCTATAAACGAAGATTTTTTAAGCGGATTTTTCTTTTTCATCAAAAAATCGAGCGATTCCAAGATTATAAGAACACTAGGTCTACCCTCATTAGCGCACTTCTACGGCTCAAAAATGAAAGTCGCAGAACAAATGTTTTTCGTAATGGGTGATTAATAAAATGGCAAAGATTTCAACCCGTGTTCATATGAGGAACTTAAAATGACATGGGTCTTTCGTGTCCTTTAAGAGGCACCGGTACTTAGCTAAAATTGTAGCATACATTTGTGTGCCTCGTATTTCATTTTTGTTGATATCTTTTTTCATCAGAATCCTTTTTGAAAAATGTACGACCGCAATTCCGAATTCCGACCACGATTATGTTAGCCTTAAATCAAAGTAAGTTTTGGCTGTAGTCGTTTGACCAGCTCTGAGGAAAGTGAGCAGTTTAACAAAATTTTCATAAACTGCTCATTGTTCTCAGAGCTGGTCAAACTGCTACAACAAAATCTATTTTCTGTTGAAAGCTAACACATTCGTGGTCGGAATTGCGGTCGTACATTTTTGAAAAAGGATTCTGGTGGAAAGATATCATCAAAAGTAAATTAAAATCCAGTATTTGAAAATCGCCCTATTGTATGCTTTTCAGCAAAGTGCCAGTGCCTCTTAAACAAAAGATGTTGAGATAAACCTACAGTTTATAGAAGCATCGCAAGCGTAGATAGTTGTAAAACGATTGAAATCAGTAATTTTGCGTGTAATTTCAGTTCTTGATTATTTTCTGAAGTGGGCGACATCAGTTCATGGTCAACTGGCAAAGACAATCGGCATAAAAACACATTTTTTTATAATTTTCACCTATACTTATATTTCGGCATTTTGTTATCATTTTGTTTTTTCTCTATACATTGCAATTTTTCTACATTTTTCCATTCATCTTCAAACCATCTTGTTCTTAAATAAAAAAAATAATTTTTAAAAAAACGGAGTATACTTAAGAATTAATTGTAAACCTACACGAATAATAAATGCTAGAGCATAAGTACGATTATTATGTAAAAAAAAATACAAAATTAAAAATATTAAAGTGGAGCTTTCTCAGCGGAGTATATTCATCAGTAAAGTGGTGGTAAACATGAATGAGTAATTTGACCTTTACGTAATTTTAACATTGCTATTATATCAAAACAATGCATTTTGAGTCCGCCACCTCCATCTCCTCCGACATTTTGAGTTTCATGATAAATGAGCGAATGAAGAAGGTCAGTCTGGTTCATTTAATTGTCGTGTTAACTGAAAATGTAATTTATTTGAATTGAAACGTTCGAAATCAACTGATCAATTTGATAGATCAGAAACCGATTTTGTTCGAAAAAGGTACGTTGTTGATCTGGGTAAATGATTTGATTGAGTGTCTCACTTTACTGATTCAACTTAAAAATATTATTCGAAAGCATTTTCTTCTATTTTTTTTTCTCAGTTTCTTTTTACGTTCAATTATCATCCCCTTACAGCGTAATGATAATCAACGATGATATGCCCACCTAGTTTTAGTTATTCAATTTTCTAAACTTAAATAACTTTTAATTGAAATAGGAAATTGCTTATAAATTGTTGACTTGTTTAATTGATAAAACAGAATCTCGAAACAAAGAAACGTATGGCAATTTATTAGCGAACCATAATTCTTGTGATCGTATCGTTGCAAAATATTGAACTAAAATAAATATTTTCTCGGCAATTCGGTTACGAAAAGTGACCCATTCTAGTATCGAAAGGGAGTACTTTTCGACACTGGTTATGAAATGATAGATTGAAGTTTGTGTTACTAAATGACTGATTTTCCTTTCGTAACCATTTTCTAAAAAAAAACTGTTCGACACACAATGAAATGGATTTTTTCGCACACGATCTCTCATCTGGTGCGATAAAAACAACTCCGTTTAGTTACTCGTGCCCAAAATGGCTAACTGTTAATCAAAACAAAAAATTCTGCGCACTAAATTTGGTTTTTATCATTTGATTTTCTCTGTTTATTTTAGTTCATTATCTGAGATTTGTATCATTCTTCCGATTTGATAAATATAAAACTGTTGTGCTTTACAATATTGGCGTTCGAATTCCATTTGTGTTTCCATTTTTGCGACATTTTGTTGTTGTGATGGAATTCGCTATTCGCCATGCATGTCCTCACTAAACTAAACTTATTTCCTCATTATAATTTAATTGGATTGGTTCAATCCGATTTCAATATAAAAAAACTAGGAGCAATCTAAATTACAATATTTGATATTATTTGTTTCATTTAAATTCAATTGTCTGCGTTATTTTAAATTTGATAAATGGCTGCCTTCGATAGTTGCACAATCCTTCCATCTACGGTTTAACACAATTTTTTTTCTTCGTTTCCATTACTTTTTCCTTGTTTTTAAATAATTTTTCATATGCAATTCTATATTTATCGATTCTATTAATATTTTTCTTTTTACAATTTTTCTTCATTTTCACTCACATTTCGCTCCCTCTCTTTTTTTATAATAACGAACAATTTTTCCCGTCATTTTTCTTTTCTTTCCCTTAATTTTTTTTTATTTATACTCATCTTATACATACACTTTTTTTATACAACAATGCAGGTGTCTTTTTCACTAATTTATTGAAAACAAAAACGAAAAGAAAAATTCTACAACAAAAATCTGCTTTGTGCATTTGTGTTGGTTCCTTTTGTACACAGTGCGATTTATATTATAACACAAAATGTTTGACAACGAGATGAATATACATTTGTCATAAATATGATACTAAATACACAAAAATAGGAAATTATGTTGCGGCAATGGATAATATTGAACATAGATAGGAAACAGATAAATCGGTTCTGGACTGGATTCTCTGTTGTCATTTTTTTTGTGATGATAGCTACTTCATTTAATCGGAAATGATATACGTCTAGCCGTGAGGGCAGTCACTTTAAATCACTTTAAATGGTAGTTTCAAGAAAACGAAAAAATTTCTCATGAATTAAAGTTTGTTGAAAGTTTCAAAGTTTAGAGATTTCGAATTCGAGCGTTTCCGAAGCAAATTGCTGAACACCTCAATTTCTTCAGATTTCAAACTTTACGGCGCTAAGTTAGTTGAACGTTTGATCTTATTGACTATTTCAACTCGCTTAGAATCAGAGACTATTTTTAGGAAAACCGTTTTCGCCTTTTTTCATGTTTTCCCAATTTTTTTCACAGAAAAGTGGAGGGAAAATTGGAAAATTTAAGAAAATATGGGAAAATTGACCATGCTTAGAATTCCACCTCCTTGTGTTTAAGGTGAAATTTTAATTACTATTTTTTCAGCAATTTAATTGTGTTTTTTTAACCGTTGGAACTGTGCTTCGGTTTTGATTCCATTTTGTACGTGAGATATAAATCGGAAAAATTCAGCTTTTCCTACAATCGAATCGAGTCCAGAACATAAATGTTTGAGAATAATGAGCACCTAACGGCAAGCATATTGTAATGACAGTATGAATAACAAGGGTATTTTGTTCTAGCTTTTGTTTCGCTTTGCAAAGTATTTACATTGCTTTGTAACAGATTTTAAAATTAAAATAATTTTGCGTTTTCTAGAATGAAACCAAAATCCATTGATGCGTTAAACATTATAACTTTTTTAGGTGTACCTGTTTAATTGGGTCACCATTAAGTAAATCAACAAATTGACATCAAAACGACACGAAATGTAATGAGTAAAACAATAAGCGATGCCAATGAAATGAACGAAAAATGAAGACAGATAAAAGAGTTATAGACCTATCTAAGACCGTTAAACTAAGCGTCAAATAATCACTGTACACTACACGATCGCCCCAAAATATCCTTGCACTTTTACACTGGAAGAAAGAGTATCAAGCATAATGATTTCATTTATTGGCCATACAATGAAAGGGCGTCATTCGAGTGTACGAACAAAGTAGCAAACAGAAGAGATTTTACATCAACCACAATAAATTACGTTGAACAGGTGAAGTAGCAGATTTATAATTTAGGTGAACTGAAAGTCGTGGAAACATTTGTATCGAAATAGAATTTTTGTTTGAAGATTTAAGAATGTCTCAGAATTTGAGAGCATTTTCAGATCGCCCGTATTCACCATTACACTTGCTTAGGTTTAAAATTAAATTCTCTCGCCCATAACTTGAGTTGGCCTGATTTGGGTATTTCAAGAAAGAATGGTCCTAGCAGTTTATTGGATTTATGAGACACAGCGATCTTCAGAGATTCTACAGCAAAATTTTGTTGTGTGTTGGGCATGCAACATATGAAAAAATTTTGATTACAAAAATGACGCACTAAAAGCGGATTTTACAAAATTACAACACAAAATCTTCTAGTATTAAAAACCAAAATTCGCAGATAAAATCTTTTTTTTTGTTATCTGTAAGGTACGTTTCATTTCTTTTTCATTTTTAATATTCTTAAGTCTTAGTCTTAATGGGTTTACGATGTTATATCCCAACCCCCGAAAAAAGCGGTTCAACTAAAACAATTTAATTTTCATTAAGCAGCAGTTTAAAGCTTAAAATTAAAATTGACATTTGACTTGCATAGGTATACAATCTTTGAATGCCAGCAAATTTTTAATTATTTTTTTTTTTCAATAAACATCATCGAATCGTTAAATTTTCCTAATTTTTTTTTCTTTGCTTTTCGTTTCCTATAAATTTGTTTTGCTCTAAAACGTTTTTGTTTTTTTCAACTTAAAATTATGCGTAAAATTAATAAATATAGCTGCGGCATATGGAGTTAGCTACAGACCCACACAGCGTAAGCGATAAAAATCCCTCAGCAAGATCGGCAATCACCAACAAAAACGAGACAGTACAGTTCAACGGAACGGTTAGCGGAATTCACGGCATATAATTAAAGTGTTGACAGTACGGAAAACAAATCTAATTTGCGTAATGATCAAATGATCCCAGATACTCCAGTGCTGCTCGATAACAGAATTGATACTGGTCCTGAAGCAGAAAAAAAAATCATTTTCAGTTGAACGCTTCGATTGAATTGCTATTGCCTTCAAAAAGCCAAACTTACCTCTGTTTGCACCATAGCTGGACGTTGTGATCGAAGAATTCGAACCGTTTGGAATACATCTAACACTCCTTCATACTGCATTCGTTCCAATACGATGCTCAACGAAATGAACACACCTGAAATTGATGGAGGCATGAAAAATACATTAAGTCGGTTCTGAAACGGAAGACCTTGGGACAATTATTTCCAGAGATTGACTCTGAACTTCAGATGCTAAATGACGATTTTAACACTTTGTTCCAAAATGGACCCGCCTGACAGTCAATCGATGGAAGACTAAAACTGTACAAGTCAGTCGGTAGGTTCTTAAACGGAAGAATTTAGGACAATTATTTCCAGAGATTGACTCTCAACTTCAGAGTCTGAAGGACAACTTCAAGACATTGTTCAATCGACGGAAGATGGAAACGATACAATGGATGGTTTGGAGCTAGTGGAATTAGTTGAAACGAGAATGAAATAGAATTCCGAAAGACTACTTCAACGATGAACACGAAATCAATTTGCAGTTTCTACTCACAACCGAGAATTTAGTTTGAAAACCGTTCCAAGAACAAAACGTTAAATTACCTGTTCTGCCAACGCCTGCGCTGCAGTGTACGGTTATTGGTCCATCCTGACCAAATTGTTCTTTCGTTTTGTGCACTTGACCGATGAAATCAATAAAACCTTCGCCCGATTTCGGTACACCTTGTTCCGGCCAATCACAAAATTGGAACTGTCTAACGGTCCTGGACGACCCATCCCGAGCATCAGTCACCTGTAATGGATCGAACGCAATTTTGTGTTACAAACTGTTGACCGCTCGCATCAGCATAACTCCTACCTTGAATTCTCTTAGCTTATACTGCGGCATATTGTATTCAGCAATTGGATCAACTACATAACATTGATATCTAACGCTACGCTCATGTGGCCAATACTGAAAGCACTTTTCCTGGAAGAGAGAAAAAAATGAATTTTTGATGCTTACGGCTCGATCATGTCATAGGACATACCCTTCCCATTTCCTTCAATTTAGTTAACATAACAACAATAGTTGAATTATGCTCCCACAGCATTCTCCAAAAATCTTCAGCTGAATCCTGTAGCGGCCCCTGAGCGGCAATATAGGCATTCCTATAGCGATAACCATCTATCAAACTAGCGTTAATATAATCACTACCCTCAACCCCTCGAATCGGCGTCAAGCAAACTCTACTTGACTCATAAGGCAAGATATGAACAAGTCGATTCTTATGTTTGTTACATGGCAAATTGGCAGTTACGAAGCGAGTTGAGTCAGCCTTTATGTTCGCAAGTTTTTTGAATTCCATTTCCATGCCGGTGATATTTTCACCAGTTTCGGTTTGCATTAGCTTCTGTATGTGATTGTGTAAATTCCTTGCCGGAACCTCTGTGTTTCCACAAATAATAGCCTCCAGAATGGCGTCATGAATGAAAATGTACTGATCTTCCGTTTGAACCATATAGTTTCGTTGGGCGCGCAAACATGTCACATGCCCGTAAATGTCGATGGTTTTTTCGTGCTTCATTCGTTCCAACATTGAATCGATTACGATGTAACATCCTAGGAGTAAGAACAATGAATTAGGCTGGCTGCTTCGACAGATAAATAAATCTCAAAAATTACCAGTTCGTCCAACGCCTGCAGAGCAATGCACAACAACCGGACCCGATTCTGGCGTTGACAATGACCGACACCGACGCAGAAATTGTAAAAATGGAGCAGGATGGTCAGGTACACCGTGATCAGGCCAAGCTGTAAACTGAAGTTGTTTGATTTCTCTCCGTTCAGCGTATCCAGTTTTTGCCACTTGAAACGTTCGAATGCAATACGTTGCCAGCTCTTGAGTTTCGGTTATTGTCACCGTTAATTGATCATAAGTTTCCGAGCCTCGCGTCGGCCAATATTGATCGCATTTGATTCGGGCTCGTTCTTCCAGTCGCGTCATCATGATGATCGTATTTGTTCTCAGCTCCCAACACATTCGCCAGAAATCAGCGCACGTATCCTGCAAAGGTCCCTGAGTAGCTACGTAAGCATTGTGCTTCCTATACCCATCACAGTAGTTTGCATTTATATAATCCGATCCGGGCTTACTATCGATCGTGTGTAAAATCACTCGACTGTGATCGTATGCCGTCACATTGGCATATCGGTTTTTCGGTTTGTTGTATTCCATGTTCGAATGGTCCCACATAAACTGTTGGCCCGGTTCGATACTTTCGTATTCTTGTGAAAATTTTAGATTGTCGTTTGATTTCAGTCTTTCAATGTGATTGGTGAAGTCTGATATGGATATGGGTGGATGACTTATCATCCCGGGTGTTTGGAAGTTCAATCGTCGCATATCGACTGGATCTGCTGTTGGTGCAGGTCCAGCGCCGAGATCTGCAGCCATCAATGGTCTTGTGACTGCAGCCTGATCTGGTGTTTTACCTGGCTTGCGTCGTCTTTTGATAAAGTAAACGATCACCAAACAGGTGGATAAGAATAGTGCAGCTATAATTGGACCAACAACCCAAAGCATCCCCGGTTCATCACTGTTTCGATTTACTGATACTTCCGGATCGATTGGAGCATTCGGATTTGGTCGTTGTGGTGGCTCACCTCTTGGTGCTTCTCGCATGTCTAACGCTAAGAATTCGGAGAATGGACTCGATGTGTAAAGATGTTTTTGCGGTGTATCCACCACAGCCCGTACGAAGATGCGATAGCGTTTTCCCCGCTCCAACTTTCGATTGGTGAAATTGTGGTATGCTTCACCTGAACCCAAATGGAACGTGTACGGAATATTTCGTTGTGGAAATTTAGCTGCAATGTACGGTTGATTTGATGGTTCATCTTTGTTTTTGTTAAAATCGAATTTGCTTGGAAGCATATCTTCGGTAAGAAATTGATCAGGAAGCCGATGGGAATTGGTTTTATTTTCCGGGACGACGATGAGGTAATAGTGCGATATGGGACCATATTCCTCTGAGGCTTGCGGAAGAATAACTTGAATCTCTTCACCGTTAACAACTCCATAAAAATCTGGTTTAACCATAGGCTGTGGAGCTGCCATTTGAGTCGTTACCGTAATTTTAGTTGGTGGTCGATACGATTCGTCAGACGGTACTGCGCTCACATTTACATTGTATGTAGTGAATGGGGACAGTTCGTTGATTGTATGTGACTTGATGTGATGTTTGAGGATGATTTTATTTCGTTGCACTATCTGCGTCTGTGTTATTCCTTGAGAATCGACAAATTCTTTGATGGCATCGTACGAAATTTTATATTCTTTCGGATTCAAACGAATCGGCGGAGACCAACTCAACGTCATCGAATGTGTGCTGACATCATGGGCTCGTAAATTTAATGGAACGTCTTCTGGTTTCACCTTAACGGTCACCTTCTCACTCAAACGTCCCAGTCCATTCTTATACCGTGCTGCAATTGCTATGGCATATTGGGCGAATTTTTCCAAATTAATTATCTCAGCCTGTTCCGTTAGGCCTATGGTTTTCGTTTGCCAAAAGTCCAAATCCTCGACAGCAGTCATTGTGTAAAATATTTTATAGCCAACTAATCTACCTCTTGCAGGTACAGCGTCCCACCACGCTTCAACAGTTTGCTCTGATGTGGCAACTGCTCTAACACCAGTTGGTGCTCTTCCCATATCGCGTTCCGTTTCGATGATGATTTTTTCACTAAATGGACCAGCCCCTTGCTTGGTGTACGCCCTCACTTTGAACACATACTCCGTACTTTCTTCCAAATTGGTGAACACTGCTTTAGTGGTCGTAGTATTCCGTTCTGTGCCCAGTCCGTGATCAATCTTCTTATGGAACTGAACATCGTACCGTATGATCTGTCCATTTCGATGCTCTCGATTAGGCGAATCCCAGGTGACGCATACAACGTCCGGTGTTTGAAAGGTAACGGTAATGTTAGATGGAGGTCCAGTTGGAGTCTGCGAAAAAAAGTTAAATTTGAATTACGAAGAACGATTGCTAAGCATTCCGTACGCACCCCTTCCGGTGTATGTAAGTACTTCACAGTCTCTTGTCCAATACCAATATGATTCATTCCCGCTACACGAAATTCGTATTCGACTCCACGTTCTAGGTCCTTAATTTTTTTCACAGTCGAATGAGCGGGAAGCGTTTCTTCATTCAGTGGATGATCTTTAATGCCCCATCGCAAACGATACCCACGCAGTTCACCATACGTCTGAGCCGGTCGTTCCCATTCCAATTCAATTGAAACGGTTGGATCTCGTTCCATTATTTTCAAGTTAACTGTCGGACGAATGGGCACACCACCGGGAGTCTTAACAATTATCGGAAGACTACGATCTCCATCACCTTTTCGGGTTAGTGCTGCTACTTGAATTGAATAGCGTGTGTCCGGTTGCAGTCCCGTTACATTATATTCCAATCCGTCCACCACGTCGAATTTCATAGGATCGTTCAGGAAACCGCGACCCTAAAATGGATGTGTTAGTAGGTTTATGCGCATACCAGTGAGACAACCTTTGAGCGATTCGTATAATTTTCATATTTCCTGTTCCCAGAGCGATTAGTTCAACAGTCTTACCTCTTCCCGAGTCTCCTGAACGTGAATGTGATATCCACGAATGATGCCATTTCGATCCTTTTCTTGTGGTGGTTTCCAGACAACATTGATTGTCGTTGAATTGACGGGACTCGCTTTAACATCTTGTGGATCACCAGGCACTGTATATTTTAAGACAGAAAGACAATCAACAAACTGCGATAACATACATTTTCCATTGAGAAACAGTAGAATGTAATAGACATGGATCAATGGTTTTAGAGCTTTTTGTGAACTTGAACGTCTATGATATTCTACGTTTTCCATTTCAGCTAAGAAATGTTTCGTTGTTTTTCTTGTTAAACAAAAAGGAGCTTCTTTATCGTCATCATATTTATGTTATTGTCCCTAAACAATATAACAAATCAACGCGATAGCCATTTTGTCAATATCAAACCTCAATGTGTATAACGTTTCATATTTATAGAGTCAGTATAAGGATTCATAGAAATCAGATTTCGTTTCTTTTTCTTTTTCGTTTGCATACATTTGAATACCAAAACTTTTGAGTTATAAGATTAACAATAATAAACAAACGCCAATGGTTTTCACTTCTTATTTCTCTTTTCATTTGCACCATATACTATTGTCCAATTCGTTTTCTTTTACTTTCCTTTCATACTTTTTCCTCATTTTTTTTTTTGTTTCTTCATCAATCATTTTGTACAACTGATCAAAAAATTACCCTTTTCCTACCTGATTTCCTCGGCTTTTTTTTAATTTTATTTCATTTCTTTTTGGTTTTTGTTATTATTGTTATTTAATTGAAGATAGTAATCAACAAAAGTAAATTTCAAGAATAAATGTCAGATTTGCTTCTGTTGTTAAGATATTATAGTTAAAATAGTTAGAATTCAAACACAAAAAAATGTTGAATAGTTTCGCTTTCTATAACATTAATAAAGGTTCATAATATCCGCATATTGTATAGAAATTAGCTCGCAGGCAAAAGGATACAAGAAAAAAATTATTAAAAAACACACGTTAATGTTATCATCGTAGGTTAAGATTAGGTTGTAGCGGGAAGGGAATTTTATATATCCAAAAAAAATTGCAGTTTAATTCATTGTAAAAAAATAGGATGAAAACAAAACACGTTACTGATATGGTAATACAAACAATTAAATTCTAGCGTTAGCCACAATCATTTCGTTCGTCTTTTTCGATTATGACCGACCAAACATAAAGGACGAATAATAAAAAGCAAACAAAATTCAATTCATTTTTGAAATTGAAAAATAAATCTGGAAAACCAATAAATAAATCCATGAGCAAAGGAAATAATTTCTATATTTAATGTAAAATGGCTGGTAAAATATAAGGACAATCCCAAACTGAATAGATCGTGGAAAAAAGGGGACAAAAAATAATTGAAAATCAAAAAATATTTTCATTATCACGTCACTAGATTTTTTGTTTGTCACACGAATGGTGGTACTCACTCTTAACGTCTGTTTTATCCATCCGATTGCAAAAATTTTATTACCCAAAAATATCGGTCAAAAATTGTATCAAAAATTGTAGTTGGAGGGCCAGGGCGGCAAAAAAACACCGATCAAAAAGTAGAATAATTAGAGTTACATTTCGTTTTTCTTTTCAAATCCACAAAAAAATTATTTCTTCAGTTTAATTAAGAATTTTGTAAAAAAAAGTTTTTCAACAAAAATTGAATTCGTCGTCGCTCCTGGAAGAGATGACCGTAAGCAAAAACAAAAAAATTATTCAAACGTCGGCTTTAAAAAAACAAAAAAAATATTCGCCGGCCCACTCGCATAACTTTGTATTTTCAGAATAAAAATAAAAATGAAGAAATTTTGGCATTTTTCGTTTAACTCAAAAATTGTGGTGGTACTTTATTTCGCTGTTGAGTTTATTGAATAACTTTCCATCGGTTGAAAGGTTTCTTTTTGAAAAACGGTTTGTGTATACGTATGTGGTGTGAAAGGTCTGTTCATGTAGTCTTGAGTCATGCAGTGACAAAGCAAAACTTTAAATGTTCTTGGGTAGATGTGAAATTTATTAGGGATTCAATTAAATTAAAAGGCTCAGAAATCCAATATTTTGTTTATGGTTGACATGTGTTAGATTCGGTGTAAATTCGCATGTGCACGTATCACTACTTGTAACGTTTAATCGATTTGACGGTACAAGAAATTGTTGTTAAAAATTTTACTCGCTGCACCGCTGGGATACTTGTTTCGTGCGGGTGTGCGAGTAAAATATACTACGTAATGGTTTGGAGATTCTTTTGTGGTTGCCTCAGCGCTTATTATTGAGAATTTTATTTCTGAAAATTTCGGATTTTTTCGGAACTTTTTACGAATTTTCAGAATTAAAATTCTAAATAATATGCCGGAGCTAGAGCTGCAAACATCATAATTGTCAAAATAAAAATCTCCAGACTAGTACGTAATTTACTATCTTAAAAATTATCCGAAGTCATAAAGTATGTCAATATTAAATCGACATTTCATCGATACCCCTTCTTACACGAGAGGCCGCAACATACTTTATGACCAGACTTAATTCAGTAAAATCGTATTAGAAATTCCAGAGAAGTCTAGCTGACAGCCTGGTGTAGATGGGCACATCATTTAACAGATATTCCATTATGAGAAGAAAGCTTATTGATCGAATTTTCGGGCTTGTTTTTGAAGTAAAGAACTTTAGAAAAACCCAAACGACTTTTACTGTTTACAGACATTTTTGTTATCTGCTATCGACAGCAACGACCTCCAACCAATATGGTTTTACATATCAAAATGTATATTATAACAAATTATGATAGAGAGGGGATCTGTTAAAAACGATTTCGTCATATTTAACACGTATGACTCTGGAGAAAAAAATTAAAATTCAGATTTGATTTTGACAAAAGCTCGGGTTAGATTAACCAAGCTCAGGTCGTTTCTTTTTCAAAAATTGCCATCCGATAAACACGATGGGCTTTGACATAGTCTTAGCTTTATTTTTGGTTTTGTCGTTTCCTCACAAATAACAAATGCTTAAAATCTTTACGCTTCCCAGTTACTTAAAACTATTTTCTGGTGAATGATCTACTCCAGTTCTTTATTTCGTTGATCAGTTCTATCTTGAGTAAATTTTACTTCAGTCATCAATCATAGTGAATTTTTGTGTATTGAGAGAAACTAAATATTTCGAATAAAAAATATAGAAAAAATAATTTTGTTTTGTTCATTGGTATTCAAATGTTAATTGAGTTTAAATTAAAACTCAAATCTTCTAGTCATTTTCCATGTAGACGGGTACTGATTTTGTTAGTGTATGGTTCATATAAACAAACATCAATTGGGTACAAATTAAAAGTCTAAAAAAATTGTTTGGTTTAACAACTTTTGTAAAATGAAAACAAATAAACGAAAAGAAAACGAAATAAAAAATCTCATGAATGAGTTGTTTGGTCTTTTGTAAAAAATAAAATAAATTTTTTTTGTTAATTTTTCTCAGATATTCCTTCCATACGATTCAATCCTTTTCATTCCCTCTTCAATCATCATAATTCAATACAAAGCAAGGTTTGAATTCATTCAATCATTCATGCAATTAACGTTTAATTCACAATTTTATTTCTTCTCTTCTTTTCTTCTCGCAAACAATATTCACTTCACTCACAACCTAGACATTCATTCATTCATTCAATTATCTCTTTCTTTTTAAGTGTGCGGAATTATATTAAGTACGATGCGAGTGCCTATGAATTTCTAAAAAAAGAATAAATTTTTCCTTGTAAAAATGAGAAAAAATTTATTTTTTAAAGTGAATTTTGTGCAACAGATTTTTTTTTCATAGCAGTGATTGTGCGTTTTGTGTGGTTTGTTAGCTTTTTTTAATTGCATGTGAAAACATTTGCGATTTCAAACTTAATCCGTTTACAGCTTTTTTTACGTAAGCTTTCAGCTGCTAAATAGCATCATATTACATACACGTGTGGTGGATTCGAAGTTGTGCGTTAGACATTTTTACAATATTTGGTGCAATAGTACAGTTGGTGGTGAACAGTAGTGTATAGTTTCATTGATTGCAATGGTTCAATCGGCTGAATTGAAAACCTAACTACGTCTGGTTTGACGATTTTACTTGTGTGAAATGTACGGCTTGACAATCGACGAAAAATTTAAATTTTCAATTCAGTTGGGAATCGTTGCAATGATCAATGATGATAGAATTTTAACTATTGTCACAATCACATGGATTTTATTTTGATTAAAAAAACATGTTACGAATTGGATTCTGTGAGTTTTATGGAGAAAAAACAAACAAAAATCAAAAATTTAGTGTCATGCAAAAAACGTGTCAAAAATCTAAAAAAAATTACCAAAAAACGGTGCGGTGCTTGTTAATATATATATATAAAAATGTGCGTATAGAAGACAAAATTTCATTGTTTAAATTGTCTGAATAATATACCACAAAAAAAATTACGGTGCAATTTTATTTAATTCGTTTGAATAATGCAATGTGCCAATAATTGTAATTAGGTTAAAACAAAAACGTTTGTGAAAAACAACAAATTTGGAACAGAAGAGTGGAAAATAAAAAATCGAAAAATTACGAAAAAGCCAAATTTGTGGCATTTTTTTTAGTAAGTAACTAAATTCAAATCAATAAAAAAATCAATATGCGAGTGTTGCCAACACTAAACATCAAAATATCTTTAGAACAATATATTGACATTTAAAAAAAATGTTTTTTTTTTAAAGAAAATTAACTAAAAAAGTTAAAAATTACACGAGCAAAAATAAAAAATTGAAACCTTCGATACTCCAACTCCAGCAGTTTCTTTAACATTTTTTTTTGAAAAACAATAAAGAAAAACTAAAGTTGAATTTGTACAACAAAATTGATTATATTATTGTTACATATGCATTAGTACTCAAAAATATAGCGGCTCCAAAAAATATTGCTGCAAAAATGTTAGGGAAAAAATTCTATTTGTTAAAAAAGATTGAGTTAGACATCAAAAATTATGTTGTCCAATTCCGAGATTTTACTATATCTGCACCTGAAAACGTCAAAAATGCTTGTTTTCCAAAACACAAATATCTCTCCATTTCAAAAAAAAATTATGGAAAAATAATTCAAAAATGTTTTTCTTTTCAACTTATGAAAAAAATGATCGTCGACCATGAGTAGATTCATGATGCTTCCGTGGACGGTGGATTTTGTTACATATTGTCAACAAAAAACCTCTTTTTTATTTACTTTATTTACAAACAGATAATCGATATCCACTTTCGAATCCACTGACCACGAACGCATCTATTTCATCTGAATGACATTTTTTCTTTAGAAAAAAATTGTCATCAAAAATTTTGTATCACATTACATTATATTAGTTAACTAAGAATAAATTGTTATTGAGATGAAAAATAGAACCAAAAAATAAAAAAAAATTTTAAACTAAGTACATACCGTCTTCGTGCGTACGAACAGTCATCGGATACGACCTTGGCCCATCTCCGACACTTGTGCCAGCCAATACCCATATCTTATATTCAGTCCATCGTTTCAGTTCATCCAAAACGATACTAGTGGCATTCAGTGTTGTTACACTTGCCTCACTATCGGACCGACCATTTTCAACCAGAAATACTTTATAATAAACAATCCGACCATTCGACCGATCGATGGGCGGTGGTTGCCACGACATTGCAATTGTTGTTGGGCTAGTTGCTTCGGCTGTGATATTACGTGGCGGTGCACCGGGTACTATAGATTTGGGTTTGGTTAAAAGCAATAATTTCGAAATGATAAGCAAAAAATTCTCAAATAAAATGGAAAATGAAATGAAAGTCAAACGAAAATCGAACAAAAATCGAAAAAGAAAGCAAAAAAAAGTAAAATCAACAAAAATCGTAATGGAACTAACTTAATTATTATATTATGACGTGTAGCACTTGAATATAAGTAAAAAATTAGTTCCATAAATTAGGTAGGTAAACAAAACGATGACAAAATTAATTTAATAAAAAGGTTTTATGTCAGTCAAAGAAAAACTGCAGTCTGCGATGGGGCAAGCAATGATGAAATTATCGAGATAAGTTCGAATGATTAACGCAGAATATTTGTCAGAGTCTCGAAAAATCATTTTTTTAATGGAAATCTAATCTCTAAAGTATTATCACACAACACAGGTGAACAGCTAACACGATAAGTGTGAGTTGATCAGATCGAAAGAAGTTAGGCTTTACTCCAAATGAGTCTCTGAACTGGAAATTTAGCACAGGTCTTAGAGAAAAAGTCTCAGGTTATCAAAAACTATTGTCAGACTCAGGTAAAATAAATACTGGACGACTGTCTTGTATTTTCCGAAACAATACATTTAACAAATTTTCAAAGTGAGCCTTAGATCAACTTCTCCTTTGGATAGTACTGTACTCGTGTAAGTTCCATTCAATAAATCTCATTTAACTTAGAAGTTAAACATTTTTCGATGAGATTGTCTCCGAAATAAAAAGGTTGAATCCAATGAAAATCCTTGAATTTTCTCGTTTCACTTGTTTTCATTTTTTTAACGAGCAGATGATATCCGAACTAGGAACAATGACCGACATAAAAAGAAAATCGAAAACCAACAATAACAACCCAAAATGTAAATAAACACAAAAAAAATTCAATTAATAAACGAAGGAATGAAACCTGAAAATTTCATATTTTTAATTTCGACAGAAAAAAATTGTTTTCTGTTAAATTCATATCCAATGATTTGGTGTAAAGTATTCGAAAATTCTTTTTTTTTGTATATTTTGGCTTGTAAATATTTATATTTTCAATATCTCGTGTGTATAGATATACCCTTTTGAATTTTTAAAGATATACGAAAACCAAAAAAAACGGTCAAAAAAATACAAACCATTCAGTAATTAAACATTGGTTTAATTAAAATCAAATTCGAAACAGAATCCAAAATAAATAATTGAAAAGTAAAAAACATTAATAATCATATTTAATAAATATAGAAAAATGCATATCCAGAGTGCGGTGGTGCTTTATACATTTAATTATCAAAAAAAAGTTCTTTGGGGCATGCGTGATTTTGTATAAACCAAATTTACCACTCACTCAACACTCACTCACCGAAAATTTTTTTAATTTTCAATAAAGAAGCAAATTCATTTTAGGTTTCTTTTTTAAGTTTAATTGAAACAAAAGATTCTAACGTAAAAAATGGAAAACAAAATTTTCATTCTAATTTCATAAACGGATATATTCTTTTATATGAGATCATTAAGCGTCTGAGTCGATGGAATATACAAAGTTGCCATGAAGTTGGGACTGTTAATTACATCCCATTCAATGAATGGAAAAACGGCAGAGAATGGTATAATGAAATGTTTTATGCTAAAACATTACACATAGTCATGATGCGCATAAAAAAAATTAATTTAAAAAATCACCTGTTAAGTCTGGCTTTGAATTAAATATTTCGATCAGGAAAATTAAAAACAGAATTTTTCATCCATCGACCGTACAAACGCATCAGTGAAATCGTATAACATTACACAAAAAAGAAAAGAAAATTATTTGAACAGGAAAACATTATTCTTTCGAAAAGAAAGAAAAAAATTCTAGAAAATCCTGCTCAAATCATCAGACCACAAAATGAAAACAATAAGTTGGAAAATAAAAACTGGAAAATGAACTCAAACTAAAATTCGCTTTATTATTATATAAATATCAATCGATATAAAATATAAAATAAACTCTCGCACATATAAAATGTACAATTGTTTCGGTTGGCATTGTCTATGAAAACCAATAAATATTAAAAGCATTTTTGGTTCCCCAGTTTTTCGATTGTGGGAGTTTTCAATTTTTCATTGCTTTTAATACATTATATTTATACATCAAAATTTTTTCAATTAAAACCATGGCTTAAGGTTGATATTGTTGGCGTGTTTCTATTTTTTTCATTTTTTTTTTTTCAAACTATGTCCACGACTTTTACGGTTTTATTTTTCGTATTTTCGTTTGTATATTTGTGATTGCACTAAAATTTATTTTTGTGTTTTTTGTACTCTTTACCATTTTCCACGCAGCTTATTCAAATGATTTCTAGAAATTTTCATTTTCGATTTTCGATAGTTCTTCGTTTGAATTTATTAACAATGCACAAGGCATTGGTAGAGAAAATTTCGAGAAACCCTATCTACTACCCAACTACAAGAACATTTCAATTAAAAAACCATTTTTAAGTCTTACCATACTGTTTCGTCCGGACTGGAATTGGTGGAGTTGTAGCCCCTTCACCTAGTAAATAAATAGATGGTTCAGTTTTTTTGCTACTTATAGATGCTTTTCTCTCAGTTTCAGTTGTAAAATAAGTTCAAAGTATTAAATGTTTAAGCAAAAAATATACTTTTGCTACAAAATTCAATCAGCATTGATATCTGCAACAACTACTTGCAGTAGAAATTTTGAAACGGTAAATACACAAACGACTTTCGTAGAAAAATGCTTGAAGTTTTTCAGTTTGGTACAAAGGAGATTGCGTTTCCATGGAACTGCAAACTCGATGGGACTTTCTGCACAAACATTATGGGCGAATGTAAGTTTTTCATCTCTGATTTATTATTAGTATTAAATCTCAGAATACTTCTACAGCAGAATTCTCCGAATTCTGATCCCTTTTGTCACATATATAATAGAAACCCTTCAATCAAATCGTTTTACTCCGAGCATTTAGATTGTTCTTTTCACCAGTAACTTTATTTCACATTGATCAATAAATCCTTAATCTGCCTCGTGAATATTGGCTCAGTAACCAATGATATACTTTAAAAGCAGAGTTGGGGATGAACGAAATTAACTGCATATTTCGGGAACGAACTTTTATAAAGTTCTAAACTAATTCCCATTGACGATATACTGGTTAATTCTCGCAACAGACTTTAATTGCGCTTGTATTAACGAAAATTTAATATTTTTAGTTGAATGACGACAATAAACAGACAGATCATTTTCAGCTCTGATTTGTTCCGAAGTTTAAGCCTTTACAGTTACGGATATTGCAAATTTTCCAGCCAATTTAATTATTAAAATAAGTCAAACAAGCAAGTACCTTTCTGTGAACGAGCCGCTAGCCAAATATAATACAAAGTATCCGGATATAATCCACCCAACGTATATGATTCAGTGTTCGCAATACGTCTATAAAATTCATAAAAGTAAAAATGCATTAACTCTGTTGAAAATGTGGACATGGACAGGGGATTTGCACATTTCTTTTTTTTTTAACTCACTTGTGATGGGCTTCATTGGCATACGTATCATTCCAATACAGTTCGTAATGAACTATATTTTCAAAGGAATGTGTTGGTTTCGACCATTGCAATGTAACAGCCGTTTCACCAATGTCTGTAGCCCGAAAACTACTCGGTTGTGATGGTACTCCTGTAAAATAAAGCATTATGAGCATTACGTTGGTTACAAGCGTTCATATCATTAACCGAATGAATTTCCCAATTCGAAATAGAACCACGATAACCCGTTACACAAAATACACATAAAGTTTCGAGGTCCCATAGCACTGGGAACACAAAACATAAATTATCGAAAATTTACCTTGCTGGGTTTTTACTTTGACTGGATTGGACATTGGACCGGCTCCCATAGAGGTGAATGCCTGAACACGTACCGTGTATATAGCATGTGGCGTTAATTCCGATATAGTTGTTAATTCGCTATTGTCTACCATTTGTGAGTCCCAAGACGCTTCTGGTTGATTGGGATTTGTCGTAAAAAAGACTTTGTAGCCCTGGGTTGGCACAGTTAAAAACGAAAATTATTGGAGTTTTATGTAAATGTAATTTTCTTTTATACCAATCGGTATTTATGTATGGCAATTTAAATTTAAATGTTTACTTATGCACACTTAACAACATCACTAAAAATGTAAATACATCGAGAATTTGGCCAGATAATAAAACCGAAGAATAATTCCGAGCTGAATTGTTGTTATATATACCATTACACCAAAATCATTATCTTTTATTAGATAGAGAGAGATAGAGAAAGAGAGACAACGAAACATTACAATACCGAACTTTATGTTATTAGCAGAATATTTTCAACAAAAACAGAAAAAAAACTATTTCCATTTGGAAAATAACAGAAAAGGGGGAAAAAAATAACGAAAACGAAGATACGAAAACCGAAAAAATGAGCTCTATAAAAATAAATGCAGAAATGCTTACGGTCACTTGTCCATTTGGAGTCTCAGGTGGCTCCCATGTTATAACCATGGTTGATGAACTTAATGTACGTACTTGTACATTTCTTGGTGCGCTTTCCATTTCTGCAAAGTAACAAATGTTTTGTATATTTTTGTGTTCAACAAAAAAGTAAATTTAAAGCTGAAACAAAAAAAAAGGGCGAAGAGCCACACCAACTATAAACCAGCATATCCATTATGGGGATTTGAAATTGTTTTTCAATCTAGTTTGGTACAAGGGTAACTGGGTAACGTTCAACAGTCTCACCGATCAGTTTATCTGACTTTACAACTCGAGGTCATGGCCTAGTAATGGTGATGGTGGGTACAAAATAATCACTCTTATTAATTTGATGTACTCAGGCAGGAGTAGATAGCAACAGTGTCTGTGTATCAACTAAGAGGACATAACACGGGCGTTTTAATAGGAACTCGAAGAAAACAGTTCAATTAATCTTTGAAGCCACTGAAGTTTTTTTTTGCTGTGGAACTTTATTTTTAGGGGTTGTAAATTCCCTGGGAGACTGAATATATCTTCAAAAAGAATCGAAATTGGGACATCGATTTGATTTTTATTTTCTGATATATTTGATTGAGAACCATGTATGCAAGTAGCTACAAGTGACGAAATGCAGGCAAATCTCAGGAAAATATGAACATCACTGGTTCTTTCCAATTTCTATGTGCAACATAGTTTGTTCATATGCATTCTACATTACTTGCCGTCTCGTGTTCATTTCGCCATGCCTTTCTCAGCCACTATCAGCAAACATCGACAGACACAACTACATTTCTCAGACTCACTTAATAAACAGCAAACAAGTGGTTCGAAGCTGTCGTACAAATTGACAACTTCAGGTTGTCAACCTCTCCAGGCTCAGTGGAGAAAGGATATCAAACAAAATCTGATATCAAAGTCCAACAACACTAAATCGATGCAAATAATTGAATTAATCTAATTTGAATTTGTCATTTTCAGTTTATTTCGAACTGGTTACGTCGGTACATTTATCAAGTATTGATTGGATTTAATTGTTGCACTGTCTGTCATTGTATATTTAGCTGTACATATACGGATCAATACTTTATAGACGATTCTTAATGGGCAATAGTTTTCGGGGTTTCTTGTGTACAATTTAAAAAAAAAATGTTTAGCGTTCGACGAAAGTAGCGCAGCCGTTCAGCGACTCTTACTATCGCATCAAAAAACAACATAAACACTCATAAGCTAAAACAAACGCATTAGACTATCACGTCCGATACTCACTTGCACCTCCAAATAACGAATAGTCTGTATCGATTGAGCATGAAAAATAAACGATTTCGAGAATGTTATCAGTTGTTCATTTTTGAGTGGACTTTCTATTAAATTTTACTTTACTTTTACTATTTAAAATCAAGAACGTGTGTTAAGTGTATGAAGAGTGTGCAATAAAAATGAAATAAAAATTTCTTCAAATGAAATGACAAAAGAAAAACTTTTGAGCTAATTTTGCTGTGCAGAAGTCTTTGTTAATCTTCTACGGGCGACTTGTACCCACTTGCAGAAGATGTGGTGCAGTATGTAGCAATTGGTCAACAAAGAAAACAAAACAAAAATTGTGAAAAATGTAATCAAACAAATCAAGAAACTTACAATAAAGTTCAAGTCCGGATATTATAAAAATTATCGGAAACGCATGAAAAATGTACAAAAAGAAATCTAGTAAATCATTCCTAAATAAACAACCAAGAATTTTACAATCATCGAATAATATATTCAAAAAGCAACAATAAATTCTGACTCTTTATGTAATTCACTTTCCGCTTTCTGAGACATCAAACGTATACATAAACAAATGGAACATTTAGCAACAAGACCCAAATCAAATTGAATTATATTTGGTTTTGGGGGAGCATAAAAATGAATTTTGAAGTAAAGGGGAAAAATCACACTGGAAGAACTCATACTATGTGTCATTACCTGTTTCACCTGTTGTACAGGTCGCCGGAGCCGATTGAGGACCTCGACCAATATTGTTCACCGCAATCACCATAAATTCGTATTCAGTGTACGGACTCAATGCACGCACCACATAAAACATGGTTATAATCCCACTAATCTCACTGAAAGCCTATTTTTGAAGGTGTTGATACGTTATATTTAATTAAAAACAATTTTCATGGATTTAATAACCGAAAAACGGTTCGGGTATTGTATATATGATGCGTGAATAATATGCTTTTAAGCCGCATTACAAGTATAATGCAGAGGAGATAGAGGATGTATGTTTTACCTGATTAGCATTTTTGGGCTTGTACTGGATTACATAATATTGCAAATCCTCCGGCCCTTTGTACGACCATTCAAGACGTACGGATGTAGCGGTTACTTCAGACACAATCACGTCGGTTGGTGCGGTCGGCAAAGCTGTATTTTAATAACAAAATTTTAATTAAAATTTTCAAACTGACGAAACTTTGACTATAAACGTTTTTGGTTGTTATGTTATTGGTACCCAGCCCTCTAAAACAACCAACCATTCCATCCCGTAACCACTCACATTGAACTTTTACAACAGCCGATGCCTCTATTTGACCCAATGTTGAGGCGGCAATGCAAGTATAATTTGCGCTGTTTAAAATGTTCGTTAATTCCAAAATGTTACGGCCAACTGGTATTTCATCTTCTGGCGTTATATCGACGTTGCCTTTTTTCCACTTCACAAACGGCATTGGTGAACCGACAGCGATGCAGGTTAAGCTAAGATTTGCACCCAAAACGACTTCGTTCAGCTGCTCGGGCGGTCGAGAAAATTGAGGTGGTACACGGCGTACTTTTACGTATAGCGACGTTGGCTTTGAATGTTCCGTTCCAATTGAGTTTTCGGCCACGCATTCGTACTTTCCTTGGTCCTCGCTAATGCTGTTACTTATTTGAAGGCTCCCTGGAATGGCAAAAAAAAAATGAGATCGATTGATTAGAAAAGTGGAATGGTGTTATACAGAAGCTAGTTATTCGACATTCCCAAAGCGTCACACGTTCGCTTTTTATTTTATTTTTTTGTAAAAATTTATAGGTTCGAAATGAGCGACCAATCGGAAATTCTTTTTTTTACATTGCTCGTTGAGTATATATTATAAAAACGACATCGAAACCATCAATTTCAGTTGTGAATTTTCAAAACCCAAAACGATAAATCTAATGAAATCACTCATGCAATAGTAACGAATTTTAAATTGAACGATGAAAATATTTTCCCGTAAATTTCCCATCCATAATTTAGTACTCATTCGACCTCTCCGCAACAAAATTAAAACAATCCCAGCAAAAATGAAAATTCCCTTACTTTGAAACTCTTCGAATGATATAAGGCAATATTCAATATAATGTGAGTCGCACGAGTGATATTTTTTATCCGATGATTACATAAATACGAGAAATATTTCGTATAACGGGGCATCATTTTTTCTATTATCTGCTAAAAGATCCATGCCGCACTTCGTCTCATTTTAGAATTATTTTTTTCTCTGTGTGTGTATATATACACCAAGGGTTCGAGGGAATTAAAGACGTATGGCAGACACAAATCTTCCGTCAGTGCAATATGGGAATGGTAGGAAAAGCTGTTGGCAGACGTGACTACGATTTCCACTTATATTTTACGTTCGGAAATAAATAAAATATGTTGGAGAGGAAAAAGGTGAATGTGAGAGATTTTATTCGGTTGTCTGCTGATTCGTTTTTGCGCTTATTCACATTTGAATGAAATTGAGATTATTATTTGTGAAGCATTGGGCTTTCAAAGTATTGGAAAGCGGTTCGATTTTCAGTTTGGAATTAAGGAAAACACGAAAACGATGCGGGTTCGGATTCAATTTATCAAAGAGAGTTTTTATTTGCGTTCTGGTTCTTCTTTGAAAAGAAGAGTCCAATAAGAAAGTTTTGTTCAGTTTAGATAATAAATATTTAGAGCAGTCAAAACCACTTATAAACTAAATTATAAACTAATCATCTGTTATCGACAATAACAAAACAAATGATGGCATGTGTTTGGTCTATACAATAAAATAAATGTTAAAACAAATGAAGTAGAAGATTTTTGAACAAGATGCTATACTTTACACAATAGAAGTAAAAGATTCAACGAATCCATTGCGTTTGTAAATTTAAATTTTATCTCGCTTCCGAGCACTTGTCAATAGCTAAACAATTATAACATTGAACCACCTTTCTCTACTGAGTTTTTAGCAAATCATTGTTACATCATTTTCCTACCTCATTTTCACAATTTCTCAATTATTTCCAATAGCAGAAAATACTCTGCTGGATCAAAATATATTCACTCGATGATCCATTATGATTTCGTAAATCCATTCTCAACCTACATTCACTTCACAAACACATTTCCGATATCAAAATTACGATTATTAACCCATCTCTTTTAGCTAAGATATCTGTTAAAATAAATGAAAAGAAAATCTCATCATAACTCATTATCACAAATTTTCTGCATATATCGCTGAATTCACTCACTTCTTCCACGTAAATTTAATTTTTTTTCCCTTTGCTGAAAGAAAGCTCTTTTTCATTTACATCCCTTATTCGAGGAAAATAGCTTTAATAAATCAAGTTTTTCCATTGAATTTTAGCATTTGAAAAATAGGGCTGACATTGCACGACTAACTAAATAACATCATTAGTAACATTATACAAAAAATTTCACCCATGCGATATGGTTCCCGTATATTTTTCATTCATAAATATTTCTTTTTCTACCTTCAAGAAAAGCTAATTTTAGTTTTTTTTTTTTATTATCATTTTTTCGCTATTGAAGCATAACACGTTGAAACAGGCAGCGCACGTATTGGTAGTTCCGAAATTTATTTCCGCTTGCTTCCCCTGTACATATCCTCTTGGTGTAACAATTCAACAATTTACCTTCCTTTATGTACCTTTTCATTGGAATCGTCAATAATGCCGTGCAACCGATGGAGATCCTTCTATGACACTGTAGGACCAGTATTATTGTACAAGTAAACAGTATTAACGAACGAATTTAGTTGTGAAAATGATCGATATCATCCATTTAAATTAAACTAAATTGAATAGAAAATGAGTGGTAGACGAAACGAACCGATGTTGAAAATTGAAAATAATTTCAGGTATGATATATGCAACACTACCTGCTCAAATGAAGTTTTATAATTAATTAGAAAGCTGTGCTATACGAGAACCTTTGTGTGTTTGTTACTATTCGAAATCATATATTTGTTTGAACGGAAAATATTTAAATTAAAGTTTTCGTATTGGTCTTTGTTGGTTAATATCCAAATATTACAAATGAGTAGTCAACGTATTCCGGGTACGGGCACTTATTATGCTTTCCATGCACGGTTTAAACAGAACAACACACAAAACATTTTATGAAAATATGAAAAATGGCTAAATGATTCGTTCGACTACTGCCCAGAGAGGGATTACGGCATCAGTTCTCTTTCTTCTATTGTGTGTCAACTATATCGGTAGAGCATAATTCACTATTTCACTGAAAGATGTCGCTGCAACAAAGCCAATGTCAACTTAAAAATAATTATTTTTTACTCGACGGATTTTAGCAATACTTAATCAATAGAGGGTATTGATTTTAGTCAAATAAAAAGCCATCGATTAGCACGTGACTTCAGGACCCTATATTTTCTTGAAGATAAGTGTTTGAAAAAACGTTGGCTATCGTTTCATCATATTCTTTTTTAACACTCTTATCGCAAAGCCGAACGATTCTTCAACTTAAATATCCGTGTAGATTTTTTAGATTATTTTTGTCTTAGCTTTGACAAGAGGCGTAAAAATAATGTAAGCAAAGGATGATGCTTTTCTGATTCTGGATTCTAAAAATTCTTTTAAAAAAACTTTCAAAATTCTTTAAACAAATTGTTTCAAAGAAGTTTTATGAATTTTCAGAGTTTTTTGAAATCGAATTCCGAATAATGAGGCACTGTCATCTTTTCGAAAATGATGCGTTTTGCTCCAGTTTAATTCACCATTAAACGAGTAACGCCAAAAAAGTGTACAAATACCAATACTTGGTCAGATGATGGCATTGCCTTACAAACTAATTTTATTATATTTTCACCGAGTCATTAACGAAAAGAGTGTGTGAGTGTGAGTATATTAAACCGAAACGTGCACAGAATCTCCCTGTATATTGTCGGCTGTATATATACACACCACTTTAATTTTAAGCCATTGAAAATTCTACCCCTTGAAACCGGTCACAAAAAGCTTCCATAAAATTTGGTTATAAAACAGTTTCACTTGAATGACTTCATCAAAATGCTAAAAACATAATAAATTTTGATGTTGAAAAAAACCATGACTTTGAAGAAAAAAAAGTCCTTATCAATGCCGTGAATATATAAAAACGACCATTATAGATCAGATAAAAAAAAATATATTCACAGGTAAACCCTTCATTGTATCGTTTCCATCTTTACGGTAATAAATTACTAGACATCACAAAGTTCATAAATCAAATAAAAATGTTAATATTATAATCTAATTATTATGCCCTAACTTTTTTCTGATTATTCCATACTCCTTTTGGAACGCTTTTGAATTATAATAATAAAATGAATTTGTATTTATACTTATACTACTTAACCCACTCAAATAATATTTGCGCGCTATCAAGTTTTATCAAGTGCTGTATTGTACTCAATAAAAACATTTCGTTTATTTCTTATTTGTGATGAATGAACACAAGTTGAAACCCAAGTACTATCATAGAGGCTGAAAATGCTAGCTAATAATGAATACATACCAAGTGTTATTAGTCGACGAAATTAATTAGATGATAATTAGATAATAATCGATATATTTCTCCTTACAATAGATGGACTTGGTACAAGAAGATTAAGTGAAATTGACTAGAATTGGCTAGCAGTCATATTATAGTATTTACGTCGAAAAATTAAAAATTTAGATTCCATTCGCTTCAAAATGAGTTAATCATAATCATGCACCTGTTAACTGGGACCTTAAATATAAACTAAAAGACACTGTAAAAAAATGAACCAATCTCCAGTTAACTCATTGAGACCGAACGTTAAGGTATATGATGCCGAATTGATGACGAAAGAAAATATTCACGGAACCAAAATTAAGAACAATATAAAGTCTTGCAGCAATAAATGTCGAAAACCAACAAGAGTTATCGTGAGTAGAACCGAATGTTAAAACAAATGAAGTACAAGATTTTGTGTCGAAGTCTTCAGTATTTTTACTGTAAATATAGTTTGCATCGCATCCACATCTCCACTAAATTCATAACAAATCTCTGAAGCGTTTCAATAATTATACACTGGTTGTAGTCAACATTTAACTCGTTTTGAAATGCTAAAACATAATTAAAACCTATCACCTAGCTGCTGGTCTTTAACAAAAACAAAATGTAGTGGATAATGCCATTTGTTGAGACAAACCCTGCATACAGTCAACAAACATCATTTGGAATAAATTTCATTAATAATGTAATTGCAAAATGTCATTTTAAATTAATGTTACAGTTCGGAAAACGTGCTGTAGGGGAAAAATTTGCTTTCCAAGTTTACATGTGACGGTTGACCTGATTATCTGTAATTGAACAAATTTCCAACAAATGTCATTCTGTTAGTGGAATTTAAAACAATTTTTTTGTTCGAACATTCAGAAGAGCGTATAGTGGAGCACCGAGCGTTCAACGTCGAAGAATGTACACAGCTATAATATCTCAATAATGCCTCAATTTAAGAATAGTTTTTTTTGTACTCGAACGCGATCGATTTTGTATTTAATGTTGTCGAACATTCAGAGACGATTTAAGATGCTAAATTTCCTCTTTCTGTTAAAATATTACTGCATGGACGTAAAAAAATGGGACACAAATGCAGAGTTGGTGTGATATGGTTGATGGTTCTAAGTTTATTGAGTGTCGTGTTCATTGTACAAAGATATTCAAAATTAAAAGAACGACTGGTAATAACTATAAAATTAACGCATAGGATCTTGGTTCTTGTTTAACTTTTGAACGAGCACATACACACATTAAACTTTGAATAGATGATGCGAATACCATTATTGAGTGGTTTCTCTCCTGTGATGCACACGATTTTACGAACACATAGACAAAACCAAATGGAAGATCGATAGCAAACTCCCCAATTGTATGCATGGAGAAAATCTATTTAATCTATATCCTTGGACCGTTTACGCGTATCATCAACATTGACACTCCTAACGACTACTGGTTTTACATAATTTTCGGAATGTGATTTCAAATGAGTGCCGAAAGGGGCTATTTTCGCACCAGAGACTTGTAATGCTTACTTATATGCACCATGCGCCTCTACATGACATGAATTAAAAATTCACATTGTAGCCATTAAGCAACATGGGAATTAGATATATTAAAAATTTCCACAAACTTACCAACGGAACGAAGAGGGACTATTACCCACAAAAGACTCTCAAGTGACTTGAACAAAAAAAAAAGTGGAAGTACAAAAATGGAATTATAATAAACGGCTTGTTCTGCTCATATATATCATGTTGTGAATAAAAAATTCATAGACACATTCTCGAGTGGCGTCACTTTTTATAAACCTAAACTTGAGCTAACTGTTGACTATGTACTGCCTAACGACGCCTCTCAACAACATCTTTTTTTCTCGCATATATTGATATATTGATGAACACTTACCATTATTGAGTGTGTACCGTGGATTGCTCATGTCCACTCGTTTCATATCCTTTAGCCAATAAATTTTTACAGCTGGTGTTCCTGTAGCACGACATTGCATTATTGCTGAATGGCCAATTTCAATTACTCTGGTATTGGGACTTTGGGTGATTACAGGAAAACCTACTGGTGTTTTGTCAGCTGAAATAGGTAAACAAACGGTTTCGTTAATAATTGTAAATTTCGAGGTAGATATTCGCAACTGAAAGCAATATGATCTGCGAGCAAATATTGTAGAATTTGGTGCGGAAACAACGATTAGATTCAGGCGCGCGGATTCACAGGCAAAGTTTGGGGTTTTAAAGGAAACTGTGCAGCTCCATAGAAGAAAAATTAACCGCATCGTAAATTCGAGAGTATCGCGATAACGATTTTACGATGCAAATAACTAACTAATGAAACTAAAACAATTTGCCTGATGAAGGCACACTGTGTAGCTATACGTAAAATCTATAAACCAAACGGTACGATTTCACATAATGATGAACGCTTACATTATCTAGATATTTGAATATTATACATTTCTCGGTTTAATTCCAACTTCCAACGAAATACATTATTTACACTATTTTATAAAGTTGACGGAGTTTATTTGCACATCTATTAAATATTCAAAAGCGTGAGTATTCCAGACATTGACAATAATTTCCGTATATCGTACAGCAGCGTTTCTGCTGACTGTTGGAAAATTGTGTGTGTGTTTAAACATTGCTCAGAAATTTTGATTATTTAGCAATGTTTTTCGTAAGGGAGATGTGTATTTTTGATTGTTACATGTGGATGTGGAACGAAACATCATTCAATTATGATTGATATTAGGTGTATTCAAACAATGGAGTAACTAAAAAAGGTAAAAGCCGGAAACGATTTAGTATAGTTCAGAATTCAAAGAACTCAAATGATCATTTGCCTTTAATTTACATTATGCTTATGCTTATGATAGATTGGTTAGTGATTTGAATAAAATTTGCAAACAGGTTTTCTTATTAAAGAAAATTGGTCACTAACTCAGCCCTCTAAATTGTATAAGAATTATAATCACCATCATTGAAATCGATATCAAAGCAATTCATCATACATGAGATATAAATGTTAAAGCAAGTACGCGCGCATATACCGTTGCAAGTGGAAAGAACAGAATGAATTGGATAAAATTCCACATAACACCTCTTGAATTGAAGATTTTTTGTATTACATAATGTGTACGAAGTATGAACACAGGATACGTGTTCAAAATCTTCATTTTTGTGTGCGGAATTCACATAAGTTTGGATATTTGAATTTCGAAGTTTCTCGAGGAAAACAAAGAACGATGAATTATCACAGACGACGAACATATCATGTTACTATCGGATCTACTACTTCACTTGATCAAAGTATATTCAAGAGGTTGATTTTAAATCTTTTACTTCATTTTTTTTGAAAATTGGTTGTATAAGACCGCTTTAATTAACGCTTATCGTTTAATTTTGAAATCTTAACAGAAAACTGGTTAATCGACAAAAATGCATTTGGAAACTGGTCTTTAGCCCCGTACGAAGTACAAAGGGGTTTATAGGATTACGATGCCGTGTGTAATTGATGGAATTCGAAGCAGACGGTAAGGGCAAAGTGTTTGCCTTTGTTCATAGATAACGAATCCGCAATAAAAATTTTGTCTGTCCGTCACGTCGATATCTTGAGTAAATCAAATCCGATTTCAAAATATTTTTTTCTCTGAAAGGTAGTTGAGGCTAAGTTTGAAGATGGACAGAAGTAAAGGCTACTCGACCCTAAGTGTTTTTGCACATAAATCGAGTAAATTTCATCCATTTTTCCTAATTTTTGTTTTATTTGAAAGGTAATCGTTGGCCGAATAGAATGTTGTTGAAAAAAAATTAAATTTGGGTCCTTGGACTAAAGTTGCTACTAGGGCCCTATGTGTATTTATACTCAATAAATTAAAAGTTTAGGGCTATTTGAAATTTTGGTTTCATTTAAAAGGAAAGTCGTACGGGACTTCGTAATTGCGCAATTTCTAAGATGTACACATTTCATAATAATTTTGATTTAACTACATTGACGGGCGCAAAGGGCTTACGGTCAAAGTAGGGTGACAGACGCACTAGGGTCACGTACGCAATAGATATACGGGTTCTTATGGGGCTCAGTCGCAGCGAACGCTCCGACTGTTCTGATGGCTCGTTCCAACTTCTTATCACTAATTTTTTCATAGTCTCATAGCCATGGAGTGATAAATGCGTTTTTGGCACCAGATGTGTAGATTGTCACTAAAAGCCGCAGGGCAATGATTAACCGCAACGAAAGTTTTACTTTTCGTCAATGAGTTGAGAAATAGTTGTTTATACCACCGAGTGATAAATCTTTTTTTAAGGCACTAGACGATAGGGGTTTCCCCACTATTTTGTGATTAACATGGTTAATCAGTTAATCTGTTAATCAGAAACATAAGTTTTTTGAATCCAAACGGTTAATCGGTGATTAACATTGATTAACCGCTATATTTTACGTTTATTTGTAGTTTTGCGACGATTCCACCGGTCAAATGCTGGTAAATCACCAATTCATTATCATGTTAATCACTGGTTAATCATGTTAATCACATCAATAAAAAAGAGTGGTTTCCCCCTCGGCACTAGATGTGCAGATTTCCACTCAAAGCCTCAGGTAACCTAAATGCTGAAAAAAGAATTTATCACCGAGTTGCATGCAACGTTTTCCCAAAAAAGTAAACGAACGTTTTACTTTTTGCTTTTCGCCAGTGACTATTTTCATTCCAGTTTCAAATAGATTCAATGAAATATTCAACTTGCTTTGGATGGCGGATGGAATTGATATTCAGTTATTCTTAAATTGAATTTTATCAATTATTTCCTCAACGATTTTATTTTTAATTCGTCACATAAAATGATTACTGCAAAGAACATAGGACAAACTTGAGAAACTTAGAAAATAGAAATTCGACTAATTATTTATGTAACGGAAGCTACTTTACCTGAAAAGTGGGCGAGTCAGTACTATAGTGCCCGGTTGCTATTGAAATCGTTTTCCATAGCAACAGTTCTCCTATGAGAAACCCCCGAAAGTCAGTACCAGGAGGAACATTTCATTTTACAGCAAAATAGAAAATGGCACTCATGAAGAATTACTACTTTTCATACAAAAGTTATGAGATGCATAATAATTGTAATCTCAGCTAAGTGACTTATACGACTGTACAGTGTACAATAGACCCATTAGAGGCTTAGGTGTTGGGTCTGTTGGGTTCGTCTCTCCCATAACAAAATACACAATAATTATGAGAGCACTCTAAGCATTGATGATTTCTCTTAAACTAAACTCGGAACTCCACACTCCCTATCTATAATTTATTTCCAAAATAGTAACCTGGTTCGCTCTAATTGGTCTGCATGACGACGCTGTTGTGACATGTATAAGCCACAATTTTATGGTCTCGACAACAAGGATTTTACGGTCTAAGCTTTCAAAATATTTTTAGATCTTAATCCGATTTTTATTGCTGTTTTCCTAATAAAATGAAATTGATAAAAGAAATGATTTACCATGATAATGAAATATGAATTTTATATGTTTTTAAAGTACTCACTGCATTCAATATAAATTTTTGTGTAGACTTTTTGCATATATACATATTCACAATATGTAACATTACAACGATAAAGAAACATTTACGAAAAAAAAAGTTATTCCATTTTAAATCTCTTCAAAAAAGTATAACAAACTCGGCAAACATCCTTGACAATAGATATAGGCGTGTGTGTATTGTATTGTATAATATAAAATAAATTTTTGTGCTACACGTAATAACACACATATATACTACAGTCTATTTCTACCCCACATTCTTCTTCCCGTGTTGAGGAAGGAAATGATGGGTACATAACGTAAATAGATATAATACAAAATACCTATCCTTTAAAAACGTTACATGAATACAAAATGCTACCTACATATATTTATCTGGCATACAGTGCGGTGAACAAAATTCAATGTTCTGTTCCAAGTCTTCAACTTAAGTCTGTGTGTAACGAAAGTGTATAAAACATATAGACGTAATGTGCTTCGTTTCACGGATGTACCATAAATATTTATAAATTCTCTGTCTTTCTCATGGATGCAATATTAAAATTCCAGAAGAAAATTGCCCTGTTAGCCAAGATCATACGCAGCTACATTCATAAAGCACATGAATTTTCGTGTTTTTTTTTTACTCTCAACTTACATAATCGTAATCACTACGAAGGTACATACACACAAATTTCAAATATTTCCCCATTTTTTCTTCGCCCAAAATTATTACCTTTTTCTTTCGGTACGACGGTGGTATTTTGTTATCTTGCAAAAAAAAATCTTTGAAATGCCGAAATTATTTGTCATAAACTATAAATGTGGCCCACCCCATTTCTTAAACACACACATGCCAATAAAGTGGCTTACCTCAATTTGTCAGTCAATTTTCAGTCCCTACATAATAAAATTCTCATTTTCCTCCTTTAAGTACATTAAAAACGATGCCACAAATTCCCCATATAATGTAGCCCTACCAACGGAATACAGTTTAGATGGTGGAATCATGAAACTAATCCACATTCATATACTACCAGCATAATATGAAGTGAACATTTTGCCAACATAAATCTGTCCTTATTACCCACCGAAATTACGATTTATTTTTGAACTGCAACCCTCAAATGTGGTTTTGACCACCAAAAAGACCATTAGTTCTTCTTAGTATCATTGTTGCTTTGATGGTGTAATTTAACAGTAAAAAATAGATACCAAATTCGCTGGCATTTATTGTGTGTATAAAAGAGTATTATGGTCTTTTGTTGCAATAAAGACACATATGGCCTATTTTTCCCTGGAAAAAGCCCTTTGGTGAAGAAAAAAAAAACACGAAACCATTCGTTTCTATTAAAAGTACTCGCCCCAAAATACTTTCGATATATACCCATGCACTGGGAAGAATCGTTTTTTTCCCTGACTTCCATCTCTTGGATTCAATCCTAAATTAAAGATTGGTTGGAAAAGACCGTTGCAACAGAGCCACGAAAATTGTATATTCTACTTCCAATTTAATTTCGACCCACAGCTTATTTCTGATGGATACAGTTCAGTCTAACCGGGAAACATCTATTTCTTTCATATGTGGTGCATATCAGATGGTTCAATTAAAACTACTCAGAAAACGTTTACATTTTGCATTTTTCACCATTCTGATTCAACTAGCAGAATAAATGTCAAAAGCAGAAAATTATAAACTTTTTCTCCTAGAACCACAATTTCACACACTCATCCATATTAGATGAGCTGAACAACATTTACCCCATTACCATGTAATGGAGCTGCAAAGTACATTGTGCTTTTTTTTCGTAAGTAAATCTGAAACCCCCTCCAAAAAAAAGAAACAAAAAAAATGCAACTACAACGGCACCGACAACGAATTCATTCCCATGAACGAAACGGTTCTGCGGTTGGGATAGCATATAATAAATTATCTAACAACTTGCAAAGCTAGGGAATGTGCCACATCCAGATTTTTTTTCCCTTCATTTTATATCTATTACTTTTTGCATTTTATAAAATGTTCCAAGTGAGAGCGCTTCGCATTTAATATATAAATTGTTCAGTCTTGGTACACATATATTACACATCGTTTTTAAAGTATTTTTTTTTTATGCCATTTAAAAGATGTTCCTTCCTTGCGCTTAAAATAGAGTAACAATACATCTTTCATGTAACATTAACTTAAGAATTTTAATCTTTGCGGCTACGTACCTCCTTTTGCACTTTATATTTTTAGGTATTTTATGTTATTTCTTAGAAATGTTCTCAATATACACTCCATATCGCTTTCAATGCTGCTAACATTCGCGGTAAAAATTCTATATACGAAAATGTGTACCGAAAAAAAAATTATTATTTTTAAGTATATTAAACTTTTATGTTGTATTAACGCTATTCTAGAAATTATTCCTTTGAGGATAATGTGTTTTATACGATGTTTTGATGTTCCAAGTGTGTTTCGCAATAAAGAAGTAGCAAAAATGCATGGTCGTAGGGTGTGGGTGTAATACACACAATTTATATATAAATAACATAGCGAATGCCATTACAATACATGTTACATGAGATATGGTGCTTAAGGTCGCTGTTAAACTTATTATAACGGCATTTGGTGTTAATGAGAAATTGTTTTGTTGTGTGTGAAATGGCGACTCAGTCGCATTACGATTATGGGTTATGGTGATGTTTAGTCGCACGGTATGGGGTGGGTAGGTAAATACGTAACACGAGCAAAGACGACCGTAAAACATTTAATGCACTTTCTTATGATATATTTTTGTTTGGAAGTGTAAAAGAAATGACGACGATAAGAAGGCGGCATTTCAGTGAAAGCTTCACATACATATAACGTAATGGCAAAAGTTTTGTTATTTGAAGAAAAAAAATTGCCACCTTAATTGAATTAATCATAATGTCATTAGGGTCGCATAAAAATGATGCAGAATAATACGTCACGTATAGTAATATAACTGCCATTAAATAATTTGATGTCGATGTTCTTTGGAATGGAAAGCTAAATAGACAATTCTTTGCAAACAAAAAGATAAGAAAATGAATAGTTGTCGTATATATGTCATACATCATTATAATAATAGCTTCAGCGTTCAACTTTTGTTATTCGATGTCTATAGATTTGTTTGAGAAATGATTTGGACACAGCGTGCTATTATACAATGTATACACTGTTTACGATTTTTACATCTATGCCGTTTTGTGTCAAGGGAGTAATTGTTGAAAGTCAGTTATCAATCGTGATGGTTCAACGAAGAATTCTCATTCAGCACGGTTAACAACGACTTAATTTTAGGTTAGTCAACCACTGTCTTTGAGCTCATAAAATTTGCCTTATTTCAGCCAATAATGTAACATTTTAGAAAGAGCTAGCGATCTGTGATCGATAACACACTGAATAGTGTTCACTTATGTAACGACAGTAAAACCAAAAGGTTTAAAAGATTTTGCATCAAACATTAGACGATACTTTAAACAACTGAAGTAACAGATTATGCTGCTACAGAAGTGTCAGATTTAACTATTCTAGAGGGATATAACGCTTAAAATGACTAATTCTATTTTGTAGGCCAGCAATAAACATAAACAGAAAGTTAAGCTGGACGTTAACGGAATGATAAAAAAATTCAAGTCAACTAAACAAGACTAACAAAGTTTCATCGTAAAATCAATATGTGAAGTTACCAAGCTTTATACCTAGGAACTGTATGTAAATTCCGCAAAATACCTAAGCTGTGAGAAGCAAATGTTTTTGATTCAATTCTACAAAATAGGCCCTGTTTGGCAATGTTTACACGGCGTACCATAGACAAAATTTGTCCATTTAATGGACTAGCATAAATCAGATTATTTTACCACTTTCAACATTACATCACTGATGTAATTAGTGTTCTCCAGCCGTTGAGCTACAATAAAAGTGTAGCAATAATACTAAAACCTCCTGAAAGCATTCTACTATAGTGCGTGCGGTTATAATAAATGGCGCCACAAAGCGTTCTATCGAAAAGAAAATGTAATTACAACAATGATAATATGTCATTCCATTGCTGTTTCGCGGAATCGTTGTCGGTGTATATCGGTCGCGTCTACAACATAAATACAGAAGAGTTTTGTTCTTCCATCAAATAACCTTATAGCAGCTGGTGTGCCACCATCATGTTGCCACATAACCCAAAGAGCTTTTAACGAATTAGAGACTCAGGTGAAGCTAAACATAATAACGGAAAACATTTGTCGTTAACTATGGTTCCACCTGCTTTTTTTTCGTGATGTGGTGTGAGAGATCGGGCACATGAAAAGAGGAACATTCCTTCCATTATATCTATATGCAGCTATATATATTAAATGGTGAAAAAGGGTATATCATCCTCTATATACAGATGTGATATCTCAACATTTTTGTGTTAAGGAAACAGAACAATTTTATTCGCTTTTAATATCATCTCATCCATAGGTAAAAGATGCACGTACCTCTTCTTATATAATTCTCTTGAGTTTTGAAATACAAAAAAGGAGAAGATAAAAAATGTCTTTGGAATAATAATTGCGTCGAAGAATATAGAATTAATGAGGTTGCTTGTCGTCATCGGTCATCATCACGTGTTTTATTAACGGGCACACAGGCTACACTCTTGTATATATATAGACGTGTACGAATGAATTTTGTAAATAAATGAAGTAGGGCCATTAAAATGTACTTAATTAATGTCATACGAAAACGGATGCAATATTAGTAACAACATGCGAATATTAACAATAACTGGGTCTGTCACATAGGCTCGCACAACCATGACAGAATTGATTTTTGGATTGAATCATTTCAAACATGACAGAGTAAAGTTAACCAGGCAGGAGCGTTGATTTAACCAGGGACCTGCGAATAAAATTTTTCCAATTTATGTCAGTGTTCATTTGAGTTCATTTTCATCCAGTGTATTAGGTCCCTTATTTGACGTTTCGAAAATGAACCGCTCCTGCCTGGTTTATTTTACTCTGCCGTGATTTCAAAGTTCATCAAGGCTAGAGAAAAAACAAGTTCACCAATTTTATTGTTCATTTGTCAATTAAGTAAATTAGTAAATGCAGCATAAAATACACAAGTACCATACTCAATTAAAGTGAATGTTTTGTGTCCAATTAATCTCTGCGGTAAATGAGTAACATAATGAGTAAAAGTTTACAGTTCATTTTTATCGATGTTATCGTTTCAGCGAAATGACTAATTTCAGAAGAATCACAAGCTATACGAATTTCACTTTATGGTACGACTATTGATCACAAAATTTTTTTATTGTTATATACACAAAAGGTAGCGGGTATAATAACATTAAAAGGATAAAAACGAAACTTTGTAATTAATGCAAAAGTCGTTAAAATGTAAGAAGGCAATAAAAGTTCACTCAATATATTTTTAAAGGTAAAGCTTTTCGGGAAGAGGGAGACAAAAAAAATCAATTTTTTGGAATTAAAAAGTGATGATGACTAGAACGTGGTTGTGGCAACTGTAGTATTAACAGAAAAAAAAACGCAAAATCATTTCTCAAGGGTCGATGGAGGGTGATTATGATACAAATGTGGAAGGGAGAAAATATTTTTTGTCATAATTGTGAGGAAAGGAAGAGAAAAAAAAACTTTTTCGCCTGAGACAAGGATTAAGAAAATTAAAACTTATTGAATAATTAATTAGAATTTGGTGAAGTATTTTTTTTTCTGCAAATTCTTCGTTTTACGGTTTATTAAATTAGAGGATCATTTTCGGAAATAGCAAGTTTCAATTAACAATGCGAGATAAAAAAACCTCTAAAAATTCATTTTTTTCGCGTTATTTAAAAGGGTAAGTTCTCCCCGCATCGACATAGATTTATGTAGGACCATCATAATATATAGCAAGTGCGAACATACGGAAAAAGTTTTTGCCAGAAAAATTATGGAAATTTTTCAATGTTTGAACGTACACTTATTTACAAAGAAATTAAACAACAAGAAAGTTCTTAATACTTTTTACACGCTCGTTTTCTCTGTAAGTTTTCATTGTTTTCGATGATACAAAAAAAAAACATTGAAACGCTACACAACATTGTATGGATAAGATTATGGAGTGTAAATTTTCGGTTCTTTGTTTTTACATGAAGAGCAAAAAAAAAGTTTTTTCTTTGCTTATTTTTGATTTCATAATGGTTACATGAATTCACTCTAAAGATTAAGTTTTTGATCCTTTTTGTTATACCAAGCCATAGTGGTTATTGTTGTAGAGTAAATCCACATTGAGAGATAAGTAAAGCTGAAAACACAGTCATGGTGTATATGGATGTATAATGGTAAGAGTATTATAACACATTCGCTTTATTCGATGTAATCAAAATATGGTTAAGGAATACGTCTTTTGTACCAGGAAGCAAAACGTGTTTACCGTATCGTTGGTATTTTCAGTTTTCATCCAGAATTTACGTTCCCCTTCTCTAAATCGTAAATTACCCAACGTTATTGTTTGGTATTATATTCAAATCGCTGGATCACATTTTTAATAAAAATAAAAAGCAAACAACCAGCTCTTTTTTTTGTTAACATTTCCTTTTATGCAGCACTACATATTTATACGCCGCAGAGTTCATGTGATTTGCGGAGAATAATATAAAAGACTTTAGCTCTATGAATTTTAAAAATGGATTTTTTTTCCAACTGAAGCATTTTACTTACTAAAAAGGACCCGTTTGCATCTTAAAAACATGATAACTTTGTTGATGGTAGCTTCCAAAGAGCTAACATTAAATAGCTGAATATTAAGGTTAAAAGTTGAAATTGGTCTGTACTTTATCTGCGTGTAAACAGTGAAGAAGTGAAGTATGTATAGAATATTGCAAGTTATGTTCATATTATAAGAGGAATGTGTTCGTCTACTATATCTTTTCGGACAATTTCGTCTACCGTGTTTGATGTGTTGTGTGTTATAGACGACGAAGAACAATAATTCAGCTTGTATGGAGAATATTATAAGCAAAGTTGTGCAATGTGCATTCTATACAACAAAAAAAGATAAAGTTAAAAAACAGTAACGTGAAGGAAAAACATACATCACATATCGTGTGTACTACCGAGAGAGACGACCATAGTGTCAAAGCCTCCACCAAAAGCTTTAACTAAAATACTGAACATAGTTTTCCGCCAGCATATCATGTCTATTTTGTAATGCAAGAAAACTTTTGGATAACATAAAAACCTTACGTTGTGCTTGAATCCGACTCCGCCTGGAGTTTCTTAAAAGTAAAGTAAACATGGGAGAAAAATGAATCTTTTGTGAGTCGTTGAGATAATGTTTTACGTTTTATACGATGAAGCTAATTAATTGGTTTACATGTAAAGTTGAAAATTTTTACCTTTTTGTTCGGAACAATAAGGTAAAATAATTTAGCACTTAGGCTAGATAGTGAGATGGAATGCACGTAGTGTGTTTATGTAATATGATAAAAAAAAAACTTTTATCTTACACAGTATCTTCTTTTATAGTTATGTTTATGGGGTGGTGGTAATATTACAATTACAGGTGCATGAAGTCCACAAAGGTGAGTAGGATTCAAAATTTGGCTAAAATTTTTCCACAGTTGCTTACAGTTGATAAAAACAAAATGAGACTTTTCTACCGTAACTTAAGGATAGCAGAATATTTTGTATCAAACTCCGTAAAATTCTTATGAACAACAGAAGTGAAGCGTTTATCGGTTGTATCATGAAACTGTGAAACGTTTGATGTTTCTGCAAGAGTAGAATTGTTCGTCTACAGTTGTCACGGCTTGGTAGAGCTTTAGTATTGTGGAAGACAGCATGAAATTAAATTAAGTTGAATTCATTTCAACTGCAGCCTTTCCATTTTAAATGTTTCCGTGATACGAGTTACTATCATTGTAATCAGACAACTATCATGGTCTTTCTGAGGGTAGCGTTACAAATTGGCACATGTGTTCTGATTGCTACCTGTAGCCGTTGCCAAATAAATGTCCTGAATATGTCCTTAATGTCCGACCAAATTTTAGAATTTGTCCTGCCTTATTTCAGGCGCAGTAGACTAAATTGGGAAATGCTGCATTTTAGTAACTAGCTTAAGTTGTGTATTTGTCGTGAATGTGTTTATGCCAAACAAATGTCCTTAATTAGTCCTATTTTTTAGACAATGAAAACTTAGTAGTATGACAGTTTAGTAGTACAAAGTCGAAATACTACTTTTTTGGTAACGACGCTGCAAATACTTATTCAGCCTAATTAAATGTCCTCAATTTGTCATATCATAATCCACTTCGATATTAAGTGTAACAAGCTTCTGGAATGACTTATTCAAATCAACTTGAGCTAAATACACGATTTTTGAAAGCTTTGAAAATTATAATTTTTAGTCAAAATGAAATGTCCTCAATTTGTACTAATAGGATCTTACACTATTACTAAGCTGAAAGGCATTTAACGATAGAATTTAAATTTGTACCATATTATCATACCATATTTCGAACCGTTTCATTCTATAATTAAGTTGATGTAGTATGTCCGATATTGTAAATTATAAAATATCCCAGATAAAATAAGACGAATCTTATCAGTTATAAAAAAAACCACTACGCTCTTACATAATCGATAACATTGTCCGCACATTTGTAAGTTTTATAATTGCGATTTTTTAAACTCATTAATCAACTAACGCTGTTCATCATCGCAAGTCGAACGGAATAGGTTGATACCGTCTCCTGACAAGATGTTACGTTTTCTACTCTTGGTTTCACTTGCACTGTGTGTTACAGGTTACTTTAAATTAAACACAAAGTTGTAGCGAGAAAATTTTAAACGAATTGTTTGCAGCTGCTCCAACAATTTTCCAATACAAAAGGCAATTGGTGCCGATGCTGGATAGACGTATAGTTGGTGGAAATGATACCACAATCGAACAATTGCCATGGCAAATATCGATGACCAATTTCGGAAGTCATAGATGCGGTGGATCGATTTTGTCGACAACGAAAGTCATTACAGCTGCTCATTGTGTTCGTGGAGTAATGACTCAATTTGTCGCTGTTCGAGCTGGATCGACATTCAGAACGAGTGGCGGTGTACAAGTTCCAGTCAGTCGAATTATCGAACATGAAGACTATAATGTACCGATCTACTTCGACCATGATGTTGCACTAATGTTTTTGGAAAGTGCTCTCACATTCGCACCAGGAATTCAAGCAATCGCTTTACCAGCTCAGGGATTCGTAGTAGCACATGGAACCGATGCACAGACATCCGGTTGGGGAGCATTGTCTCAAGGAGGATCACCGCCAGAAATTTTGCAAGTCGTCACTGTACCGATTGTCAGCAACGACATTTGCGGTGAAGCATACGAACAGTTGAATCCCATTACCGATGGTATGATTTGCGCTGGCTTATTGGAAGAAGGTGGACGTGACGCCTGTCAAGGAGACTCCGGTGGGCCACTCGTTGTTGGCAACGTGTTACATGGTGTTGTATCATGGGGCTACGGATGCGCTGTACCCGGATTCCCAGGAGTCTATGCTAGAACAGCTTTCTACAGAAATTGGATCGACAGTTGGGACTTTTAGTTTATGTAACGACATTATTACAATCACTGATGCTGATCAAACTAATAAAGTCGCAAAGTGAATTATTGCTTTTTATATTCTGTCGCCTTAATCAGTTTGAAGTACAAAGATAATGGATAACCTTATCGTCTGCAGTTTAGGTAGGCGTCGTATAACAATTACAATTTTACTGTTATCGGATTCTGTCGATTGCTCTGCTTGTCGTATCTTTTAAATGTATTCGCAGAATACGAGCTCGATAACATTTGCTTGTAAATGAAATAAAGATTTGGTAACGCTATATATCACTTTATTTATAAGAAGATTTACAATTGTAGCCAGGAATTTCAGAAGATCTCTTGAACTTTTCTCGACATTCTTCAAATTTTTAGAGATTTGAATCGAATTTGAACCCTGTCTCGATTTTCAGGAACTTATTTTTAAGATGCGTAAACGAAAATAGAAGAAAGAAACGAGAATTTCTAGAAAAAAAATAGTTAGCTGCCCTAGCCGAACTAGATACCTAATACCAAAACATTAAGTGCGCTTATAACAAAATGTTTTATTTAAAAAAGGCACCACAAACCAATCTAATGTAACGTTAATGTTATTCGGTTGAGATACGTGAACCTTTATCAAAAGTTTTAAGATGTCGAAAGCCTACCGAATGCCCACAAAATACCTATGTTTTATACGTAACGAAGTTCATTATCGAAGTTTTACAGGATTTCCCCAATAATTCAATTGAAATTAGTCCAGGTGTAATAAATTTTCTTAACTTGTTGAGCCAGTACAGTAGGTAATATAACCGGGAATTTGATTTTAAAGTTACGACAAAATTCGACTGATGTGAAAAATAAGAGGACGCAGTGCCGGTTGTTTTTGTCTGGTATATTCTTTTCAAAGTAAAGCTTATCGAGAAGATAATAAATCTTAGTTGGGTAAATTGACAGCTTAAATTTTATCAATTCCGCTTCCACTGCTAAAATGGTTAACTTATTGATGGTTAAAATTCATTAAAATCGCATTTAGAAAGTTTCAGTATTTTATCGTCTTCATTAAAACTCAAAACACAAAATGAAGAACAGTTCTTAATTGCTGTAAATATATCCGTAAGAGCGCAGTTATTCAAAAGAAAGTGGATACCAATCGACCGTACAACAATTTTTGCAACGGACATCGAACAGCAAAGCAAATAATTAAAGAAACATCAAAGTCTGATGTAAATATTTGAAGAAAAAGGAAGTCCAAAGTTCTTACTTTTTATTGGTCGTTATATTGCTGCGAGTCTGGAGACCCACTTATTTCCACAACAATATTGAAGCCAAAGGTTCCGAGTACACTGCAACTCCACGGTTACAACAAATTCGAAATCAGAATTGGTCAATAAAGTTGAACCATATATCCGTTCGTTTCAGTATGACAATACAAAATGAGGAGTTGTACCACAGAATCATATCATAGGTGACGGTAAGTAACATATTCGATATTGATAGCTAAAAGCTATTCAGGTTTACCGTAATATGTGGTATATGGTATTGTTTCATGCGGGCCTAGAATTTACTTGACCAAATTTTCTAGTGGATCGATGTAAATTGAAACTATTTTATTATAGTTATTTATACTACAAGAACTGTAAAGGGTGTTTTATGTTCGAGGAATGGTAAATGGTTCGAGACGAAGTCGAGAACCTATTTGCCATTTCGAGAACATTAAACACCCATACAGTTCTTGTAGAATAAAAAAAATTATATATTGAGCGCTTAAACGCACTTTATTTGACCAAAAACAAGTCACATATTCTGTGTGTACATATATAAACAATTCATCTATGTACCTTTACAGTTCAACTATAAAACTTATATACTCGACTATAAAGTTTATGTGTTGGCTTATGTATTTGATGTTTATACGCGAATCGCAAAGCCTTCTTTATATCGAGGTTTGCGGTCAGATAAAGTGCATTTTTTAAGCGAGAAATATATAAAAGAATTTTTTGAGTAAAAAATTGATTTTTGTGTTTATTGGATTTAAATAACAATTCCAACTATAAAATGCACATAAAAGGTATGGCATTTAATTAAAAAATGTCGGGGTATTCTGTCGAAATCAAGAAAATGTTAAAAATGCACATAAAATCAATGTACTAAAATTCCTGAAAAAAATCCATCGTTTGACACCCATCGTAATGTGAGGATCTACGTTGGGTGTTTTTAATAGTCAACTACAGCAAAAACAAATGCACGTTTAGTTTAATGGATTCTTCCATGAAAAAGTGTATGTTAGAAATAATGAAGTAAAAGATTTTGTATTACAGTGAACGACATCTCAAATGTCTCACTGTCATTTTTTCAGAGAATGTCATTGTGAATTTGCAATGACACAATAAAATTCTCAGAAAAATTTGACAGTGAGACATTTTAGATGTCGTTCACTGTAATCGGTTGAATGTAATTAGATCAAAAGAAGTAACATGAGTGATGAGTGACAAACCATTTGGTATCAACAATTTTTTTATTGTAAAAAAATTGATAATAGAGGAGATTCGCATGTATCTGAATGCTTACCGAAAGCGTTTCATTTCATTTCCACAAATGCAACTGCAAGACTAAAAAACAAACTTTTCTTCTCAAATTGGCAGGAAAACTCCAACATCCGAATGACCATTTCTATACAATAAAAGCTGCAAGCCTAGATCGCCGGAACTAAAACAAAATCGAACAGCCGTACAAACACATATGCCATACAATTCAACCCGGTAATACAACTCTCTTTTTTATATTATTCTCCAATTCAATGTAACCCACTCATGTCCGGGAAATTCTTATTTCGAATGCATGTATTATGCATAAATTTGCATAGATAGTGCAGAAAATGTCCGGCGAATAGGTAAAACGGCGACCCTCTTGTTATGTGTACGTTTTTTTCAGTTGTTTTAATAATTTAATTTTATGTATACGATGCGAGTATGTACATAAAGGTAGCAGCAAAAGTCAGGTAAAAACAACGTAATTTGCATGCTCCAATTAATATTTATATTTTCAAAGTTCACAGAAACTTGTACTTAAATGAGAAAATATAATTATAGCAGTAGCTTTGTATACTTTTTGTATTACTGAAATGTAAGCTTGATTTTAGGACGCATTCGGATCTCGCAGTTTTGTGATAGTTATTTGTGATACAAGTGTCGAAATCGTGCACGAGATGATGGATGTGAGACTACGAATATCAATTTTAACAGTAGAGGTACGACCCTTGTTTTATAAATAAAAGATAAACGCTCCCTCCATACAATAACGGACAAAACTACCAGTAAAAACATATTTCCATTGAGCAAACGTTGAAATCTCTCCAATGCATATTTGCTTTAATTAGTTTTAATACTCTAAATTTTCATCACTAATAACACAATGCACAAAAAGAGCATTAAATTACTGTGTTATATACAAACAATAGCCTTAAAGAACCAAAAAGTATGTTCTAAAAATCCAACAGAAAATTCATATGCATACCCGAATTCCACACACTCCCATAAAACACATGATTTTAACTTAATAGTGCCAGTGTACTTTAGCTTCTTATGGAACGGCATTCTAAACCCGAAATTGTGATTTTATGTGAACAGAGGGATACTTGACTCGGTACGCTTCCTAGCTGCATAATTTCACACACTCATGGTCTGATTGTGGGAAGCGTGGTTGGAAGTTCATTAAAATATTTTATTTTTATTTTTAAACACAGTGCTCAGCTCGGAGTCTTAGTAGCGTGCACATCGCATCATACTACTAAATATTCTTTGTTACAAAAAGGCTTGTCCGAAGCATGAACCTTTGCTTTATATTATTTGTCCAATCATCAATCATCGATCTATAGAGATAATTAGTTGAAAAACGAAAATATTTCAATTTTCTAGTAGAACGGTTATCCACGTAAAACTACTTCAACTTCTTACTCTAAGCTGATAAGCTAAATGCAGTACTTTTAACATCATTTCATTCTTCCTTCACCTCTGAAATTTCGTAAATACCATTCCATAAGACCCTCACACACTCGCTACGAACAGAGAGGCTTTACTTTTTACAAAGTGATTCTACCAAATATCTCTCTACCACAATGAACAATGTCGTACCGTACTTTAAACTTTATGTTTTTGTTCCGTAAGGCCATAAAAAGTCCGAAAGTGTGATTGTTGATTCCGAGTGTAAACTAAAAATAATGTTTGTGTCAACGCTCTGCCGTTATTGCTCGTAGCGAGATAAATGTACCGGATGTTTGATAGGGCAGAAACTACTTCAACGTTCAACAAAAATGTATGTGTGCATCGGCTCTAATGAAGAAATATACCGTCTGGAAAATAAGTCTTTCTCTCTCCCTCTCTCTGCACGATAACGTTCATTTTATGATAATTAACTGCACAAAATTCATGGGGTTAATAGGTGCAGGCACTTTTTTTTGAAACATATAAGGCAATATAAATGGTAATTGAATTTGGTCTGACGGTACGTATAGAAATTCTTCTTTGCTTCCATACAAGAGCAAACATTTCGATCGACTGAATTCATTTTCAATATCTTAATACAAAGTGTTTCAAGCCGACGGCATTGATAACCATATTCAATCATTTCAGCGCAAAAAAATCCCACGTTTCCCTGATGCTTTTATTATTATTAGAATATATTACTATGATTCTGCTCATCGTTTCCATTTTCTATGATAAAAAAAAAATAATTCCCCATGTTACATCAGTCTGGCAGCGGAAAACCCGTCAACATTTTCAATTTGACTAAATGGTATTTTTCATTTGAATAATGGAAGAATAATATCTTCCATACATACTAACCGGGTCAGGATACAAATGTTTGGTAACGGTTTTTTTTTCTGCTGTGTGTTGAGACGAACATAAAATTATTTTGTTACTCCCATTGCAGTAAGAAAAGAAGGCCATAACAAATACAGAAAACCTTCTTAATATTTGAACTTTGGTTGTTCCTTTTTTTTCAATTTACTCTGTACGATGGCTGTGTGTTTGTTGGCACAATTTAATGTTGAGTCAGGTTCGGAGATGCTAAAAACCCTATAACACTAGGAATACGAAGTTATATTAACATTTCCTGTTTTTCCTATAACCATGAGAATATTCACATTGAGATTAAATTGTTTTCTTTTATTATCCCGTTTATGTTCATGTTTTGTTGTATATTTACATGTTTATGCAAAGCGAAGCATAAAAAAGTTGTAAAAGAAATTAGTTTCAAATGCAAATTTATAGATGAATATTATACAAATGGCTGTAAAGAGAAAATGCAGTTGCATATCATCTTCATTTAGTCGGGGTTTCTTCTGGATAAACTGTATACTGTTTATACATTTACTCGATCCACACAAAGTATGTTCACTTCTTTAAACATAAACATAAAAACACTTTGGAAAAGTTATAACGTTCTCTGTAACTAAAGATTATTTGCAGAATTCAAGTGGAATTCAGACATCAATCTAAACTAAATCTGATATTACTCGTTAGAAAGAGAAAACATTTAATTAAAGTTGAACGAATGGCTTACCGACAAAATGAAACGCAAGTGTTGTAATACGAACAAAGGATGTGTGATGCACATAATAGTCTCTTCAATCGAGTAATGTTTAGGTTTATATTCCACCTCCAATGCGGATTGAACTTGAGATTTATTCGATAGAAATACCTTGTACTATCATTAGCTCTGAACAGCCTACATCCTATGGAAACATGTTATTCAAAGTCAATAAATTTTCGTAGCAAATTTTTCTTGGATCACATCTCTTTTCATCGTATTAAGCATTCCAAAGAAACGGTTCGCAGAAAATACTTAAGCTCCTAAGAAAATGGTTATTTGTTTACTAAGGGGAGAAAATAGGACATTCCAATAAGATGGAAAGTTCTTTTCATCATCAATTCGTTCGAGTTGGAATTTAATATTTCTACTCGAGGGGAACACATAGTTTTTTCATCCGTGCGTGGTGTGAGTAACCGTTTTTATCCACGAAACAAACAAATCAATTTGTTTCACCATTTTCAAAACCAAAAAAAATTGACAGTTGCAAGGAAAAAAAACTCCTGGTTGACCCCACAGAAACAAGAGGTGAGAAAATAAAAAATTTCTCACCTGCACTGTCATCAGAGAGCGTCAACAAAACGCCATCTTCTCAAAATAAATTTTGAAATCGTCTCTGCAATTGTGGTTAGAAATTAATCTCTTTTTGATATCTCAAAGAAATACGTGAACATAGGACACTCATGCATTGTTGAAAAGTTTAGACGCAGAAAAATATTGACGGAATAAAAGGACACTTCTAACAATAAACTATACTTGACAGGTGATAAGACAGTATATCACTCTTATTGATAGCGAAACAAAACAAAAGCCGAAATAATCTGTTATTTTGGCATCAATTTATTGTACAGTTTATTGCTAGAACTTCCTTTGATAATTTAGTCGTTAACTTTGTCAGCACTAATGATGTGTAATCCATAAATGCGTCTAATCAAAAATTCGTTATTCTCATTTGCTGATATGATCCGAACTATTATTAACATGAATATTTGCATTGATGCAAAACATCTTTGAGTGTTCATTAATTTCCCATCTATCGAACACCAGCTACAGAGTAAGATGATTTCAGCTTAGCATAATTCCTTCCAAGCATTTACTGGGAAACTTGCTACCGTTTGTTACACACCACAAAACCACAGAATATTATATCAATTTGCACATCAACATTTATAAGATTGCACTATTTAAATGAATTGCTCTAGCTCTTTATAATGTTTGTATGAATAGAATATATTTGACTTTTAGTAAGTGCTTTTGAAAATTCAATTTTGGTGATGCTAGTGATATCATTTTGAGAATGAGATAGTTTTAATTTGAGTGTGAGTGCAGTTGATCCCTTTGTTATGGTATTATAACTTAGTGTACTATAATAAAGTAGGGAAGTCACAATCAGTTTATCACAAAGTACTTTGTGGAACTACGAAGCACTACACACATTTAATTACGAATGTAACAGAGTACGTATAGTGGTTTATCTCACAACACGAGCTACGTAATCAAGGTATTATAATATACAATAAAGTGGAACTGGAAGAGCCATCAGGTGTCAATAGAATCATAGGATGGTCCGGAATTTAAGTAAAAGTAAAAACTAGTTTTTCAATGGGTTACACTTTCATTGAAAATTATCTCAGCTATATTTATAACCAAAGTGATAATTCTTATCTCCTCAATTAAGGACGTGTCCCCTTGTGAGCTTTTCACAAACTTGTCTGATCTTTACAAGATTATTCACCACACATACTCAAAAAGGGAATAATGTCGAAAATTCAATTTTGTTGCAACCGCAAGTCATCTGCTTTCGATAACGATGACACGAATAAACAATGAACGCTGGCTAGTGTTCTGTTATATAGCGGGAACTGCATGATAAAAGTATTTAAGTGATAGATTTGAAGCGATCAACTACAAGGAGATACTTTCAACAAAAGGAAGAGCAGATTACTTCGCGACACATATGTCGTTTCTAAAAGGTTTACAGTCAACCAAGTTCTATAAATAAAGTTCGTCTAAAGATCCATAAGTTTATTAGCTTCGAATTAGCACATAATATAAGTTTAGTCGAAAAAAGTATTCCTGGATAAGACTACTATATTGATTTTTGACAAACTGATGCACTAATTTTCTTTCCATCGTCAACAATTTTCGTGTTATACCTTTACTCAGCAAATGTTAACATACAAAACGAGACCAATTGAAAACTATTACAAGCTCGAAGTTTACCGTTCCGGTTGTATAGAAACAACTTCCACACATCCCTGCAGAATAATAGAAACCTCAAAAGAAATTTCCTCATTCAAAGTATCGCATGCAAGTAAACATAAAACAACACGTTACATTACACAATTTTGAACATACAACCAGCCAAAATGTACACATATGTATCGGGGGGCAATGGATGTAGGCGATGAAAAGCTTGTGTACAGCAACATTTTCGGTGAAATGTGTGGTAAAAACACCAAAGATATGACCTTTGTATATAAACACATACACCAAATGTGTATACACATTTAGAAAACATTTAAACCGAGAAAGGGAGAGTGAGAAAGTGAGGCGAAATTGTTGCGGTAAAAGAAATAAAATAATAAACGCTTTTAGACAGCGATGGGAACTTGGTCGGATTGTACACTGTCGACATATATGTGAGCCATATATATAAGTCTACACATATAGGTGGTACATTAATTCTTAGAAAATATATCGTAAAACACAAGGAACATAACATAAATGACAAACGGAAAAAATCTCGTGAGTTATATATGAATGGTATACGAGCATAAAATATATCCGCAAAGTAATGGTTCATAGTAGAATCATTTATAATCGGTAAGTATGTAATAACAAGCAGTTATAATTAACTGTCCGACAAATTACTCCGGTACCATAAATGTTTTCGGCAGTCAGATTTGACAAAAAAAGCAAAACCAAGATGATTATCATAGCAGGAAGTTAATCTTTTTAATCTTTCGTCATCTATTATCGACAGCGACGATAAAAGTAAACGTATATAGGAGCGAACTGAATTAAATGGTTTTGCATCCTGTTGAATGTTGATAAAATCTATATCGCAGTTGTCTTTCAGAAGGACTATCGACGTCATCATATTGAAACAATATGCAACTGCAACGCTCCTAGCATGAACACTCCTTTGACAAATGTCCGAATTGGAGGCTTTTGTGATGAGAGCTACCGCTTAAGATTGATAGTATTGTGTGTTTTAACTCATACAACGAAAAGAAGTCATCTATCTTTGCGAAAGAAAAGCAGTGCCTACTGTGACTTCATCAGCCTCCAAATATTTCTTATGTTCATGCTAGGAGCAGTGCGTTGGCAACTGTCATTGCTGTACAAAAACATGGACCTTAGCTTTAAACATTACAACGGAGACACTTAGTACAAATTAAGCGAAAACTTTAAGTTGTTAGACGTGAGTGACATGCCAATTTCGCATTGACAAAGGTTGTGGTGAACTTGTTTTCGTGTACTGTTTAGATTGATTGTGTATATTGGCCAGTATCAGTATCATATTCGTTATTCAGTCAGGACTACAATACACTTTTTTAGGAAGGAATAATCATCTGTTATCCGACTAGAACGGTAATAATCAGCTGTGTGCTCTGGGTAGTGTTACTTTATTTTAAATATGTTAAATACGAATACCTGAAATTTCTTTAAACTGGAAGTAATAGATTGAAAATTTTTATCTGTAAATTAATTTGTTGATTTATTTTGTTATAAAATAAAATGTGAAGTAATAGATTTTGGTATTAGACCGTAATATGGATGACTTGTCTTAAAAGTGTTAGACTATATCCGTGGCCGCAAAACAAATGGAAAAGAACGACTATCCGTCATTCTGTACCTATGATATAACCAAGTTTAAGTTTAATAAAGTAAAATCAATTATACAAAATGACGTCCAATGTCTGGGAAAATTCCTTTCGCTAAATTTGGAATAACTTGCCATTCACTGTAGGTTGACGGTTTAATAAAATTATAAATTAATTTAAATTTTAAATTATAGTTTTCATTTAAAATAACAAGCTTACAGTCAATTTATAAGCAATTTTTAGAGAAGCATACAAGCTGTACACGAACCACCCGACGGAACAAAAAACTAAACATGAATTTCTTTTGTACATTAAAATTTAATTTAAAATCGCGGTTATTTTGATGACAAAGAATATTATTATAATAATATGTATCTTACCTTCGTCATCATTTTATGTATGTTATGTAACGAAGTGCTCTGTTTTGATATTATAATGTACAACAACCATCGAGTAATCGTTGCAGAAGGCGTGTTATATCGTCCAATGTTTAACCCATCACTGCATTTAGGACTCGCAATTTCATTTTGTGACGTTAGAGAATGCAATGAAATACTTGCGAGTACCGACGGTACAAATAGCAAGCATATAGCATTAAAACAAATCTGTTACTTCGTTTGTTTAACGTGATTTTCAAGCGATTGATGCAAAATATATTGCTACGTTACTAGCTAAATAGTATATTTCCCAACTAGTGTTGAAATATCGCGACTTCGTCGCTTATTTCCCACATCGTTTCGGAAGAACGTTGTTCCTAACTTATGCTAAAATGCTTGTTTAGCGAATTCGATTCCAGCACTCGCCTCGAAAATGGATACAAAAGTGATTGTGTTGCCGAGCCCTTGGACAATGAAGAATGTAATGAAAATATTCCATGACTGTTCCATGGAAAATATCCGTCAACTTCTGTGGCAGCAACACACATCTTGTTCCCGATCGCTTTCGTATGAGATCTAATGTCTAATTATACCGAGTTTTTTTTCTGGTTTCTGGTTTTCTGGAGGGGTCTACGAAAAGCGGACAAAAACGTGCGAGGGGGTAGGGGGTGGTCGAAAAATCCTAATTTACCGCGTGCGTAATTTATGAATGGCCCCTTATATATAATAAAAACACTTGTGACAGCTCATCGCTAACTGACGATTACAGACGGCTGCCCGTTTCTATAAGAACATGTTCAATTTGAACCTATAAGGAAAATACGTTAATACTCTAGACATTATTTTGAAACGAACGAACCCTTTATTTTCTTCACAGATTCAAAAGACCACGCCCTTTTCTGAAAAAAAAAACCGATCCCCAAAATCAACGAAACTTGGTTTTTCGGGAAGATCGGATCAAAATTTCGGAAAGTCGATGAAGAATGAAACAAAACATAACATAAAAAACTGGTGCCTCGTTTTCGTTCGGCACATGTGAGTCTAAACTGTGAACATAGACCGAAACATCAAGTATTACACGCGATTTTCATTGTACGTACACACTTTTACTACATTCTATTATACACACCATATGCATATTTATACAAGTTAAATAAAACTCCATGATCCTTAATCTTGAAAATATTTCAAATTAAATTAAATTTTCCAGGCAATTTCGGAAGGTTTTCTTGATATGGCTAGGTTAGGATTTTATGAATTTCTGAATGTTTTATGCATGAATTTCCTGAATGGTGCTATATATATCTAGATGGGTGTATTCGGTGTGCGTTTAACATTACACACATATGTGCGTTAATACAAAGAATAATGGCAGACATTTATAAATATGTATGTTGTGAAAGACAAGTTGTATCATCAAGATGTTATAAATGGCATAAAGAAGATGAATTACGTTCTTATGCCTTTTAATACACTGAACACATATTACGATTCAGCGTTTTAATGTCATCGATTTATAAGGCACCAATGAGGTCTCATCGATAGATTTATTTATGTTCGTAACTTTATTAATCAGTCAAAATCGTATTGTTCTAACAATGCCAGTGTGTTTTGGATTAGTCAACGAACAATGTTGTACAACAGTAATACAATATTAATGCAGCACTTATAGTTCCATCTTTATCAGTAGATTGAGGTAAGCTCCTTGTAAGCTCTCCGATATAATATAGGCTGTTCGTAAAGCAAAGAAGTTGTTGTTGTTTGTTTTAAAATTATTGGTCCTGGTAACAATAGAGGGCTATCTAGATGATAAAAATGAACCGTATAGTGTGGGCACAGATTTATTTCCACAACAATATCAGTGGGACTTGGAAGTTCCAAGTTGGAACTGCTGAAGTATTTATGCGACGATGGCTTTTCTTTCACAGAAACTCTAGAAGAAACTTTTTCAATATACAAAATATACAAAATATACAAAATGTTGTCGACATATTTCAGTTTTAGAGCAAAATGCCAAGGACGCGAAAACCTTTTGGGGAAAATGGTAAATGGCAACTGCGTCTTAAAAAAGAAACATCGACGGCAACGTCAATTTGTTGACAGCTTTTCGAAGCAAATCATACCACACAATAGATAACAACAAAAAAATGGAAAATTCAAATATTTTATCAAGAAAAAATAACATTTAACGGTAGATACATAAGCAACAATATCTTTGTGTACATAAATGAACTGGTAAGCAAAATAACTTCAATTCGGAATGCGGATGTATGTATCGGACAGAAAAATTCAATGATTTAGCACAATAACTTGCGTTTCTTAAGAATTGGCTTTTCAGCAAAATCATTTATGCAAATTCTTTTGTTTAAATTTGTCGTTAAGTTTCTTATGCAGATTTTACGGCAAAAATGTGCTAATTTGTCGCTTTAACGCTCGAATATGGTACAACAGCAGGGCTTAGCGTTTACGTAGTGATCAAGGGTTCGAACCTTGTTTCTATACTTATATAAAAAGGCATTCTTCTAGAGAATTCAGTACATTCATAACGTCCTCAAGTTCACTGAAGCTTCATAGCTTGGGTAGTTGAGGTGCATTTAGTGCCTGCAACGATGTACACAATGCATGTCGCTTTTGATTCTTATCCAGCTTAGAATTAGACAAGTTAAGAATCTAGTAATCATCAGAGAATTATTGCATTTATTGGGGCATGTTTTGGAGGTCACATTAAACGAGTGGTCCAGACGAAGCTTTGAATTAGTCGTAAAGTTTTCAGTGGAGTTTCTAATCAAACAAACACAAACTTATCGAAAGTAAATTAGGCTGACTAAGGACAGAAAATTTTCTGGTAAAAAATTAATTTGCTGACAAAAGAATAATTTACCTAACCGTAATGTGTACATCCCATTTCTGCAACAATATTTTCTTCACAACAATTTTAAGGTTTCTCATTTTTTGCCATCTAGCTTATAAGAACGCTCATCAATTATTAATTTTCAATCTAGAATTTTTCATTTATGTTTTTCTAAACAAAAACCCTTTTTTCTTCGGGGATTATTTGTTCTTCCCAAGAAGAGCGAGAGGCAAAAAAAAACGTAATTAATATATACCTCTAAAAAGTCCTTCCTGATTAAAAGCATGTAATTTAATCTTAATATTTAATAAGGTCCATAAATCAAATATACCTCAGTTATACATTGCACAGTAAACCAAAGCGAAAAAAAATTGTTCTCCAGGGTTTGATATGAAAAATTTCAAGAATTAAAAAGTTTCATCTGGCCCATTTATCAACTTGTCTCTAGTTTATCCATGTACCTATACCTATATATACTTTCCACAATCGCGATGTATAACGAACCACACAAAGTGTTTCGTAATATTATCACCATGCATTGAGTAGAATCTCTTGAAAAAAAAAGAGAGCGAAAGGTTTTATTTATTGCCCATAAACAGCGAAACAATGGTCTCGCCCTACTTTAGGGATATTAAATACAAATTTCAGCAATAAATCAATTTTTAATGTTCAGGACAAAATATAGAATATCGACCTCATGTATATACTTGCGAATGTGTGCACATATCGTACGGGACGATATAATTTATCGATTTTTGTTAACCAACAAATCAAGCAGTATTTTCCATTTGACTTTAACATTCATCTTGACTTCTGTTCTATAGGTTACATGAGTGCCAGTTAAATATTTAGGATCGAACACTACATCAAACCAAACTGACTGTGATATTTATTCTCACGTCTTGTCGTTAGTACGTTTCTCATTTCTAAGCTTTTAAAAAATTGGTGAATTTGCAGACTAATTCTGATCTTATTAAGCATAAGGGATACAGTTAGAGGCAGTGAAATTTCAGCATAAATTTGCTTCAGCTGTTTTCACACAAGCAATCAAAACTGTTTATTTATGCGGTTTTATTACTACCACGCACGTGTGTGTAACAGCTTCAACCGTATAAAAAAGTAAAAACAGTTTTGATTGTACGTGTGGATCAGCAGAAAATGAGCTGAAGAAAATTCATGCTGAAATTTCACTGCCTCTGACTGTAGGATAAAGTCCAAAATGTAAACAAGATTTATTAAAGTTCATTTTCTGTAATGAAACAACTTCAACTACGAGACTTCAAATGATTTGCAAAATCTATGCACTGTTTCAGCTGACTTCGTTCGTTATCCTTTATTGGAAAATAATTCCTGAAAAGCACAGAGCACACAAAACATGTAGGTAAATCGTTACCAAAAAACATTTTAATTCAGAGTACTTAAATAAGTTTTTACTTTGAAATTTCAACATATAAAAATGGCGTTAGTTCGCATGTAAATATGTAACTTTGTAACAATCCATCCATGAAACCTCATCGTTTATATTATAAATACAAAACGTCTTTATTATACATGTGTAATAGAACAGAGCTTATTATAGACAGTTTTATGTTAAAAACAGATACGAAATATAAAGGGAAATGTTAGCGTTCTCAAACAGAACATAAGTTACTCCTTACAACTAAAATATACAATGGGATACTCTTCATCATATACGTGAAAACGAATATTTTTGTTGTCGAACAGTTGTTAATTTCGTTATGAGATCTTTGCTTCGCAAGTTTGAATAATTTCATAAGAAGGTATTATAGCGTTACAAGTTTATTATAGACTTATGGATAAGTATTGCACATAACTATTTAGTGTTATGGTTGAAACCGTTAGCGTAAAACTTATACGAGAAAAAGTTTTTCAAATGAGAAATTATGGTTCAGAGAGTACACACCGTTTTCAACGTGAAGACCGATCTTGTTTGCGCTCAATTTTACGGAGAGCATATTTTATGTCAAAATATTAACTTTCAACCTACAATATTATAATGTAACATAATAAACATTCGCTGTTTATTCTACCATAATAACATTTGATACAGACGAGGTATCGTACGATTTTGATGTACACGTTTTGTTAATTATTTGTGTAAAGGAACGGAAATCAATGGGAGTTCAACAGTGCAAGAATATTAATTTACATTGATGATCAAGAACCTTTAACAGATCTGTAGCTTACGTATTCTGTTCTCATATGTGCATATATTGGATGTTTGTTAATTGCACATGTTTGAAATGATTATAGTTATCCAATGACTCAATGTAGCCACCACTCCGCCGGAACATTTTCAAACATTTGTAATTGCAAACACGCATTTTATGTCTAGAATTGCATGTAACGACTACAAAAACATGTAAGTTGTAAAAGTATATCGCTCTGGTATCACATGGTGTTCTTTCATGAGGTGAGCTTGCCAATACGAGCCGATACAACATTTTTTGCATCCTATGCAGTGCACTCAATGTATTATATCAAAAGTCTAGGAAATATAAGTTATTTGGTACAAGTTGATTTGAGAAGCCACATCAAGAACTTAGGCCTGGCGCTACAAAAATTGACTTTGTTTATCTAATGCTGAAATATCGTGATTCCGTCGCTCATTTCCGGCGCACTATCAATAAAATGTTGCTTCTAACTTATGCTAAAGGGCTTTTTTAGCGAATTCGATTCCAGAACTCGCCTCCAGTTCGTGCTAGAAACCTCTTATTCGCTAAAAAAAAGTCCTTTAGCATGCGCTAGAGAAATACTATTGTGCAACACGCACTATGCCCAATATACTATTATTAGATGTGTTTGTTCGAATATGATTTTAAAGAGACAGTAAAACATAAAACTGAAGCAGGTAGTCCGTTAAAGGAAATCTACTGTTCGCTTTGCTGCCGCTACATATGATAGTTCGCATTCAAGACTTGAAAGAAATGAATCAATTCCTCGTAGATTTCCATTTGAGCCGAGCTTCATTGAGATCATCAAAGTTTTATGTAATTTCTCTTGTCAGGGTCATCATTGTAGAAATGCATAACTTTGATTTAAGTTTCGCAAAATTAAGCTTTGTTATCTTCTTATCCGTTGGTAAGAACACATTCAGCATGTGTGCCTTTTCCAAAGTACAGTGAAAGATTCATGCGAGTGGAAATTAATGGAATAGAATTGTGAGAACAGTATATGGCAACAGTATATCGCTGTAGATAGAGTCATACATTATATTACATTCTATTATGCAGCGAAAATACATTAAATTTAGAATGAACTTAGAGCTTGGAACAAATTTCGAAATAAGTATTTCGCATTTTGTCAGAGTTCACGATACCTACATACCTACCGCTTGCTGAGCGACTAACTAGGCTTCCAAAGAATTTTTTTAACATCGTTCCGAAGGCATGGTACGATGGAGTTGACTGCACATTGTTTTTTTTTTTTTTAAACAAAGTTAATAAAAATTCTCTCTGTTGTCTGCAAATCTCATCGGAATACTAATTTTCGTAATATCAACCCGACCAGGAGCCATAAAATGATATTACATTCTAGTTCTTGTTCAAGACATTTGCAGCTTATAAATTAAAAATTTTGAAAACTAAGCGAATACATCCAGTAAATGGTATGTGAAATTTGCACATGCATGCCTTTGCTGCTGCTGTACAATGTTGAATTATTTTGAAGATTACATAATTCTTATACTTGGTAAGACAAATTCGGAATAGTACTTTATGAAATGTGTGGCTGTAGGCAATGGAAATTAACGCACGCTGTAACTATTTTGCACAATGTATTTTATTATTTATGCGATATAAATGTTGTAAATAACAACGGAAACCATTTCAAACGGTAACAAATTTTGAGTTAAATATTGTGCATTAAACTTTCGAACTCGAAATTATTATGTGTAGGATGTGCAAAGATTGGATCCACTTTTAATGTATCATCTTTGAAGCATAGTGCTCAATCTTTTAGGTAAGTTTGCTTGATGTATAAGAAGTTTAATAGAGTTTCAACTATACTTATTTTGCACAATGTCTTTTATTGTTGATGCGACAAATCTTGTAATTAACAGTGTAAACCACTGGTGCTGATTGTATCTCGATGACGTTCGCTCACATTGCCACTTCGAATGAATTTCCCAGGAACTGAATGAGTGAACTACCCTCAAGTTGTTTTTTAATGAAATGAACTCCATATTCGTGTGGTGATAGATTGTGGACGCGTTGAGCAACAATTGTGATTTTGGATTTATCCCATGATACCTGACCAGAACCGGTGTATATTACAAAAGCACCTTTCTTAACCGATTTACCATAAATTCTTGTCTTTGTGCAAGTTATCACGTCAACAACCACTTCAGTTTTGCTTTGGGAGACAACTTTGGTCCATGTATGACTTTTAGCTTTGATCAACGAAACTTGGAATAGCTTCTGGGACGTGGCTGCATTGTCGTCATCATCATCAGCACTTTCTTGACTGTAAGCATCGGTGATCGTAGTATTATCGACGGCTTTACTTTTTACATATGCTTTGATGCAAGACTTTGTTAACGAAACAGTTTTGTTAGCAAATGCAACACGTGAAATAACCTCTCCAGCAACACTAGCTTTCAATTTCAATATATTGTCTGCGGTGGTATTAGCTTCTGCTCTGAATAATGTTAAATATGATCTAAATGGCAACTTTAAAGTTTCTGAACCTGAACGAACTGAACTGTTCACATGGACAAGTGATGGAATTTGCACAGTTATGGAAGAATCTGCAGATGCATGTTGGAATAATCTTCGTTTTTCAACTTTCGATTTCGACGATGATGATGTAACAACTGTACCACTAGCGACAACAGTTTGGTGTTTTCCTTTCGAAAAATACGTACTATTCACATTAAAATTTCCTGATGCGGATGTTGTTACATCTAAACTTGTATTATAATTTCCAGTCGCACTTGAAGTGGCGTGACCACCAGTTTTTGCTGATTGACGAAACTTGGAAAATGTTTTCTTGCCACCTTTAGTTATAACTAACACTTTAGCAAATTTAAAATCACGTTTCCCAAAGTCCGCTGAAACTGAAGCATCATTTGGTAAATTGCGTTTGAATTCATCTACATCATTATCCGCATCATCATCATCATCATCCAGGTCATATTCGTGTACAAATTCCAGTTCGTCCCCTTCGTCAGATTCAACCTCTACCAAAATACAACATTGTAAAGTAAATTGTAAGAAAATGTAAATTTCGCACGTAGCCCTATACCTTTTGGAAAATAATCGTTAAGTGGAATGTCAACATCCTCTGCTGACAATTGGTCACCAAGGTGAACCATTAAACGATCATAGACTGCATCCGATATTCGCAATTTCGTTGGCACAAAATTTGTCGTAGGAAATTTGTCATTTTCAGTTGCTGTAAATATAAAACTATCGTCTTCCATTGCTGGAACTCGTCCAACGGATAGAGTAATGGCAACAACTGTCCAAATAACTTGACCCAAACCACCCATTATTGAGACGATTCACTTTAACTGTCGAATATAGAGAACCTTTCTAGTCTAAGTCACTTAGCGAACTGATGTTCAGTTGTTTTCGCACAAAAGTGATAAAGCAATCAACTTAACGCGGCGCTGAAGCGTAACTACAGAAAAAATTGTCATAACAAAAACCGAATAACCTTCTCTTGATCTTCTAGCTCATATAAACAAGTACTATTGAAATGTTCAATCGAAAATATTGTGTTTTCAGTACATTTAGTGAAAAATGTTTTAGGAACTGTTCGGTAGACAAATGTTTTCGCTGTACTTTTTGTCAGCGCTCCTAGATTACGTTAAGTAAACGATGGACTATAATACACACCAGACTGGACTCCATCAGGGGACTTAAAATTTTTGATCTGATAACATTGTACGCACAAGTTGCTAGGACTCTCAGTTCAGATGCGTTTTGCTGTAATAATTATGATATTACATGCTTCTTCTCCCGCTGCGCCCTGGTCAAAAGGAAAATTTGGAAGCATGTACGTAATGTCTTGAGTAATGTATGATTCGACAAAATTGTAAAATATTTGCGCTGAATAATATTTCCAACTGCGCATTCCAACCTATAGTCTCACTAATCATAACAACAATAATTAAATTGAATTCTGTGGAATTTTTTTGTTGTTGTTGTGTGGATAATCAAAAATTATTTCTGGAATTCGCAATCATAGTTAGACAATTGAAAAAACGAGCCATCAGAACAGTCGGAGCGTTTGCTGCGACTGAGCCCCGTACAAACCCGTATATCTATTGCGTACGTGACCCTAGTGCGTCTGTCACCCTACTTTGACCGTAAGCCTATGCGCCGGTTAAAGTAGTTAAAGTAAAATTATTATGTAATGTGTACATCTTAGAAATTGCGCATAGCGCAATTACGAAGCCCCGTACGACGTTCCTTTCAAATAAAACGAAAATTTCAAATAGCTCTAAAATTTTAATTTATTGAGTATAAATACACATAGGGCCTAGTATCGGCCTCAGTCCGAGGATCCAATTTTTTTTTTCAACTACATTCTATTCGGCCTTTGATTACCTTCCAAATGAAACAAAAAATACGAAAAACGGATGAAATTTGCTCGAGTTATATGTAAAATACACATAGGGCCCTAGTAGCGGCCTTAGTCCGAGGACCCAAATTTAATTTTTTTTCAACAACATTCTATTCGGCCTTTGATTACCTACCAAATGAAACAAAAATTACGAAAAACGGATGAAATTTGCTCGAGTTATATGTAAAATACACATAGGGCCCTAGTAGCGGCCTTAGTCCAAGGACCCAAATTTAATTTTTTTTTCAACAACATTCTATTCGGTGTTCGATTATCTTTCAAATGAAACAAAAATTACGAAAAACGGATGAAATTTACTCGAGTTGTATGTAAAATACACATAGGGCCCTAGTAGCGGCCTTAGTCCGAAGACCCAAATTTAATTTTTTTTCAACAACATTCTATTCGGCCTTTGATTACCTACCAAATGAAACAAAAATTACGAAAAACGGATGAAATTTGCTCGAGTTATATGTAAAATACACATAGGGCCCTAGTAGCGGCCTTAGTCCAAAGACCCAAATTTAATTTTTTTTCAACAACATTCTATTCGGTGTTCGATTATCTTTCAAATGAAACAAAAATTACGAAAAACGGATGAAATTTACTCGAGTTGTATGTAAAATACACATAGGGCCCTAGTAGCGGCCTTAGTCCGAGGACCCAAATTTAATTTTTTTTCAACAACATTCTATTCGGCCTTTGATTACCTTCCAAATGAACAAAAATTACGAAAAACGGATGAAATTTGCTCGAGTTATATGTAAAATACACATAGGGCCCTAGTAGCGGCCTTAGTCCGAGGACCCAAATTTAATTTTTTTTCAACAACATTCTATTCGGCCTTTGATTACCTACCAAATGAAACAAAAATTACGAAAAATGGATGAAATTTGCTCGAGTTATATGTAAAATACACATAGGGCCCTAGTAGCGGCCTTAGTCCAAGGACCCAAATTTAATTTTTTTTTCAACAACATTCTATTCGGTGTTCGATTATCTTTCAAATGAAACAAAAATTACGAAAAACGAATGAAATTTACTCGAGTTCAATGTAAAATACGCATAGGGCCCTAGTAGCGGCCTTAGTCCGAGGACCCAAATTTAATTTTTTTTCAACAACATTCTATTCGGCCTTTGATTACCTTCCAAATGAAACAAAAATTACGAAAAACGGATGAAATTTGCTCGAGTTATATGTAAAATACACATAGGGCCCTAGTAGCGGCCTTAGTCCGAGGACCCAAATTTAATTTTTTTTCAACAACATTCTATTCGGCCTTTGATTACCTACCAAATGAAACAAAAATTACGAAAAACGGATGAAATTTGCTCGAGTTATATGTAAAATACACATAGGGCCCTTGTAGCGGCCTTAGTCCGAGGACCCAAATTTAATTTTTTTTCAACAACATTCTATTCGGCCTTTGATTACCTTCCAAATGAAACAAAAATTACGAAAAACGGATGAAATTTGCTCGAGTTATATGTAAAATACACATAGGGCCCTAGTAGCGGCCTTAGTCCAAGGACCCAAATTTAATTTTTTTTTTCAACAACATTCTATTCGGTGTTCGATTATCTTTCAAATGAAACAACAAGAATAGTACCGGCTAACGCCTAGTGAGTCTTTTTTCTTTTTCTTTTTGAATCTCACCATCGTTTTTGAATCTCCTGTTTATTGCCAGCTTGGTATTCATTCAAGTACCACTTCGGTATTCAACTACCAAATTTTCGATTTATAAATAAGCAAGCGAGCCGATTAATATCATCAGTCGGTGTGCAGCTTTCAAACATTAAACATCTCTACAACCTCCGCATGAGTTTGGTAGTCAACTACCACTTTGGTAGTCAACTACCACTTTGGTAGTCAACTACCACTTTGGTAGTCAACAACCACTTTGGTAGTCAACAACCACTTTGGTAGTCAACAACCACTTTGGTAGTCAACTACCACTTTGGTAGTCAACTACCACTTTGGTAGTCAACTACCACTTTGGTAGTCAACTACCACTTTGGTAGTCAACTACCACTTTGGTAGTCAACTTCTACTTTGGTTAGCAACTACCACTTTGATAGTCAACTACCAAATACTCGATTTACAAATAGACCAGCAGGCAGAATAATTTCATCAGTCGGTGTGCATCTTTCGAGGAAGAAACATCTTTGCTGCTAAATATTTTGGGGGTCCAACTACCAACAACTACCAAACTTTCAAATTGCAATGTCTGCTATGAGCGATCTGTTACCAGATAACAAATAATAATTGATTTGCCTGGTGTTGGTTTGCTCATAGTAGCTTTGCAATTTACTACCGTGGTAGTCAACTACCAAATATTTGAGTTATAAATAGGCAAGCAGGCAGAATAATTTCGTCATTCGGTGCGTAGCTCTCAAACGGTAAACATCTCTGCTGCTAAATATTTTGGGGTCCAACTACCAACAACTACCAAACTTTCAAATTGCAATGTCTGCTATGAGCGATTGGTTACCAGATAACAAATAATAATTGATTTGCCTGGTGTTGGTTTGTTCATAGTAGCAATTTTAACTTTTATCAATCACATTTTATTTGTGACACAGACGGACGGACGGACAGATGAAATGCCCACAATAGGTCTTTTTTTCCTATGGAAAAAAGACCTAAAAAGAATAGACCGGCTGAAGCCTGGTGAGGTCTTTTTCATTTTTTTTCAATTTCTGTTTACTACTAGCTTGGTAGTCATTCAAGTACCACTTTGGTATTCAACTACAAAATTTTGGAATTATGAATAGGCAAGCAAGCAGATTAATTTCATCAGTCGGTGTGCAGCTCTCAAACAGTAAACATATCTACAACATCCGTATTAGTAAACTACCATGTTGGTAGTCAACTACCACTTTGGTAGTCAACTACCACTTTGGTAGTCAGTCAACTACCACTTTGGTAGTCAGTCAACTACCACTTTGGTAGTCAGTCAACTACCACTTTGGTAGTCAGTCAACTACCACTTTGGTAGTCAGTCAACTACCACTTTGGTAGTCAGTCAACTACCACTTTGGTAGTCAGTCAACTACCACTTTGGTAGTCAGTCAACTACCACTTTGGTAGTCAGTCAACTACCACTTTGGTAGTCAGTCAACTACCACTTTGGTAGTCAGTCAACTACCACTTTGGTAGTCAGTCAACTACCACTTTGGTAGTCAGTCAACTACCACTTTGGTAGTCAGTCAACTACCACTTTGGTAGTCAGTCAACTACCACTTTGGTAGTCAGTCAACTACCACTTTGGTAGTCAGTCAACTACCACTTTGGTAGTCAGTCAACTACCACTTTGGTAGTCAGTCAACTACCACTTTGGTAGTCAGTCAACTACCACTTTGGTAGTCAGTCAACTACCACTTTGGTAGTCAGTCAACTACCACTTTGGTAGTCAGTCAACTACCACTTTGGTAGTCAGTCAACTACCACTTTGGTAGTCAGTCAACTACCACTTTGGTAGTCAACTACCAAATACTCGATTTATAAATAGACCAGCAGGCCGAATAATTTCGTCAGTCGGTGTGCGTCTCTCGAGTAAGAAACATCTTTGCTGCTATATAGTTTGGGGGTCTAACTACCAACAACTACCAAATTGCAATGTCTGCTATGAGCGATTGGTTACCAGATAACAAATAATAATTGATTTGCCTGGTGTTGGTTTGCTCATAGTAGCATTGCAATTTACCACCGAGGTAGTCAACTACCAAATATTTGAGTTATAAAAAGGCAAGCAGGCCGAATAATTTCGTCAGTCGGTGTGCGTCTCTCGAGTAAGAAACATCTTTGCTGCTAAATATTTTGGGGGTCCAACTACCAACAACTACCAAACTTTCAAATTGCAATGTCTGCTATGAGCGATTGGTTACCAGATAACAAATAATAATTGATTTGCCTGGTGTTGGTTTGTTCATAGTAGCATTGCAATTTTAACTTTTATCAATCACATTTTATTTGTGACACAGACGGACGGACGGACGGACGGACAGACGGACGGACGGACGGACGGACGGACGGACGGACAGACGGACAGACGGACGGACGGACGGACGGACGGACAGATGAAGTGCCCACAATAGGTCTTTTTTTCCTATGGAAAAAAGACCTAAAAATTACGAAAAACGGATGAAATTTACTTGAGTTCTATGTAAAATACACATAGGGCCCTAGTAGCTTTTCACTTCTAAGGCCCTAACTCACGGTCCACTCAACCGATTTTAAAAAACTTTTTTTTCCTGGATTGGTATTGACAATACCTATCATTTGCCGTGTCATTTACATTTCCATCGTTTATTTTGCCATAAATATCACCAAAAGACCTTAAATCACTTAGGTGGCCCTAACTCACGAAGGGCCGACCCGAATATGCCCATCTTCGAACTTAGCCTCACTATTTTGACTATCTTTCAGGGAAAAAAAAATTTTTGAAATCGGATTTGATTTACTCAAGATATCGACGTGACGGACAGACGGACAGACGGACAGACGGACAGACGGACAGACGGACAGACGGACAGACGGACAGACGGCCCAAATTTTTATTGCAGATTCGTCATCTATAAACATAGGCAAACACTTTGCCCTTACCGTCTGCTTCGAATTCCATCAATTACACACGGCATCGTAATCCTATAAGCCCCTTCGTACTTCGTACGGGGCTAAAAAACCTTTAACATGGATTATGATTACATTGTTACTTGTCATCAGAATAACTTAATGTTATTAAACGACTCATATGTTGGTTATTCCCCTTGTAACATAATATAGTTCCGCTTGTATTTGTGTATTCAAATTGTAGTTTATGTGCAGCTGTGTGAAAATCCGTACATTATAGACACATAAAATAGCTGCTGCCCAATTTTGTTTTTGACGAGTAGAATTATGTACATACTACCCACGCTACGCCTTCGGTTCGTCAAAATAAAGAAAACTAGACTGAAGTGCGTAATCTTCTTTTTTTTTCAAACAATGATACTTAAAATTCATCGCTGCTACACTAAAACGAGAGTGCGCTCAAATCTTTACAGAATTCCAGGAAAGATAAGATCTCGTTTTTCTGGTGTTAAATTGGCGACAGTCGTTTTAGGAGGTGGGACTTTACAAACTTTACTTTTCTCAAACGAATGCTGTAACAACTCATACAAATTCCATATCAACACTGCTTTGAGTGTTGTAATATCCACATCCAACGGGTGCTGAAATAAGTCACTTTACAACACTAAAATGAGTGCTGAAAAGAGTCGTATTTCAATTCTCGGTGGCACAAAAGTAAGTTCAATGGAGCATGGCAGGACTGAAAAAAACGATTAACAGTTAGACTCAGACTAAAATCTAGACCCGTCAACGTTCCATATCGGCCCTAAATCCAATATCTTCAAAATATTTGAGTTCGAAGATTTAGGATAAGGACTATTAACGACGACCCTACAGGCAAAAAAAATTGTAAACCAACGAAAAACGCGGATGAAAAATGTAAATCTCGAGGAGATTTATGTTCAAACGTTGCACAATGTTTACTGTTACATGAAAGAGCAAGGTAAAACTGTTCAGATATCTGAGAGAATTTAATCATAAATCACTGCACTTTGCTAAACTAATTTTACTGAGGAAGTATAAACCAAAAAAAGGTTCTCGGACAATGTATAGCTATAGGTGTTCGATGACGAACTGCCATTATGAATTTTGATCAGCACACCTTTTCAAACACAATTCTTCATCACATAGTGTAATAGCACGAAACCAATTCACTCGGTTTTTTAATATTGCTGCACCATCTGTTTGATTACTTCTCATTCATCCATCGCGCATACAGCCATGTAACAGCCAGGGTAAAAAAAAGAAGATTTCATCAATGCCGGTTAAAGTTTTGTTTGTATTATTTCGCACTGAATTATTAAGCACGAAGCTTTGCTTATCAATCTAACTCTCTTTCGTTATATATGGGATATGTCGTAATGTTCTTGTTGTACAATCATTTGGGATCCCTCAAACGTTGAACGGGAATGCTCGTCTGTTGTGCTCGGGTTGAGGGCTGATATGTAATCTCTATGCAAAATAGGTAATGCACATTGCATGCACATAACGTATGCATATATATAAATATGTGTATACACATAAGCATATAGTAATTTGTCACATTGCAACAAATGTGAACAGTCTAGATTTTATACATATGTATATCTGGCAGAGTGGTGGCTTTTTTTTTGTTGTTTGATTGTATATGAATGGAGAAAATGTCTAATTTCGTGATGGATGTTTAATGGAGTTTTGCATTTTTCAAATATTTGATTTTTGAGTTTATGCATTTCTACAGCTACGGTTGGTGCATTTATAATGTTTGATTAAATAAAATTTTGTTGATTTATGGCTAACGGAGTAAAGTATTTCTGTTTTAAAAAATAAATAATAGATTTTCGCAACAGTATGGGAGCAGCATGTACCTATTTTAATTTAGTAGTTTTTCAGTTGGTTTAATTGATTGAATGCACTGGAAAATGAATTAAAAAATCACAGAAATAATTTGAATGCTGTCAGATTTCTTCCGAAAAATGAAATCTTTTTTTTATCGTAATTAATTCTCCGAATGAAGAGTCGATGTCACTCCAACGTTCATGGAGATAATAGTTTTTGACGTTTTTTAGCTGCCCGGATATCAACTTTTCCAAGAGAATTGAATTAAATATCCAAAAAATCCATAGATGACAGGGAAACGGGTAAAATACATTCCTGACGTTGTTTGATTTCAGATATTGACCGTGGTCTCTCAAAAGTAAATTATTTCGTCTAACTTTTGGAGGAATCGAATCCATAATCTAAACATTAGCAGCTCGCTGAATAGCCAAGGAAATTGTTTATGTGTGTTTGATGCGATTTTATTGGCCACATTTGAAGTTTCCTGGGTTAACCAACTATCGGAAATAGTCTCGGACAGCCTATATTTCCATTCGATCGGATAAAATATAAATATGTCAACTAAATCGATTTAATACGAAATGGAGTAGTCATAGATCGTCTCTATGTTCACGTTCAAGATAAGACTAGGTCCCACCTGTTGGGTGGGTCAGATCCTTTGGCTGTTCGTCTGAGCTTCTCAATAGTATTTTTATAGGCAATGATTTATTGATTTATTTCAATGAAATGTAATTTTGTATGTTGATGGCCACAAAAACGCATTTAGAAGAAGAACTACTAGAACGGTCTAATAAATCTATCTATCTAAAAAATGCCGCATGTTTTCAATAAAATTTAAAATAGTGTGAATTGCGGCCCTCGCTTCGCTCTGGCAGCAAACTTCACACTCTAATATTGGTTCTGTTTATTCAGTTTAACAAAGAGTAGAAAAGGCTTCTTTTGAGAACTACTCCCAATGTTCTAAAAGAACAGGTTGAGACACTTCTGAGTTGATCACTAAGGCGGTGACACTCAGATGATCTTTATTGAACAGACTCATTACAGATTGTTTGAAATGTCAACCTGATAAAAACTATTTTTTTCTTCTTCAAGTTGACATTTCAAACAAACTGTAATCAGTGTGTTCCACAAAATGTATCTATTTATCTACTTACAGTCAAGGGAATAAGATTAAATAAGATTAAAGAATCCCCCTGAACAGTTAGAAGTTCGCCGAAATTATACATTTTTCGCTCATACTTTCAACTGCTCATAACTCAAAGTGGATGAATTTTAACCCCAACAAGACCCAATCTGCCCCGAAAGTACATTCAATTATCTTTCTAATGACACCCCACACGACCTTGTAGGTTTCATGGCCTACGAGAAATTTCCATAAGAAAAGTGCATGTTTTCAGTTTTTGGTCACCCCTCACTAGCCACACAAGCTTTTAGACGAATTTTTTTGAAAGTGGTTTTAGCATTTAGGGATATCCTATCTAGGCACATATTAAAAAATACACTAGAAAATGCGTCCGATTTCGACAGGCTGTTTTTCAAAAGAATCCCTCAAGTGAACATGGAAACATGGGAACATTGAAATTAGGAACAACGAGTGATCTTTAAAACCGAAATAAGTCAGAAAAGGTGGTGAGGGTGTCCTTGAAAGCAGAATTAAGTCGATAAAATATAAGGACGAGGAAGGATCAGCAAAGCTTCATATAACATGCGAGGCATGTGAAATACGCATTGTCTATTGTCTAACAAATAAAAAATTGGAAGATCTTGACGAATGTTGTTCGAATTAACGATGTTGGAAGGTTTTTTTTTATATAATGATTTACGTTTAAAATCGTTGTATTAAACCGACGCCATCATCAGCTATACTTTAAATTTTCATGTACAGCCAAGGACAGTAAAAAAATAGTATTTTTATGATTTTCGTGTTTATCGATTTCAGCTGTTTTAACAATGGCAAAACAGCTGAAATCGATGAAACACGTATAGAATAAAAATGCACTTTTTTGACTGTCCCAGGCTGTATCATCAAACTGGTCAGCGCTTTACTATTTGTTTATATTATTCGTTCGATATATTCGACATGAGTGATCCAACTTTATTTCCCCCAAAAAAAACCATATTTCGTATCTCAAAGTGGTCCCATTCAATACATGTTCTTTTATGTTTATGCATAATGTACATCAATTTCTCTGGAGAAACTAATATAACAGATAAATAAAATAAACATAAAAGTAAGATTCAACGTAATCCAGTCATAACTCCGAAACAGATGAGTTTTCCTGTATATACATGAATGTGGATGTATGAAAAAAAAATAACTTTTGATAAAGAAAACAGACATTATGGTCGATACTGGTTAGGGATTACCATGAACGCTGTTACATTTAACCACAATTGCAAGTGCTTTCGCAAATTTAACTCAGCATCAAAGCGGCAGTAAACCGAGAGAATAATTAAAATTTAAAACGAATTTCTCGATCCATTATTTAATCTAAAGACGAACAGACGGTGTATTTTGTCATAAAATAAAATTGGGACAGTGCACGAAATATGCTACGTTCAACGTTTTATAGCTGTGTATCAGACATGAGAGCCGTTCAAAATGTGGCAGCAAAACGACGTTGAATAAAATTGTCGACGCCGGTTAAAATGTCGGCTGCAAGAACGTTATTTTAACTTACAAATTCAGAAAAGAATTTCTCAAATTGATAGCAGAGAACGGTTTTTGTGAATTGCGGGAACAATGTTGATTTGAGCAACTGTGTTTCAAATACGTGCTTACACGACTCTTTACCAATCTTCATTATATTCTAATTAATGAAGCTGTACAAGAATTAAGATTTTATCAACTCTAGGGACTCCTCTGAGAAAGGCTTTTACCAACCATTTTGTAAGTTCAGAGAAAGTAAAAATTTTATCAGAATTTCATTCTAATCGGGAACGCTCCACTACATTTTACATTTTAGTAACCAAAACGATGTTCCACCTATTTCCCATTTGCAGTTACGAACGAAAGGCATTTTCAATGGTTTAAGAATTTATCAGATTATATTCTACAAAAATAAATTTTTTACGAATTTATATATCTGCAGATACTCGAGATATTCGTCGAAGGCACGAAATTATTAATAACAAAAACGACAAAGAAACTAGAGTAAAAACTCTGTTATATTTGTGCATTTTAAAAATTTGTGTGCTCGTAAAGTTAATGGTTGACGTAAAGCACACTATACACAACGAAAAATAGAAATGTACTCGAATTTTAGTTGGAAATAAAATATAACAAGAAAAAAACAGCTAAAAATGATTTGCATGCTCGTCGGAATTCATTCAATTTTATTTTCACTCATTCAATTTTTTGTTATACAATTCCCTTCGAATGCGAACACATATTGTTACTCGATATCTTGTGATGTATTATCGATGGAATTTTGCAGAAAAGGTTCACCATTGTAAGAATCATCGTGTCTGTTTATGTTTTTCTCAAATTTCATATTTTATTTAAAATGGCAAGAAGAAAGAAAGAAAGAAGAAAACTCCACCAAATATTGCTGTCACTTTTTAACATCGTCTTCCAATGAAACTTTACTCCATTACCATTTTATGGATCTTATATATGCTAAAAAACATCAACAACACAATTGTTTACATGCATAGCCGATTGTTGTGGAGAAAACTTCGTCTTTGTCCATAACAATCCTATTTAAAAAAATATTCTACACCAAAACTGAGGGGATAAAAACGAGAAATTTTATCACAAAATATACGATGATGGCGCTAAATTGGTTGCATAATTAATGAATCTTGAATACAAAAATATGGTTATACGTTTGTATATGGTTCGTCTTAAAAGGATGTTGAAAGTTTGGCGCAAAAATAAAGGCGAAACATTTTTGTATTACCATAAATTCTTAATTAGTCATTAACGAAGTACTAGCCAGTTATGGTGTATCGTCAAAGACGTCATATTCGAGCTCGGTGATGATGTGGTTTTGTTACAAAAACCTTAAACATTCAGTAGCTTGAGATTTTATCCCGAAATTATCAATTTTAGGCGATAAGAAGTGTAAAAAATTAATGCAAGTGGAATAACCAAACGTCATCAGAAAATGCCATCGAAAAGAGTTTTAGTGTAAATTTTGCTGACCCGAGGCGAAGCCGAGGTCAATGAGCAAACAAAAACGAGACTTTGCATTTTTATCCCGAGTTATGTAATGGACTTACTATGTCAACCGCGTCTAAAGTTGTGCTTGAACGAGGGTAGTACCAGCCTGCGGAAAAATTTGCTTACTCACGAAGGGGAAGTTGTATCCAGAGCCGAGGACGTAAATGCTAGCGTCCGGTGAGCACTTTTTCATAGTCAGAAAGTGCACTTTACCGCGCGCTGGCATGTAAAATAGATTTCTTAGTAGCAGTTTAACCAGCTCTGAGAAAATTCATCAGTTTACATATAACCCCAACTCTACTCCTAAAAAGCGCACAAATGTAGGCTTTAGTTTCAGCGATTCATTGATTGGATTCACCTCTTACGGACAGCTATATTATCTGTTATGCCTGATGTTACTTTATATAGAAAAATGTATGACGAAACGAATAAAATTAATAGATTTTCCACCAAGTTAGAAAAACTAAAATCAATAGAAGTAAAAGTCTCGATAATATTGGCGAAATGCCGACGGCAGGTGTGGAAGAGGTTAAATCCTCGCAATCTTTAACATTGGCAATTAACTTAAGATCAATTTATAACCATAAAAATGTAACAATTTAATCCTGTGTAAATCTGTTGAACATCAAACATATTAAAATAAAGAAGGAATCAAAATAATAGTTCAAATACTGTCTATACCATGCGAATTGCTTCGTCTATAAGCAGCATGTCTATTTAGTTTAATGAAAAACTTTTCCCTTTATATAGCAGTGTTGATATGTAAAATTTCAAATGATGCATCTGACAATTTACGGATTTTACATTCGAATAGTTGTAATATATCTAATTCCAGATGTTATCATCATCGCTTCAACTACGAGTATTGACAAAAACCAACGTCAAAAGTTTGCTTGTTTGGAAATTTAGATAAAATAACATGAGTTTATCTCTATCGTTTCGAGTTGAGCAATAACTCTAGGCAATTAGTGATCTTGTTTGGGATGAATTCAAATTAAATTCTACAGTTTGCTAGGATAAATCGGTTAAATTAGGATAATTTGTTATCGTTATGCTGTATTACAGAACATCAAACAATGACAATGTATGGTTACGACGTGAATCGTATTTTAAATAATCTATCAAAGAGTATGTTTTGAATGGGTAAATCAATCAGGAATACATTCAACAAAACGTTAGAAAGAAAATCTTTTAACATGTAGTCGCTCAGTGAGTTGTCTACTAGATAATCTATGTAAACTAACGAAAGTATGAACAAAAATGTAAGTATTACATGTAGCTGTAATTGCGTACAATTGGGAATATGTCGATTATTATTACAGATGTTCGAAATTACGGAAGCTTGAGATTGTGCCCTAAAGATTTTACGTGGTTCTGCTCGGTGAATGCAATTGTTATGTGTTCATTTTCGTATTTACCGATCTGAGGCACGTAAAGCATAGTACGTAACTGCTTCCAAATTGTTGTTTTGACGAGTTTCCTACTTTTAACAGTTGATGTAACAGATTGTAACACTATGTAAAAGATACTGATTTTTGTACCAGATTTCTTTTACTTAATTTATTACAATTTGTATACATAATCCACTACTTCGACTTTATGAACTATTGTACTATAATATGGTTTGCTATATATTTACTTGACTTTACAGCTGTGAGATGTAGCAGTAGTACTAGTTTATTCACTGTAAAGACTCAACAACTTTCATAACTGGGGAGGTTGCACAAAGTTCTTTGCTATAATCCCGTGATCCCATTTAAAAACTATGAAGCATCCAAAAGAAAGACGACAAAAAAAAGAGCTGGGCCCTAGTAAGTGTTTACTTATTATAGCAAAACAAATAGTAAAGTCGAAAGAACAAAAAAATTTTCCATAAATGTAAATATAAAACATATCTAATCGTATGCGCCGATATGACTTCTCTTTATTTCACTATTATGAAGGGTTAAATTTAAATCCAGATGATCAAACAAGCTAAACTTAAATCTAAAATTTATTGCGACGAGAAAGCGTTCGTAATCAATATTATTGTCCAGTTCACGAAGGGAATTGTTAGATTAACTTTTGAATAATATTGTCAGAGACAGAACAATAAACGACAAATTTGACTTAAATTACCAATAAAAGCCTGGTATAACAACGGAAAATTTAAAATTGAACATTCTATCCATTAATATTGTGTGTACGTATTACAGGTTATTATTCATCCACCTGGACTGTACACTGAATGCATATAGACGTGTGCACACACATACGTTATATTATGTTGATTTAATAGCTACCATTTGGAATTAGATAGTGTATACCGACAACTGGATATGGTCCAGTAAAATTAAAGTTTTAATGTTAATTGGTGTCTAGTGATTCAGTCGTTCATTTATTTTCGAGATCTGGATACGTTTCAGCCGCAAATATGATCAGAAAATGATAATTAATTGTATAGAACTCAATTAAATTTCTAATTATTCAATAATTGTTACATGTAGATGGAAACGCAAGTGGAATACAGATGGCCGGCCGTTTGTTATGCGATATTCAGCCTCGTATCATATAGTGTATAGATGCATGAAGCGTAAGCATATTATTTTGGATGAGGTATGTCAATTGGAAAAGTTTTCAAAACTTTGATGCAACACAGAGTTTGTTAAGCTAATTAGGAAACTGTTCTGAACGGGTGAGTGGTGTAAGTGGTCAATGGCAAAATTTGAGTATCATTAAAAGCATTAACATTCACCCGAGAATTGTAAGTGGAGAATGAGAAGAATAAACAAAAATCTAAAACAAACTTTCCGTTACATGAAGAGCACAGTTTCCAATACTGTTTGCGTAGTTTTTCCAATTTAATCGATTGGTAAAGGTAAATAAATAAACTCAAATGAAACTCACTTTCATACACCGACAGTGTTGCTTCTGCCGAAACTGCATCCGCAACTCCATTCTCTGCTACACACTCGTACGGTGCATCATCTCTGCCTGCCCTGACTGGCTCGATCCGTAGTATTGACATTCCGTTGACTTCGGTGACCGAATATCTGTTAAATAATTAGCGCGTATAAGTTTTGAAAATTCGTAATGAATGCTCAAGTTGGCAGGATTTTTGAAAAAGTTTTTTTTTAACATTCGTGTTGACTTTTTTTCAACTTACCGACTTTGTGTCCCAGGTACTTTTTTGCCATTTTTTCGCCACACTATTGTAGGGGTAGGATCACCTTTAACGATAAAGAGATAACAAAAATATTACCAACAAATTGTGTGTTAAGGCGGATACTTTTTGTCACTAAACTTAAGAATATTGAAAACAAATATTTTCTAATATGTTCATTTGCCAAGGACAGAGCAAGAAAACAGCGTTTGGTTATCGAAAATATAAATTTTGCACGGAAAGTGTGGTGTCACCCTTTCCAGAAAATTAGATGTGGCTTTCAAATTGAGCAACTCAATATAACAATTCTGTAGACAGTACTTAAATATCAATTTTATCAAATAATAAAAAAAAAAACATTAAATTAGCGTGGCCGACTCTCAACGAACTTTTCGAACAACATTTACATTAACTGACGGCACTACCACCCATTGCCAAGAGCTGTGGTAAAAGCGAATTGTGATCTTCCATTCGATATTTTTATTTACACGCTACGCTTTGTCAACGGATAATTAGAGTATTATATAATATGAGTAAGTGTATGGTCCGTGATGCGATTGTGGACATGTAATTCAAAGGAAAAATTGGTTAACAGGTGGGACCCGGACCCACAATTTTCACCTTCTACATCTAATTCTATGAATCCCTTCTCTGTATTTTTAAATGAATATTAAAGAATTATAGCGACGTGTTCGATGAACACTGTTCATGCTAAGGAAAGTGGAAAGTGCAAAGGTACCAACTTGATTTTGCAAAGAATTCAACTTATCAAAACCACAAATCACGAAAATATTATCCATATCCACGTGTTATAGGCAATAATAAATGAACTGAAGACTCTTAACCAATGTTTTCTTATATGGGTGTTCCACCTAATTTGTGAATTTTCGAAATATTTTCACCAAATGAAAACCGATTTCGGTAAACTTTTTTTCCTTGAAAGCTGTTGACCAGACGCGTCGTTTAAGCCACACATTAGGTCGGCGACCGAAAATCTCGGGAAGATACCACAATAAAAAATTATTCTTGTCTCGGCGAGATATGACCAAAAGATTTTTGGTTCATTCTGCTTCGAAGTAAGGTGAAATCACCTCGACCCAAGCGTTGCCAAAATTACATTTTTTCATATAAAAACTAAAGATCGGTGTCATTCGAAAGCTACAGCATATGACCTTACGAGAAAAATAACTTTGGCTCGATATAGTTGGGTGAGTGAAGTGTCATCCTCGTATTTTGACTCGTCGAGGTTATCTCGAAAAAAAATTAACAATTTTTTTAAACGGTTTTGAGCTAAAGCAACATTTTCTGTGAGGTAACGACCTCCAATTAAAAAAAAAAATATTTCTGGCTTTTAATGACCACCGAAAAATATCACTTTTATAGACACATCTCCCACACATTTTGGGCTTCCAACCTCATATTGGGCTTAAACTGCGCGTATTGACCATAGCTTTGAGAAATCAGTTTTCATTTGGTGAAAATATTTCGAAAAGTGACAAACGTGTAACGCAACTAACCCCCGACTTCGTCGATCACACTTCGCAGGCTAAAAATTCCAATTCTTGTTGGCATGAAAGCACTGGGTCTCTTGAGTATTAGAAAATGTATAGACTGATTTGTTACAGCAAAACATAGCCAACACAGCTCACTTTATGCCTCAGAAATTACGAAATTTGTAACGAAACTAACCCTGGAGTTACTCATATAGCAAAATATATGATAAAACAAACGAAATAAAAGAATTTGGATATAAAAATGAAATAAAAGATTTAATAATTATATCGTGATATTCTTGCCTGAATGGCGAAATTAAAATTAAATCGAAATTGAAACGTATAAAATAAGGTTGGACAAACAAATCGCTTTTGGAAAAGAAATCTTATAGCAAATATTTTAACACAAAATTGTTTCCACAGCCAGATTTTTATATTACAAATTTTCGAATTCATCATTTCCTCTTTACAAACATAAAGCTCATATTTTACTAGTTTCTTTTTTAATATAAAAAATAACGGTAATTACCTCTGGCTGCACAGAAAAAGCTTGCAACGCCACCAACTCGTACACCTTGATTTGTCGGCCGCTTAATGATTTCCGTTGGGTCTGAAAATAAAAAAAAGAAGAAACAAAATAAATATCAGATTGAAACATTCTGGCGGAGTTTAACATGTAAACAGTGCGAAATACACACAGAAAAAATAACGAATTTCTATAAAAATTGAAATTTTAATTTTAGATTTAATCAAAGCGAGAAAAAATGAATTTTATGATTTATGGTTATGGTAAATACAAAAAATACATTTTTCTGTGTGCTTTCTGTTTTCGTTCCACAAAAAAAATAATATTGAAAACGGTTATCCATGATACGCGGAAGCTTCGTTAAATTGTTTTTTTTTTTTAAATGTATTTTATAAAAAAAAGAACACGGAAATGAATATAAAAAATGTTTGATCTCTGCAAATGCTTAGTATTTATTTTTTATCTGCTTGATGTCCCAAACCTGTATCAAATTGAAGGGCAATTTTTTTATATTGGTTTTTTTTAATTAAACTTACGTGTTAAATATTGTATAAACTGAAAATCCGTAAAATTTCCATCTGGAACAGTAGATTCACATATTTAAACACTTGATTTTAAATAAACACATGTTTAATTGATGGGTTATATTATGTGTTTACTCGATGTTAAAGTGGATTGGTGGTGGGAAATGGGATTTATACAGTCATTAAAGTATACAGTATGTAGATAAAACGTAGAATAGCAACGAAAAAAAAACGGAAATGTATCACATTCATCTCCCATTTAATTAAATTCGGAACAATTCGAACAAGTGATGTATAATAAATCAAATTGAAAATAAAAGTAACATTAAAGAAAATAGCGTCAAAATCCATAAAAACTAAGTTAAATCTATCAAACTCAAAAAGTTTTTTGCCTTGAAAACGAATCGAATGTATTAAATGAAGCGAAACTATTTTCCTTATTTCACTTCTTGTTATATAAACTGGCCCATAATATCGAATCCGAACGACAAACGTACACGTACAAAAAAAAGTATACTGAAAAAGAACAAATTTATCCCGGAATATGTTGTGATTTCAATGTTACAGAATATATTCTCTGCTTTAAAAGTGTATATCGAAATAATGTTGGGAGAAATAATATGAAATTTTCTTTGGTTTGTGCAGTTATTTTTATGTTCAAGAGTTTAAGTTTTCTTCTATTTGCTTTTTTGGGTCAAAAGTTTCAGTTCTGGCTAACAAATCCCCCCACATATATGTCTTCCTCTTCATCCGAAAAATGTTAAAGAAATACATGGCAGCTGAGTTTCGTGTAATGGACGTTAGTAGTAATATAACGTACAAGTTGGTTTCAAGTCAAGCGTTCAAATAGTGGGGAAAATTCCTACTTAATACGAATATGTCACAGCTGATCAGTGTGATGTAATTTGACTGTGCAGCAGCCTTTTAATGCATTTAAGTGAAAATAGGGCCATTTACAGTGGTCCAAAAGACAGTCTTGAGAATTACTAAAACCACATTACATAAATACGAAACACAGTTGAGTTGTGTACTATCTTTAACATTCCATGAGCGATTCGTATTGTCACAGAAAAGGGGAATTTGTGCGCAGGTCCAACGAGACAATACGAGATTGTCGTATCAATCTTTATTTTCTTTTCGACTTATCACAGCTAGACAACATTATCACTGAACTTGTACTTGTTAAATGGTTCATTTCATTTTCAAACGTTTACATAAGTGAATAATTTTGTTAATATGGACAGCAACGACGATGAAGTGATTTTATTTGAGAACGGATCGATTTGGCAATGGACCGACCATGGCTCTGAAGCCAAACGAGCGAATTGGTTCACTGTGCACAATAACAAATTCAAAAACATTGGAAACGGTGATGCCCCACATAATGTACGAAAAACGGCTACAAAAACCATCAACTTGGGCGGAAGGTTGGTGTTACCGGGCTTGCACGACTCCCACATTCACATCTATCATATGGGCGAGTGTATGCAATACGTCGACTTGCATGGATGCCATTCGATCGACGAACTCAAGAAGAGGGTGGCAGAACACGCCATTGATCATCCAGATAGCAAGTGGATTCTCGGTGTCGGTTGGGAACAAGACAAGTTGACAGTGAACGGTGCATATCCATCGAGATATGATTTGGACGAAGTGGTGAGTGATCGGCCAATATTCTTATCGCGAGCCTGTTGGCACATCGCTGTGTGCAACACAAAGGCTATGGAAATCGCCGGCATGAATTTGGAACGGAACGACTTAGATATTTCGAATGGAGTGGTAGATGTCGATGAAAATGGCGTTCCAACTGGTGTACTTCGAGAGGATGCCAGGAATTTGGTGATGGATCACATTCAAGAAAGTTCTGACGGTAAAAAACAGTTCTTTGTCACACCTATCAGTTTGAAGTTGAAAATTCTCTATGTGCTTCACAGCCGTTCGTTTGAAGTACCTCAGTGCTGGCTTGCGGCAATGTCTTCAATTCGGTTTGACAGGTACACACTTCCCATTCTTTGCATAGTGGAAATGGATTGTAATGGGGATCTTGTTATTTTATGACAGCTGTCCACACAAATGACTTCAATTGTTGGAAGCTGTACCAGCAGCTGCAATTGCAGGCAAACCTACCGATTCGTGTTTATTTGACACCGAAACATTGTGAAATCGGAGGCACTGATATACCACCGAGCGGAACAACCGAGGATTTGTTAAGCTGCGATCGTGTCAAACTTTTCTCTGACGGAAGTCTGGGCGCAGTGAGTGTTCACTGCCTCAATTCTATTTTGATTCAATAGGATATGAAGATGAAAACGTTTCTTACAGGAAACAGCAGCCCTTCGTTTACCGTATCGTGGAACAGACAATAGAGGTGTACTCATGGAATCTGATGAGAATTTGCTGCGTAAAATATTGGAAGCAGAGGCGAACGGATACCGAGTCGAAATTCATGCGATTGGTGAATCACTGGAATCGGTTGAAATTCGTAAAATATTCTTGACATACTTTCCCTCTTTTTCTGACGAAAAGGTGACCGAGCGGCAGCGCAAGTGATCAATGCCATCAAGATGGCTGGAATTAAGCCGGAACGTCGTCCAATTTTGACACATTGTCAGGTTCTGGGCCCCGATCTAATCGAGAGTATGAAACAACTCGGAATAATTGCCGACATTCAGCCGTCATTCGTTGTCACAGACACATCGTTCGCACGTAAACGTTTAGACGAAGGTGTACTGCCGTACTCGTACTGCTGGAAGCGACTAATGAACTCAAACATCGTGTGTGCGGGCGGAAGTGATGCGCCGATCGAGACGAGCAATCCCTTCCAAGGCATCTACGATGCTATGTTTAGATGCGAACCAGGTGCCGAAGATTGTTTGCATATTGAAGAACGACTCAGCTTTGAACAAGCTCTGCTCATGTACACCAAGAACGGCGTTTTCACCGTTATGAAGGAAAATGAACTGGGCGAAATTCGATCCGGATTCAAAGCGGATTTTGTTGTTTTGCACGATGATGTGACTAAAGATTATGAGAGGCTACGGAATGATGGATTAGTGCACAGCGTTTGGGTGGACGGCATTGAACGGTTCAATGCCAATAAGGACAATGGAACAGATGGCGTTGATTCAGGACTGCAATTTCGTAATAGCAATTTGGGTGGCAAAAATGGACGAATGGGATTTTGTCCCTGTTGTTCGAGGTAATTCGAACGTACATCCGACTATGTTAACAAAACGAAACGAAAGCTGCAGCAGGTACAAAGTGTAATTAGTGAGTATTAGATTGAGTTACTGTAACCTGAACAGTAAAAAGCTCTTAAGGTTTCGAAGGTAATTTCGAAAATGATGTAACAAAAAGACAAAGAAATTAAATCTGCAGGATATGTAAAAGAAGTTTAATTTTACCTAAAAGCCCCATAAAATTGAACCGGATAATGTTAACACAAAACCAATTTCTATATTTAAATTTGTGTATACGCACAAAGTGGTAAACTTTAATCCAGACACCCTTGTATTCTATTCAAACCCCGTATTGTACATAATAAACCTGCCTAATTTTCTTCATTTTCTTGAGGTTAATTAATATACAAGTCAGATGTTTCGCTTTCTCATAACCCTAAGTCAAATACCACGATGCCGCAACCAAAAACAAATATAAACAACTTGGAAACAAGACTTTTATTAGCATCGAATAGACAGTACGGTTTGGGGTATAATATTGTAATCTTCCTCATATTCCTGATTTATATGTCAAACGAAAATACATTAAACAACGTTTGCGTGTATTATATATACCATCCTATCAAGCAATTCGAAATAAAAACTTATTTTATTTACCCAAAAACTCAAAAACCGTTTATTGTTTATCTTCCCTCAAATTGCAAATATTAAACTTTCATCTTCCTTATATTAAAAGCATGACAATACCCGAAAACTCAATTAAACTTAACACTGAAACCACAATCAGCACAAAATGTTCTAAATAATTTTCCGAAAATCACACGCAAAAAAGATCATTTACTTGTGGCATGGAAAGTCATAGACAATATTTTCCTGTGCGAAAATTCTATGTCCCAATATCACATAATAATGTATAAATTGCCTTTGGGGTATATGGACGGGTGAATGTTATTATGGGGTGGTTATGGCGAATGGGGAATGGCATTTTAAAGGTTGCGATATCATTTATATAAATATCTCATAGAATTTTTCCGCCGTTTTAATTTCACAGTCATATCGTCACTGGGGGGATAATGGGGAACATAAACAAGACTTTTCACAGTGTGTATTAAAATCTGTCTATATGTATAACACAAATATACCATCTAACGTAACGTATACGTGCGTGTGCTGAAAATGTGTAACGGGGAGTATCTTCAAATGGCTTAATTATTTACCCTCTGCTCTTTCAATTTCACATAAAGATTTATTTTTGTATGCTGAGAAAATATTGCAGGGATTGCTAGAAGGGCGGTGTGGTTGCTGAACATTTTTTAGGAGTAGACAAATTTTTAATGTAAATCATCGACACCTAACCCATTCTTGAAGTCATTTTTGTTTATTGGTCACTCAACCAATGTTATGACAAATACTTAATCAAGTCAAATCAAATATTTGTCCATAAAAAAGTACTCCGAAAGGAATTTAAGGAATTTCTATAAAAAATACGATTTTGTGTTATGTCGGTGTTAATTCCCTTAATCACACCAATCGGTTATAGTTCATAAAACGGGGCATAACCGTAAATGTTACTTCAAAACGGAGTTATATTATAATGTGTGGAAGAGAGTGATTTTTAACATTTCTGCCAACCAGCAGACCATCAAGATGAACCATATTATAAAACATTCAAAGTGCCTGACCCAGCAAAGTTTAAAACCTTTTCTCTGCAAATTCTAAAGACCAGAATAATATCATTGACTGTGAGAATTTACACCATGAGGATAATATATTTGAGCTAATAGAGGGTCATGAATGGTGATGTGCTATATACGTTTACACAAATGTTAGTGTTGAATAGGTATAACGAAGCGATATATATACACACCATTTATAAAGGTGTATTAAATCACATTGAAATGAGAGATTTTCCACTATATCCATGTGGAAAATGATCCGGTTTCCATGTTTTCTATAGAAAAATAGAATGCGACGAGTGGTGAGAAGGAAAAAAATGGAGTCATGAGTTTGGGAATTGTGTAATCGGACATTTTCAATTGTGAGCGTGACATTCGATTTTATCGTCCTTTTTCTCTAAACGTTGGCATTCGTTGGTATAGTAGTGTATAAAAGGAGTTGCTACTGATATCCCTGTGAAAGGTGTGAAAACGTTTATACAAAGTTAACGGGAAAATTGTTTTGAAAATAAACTTTCTCATTTATTAGTTTTCAATTTATCGGAATTCTTATTGCTTTTTGAAACTCTTTTGTACGGTCAATCGGAGTTTGTGATGTGGTGTTCTGTTACAGACAGTTTTAAACGCTCAGAACTGTCTTGAAAGTCAAATAAAGAAAAAAAAAATCAAGCATGGAAGGAGTTTTCGTTTATAAATGCTTTCTCTAAAATGAATCAGATGATGGATAATCTGGGCTAATTATTGACCACATGGGACTTGAATACTAAATTCATATTTTTTTCAAAATGTTCTCCAAGAACAAATTGGTCTAAATAAGATTGCACTCGTCGTAATTATTCAGCCTAATTTATCAACATAGTCAATCAACGAAAAACATCGAAAGTTCAACGAAATGTTATCCTCAGAATGAGGGTATCATTCGAACAAAACAATATTTCAAATGAAATTATTTTCATCCAACAAATTACTTGTCCAGACAGTGTAATTTCATTACGACAACGAACGTGGGCAAAGGTTAACTTTTTGATACCATCACCATTAAATGCCTTGGATATGAAACAAGAAAACTAAAAGATTGTCGCATAAATTACGAACCACAATTGACTCAATGATTTAAGTATAAAAACGTATATCGATGGTATGGCTATTACTTACATCTTTCAAGTCACGAAATCCCCGAAATCAATCCTAATGTATTTTTTATTGAACTTCGTACAATTTTTTTCTCTCTCTCCACTATTATCATCAGCCCAGGTCTTTAATCATATGTGATTTAGCTTGATTACATTTTCTCAGTATTTCTTATTAGCTTCGCCCATTCTGTTACCACCGCACGAAGCTTTTACCTCATGACTGTAATACATCCACCCCTTCCACAATAAATCGAAACATTTTTACCCTACATCCAATATCCTACCAGCACATATCATACAATGTTTGTTCGTGTCTTTTTTTTTCTCTCTGTGCTTTGGATTGTCTCTCCTCGGAAAAAACGTATCCATCTACCTCGATATGTACCTACATCTGGTGCGCCCAATATTATTACTTTTGTTGTGTTTTTATGTCTTTTTACAAACTATGGAAATGCCATACATCTACTGTCAATTTTTCGTATTCGCAAAAGTTTTCTTTTCTTTTATTTAATATTATTTTGTGATACGACTTTACGTTTTCTCATGTTCTACAGACAAACAGTTCATATTCATATCGGAAGGGAAAAATATTTTTCCGAAACAAAAGAATAATAGCGGAAAACCCGACAAACGAATGAAAAAAAAAAACAGAAACAAAAGAATACACAACAAAGTTTGCGATGTGGAAAAGTTTTCGATATCAACGAGAACATTTCCTATTATAATATTATGTCCTTGATGTTCGTTTTGCTGAAAATCATGATAGACATAACTTTAACCAACCAACAATATCAAAACTGTACCACTGTATAAATGCTCAACCTTTTTCTATATTATATAATCCATACACACGTCTTAAGGCCCATCAAGAAATGACCTATACGAGATCTCTCTATAGTCAGTCATTTAAATGACATTTTAATGAATGGAAACAATTATTTCATTACATGGCCGGCAGCATTTTCACTTAATCATTCAACATAATTTTGTTTTTTGTTTTACCTTCCGTGTTTTTATGTCCTAAACCATTGGGATAGGAATGGTAATAAAGATGTCTTTCCCATAAATATTTTCATTTTATTTTCGTCTTATGTCACAATCAATCACTGGATTTTCTTAATCAACTAGATGGAACGGTTTATGAAAAAGTTTTACTATTTCGAAACAGTCAGAAACTCCAATAAAATTATAGGAAATGTTCGTTAATCAAAAGAATATAGCTCCGTTTAGCTGGTGTACGCTAATCGTTTAATGCGCGATCAATATTGATTGTTCATGTTGGTAAATTGTTTAAAAACTGTATGATGAATAAGTCGTTGTCTGTTCGCGTCGATGTGGTACAAACATAATGGAAATTGAGATTAAATAAACTAATTGCAATTTTATGTGATGTGTGAACGATTCGTTCGATTAGATTGAATTTTGTTGTCCTCTTTGGCTTTTACAAATTTGATTCAATTCTGTTATGGTATGTGCTGCTCTCGTTAACTCAACGCTATTTAATTCACCTGAATTTAAATTTGAACATGCATTTGACAAGAGTGAAGAGAATTCAGTTGAATATTATACCGTCGACATCGATGGCACTAAGGTATTAAAATTGGCTCATTAACCGGATATCGGCTATGTCGATATTCTTTGCAAATCTTTCGTTTAATTCCGCTCGTACATTATCCCACTTACTTAACGGGTGATATTAATCGAGAGAAAAATGTGAATAGAAACCATCCAGACGTAAAAGCTACACCATTTCAAGACCAAATTCCATAAATAAATGAGTGAATTCAGTTTGCCATTCATTTTCATTACATGGCAACCCAGGTGAGAATATCTATACGCAACGCATTCATCCTCATGTCACAAACATAAACTGTGTTTATGTAGAATATTATATCAATAAGTACTTTAGCCCACTAGGTCCAATAACAAAAGTGTATCAAATATTTGTTGAATGTTTACCATTGCGCCCCATATTATTCCATCCCGTGTCCAATAATATATTCAATTCTAAATATAGTGTCTGTCATGCATTTACAGGTCTAATGCATATAAATTAGTTTATTAATTAGGTCGACGACACACATATATCACCTTCCTGTCAACTGCATTCAATTGATTGTAATTAAATTTGAACACTTGATTAACCTTATGTTCTACAGACATCGTCAAGGAAGTTGTAAATGTACTTCCATTGTTTAGCGTTCAAACAATGGAAAAGTGTATGTGAGACTCATTGATTCCACGAAATGGAATATTTCATTTTACTGATGGTTTTACCATTTGCGAAATATCTGAATTTGGTGGAATGGAAATGCAATAAATAAATTTAAAAAAAAATTCGCTGGAGGAAAAATATATCAAACAATTGGAAATTTTTAAAGGGAATTCTCCGAAGTCAATGAACCATTATGGAAGTAGAAACTTCACATTAAATAAGAAGTATTCATAAAAGCATGTCGTTTTCACAGAATATGTTTACATGATATGAAAATACTAAAAGTCATAAGACCGAAGTTTCTCTAGTTTTCTTTTTTTTTTCTGTACTTTCTTTTAAAAAGTCCTTTTTACAAAATAATAAAGAGCGGTGTTGTTCAGAATATGAACATGCATCGACTAAATCAAGATGTTCTTTAGCAGAAAAAAAGAATTTGCAGATACCTTCAACAATATTTACGACAACATTTCGCTGAAAGGATTTTTACAACGTCAAGTCCTTTTTACTTATCAGTAATTTGGTTTCTTTGGGAGCTTTATTATATGACCGTATTCAGAAAATATTTTACAATTTTACTTCAATGCACGCTACATGCTACACATATCCTTATATACGATCTGAAGTACGTTATGGATAGTTCCGTTTGATTTATAGCTTAGGTACGATTGAATATCCTCAATGCACACACATGCCACAGACAATAGCGACCATATAGAATTGAGTTGAAAATTAGAACGTCTAATCTTGGAAGTTTGTGCAAACATGATGTGTGTGGAAGAAAAGGTAGTTCTAAAAAGGTCACTATTATCCGCTACGTTTTCCACAACTTCACAACTTCGCTCAGTATTGTGGCTATGTTCTAAAGTTCACATAAAATTAATTCATTCGGTTCGTATGGAACTCGAACATAGATCGAAGGTGACGTAGATTAGCATTTTATGGTAAACAACAAGTGCAGTCTGGATCACCGGCGGTAACACATTTTTGCATGCTTTAATGGTTTTACTTTTTCAAAAAAAGATTTTGGTTCAGAGAAATCATCAAAAAACTAATATTTTCGCGCACAAATGTAAGCTAGAAATTTGCCAAGGGGTGAGCGCTCTTAACTCTGTGACGAAAGTTAGGTGTTAATTGATATCTCGCTTAAATGTAGGCTAGACGTATGAGCACAAATTCTTCCCGGATTCCGGAACCCGAATGTGTTTGGTGGAAGCGCCGATATATGTAACGGAAAGCTGGCCACTTTTGATATAAAGCCGAGTTACCTATATATAGGCGATTGAGATAATTTCGTGCGAACTCCACTTGACCTGTTCAGAATTTTATTTCGTAACGAAAATTTTATAGAAAAACATTCATTGCTTGGTAACGCTAAGACCCAGCAAATGGAGACGATTGTGTTCCTCGAGTTACATTTCTTTTCGCTTCACGAGTAATCATCAAAATAATTTAATAATTTTCTTAATTTTTGTTTTTGGTTTCAATTAGAGACAATTAAAAATAAAATGATAAAAAAGCCAAAAACAACAGACTGAATACCATGCATCGAAATATTTACTCAATGTGGCATAGGATAAGTGACAAGGACTAAGGTTGTAAATAATGTATTCCACAGAATTCGGATTAAAGGCGACACTAATAACTGAAACATTTTCCTTATTTCATCGTTTCAACATTTCGTACATAAAATTCACTTTTTTTTCCTGCAGACGGAGAATAAAAGGTATATTGTAGAGCGCACATATATACACAAAAAACCAACGTCCATATTAAAGTCGTACGGCCTGAGGATGTAACCCAAATCCCTCAAAATAAAATTAAGTTAATTAAAATGCATGAAAAAGCACAACAGAAAATCTGGAAAAATTTAAATTGAAAAACAACAACAACAACAACAGCGTCGCACAACGGTAGTACATATACAACACATAAAAAGTTGGTGAAATAACATTGCATTGAAGAGTAAATTATTGTGAGAACTATAACCATCGCTGTTGTTTGTTAGAATATTTTTGTTCCATATTTATGTTTTAAAAGGGGGGCAGGATATTCACTTGGGCGATGCTATATACTTTTTTATGTTTATGCGGACATACTAACGCTTAATCTTTGAATGTATATATAGACAGCAAACACCCATCGTCTCTAGTTCGTCGAGAGCAGAATGGTGGAAATTATTTTCCACTCAAAGAATTCGACAAAAGTAGAACTAAAATATGGAAATCTGTTTTTATTTAAATTAATAGTGCGATACGGCTATATAATAACAAGACGTATAAGAAAATACCGACATCTGGAGAATTACAGGAAGTTTGACTGAATTACGAGTTACGAGAAAAATAGTATATTATACGCCAGCGAAATCTGTTGATATAAAATGAATTTTGGGAGGCTATGAATTCATAAAAAAAAATAAAAGATAAAATCCGTGGATTTCAAAATAATGGTTTAGTTTTAATAGGATTTCATTGAAATAGAATTATTATTTTAAGGGTGCTTTGCATGTATAATATTCAGATATTCTATACCGCTGCAGTGCATCATTCCCAAATAATATTTACATTAAACTTCTCATTAAGTCGGAGAGTCGTTTCGCTTTGTTTTAAACAATAACTATCCTTATTGAGAGTGTTATTTTAAATTAAAATTTAACGCTATACTTATGTTCAATATATTGAGAAACTTATTCGGATATTTTCCAGCGACAGTGGCGCGCTACCCCAAATTTTTAACGAGTCTGTGTTGTGTTCTATTCTTCCTAGTAGTGGAGGTCCTTATCTTCATACAAAAGGTCATTTTATTGTGCATTTGATGACAAAGGCGTGAAAATTGCTACATCGATAAAGATTGGAATTCCGAACATTTTTGGATAGGGTGCCCAAAATTTCCTCCCCAACTACTCCGCTGACACCCCCTTCAAAGTTTTCGATGTATATGTAGCTTTGATGAATTTCTATGAAGCGATTAACGAAGTCACATAGGCCATATGATCAATAAAAATTCTTTTGAAAAGTCGTGAAATGTAAGCATTCTGAGTGGTGAACCCTCTGGGTGAGAAGCCCTGAACCTAGTTAATTTCAAGAAATTGTCTTTCCATATTGAAATTGTGTAATTTAGTCGGAATAGGTGCTCGAGACGCAATAATGATGAAGAAAGGAATCATTTTTTCCCATTCCAGACCTAATGTTGAAAATTAGTTGTAGGTCATCCTGTTGTAAATTCGTGTATTTTAGCTGATTTTGAGGTCTAGATAATTTTTTTAAATCGAAAAAGTTGTTTAATTTTGTTTTTAGGTGATTCTAAGCAAACCCACCTAATAACAGATTAAAACTCGAAAAAAAACAATTTTGGCGGAAAAAAATTGCCATGCAAAAGGGTCCAAATTTTCGGTGAAAATTCAACATTCTGGAATTTCGATAGTAAACAATAATATCAAGAAAAAAAAACTTTTAAGACAAATTTTAAAAATCTTTTAACTTTAACCTTAAATTTAAAATTTCAATTTTTCGGAAAAACGAAAAAACTGTGGGAAGAACGGAAAAATTAGAAAAAAATTTCCACTAAAAAAACGTTGAACTTTCAGCTTTCATTTGAGCCCCATATGGCCTCTGTGGCTTCAATAATCGCTTCACAGAAATTCATCAAAGTTACATCTACATTGAAAACTTTGAAGGGGGTCAGCGGAGCAGTTGGGGAGGAAATTTTGGGCACCCTATCAAAAAATGTTCAGAATTTCAATCTTTGTCGATGGTGCAATTTTCACGCCTTTAGCATCAAACGCACAAAAAAATCAGTTTGAAACTCCACTATAGTAATTAAATAAAACTTAAAGAAATGAATTCGTCTCTTCTCAGAAATTCTGCGTCATCAAAGTCCCCAAATTATAGCTTTCGTCCATAACAGAACAACTGCCCCTTATAACATCGAAGTATAAGGTGAATAATTGATTGTCACCGTTCTGAATGCCATGGTGGAAAAGGTTGAAAATATTCAATTACAAAGTCAGAGCAAAAAAAATACATTCACAGAACCTAAAACGAAAAAAATATTTTATCGTTGAAATATTAATCAAACGACCGGGCGAATAAGTAAACTCAACCTGACGGCGAAAAGAAATATTAATTAACTCTTTTTACACACTTCGTTGGATTGGTAATCTCTAAAAACCTTAATTCCACTGCATTATACTGTAAAATATCATTAATTTTTAATTAATGATACTTTAAAAAGCTGATCAATAAAAAACAAATTAGCTGAGTCTTAACAGTAACATAATGAATGTTTTATCCAGTTTTGTAACGGGAATGGATGAATCGTGTTTTCTTTAATTAGACTCACGCGATATGGAGTAATTGTAAGAGTCTTTAAAACACTTCTTATGGCAAAAGAAGAGGCTCGTTTCCATAAAGTTCGTTATAAAGTTCTTCATTTTTTGAAAAATGATTCCACTTCAAGTGGTTTTGAGTGGTTTGGTTTGCAAAGACGGTGGAAGTGGAAAAAACCTAGAAATTGATTTGATTTGAAGAAGATAATCTAGTAAAAGAGCGTTTAAGACCGTTGAAAGAAAGAATCGACCTGCGCGTGCGAGTCTTCATTAGACACCAAGACAACACACGGTTTCTTTTTCAGTTTTATGATATTCCCAAGTCGACCAATTCCCCTGTTCGTTTGAAGTTTGTGGAAAATTTTAAATCTTTCATCTTGAATGATTATTTTCAGCTCCAAAGATTATGAAAGAGCTAAAGACTTTTCGTAAATGTATACATATAATATATACACAGACACACAGCCCGATGTGGCTGAGCTTAGTAGTAAAATAGTGTACATTTTGGTAAATTGTTTACAGAGAAAACATTCAAGAATAAGAAAATTTGCCATCCCCAACAACACCACCCACCACACACACATATTATAGTGTTACATAATTAATTGCGGATTTATACTATAGCCATGCTATGGTATAGTAAACATATACCCAACACACTACACAAAGAGCATAAATTTGCCATGTACCCATAACTTCGTTTCATTTGCCTTGCCACGTTCCAGACAATAAGTTCCGCTTGTAATTACCATATTTATGTTATCATTGTTTTAAATCGCAAATATGCATGGTTGGGCAAATTGCAAAAAAGAGAAATTCCTTATCCTCTATTTTTGTTTGATGACTTTAAAAATACAAGGGCGGAAAAATATTTTCAAGAGCATGCATAACTGTAGAAATACACAAGAACAGAAAATTATAATGAAAGGAAGGAAAAGAAATCTGCGCGTCTAGGTCTAATTAATTAAAAAAAAAAAATTGTTTCTAGGTTCATGCTGGTATTTTTTGTTCTGTTTATTTCTTTAATTCTGTTTAAAGCAAATCAACGAATCGTTAGAAAAGATCATTGTGTACAGAGGAATACAAAAAAGAGAGAGTTTTGTGGAGTTTTTTTTTTATTGAAAAAATCTGTCTCAATGGGTCGAATATCAATGGATGTATCTGATGTTTTTACACGTAAATTTTTATATATTTTTAATATTCTGCAAGCAGTCGTTAACAGTACATAATAAACTAATTTAAATTTATATATAAAAAAACTGTATTAAGAGTAATCCCAATGGGAAACACTGAACCCACAGTACTCGATTCGAATCGCGGAATAAAATAATGGATTTCCATTTAATCACAGATTATTTTCTGTCGTTGTAAACCATCGAAATTATGATCCTTTTTTACGGTTTTTGTTTTTTTTTATTAGATTTACAACGCCTGTCGGCTTTTTCATTTACATTTTTTCTTTAATTGAATTGCTGCCGTAAATAACTACACCATCTTCTTTTTACAATAAAATGAAGTCACATATATTATCTAGTATACGTTCAATAAATTTACATAAAGGGGATGGAGCCTTGCTTGAAATTCCATAAGCTTTTTAGGATAAGATAAGATAGGCATACTTTAAGAATGACGGCTAGCGAGCAACGTGTTCTTAGGTTTATAAATACGAATTTTTTCGTTCAGATGTGTTGTTAAATATTGTTGAATTGAAAATTGTTAATTACGGCACTAGTGCGATAATGAAGATCACCTAACTAAAAACTCATAATTGGTAAAATTAGGCAACCGAGTTGCATACGTTATTGTTCTCTCATACAAATTGGCAAATTTAGTGCCGAAAAAATAGAAGTGTTCTCCCAAAAAAATGTTCTCCAAGCATGTTTGGCTGCTTCGTAAGATTTCTGACCCATGCCAAGTTGCATACATTAGATTAGTTTTCATCAGAATTTACATCCATACAATACAGTCAGAGGCAGTCAAATTTCAGCATGATATTGCTTCATCTGTGTTTCAGCTGATCCAGACATACAATCAAAACTGTTTTTACTTGTTTATACAGTTGAAGCTGCAACGCGCAGCACGTGGTAGTTGTAAAACCGTGTAAAGGCGTATAAACAGTTTTGATTGTATGTCTGGATTAGCTGAAGCAAATTCATGCTGAAATTTCACTGCCTCTGACTATACGCTAAATTTACTATACGGGTCGAAGTTCTGGTACGACAAAAGAGGACTACTCGTATGAATAAATTTTTGTGCCTTCATTAAGACAATCTAGCGAAACTGTACCATGTGACACACATTGTCAAATCAACACCATTTCCAATTGACAACGGCAACTTTCATCCAACCAATAAATTCACAAAGTAATTACGACACTGTCGCATTATCGCATCTTTTGTCGACCCAACAGCTACAACACAACAAATTGTATCTTTTTCGTTTGATGACATAAAAATATGAACGAAGGAAAAAGAGGAATCCGTAAAAATAATGTAATTATGATAACTGGACGTATTATAGAAGTTGTTGGAATTGGTATGGAAAGGCCGCAATAAAAAATAATAATAACAGAGATAAACTTCCCCATGGCCCCTAAACAAATTAAATTTGCTACGCTTTTGTATTTGCTCAATAAACACCCATACTTAAGTACACAACATGAATACCAATAACTTAATCAATATCCGTCTGTTTCACAGAGAATAATTTATCATGAAAATGCTTATTCTGTATAGCATAAACTAGTTAGGTACCATCGGTCCAAATAGTTACGGCTGGGGAACAGTTATATTTATTATGACTAAGGGTTGCTGCAAATTTGTGGGGACTGAGGCGTGGAGGTTTTCTGGGTGAATATGGAAAACCATATTTCAGTTTCTCTGTACACAAAAGACATCTATATTTGTTGATGGACTCCAATCCATTGTGTCTCTTAGATTGTATAAATGTTTCATCCGGATTGTTGCGACCGACACGTCGTCGACGGAGAGAATATGAAAATTCGATCAGAGATAATGGTCTCGAATCCATGTTGCGTTTGCAAGAGAAACGTAAACCAACATTGCCTGACATTTTCAACCCATTATTGAATATTTTAGACAAAATGGTTAAGAAATTGCATGACTACGGTGGATGTATGTATTAATATTTGCATTTGAAATTTGATATGAAACCACACACATTTTCGATATGGGAACTGTGGAAGTGTTACCGTTGTATCTGTCACATCACTGATACTTGTGAGCAATTGTTAAGATGAATTTAATTTTGAAATTTGCTTACAATTATTTCGAGTAATTGTTGTAAGTGACTGGTTATTATAGTAGCTAACATCGGTCGGTTAGGTTAAGCGATAGGTGATTCAACTTAATCAGATTATTCGTTAGATTGACACGTTTTGTTAGGTTCTTATTGCAGCGATTAGATGCTGAGTCGGAAGCTGTAAAATTGAATGAAGCTGAGCATACCAACTGAAGCATTGAAGAAGACGGTTATTTCCATATCGGAAATAATTTAAATATTTTCCCACATCAACTTTTCCTGTATCTACGGCTTGTTTCTTTGCGGTGAAAACATTCATTGTCATATTTGAACAATTCGTCGAACGACCACTTACAACGCTGGGAACGGCCCGAACTTGACCTGAACCAGAAGTTGTCGATTTCGGGTTCAGCCCGAACCTGAATTGGTTCAACCCAAACTCTACCTGATCCATCCTGAAAATTGCAGGTTCAGGTCATGTTCGAATCAAACCTGAAAGTGAAATTTCCTAAGAAATTTCAGGTTCGGGTCTGGTTCGTGTTGAACTCGAAATCGAAAATTTCAGGTTAAAGTCAAGTTCGGGTCGAAACAGAAATTTTTGTTCAGTTTCGGGATGAAATCCGGTTTGAGTCAACCTGGATGGAAACAGGTAAACCTGAACCCGATCCGAGCCTTACCCCTTATACAAAACATAAATTGGTTTGCCATTTTAGATCACTTACTTATAGAAAGAAGCTGTCCATTGGGAGCATTCCGTGCATGCAATTATTTCCACCCTGACTCCACTCATTAGTAATTTAAAGTGAAACTGATTTGAAACGAAACTTTTTGTAATTAAAATTATTTTTCCTCCATGAAAACATTGTTGCCATTCAACAATAAACATTTTTTCCTCCCAAAAAACTGTTAAACTCCGATAATTCACATTCCGGACACATGAAACTGAAACAACATTTTGGTTTTCCGCATGCACAGTCGTTCCACACAAAACAACTAATTTACAACATGAGCATTTTGCTTATAATGCAACCGCCAATATAAACTTACAGTCAAATTAGAATTTAGTTTATTTTTGTGGTAAAACTGCTCCCTGCAAATTTAATTACACACATTATCGCCCTAATGATTCGAAACCATTTAGCTGGAGCTGGTGTGTTCTCGATAAATTCAAAAATGTTCGGTATCCGAGACAGAGAAGCATGAAATCGGGACTCGTACGTAAAAGTATTGAACGGTGAACAAGATGCAAACAAGTTAACTTTCACAACTTAAATTGGAAACTTTTCTAATAATCCTCAATTTTGAAATCTCATTTTGGGAATCTTCATTGGCAATAATAATAACAAAAGTTAATTCAATTCGGCTACGTGTTAAGCCAGCTTTTAATAAATTATTCACCAAATAATGAAGGAGACGTTATTTTCGTTGGATTGAGGTTTATGGGGACTGGGAGCTGATGTTGAAAGATACGAAACACCTGAATATATACACACTGTACATTATACCCAAACGTTTATAATGTATATTTGGTGTAGGGCGTTTAGTATTCGATCATGTTTCGTATGATGTTAGATATTCGATTAAACAATTTTCAGTAATAAGTGAGCTCAACATTACGTTGGTGGAGGTTAATATCAAATTTAATTGAATATCGGCATGAATTTAATTTACTAAATTAAATAATGAGAAGGGTCAGTTCAATATACTGATTACACGACCACAAGAATATAAAGCGATAAACCGAATATCTTCCTTCATGGACATTACACAATGCCTTTAAAATAGTTATAGCCAAATTGATTTAATATTTATATATAAATAGAATGGAATGGGTTGGCATGTCCTGTCCGAAAGCTAACTAGTACTAAGTATGTATGTGTGTACACACGACATGTGTATTTATATTTTGTCAACGGTTACCACCTTCTACTTCATATTAAATCAAAGGTCTGTCAATGAATGTCAATCGAGTAAATATTTGAACAGAAAATGTTCTATGTTGGCTGCATAGAGTGTTCTGAAATGAAGCCAATTATATATAATAAATAAATTGATTCTATAAAGGAGAATTTCTAATTTACGTAATAGCTTGTTTGTGTTTTCGTTTACAGATGCAGTTTGGGTAAATGATTTCATTCCTTAGAAACTTTTGATTTTTCGTTTATTCAAAAAATTGAAGGTCCTCGGTAAATTATTCTCAGATGTTTCAATTTAATTTAATTAAAATAAAATCTTTGAGATTTTGCTTGCTATAGACTGAATGGCTCCATTTCGAAATTCTACAAATCGAGTTAATTAAAGCGTTTAATATACAATTTTACGTATTACACAATTGACTGAAAATTAATATAAATATTTTCAGCTTTGGGTTCCTCATCAACACACTCTACACCTTATGCCCTTTTTGTGGGTGAGCTAGATCTACGCAATTCACTCAAAAACATAACCGATCATACACCTGAAAGTAGACGACTTCTGAAAAGGTTCAATTTAATCTTTTCGATGTTATTAAACCTCCCACTTCCACTGTAAGAAACGGTGCAAGAAAAGTTTTCATATTGCAGTTTGATGTGTTTGATACTCAAAAGGATAATGATGAATCCGGTGTGATGAAAGAAATATATATATATAAATCTACGTGTGATGCATATGCGTTCATCTTACAGATGAAATGCATCATGATTTGAAATTCACTCAAATTCAGACTGTGTCTAACTTGAAAGTTTCTTAACAAACATAGTCATTTTGTTTGGTGAATTTGAAACTCTCGTTCAAAATAACGAGAACCAATTGCGCTGGTTATTTTATGGATTACTGTCGTAACAGCTTCAAAAGATTGAACGGAGGCGTTCAGATGGAAATACTGTACGGAATCTAATCCTCAAAAAATGTTAACTTTGAATTTTTCCGGTTGTATGGAATTCAAAATTGGTGCTGGTTACACGTGCAAATATTTATTCAAAATGCAGACAGACCGATAAACAAAGCTAAGTCGCAATGAAAATTAAATAATTGTATTTAATATTCATTGTGTTATTTCAGTAGAATGATAAATATGTTGAATTTTCGTAGCGGCACTTCAGTCGCTAAAAGATTAATGAGCTTCACTTTGTGTGTAAGAAACAAGTGCAACGAAGAAAAATTGCTTCTAATATATATTCACTTAGCATTAGTTGAATGGGATATTTTGTTCATGGCAAATAGTTGAAAATAGTTCACATTTGAAATTCTAAGCGCATATGCTTCAACGTACATATGTTTACTGTAAATGTACATAAAGTTTTCTTTTGAGAAAGGAATCTTGCAATTTTCCATCTCCTTTCTATATTTCTATATATGTGCAGAGTGTGTTGTGAACGTACGAGCGGTCATGTAAGTCAATATCAACATTATGTAATGCATTACCAAGGGTAAGAATATTACATGCACAGTGTCCCCCCCATACAAATCCGGATTGGCAGAACTCTGATAAAGCGAACACCATATATAATGCACATACGGATGATAATAGGGATGTGGATAATATGCATGCATGTAGTTGATGATGCTCAATTATTAAGTTATTCAGAGACACCACAGCTTCAACAAATTTGTTTCAAGATTTGTTCATTTATACATAGATCGTCGTTGGGTTTTTGGCAGTAGCTTGAAAGCAGTGACTTTAATTCGAAATTAGAGATATTAAAATTTTACCGTTTACAGTAACAGAAACCAGCACTTCTGTAGAGTGACACATTAGTTTCGGTGACAAAGTGGGCTCCCATGGAAGTGATTTAGTGCAGACTGTTACAATAGTATGGAAACGATCACCGTTCCACACATGCATCATGACAGAGAGCTTTAAGTGGTTTTCCATATTGAATAAAAAGTTCGTAGTGACTATTCGCAGGCGCCTGCCAATAGCCAAATTATTACTAAAAATGCTATTGGCAGGCGATGCCTGCGAATAGTGTTTTTCCTTTTACGTAGGCTATTGCTGCCAATAGCATCTACGATATATTGCTACATAGCATACAAAATGCAAGATTTTCTCACTCGCTCCGCTCGCTTGTAGCCTTTCCAAATAGTTGCGAAAGTTTTTTCAAAAAATATTTTCCTTTTACGAATTTTACTCTTACTTCAGGCGGTAATCAACATTCTGAAGTAGTTGCAAAAGTTGTCGCAAAAAACATTTTCCTTTTAGAAATTTTGCAAATTCTTTTGCAACTCCTTAAGGCGGGTTTGTATAACGAACGCCTTAAATTTATCAAAATGAGACTTGAGTCAGATATTCAATTTCTGATCATTAAAGGTATTATCGAGCCATCGAATACATATTTGAATATGAATAGCTTGCAAACATTCACCATATTCACAGCATTCCATCCTATATCGTACACCATTATCACCTCAAAACGTTTCTTTAGAAATTCAATAGGAATTCAACAAAATAATAGGACACTGATGAATGTTCCCATAAACCATACGATGCATTAATTTCTTAATTCATTTCTAAATTGGACAGTGAATTCAAATATAGTTCGGAATCCTAACGAATATGATAATGAAATTTAGATAAATGTAGTGTCGTTGAGTGTCATTCCATACACATACGTTAAAACGCATTTACATTCATCAAATGTAATATACACCTTACACATCACACATTCTTGAAAACCTAAAGTCATTGAGATCATATTTCATGTGAATAGATGTAATATTGGCACATATCACATCCCCTGGGGCATTCTATGAAAAGGTGTACAGTATGGTGTGTCATATGTTTATGATGATGGCAAAGTGCTTTTCATAAAAAAAGAAGCTCGAAAAAAATATATAGACGAAACGAACTTCGGAACGTAATATTTCCTCTATAAAGTCTTTACATGGGAAAATTTATTGGTTTCTAATATGTTTTGTAACATTACGACTATGCTGTTTAGGAAGATATGAATATCAAATGAAAGCGGATGTATTATGTACCGGAAAAGTGTTTTATGTGAAAGAGAAAAACTCAATTTAATGATGTAATTGATTTATTCATACATGACATGGCTTGTCAAGCATGTGATACATTTTCGCCCCATTGATGTTATCGAGTGAGTGTATTGTTCTGCAATGAAATTATGGAACGGAGGGAAAAAAAACTGCGTGTACAGCATTTGTGAAAATTGTGGTTAATTTCAGCTTACTTTACCGTATAATAACATAATAGGAAAAGTTTTCGTCCTTCATTTGACCACAATTACCTTAACATATTTATTCATTCATGTTTTATTACATAATATAATCTAAAACATGAACCTTATGATAAAACCCGAAATCCAACACCCAAGACGAAATATGTTAACACCCTTCTTAATTGAACATTATACCCCGAAGGCATTTATGACCCAATGAAATGGTTTTGTTATGTGCAAATTTATGTACCAGTATTGTTGTATGTTATAGACCGACTAGGCATATAATAAACAAAAATAACTGGATGAGAGTCAAAGGTACATTATGTACACTTTCGACAACAATAAATGAACAGTGTCAGCGCGGGATCATCCATTTTGGTTTTTCTTAAATTTCTTAGACCCACTTGATTCGCTTAGCACAAATGTTGCATGACATTCGAGTGCCAGAAATCAGAAAATGCGGTTAAGGTAATTCTGTTTGAATTTACCTTGTGGTACGACGACGAAAAAATATTCGATAAACGGTCTACATTTCTCGGATAAGCCTGTGAAATAATCGTTTGGAGTTCAGGCCGAAAATTTGGTCTATTTTGTGTTTGGTTGTGATAGAATGGAATTTCTTTGAAACATGGATCAATGGAAATACTTTGTATAACCTACAGACAAAGAGTTATATGGAATAAATTTCTAACAGAATTCCTGTTTTCTTTGAATCCAATCAAAGAAAGTAGCGATAAAACCTGGTTTTCTAAAAGCATTCAACCGCCGTCATAATTGCAAGACATTCACCCGCTTCGTTCAATTTATAGAATGAATATTATCGGAATTTTTAACTAACTTTTCGTTATTTGTTCGTGCCTTTATATATATGACTCTTTGTACACACAACACATAAAATTGTAACAGTTTGGCAGAAAATTTTCCGAAACCATAAACTTTCCCATAAAAGTTAAAACAATTTTCGCAATGAATTTATTTTAACTCGCTTTCAATTTCATCCTGATGTATGCTCGGTATTCCAGCAATTATAATGAAATTATTCAGTTCGATTCACGAAATTTCAAAAGTTATTCTTCAATTTTCCCCGTCTTTTAACTTCTAAATACCGAACAGCAACAATGTCAAAGGATAACAATACATAGACAATCTTTGTATCTAAATTGTAATATGGCACACCGTAAATTTAACATTTGATGTGACATTGTGTTCCACATAATGCATAAAACTTGAGAATTGAGACACAAAGCGACGATGTTTTTTGTGAGTAAGAAAATATTTTGAAATGAAATGTAACGGGAGTTAACAGTACACAACTAGTTGTAACCAAATAAATAAACAAATACAACAAGTTGTTAGCTAGATGTAACGTACGTGTTTTAATGTATTAAACAAGAATGAGCTGAAAAAAAGATTCTTCCACTTGTGTTTCCTTTGAAATTGAAAATCAGAAAAAAGATGAAAAAGAAGGTAGAAGAAGATGCAGTGGATTATGCTGCATAAATTTGATTTTGTTATCATGCGAGTCCTTCTGGATGAAAAGCATTTTCTGAATACCACGAACTGTAAATTGTTTTCATATTGTTGAGTTTTGCACAACGTAGAAATATGATTCGCAAAGTCGCTTTTAATGTGTATCTTACCATTATGCATCGAGGTGGAGCGTACGCTTACATTAACGTATAGAAAGAGCGAAGTATCATTTTTTCAAGTATTATCAAGTGATAGTAGAGTAAAAGAATGTAGAGAAAAATTCTCCTGTAAATCTTTCCAGGAAAATCGTCCGACTCCAATGCAACTGTTGAAAGTTTTTTATTCTTCTCAGAAATGCAGTTAAGCGTCCTTGTCCTTAGATTTAATTAAAGGTAAAGGAAACCAATTCTTCACGAGAATTCCTTTTAATTCTTCTCATTCGTTTTCATTATTTCATTACTTGCAAGAACCTGAAACTTGCAATGTATAATTCTGCTTCGTTAAGCATTGCAATACAAATCAAATTAATTCACAGTAGTATGAGCGTGTACATTTACTTTTACCTGTGTATTTGTATAAGCGACATTTTTTTTACAGCAAATTGAATTGTAGTTTAGAATACTTTTAATTACTTTTTCGATTATGTGTAAGGAGTTTTTAATTGTGAAATGATCACAGAAGTGGCCTCAGTTTTATATTTTCTTATTTTCATTTTTTAATTCACGATTTCATCTGCATATCTCGAAGTTATCGGTTTTGTTACTTTTTTATATTATTTCCTTTGCATGATAAATAGATGCATCTGCTAGATAAGGTCAAAGCAAAATAAAATGATCGAATGAAATTCAATTGTAAAAAACCAGAATCGATCATTTTATTTTTGCTTTCATTTTAGCCTATCCACAGCAGTGACACCAATAAACGATGAACATCGACAAAAATCAATTTTTCGAAAGATTTCAAAATTGAAAATTCTTGGCTGTTTTCGTCAACATTGATGCGTTAAAAGCCATGAAGGATTCTTTTGAAAATCCACCTTTCAAAATCGGACCCATTTCGTCTGGGATGGATATATACATGGTTTGATAGGTCTTTGCCAGTAGACCTCAAAACAGGCCTCACAGGCCTGGTTGCTGGTAGAAGATCTCCGAAGTTGGAAAATTAGTGATTTTTATCCGAATATTTTGGCCGTTATAAATGATTGTTTCGGTTGAGAGTGGGCTCGTTGGAAGGCTGAGCTTAAGTACTTTCCGGTCATGCCTAGTTTGGTTAGATTCATTGATATATGTTTCCAAAAATTTGCAATAAAAATTTTCAAAATCTGTGTGAACTTTAGACAGGTCTGGGCTGTTACTGATGACGCTTAATGTGAACCTAACATGCTAGTCGTAGCACGCATTGTCTAAGCTTTCCATCGATACCTCATTGTTTTGAGGTCTACTGGCAAAGACCTTTCAAACCATGTATATATCCATCCCAGACGAAGTGGGTCCTATTTTGATAGGTGGATTTTCAAAAGAATCCCTCCATACAAATGCACTGCACAATAGAAAAACGTTTTTGAAAATGCCTCACTTCACTCGCCCCCAATGTTTATATAAATTATCAAATCAATGCTCTATTCGTTGATGAAAAAGAAACTAAAGGTTTGATAGAAAAACACCGATAATAAAATTTAAAAAAAAAATTGCTCCACAATGACTACAGATGAAATATGTTCTGTATTGACCTCGTAACTGCATTTTGAGTTAAACTTTGAACTTGTTTACGTGTTAACGATTGAACCGAGAAAACCGACAAAAAAAACATATAATTGGCAAACTAATTACGTTTATTTTAATTAAAATGAAAAAAAAAATTATTTCCGACAAAATGATTCACATACTGAACCAAAATAGGTTTTTTTTATATTAAAATAATTTGTAAGTATATAATGTAATGGTAGAAATGAACGGCATAAATGTCCAATGTGGTCCACTTTAAATTTATTTTTATTTTATTTTAAATTTATGTCAATTTCGAAATTATTCATTAAGCCAAATGAGGTCGCAAATGTGGCTGTTATTAATAAGTTCTCTCGTCTACTTCGCAGTATTCTGTGGATCTTTAATCATGAGGATCTACCGACTACAAAACAATAAAACGCGAAAAGTATGACGACGCTAATCAATTTCTTTACTTCCTCCTTTTCTAATTTCCGAATTGAGAGCAGAAAAAACATAGACACTTCAGCAGCCCGTCCTACCTCTTCCCAATTATCCTCTTCCTTTTGTTTCGGGCATGGTTTTCAGATGGTATCTTTTCCCATAATCTCTTTTTACCGGAAACCAGGATAAATAATCAAGTTTCAAGTTTTCAATTTGTCAAAAGTAATTACCATCATATTTAGTCATATAAATCACACAAAAGGACAAAAATGTTCGGTGAAAATACTTTCTAAAGAAATCGATGATATCTTCCGCACGTTTATAATACGCTACCTAACACACAGCATATCTATAAGGATATATAATCTTCAACACACCGACAATATTGGGCGCACAAGTATAATACAAAATCCAACAGATATTCCAATTAAGACAAAAAAACAAAATACTTGAAACGGTGCCCAATGCATACAAATTAAAGTGATTAAGTTTATTTTCCAGCAAATTGCTGAAGATATTGGCATTAAATTGGAGGAACGAAGGAGAATTTCAGATATTATACTTGAGATGAAGAGAATTTCGTAAATTTTGAAACGAAAATCGATATATTCTACAACCGTAAGTATTCCGATGGAAATACACTTTAAGATTTTGGTTTTGCAATTGATTTTGGGAAATTGTTTGCTGGAGAAAATAATAAGCGAAACTTGAATAAAGTATACGGAGCATTATTCGATATAATATAGTATAGCCGCACAACGCAAATCAATTCGACGAAGAAGGAAATAATGATTTTATGCTGAAAAATACCTTCGTCGAACCATTCATCGTTAATTAGACAGTGCTTCGAAGAAAATTCAGTGATGGTCAATGAAAATTTATTAAATAAGTTTTTCTAAGGCTGAATTTCACGGATGCGATTTTTTTTTCTCTCTCTCTCTCTTTCTCTCTCTCTTTCTCTCTCTATCTCTCTCCTCATTTCTAAAATCATTTAAATATCGCTAATAATTAGAAATAACGATTCATGGCACGCAACAAGACGATTAGCCACGGGGAGTTTGAAATATAGTCTAGTGTATAGTATGTGTACAAAAATATAGAAAAGGCGTTATAAATAATGGTATCTTTAACATAACATCTAATGTGACGTACACAATACAGAAATGGTGTAGGGTAAAGACTGAACGTGTAAGTTATAAAGCTACAAGACTGTCCGTTTGTGTTGCCGAATGAAACATTAGGGTGCATCGAAAGAGGACATTAGACGTTGAATCGATTCATTCACTACACATTATTTTAAACTGACTAAAATGAACGCATTGACTTTCAAACTAGATTTGGTGGCTAAGGGGCATGCGACTCTATAAAAACGTAATACACAATCCGTTATGAAGGGCATGCCTTTTGTGATCAATTCTGATGAAAGTAGATATGTCTTAAATTTTTCACAGACTTAACAACCTAACGACACGTGTTCAGCAAGTTAGTTGATATATATCAGCACGACATAATTCTTACACCTGTACTTACAAATTGTTGGCTATTTTGGCATCGACATCGATTGAACAAAAAATGTTTCGTTTTATGTTGAATGGAGTGGTTTGTACAAACGCGGCTTATCTTTTACTCATTCAAGGAAGGTTTTAGTAGTACAACTTTGTTGTGCATAATATTTTGTCAATTATGAACGGGGGTCGATTGTAATTAAAGTGGAATGAATGGATAAAACCGAAATATTTGTTTACTTGCCTATTGTTTTCAATATATCTGTAAACAAACAGTAACTTTAATGGAGTGGATTATTGACATCATTAATCATTAATCAATTTGGTTTATATCTAACGGCGAAGCGACTGGTTTTTTTTATTAATTACATTAATTAACAACTGGACTGGTGGTTAGAAAAAGTGTGGCATCATTCATTGTGTAATTGAAAATTGAATGTATAAGATCATTTGGATCGTTATTCGCGTCGATACAAATTGACGGTTACAAATTAAAGTCACTGGAGAATTCAATTACGGTTCTTTTTCCCTAACAAATCACTTACACGATATTGCTTTCCTTCTCGGAATAACCAATGAAATGAACTTCCTATTTCGAGAAGTTGTATATTAAAATTGTTGAACATAAACCCCCAAACCAACGACACTCAATAAAATACAAAATATGAAACTCCATCCATTATTTCCTTTCAACATAATAAATGTAAAACTTTCCCCATGAATCCCAAAAGTTAAGTTTACATCATAAAATTTCAGAAGCATCAATAAAAAATCAAATAATTTTTATTTGCATTCATCATTTGAAAGCGACCAAAAACATTACATCCATCGCTGGTAAAAAAAAAGGAACCAGAAGAACAAAAACCCTAAGGGGTTGACGAGAAGAGAGGAAAAAAAATATAAAATAAAATAAAAAGTTGAAATTAACTTTCGTTTTGTAGTATAGATGTATGGCTTATTATATGTATACAATACCCGTACAGTCGGTACTCACCGGAAAACTACCACGGAAAAAATATTATGTTCATCAAGAAATCAAATTTACTTTTTATTTCCCTTAAATTATGCATCACAAAAAAAAAGTTTGGATTTTTATTTGTACCCAGTATTGTTATTGGATTTTTAAAATTGATTTCTGTGTATGCTCGAATTTTTCAATTAAAAGTCATTTCCACGTTTTTTTAGGTAAAAGTTCCAGCTTGCCAATCAGGACAAATTTTGAACAAGGTACACCGGAGGTATAAACTATTTTGAGTACGTTGTTGATTTATACGTTGAAATTAATCGAGATTAAAGGAATTAAACAAAAAAAAGTAAAACCAGGAATGTCAATACAAACACACAACACATTACCGCAGATAATCGAAAATTCAAAACGTTCTATCCATTCCGAGAATTTCAAATAAATTGTTTTAGACATTTCTTTGATTGCAACGGTAAAAAATGTCGGTATTTTAGTTTATCTCTGTTAAAATATATCCGATTCGAGTTTGTTGTTGAAAATAGATTACCGAACGTAATCCATTGATCTTTAAAAGCACACGTTGTTGTTGCAGACCAGTAAAAATATGAATATTTTCCAGAGTCTGATGGATGGAAGCTTTTAAAACGACTATGAAAATGTGGTGTATGGAAAGTGATGGTTCTTTTTGATAATGAACATTACTGTGCCCTGTAGCCACAATTTTTTTTTTGCTGGAATAATTTCACTCTGGAGAGGGATTACGACATCAGTTCTCTTTTCTCTATTTAATCAAAACTCTACCGATAGAGAACGATTCTCTATCTCATTGAAAGATGTCGCTGCAACAAAACCAATGTCATCAAAAAAATTATTAATTTTTTACTCGACGGATTTTAGTCAAATAAAATGTCATCGTGTAGCACATGACCTCAGGACTCTGGAACAGCAATTTTTTTTTTAAATCGGTCTTATATCGGCTTGGCGATAAGAGTCTTAAAAAAGGATTTGATGAAACGACAGCAAACGTTTTTTCAAACCCTTATCCCCAAGCCGATATAGGGCCGATTGAAAAACTGATTGCTGTTCCGGAGTCCAGATACGTGATGCACGACGGCATTTTATTTGACCAATTTGATTAATTATTTTTCTGGTGACATTGGTTTTGTTGCAGCGACATCTTTTAATGAGTAAGTGAATCGTTCTAAATCGGTAGAGTTTTGATTGAATAGAGAAAAGAGAACTGATGTCGTAATCCCTCTCCTGGTAAATATCAATGATCAAATTCACAGCTATGGTTCAAAATATAGCGCTGACATTAGTAATATTATTATTACACAAAAATTACATTTGTCCCTTAGCTTCCAAACAGCATTTCCCTATTCCATATTAAAACGGTGTAATCTTTTGGGGTGAAATTAGTGTAGGATAAAAAGTAGCAAACGTGCCTCGCCCTACGAGATATTGACTGTAAAACGGAAGTAAAAGCGTACTTACATAATGTTTCATAGTTCCCACTTTTGTTATTTACACTCTCAATTGTTTTGTATATCTTCACGGAACGGTGTAGACAATAATTAATTATTAATTAGGAAAAGTGTGTTTTTTCGGCTGAATCTAATTGCCGTACACCTTGTTAACAACAAATACATTTGAGGTTTGCCATATGGTCTTCTAACGGTTGGCGCCATTTTCGAAATGATAGTAATTTTTACTCAAAACGGAAAAAGAAACAAACACCATAATGGATATTATGACATTATACCAACTAACGGAAAGTCTAGTGAATTTAATGAATTAAAAAATCCTCTTACCATTTCCGAAAATTACTTCTTTTCAATTTAAAAAATATTTACCGTGTAATGTAATGAAGATTTGTTTGAATAAAAAATTCAAAGATGAGATTCTCCATATAATAAGAAAAATGTACAAATGTTCTACCTTCTTCTGGCATTAAATACAATTCACCGTTATACGAAAAAGAAAAAGCTAATATCTAAACCATAATGATCTCGGACGGTTTTATTTCTTTCTTTCTCTCTTGTTTCCTCAATGTGAAAAAGTCAGTATTCCGGAAATTCTAACGTAAATTATTTATACATTTAAATGGATTCCATTAGACGGGAAGATGTAAAAATAAACGAAATTACTATCAAAGAGAAGAAATGAGTGTGCAGCATTAAATCTAGGTCCATTCGTAAGCGCCACTAAATAAGTTCCGGTAACAATTAATTGTGGAAAAATACTTCTCAATTTGGATATTTATGCAGAGTATAATGATACCTCTCACAGACTAACCAAAACCTATGCCATACAACCCTCTCAAGAAACATTATGCACTTTCTTTCGATTCAAAATGAATTACACATTTCTTTGTGCACATAAAATATACAAGTTTTAAGTTCAGAACAATTGTTTGGAGTTAAATCAGTCTGCGATCAATATATTCAATAAAGAAAATGTTCTTAGTTTCACTCGGTTTCTTGTAAAAGGGAAATATAGGTTAAACGGTACAGTCAGTAATTAAATATTAATGCGGAAGTTTTAACTGCAACTATTTTGACGTCTGAGTTTCTCGGTTCACTTCCGGTAAAATGTTTGTTTATATAAAACTAATTGATTATTTACAGACACGAAACTACTCCGTTCTCCGTGTACGATAACAGGGTGCAATTGGAAAATTATTTTCATGTGCGTTTTTGCTTCAAAAAACAACTAGAAAGCAGAATCCGAGGATTTTTCCACTTAAGTCTGCAACTCATTTCGCCTCACGTTATTAACATAAACCAACAAGCAAACAAATTTTCTCAAAATACGAACTTGAGAGCGGTTTAAGTGAGATAGAGTTGTAAATCAGTCAACATTTAAACCAAATAACCTCAACAAGAAGATTCATTTTGATCTCCTTGTTAATGCATCGTCAATTTCAGGAAACCACATTTAACATTCTCGGGAATAGTACTGTTGAACTGACAGTGTCATTCGAGTAAAATAATTTTTACCGAACGAGTTTAATTAAACCTTTTTAATGGTGCCATAAATTCTAATTGAAATTGAAAAGTGGAAAACAAATTTTATCTTCGTGTCGCCCTTTATTCTTAATCTCACCATCTTCCCTTCTTTCATCTAAGCAAAATTTTACATTTAAAGTTAATCCCAAAGAAGGTCACCTCGTAGAATAGCGAGAGGGTTAAGTAATGCATTCCGTAATTCTAATGAAGGAAATGGTTACTTGATAGAAAGTGAAATAAACTTGTATACGTCTAGCTTCCTTATTTCGAGACACCTCTGCAGATAGGTGAAAATTTCTATAAATTGAAAGTTTAGTTGAAATTTTCTTAATTATTCGATGTGTCGACTTAAAATCTTAAGAAAAGTTTTACGTGATTTGCAAGATGCAGCGCTATTGGTCAACCCATTCCCATGTGAGTCTTGATTTGAGGAGCAAAGATATACAAATGAAAACAACGAAACATAGACCAGCTGTATAAGATCTGCTCTGTTGTGAACAAAGTTTGACGTTTTTTTCCGTACAAATGCAGTAAACTAAAAGTTTTGTGATCTGGATAATCTCGGAAACATTTATGGAAAAAATAACTTGAAATAGCGCTCGGAGCACAGTAGATTTTCTTTGATATTTAAATAAAACTTGAAAAACAATAAACGTAGACGTTATATTAAAGACAAGTCATCTGGACAATTTATTCAATTTCGAACAACAACAATGAATTCGACGAATGTTTATCCGCTTTGTTATTAAAATAAGAAACATAAAAAAACTCATTGTGTCATCGTCGTCGCTAAACCATTAACTTATTTTCCTTACTGCAATATCAATTTACCCTTTTCACGTAACATTTGCTAAACTTTATGGGACTTTAAAAGCAAATAATTTTGTCATACGAAAAATCTCATTCATAAAACCGCGTAATGCTTTCATCATTCGGTTAATGTGTTTTATTAAAAATAAAGCAAACATATTAAGGCACCGTCAGACCGTAAGAAAGGCAGTAATGTAACTATTTAAGCTCCGATAGTATAAACAATTTTATATTGCCACACATTATGCAAAACTCTTTTAGAGTCAAAGTTTTTCTTAATGGAAAAGTTTTTTTTCCATTCGTTCACGATCGACTACGACGATGAACAACATGTTTCGTTTTTTTTTATGACGAAAATGTTTTCAACTTTATGAGGCAAACGGACGAAGCAAGAGAATGTGTTTGGGTTTTCTTTTTCCTGTTTTTGAGAAATTTCTGTAGCCAAGCGTATCTTTGTAACTCAAATACCGAAAATGAAGCAACAAAAACAAAAGCTCATTAACATTATGTTTAAAAAAAAAGAAGAAGGAGGAGGAAACAACAACAACTTTGAGTGTCTTTCAAGATTAATTTAATTTAATGGTAATCTATTCTAACAAAAAACTATATAATTTAAGTAGAAAACATGCAAGCTATCAGCTACCACAAAAAATCAATTAAAATTATTTTCGTAATTAGTTTTCCACTTCAATACGGCTCCCGATGGAGGTACCACCTTATGTTTATAGTGTTAAAATACACTCACATGGTATATATACGACGAACAATATATGTATTTCTATATGGTAATCACTTGAACGTTGAAAAAAAAAACCACTTCATGCAGGCAAACTCAAAGTAGGTACATTCGTGTGAAAGTAAAGTTTTTTTTCTATATTGAGTCATTTTCTGTGGAAAAAGAAATGTTTTTTTTGTTGTTGTTGTTCCTGTACTCATTGGAGCTTTTTCTATATAATCGCACGAGACTGTTCCAACAACGAATGGTTGGTTTTTCGTGTGTGTATTATCGGTCTCGCTATTGTGATTACAATATACGTTTATTCTTTACCCAATTTTCTAACAACTAAAGTAAATTGTACTATTTGAAAAGGAGTACTGGCAACGAGTGCAGTGTATATTTTATTTAACGACCTATTCGGTGTAATGGAAATGGGAATGAGTTTGAATTTCTTAGACTAATCTGGTGTTCGACGGCATGGATTAATGGTGTTGAAAATATTTCGGATAGAGGTACGAGCGGTTGAACGTTTTTTTTTTATTTTAATTTGTAATTAGAACTTGTAACATGCAAGGCTTATGAAAACAAGGAATATTTTAAATTTAGAACAAAATAATTGGAATAGAAAGTTTATGGCAATTACAGCGATTTCCAGCTAATGAAGTGCATGCTGAACCGATACATTATGTAATTGGAAAGATCTAGGGAATCGATGGCAATTTAGATAAAATGCTAAGTGAACCAATTCTTCGAAAATAAGTAGGACGTTTATTGCGCAATCGAGCGTGTTGTGGTATTGCATGATGAAACAGTTATTAAGATCCTGAGTCTAAATAACAAAAGCTTACCCTAACGGAAGATACATCTCGAGGGATTCTTCTGAAAAACAGAAGACCGAAATCGGACGAATTTTCTATCGGAATTTTCTATATGTGCCCCGTAAAGTATTCGACCAAAGAGTCGCTGGCAAAGACATTGACATTATCACGAGAAATTTCTGAGTGTTTGAATTTGATGAGTGACTGACACACCAGCTATACTGCCGTAATTCGCATGTCGGACTTAGTGCAAAATTTAAACAAAAGAATTCTTTGTTTAAATTTTGCGCTAAGTCCGACATGCGAATTACGGCAGTATAGCTGCTGAACTCCATTTGGAGTTATTATTTCTTACAAAAATTTCTCCAGTTATACGAGCCGTACATGGTCGTGTGAGGTGTCATTAGAAAGGTAATTGCATGTACTTCCGGGGCAAATAGGGTCTTGCTGGGTTTAAAATTAATCCACACTAAGATATGTACAGTTGAAGCTTTCAACCGAAAAAAGACTGAAAACTTACACTTTTCTTACAGTTTGTCAGGGTACACCAAACGTACATGGTCGTGTGGGGTGTCATTAGAAAGGTAGTTGCATTTACTTTCAGGGCAAATATGGTCTTATCAGGGTTTGGAAGCATCTACGACGAAACATGAGAAGTTGAAATGGATAAGTGCTAATGTTGACTCGCAGGTGCAACCAAACTTCCGTAAACTCTTCTTTTCCTGAAAGTATATGCCTTTCTAATGACCATGTACGTTACGTGTACCTCGAGAAATTTCTGTAAGAAAAGTGTACGTTTTCAGTCTTTTTTCGGTTGAAAACTTCAGCTGTACATATCTCAAAGTGGAGGAATTTTAAACCCAATAAGACCCCGCACGGCCATGTACTGCGCGTGTAACTGGAGAAATTTTTTGTAAGAAAAGTGCAAGTTTTCGGTTTTTGTTCACCTCGCACTAGCCACACAAGCTTCGAAGAATTTTTTTGAAAGTGGTCTTGGCATCTGGGGTCGAAAACCTTACCGGACACATATAACAAAATTCCAATAGAAAATGCGTCCGATTTCGGTCTTCTGTTTTTCAGCACACACTTTTTTCTTCCGATCATAGCAGGGCCTATTTTCGATAATTTAAATTCTCTAAATTATCAAAAAATTCTCGAAAAATTTTCAAAATTATCGAATTTAATTTTAGAGAATTTCGATAATTTTTCGAGAATTTAGAGAATTTAAGTTATCGAAAATAGGCCCTGGATCATAGGTGGGATTGAAATTACTTGGCTCATCTCTAATCAAACAAAATAATTGCCAAAAACTTTCTTTAAGGATTTCTAGGATCTGATTCCGATAGAATTTGCTAATTTAAATTCAAATAATCGAATAACAGGAATGCCATTAAAAACATCCATCCAGTTTTCATCAGCATGTCTAACAATATTGTAACAAATGCGAACGAGTGAATGAATGAATAATATTAAAGGGAAAAAATTCTTATTACGGTTTTGTATGTCAACACGACTTCACCTGAAAAATCTTAAATTCAAATTACGAAGAATTATTGTACCAAAATGTTAATTTTATGCATATTACTCGGAATCAAAGCCGTCTGACTCTGTTACAAATGTTAGTGTGCCAGAGATATAAAACGGTTTTGTTTCATATATGCACGTAAATATTTGTACTATAAAATTCTCGTTAAATACAAACTAACAATCCGACATTCCTTGTTCGTTTGCAAATATGATAATTATTTCGTTAGCTACGTAAAGGACGGTTTAATATTCGTAAACATTTTTTTTGTCTTCAATTTATGTGGAAACATTTTAATTTTCCTGTGCCTGTTTTTGAAAACCAACAAAACTTGATAAACACCATCTAAATAACATAGTAAAACAAACTGGAATATGCACAAACAAAAGTGGTTTTCAAATGCCATTCGGACAAATAAACCATGAGGAAAATGTTTCCTTTTTGCGTTTGTAACAGAAAATACGTGTATACATTTACAATATAATGGAGCACACTACAGAAATTATCTCTTGCTATATGCGTTTGTTTATACAAATATACAACTCATTTGAAGCCAATGACGATGACTACATTTTCACTTTCCAGAGATGGAAAATAATGTACAGATGCACACTCTGTGTCATGTATATAAAATGGGAAATGAATGAGTTACAATATGAACGTTAATATACTGTATGTTGTGCTACCAACTAAATTTCGTTGTTGAAGGGGCATTTTATCTCCACCAGTTCCTAGATGCGGCATGTCTTTTTATACTTGCATTACATGTAATTTTACTTGTGCATTGGCTGGTGAATTCGAATGCTCTCACTGCTATGTAAGTTATCCGTAAACGTGCTACTGCGATACACCCATTTATGCATAGAGTTGAGGAAAAACAGACATTTATCGTGTCATATTATTTTGCATGATGTGGTGATATAATATATGCAAAGTTGTTTGGTGTGAGGAATTACATTGCACACATGGATATATCCATGCATCGCCATCATGGAGAAACTATGAAATTTTGAAGCTGCTGTAAATACATATAGGCCAACAACAACAACAACGACAAGAACGTTAACAATAAACAAAGCAAGTCCTTACATATGTTAGGTTTTGTATAAGAACCACATTACACGCTCGTATGTATGTTTATTTGGCTTTATACAAAGCCCATTCGGTACAATATTATGCAAGTTTTGTTCGCAGTGAATGCATAAAAATTCTGAATGGTTTTTCTGGTTCTCTCATGTACAGAAGTTCTTTTCATGTTACCTTACATACCAGGTATCAAAGAATCAAAGGTAAGAAAGTTTCTGAAGTGCTGACTTTTACCGGCGTTTTCAGACTGCATTGTAAATGGAAATGTTGTTAGGATGTAGTATTTCAATGAGTTGCGAAATGAAATTAAATGAATGAAAGGATAATGATTGTCGAGACGAGTATTTACATGGAACTTCATTATGCAGTGACATAATATTTTCTATGGAAGAACAATACCGGCTTAAAATGATGAGTTGTTTTTGGATGAGTTGTCATACAACCGTAATTTGCAGAATCTTTTTTTTACATGTTCACTGTTCAGTCTCTGGCGGTACTTCTCTCACGAACAATCTAAAAGTTTGTTAGCTGTTATGTATTGCTTATGGTATCATAGCTGACTAATGGTCGTTATCTGGAATAATAGTGCTCGAAATTCAATTGTATTCATTACAATCAACAGTGTGTAGCCAGGCCGTTATGAAGACCATGAAGATACACATACGGTTTCAAACGCTTCGATAATCAAGGAACATTCCAGTGGTTTAGACTGAAGTCTGTCATGTTGTACTACAATGTAGAATTTTGACACAAATGTTGTTCAGGCTGCCAAATAATATGCTCAAGATATCGAAACGAAATGGCTAGGTGTGTAACCAGATATTTTTGGTTAATTTAGAAATCAAGTGATGAACCTAAAAACGATACCCAGTCATTGATTACTGAAAGGGGCCATTCATAAAGTGCGCACGCTAAAAATGATGAATTTCCTTCAGCCCTCACATGCAAAAAAGTGGAGACATTTTTTTGAAAATGTATGGAGCGCACGCTTTTCTCTAACCCTTACAAGCGTGCGTACTTTGTGAATGGCCCGTAACATTCAATTATAGTCGACAGGCACTTCTTACATGATAGACTAAATCCTAACGTTGGCGAAGATGATGTACGCTCCATAATAATAATAAAATTTCTCACATTACACAAGGTCACGAAATACGTTTTATATACCGACAGACAGCACCCCGGAAATATAACATGCCCTGAAGTTAACTAAATATTCCATTGCGTAAAAATCTGAATGCCATCACAAGCCGCTTAAAAAAAACGTCCATGCTAACAAGAAAAATGTGCGCCTAATCACAAAACCAGGTCGGATCAAATGGTGCGAACACAGCCAATTTCATCGATGAGATATTTCCCAGTGGATGTTCGATTGGTTTATTTATGATCGATTGCAAATTCTTTACATATGCTCAGCCAACCTATCGATGGTATCATTTTCATGCGTACCATGTTGCTTCTTCTTACACAACAAAATCAACAAGAAAAAAAAACAGTCACCATGTACATTGGACACGACATGGTCAGTTGATTTTATATTTTTCGATTTCAGCGTACATATGTCCAATATAAATAAAAAATAAAATCGGAGAACATATGTTCGTGACGAAATAGTTGTTCACTATAGCAAGAGAAATGGGAAAACTACCACCCATCCACAACATCATCATCCAATATTGGCAATAGGAAAGAAACCCCAGCCACAATGTTTTCAGATTAGATGAATCCAATCGATGAATGTTTTTTTTTTTGGTTTTTCATAGAGTTTTACAACGCAAACCCTCGACGTATGGATACGAATTTCCTTTCCCGAGATGTTTGTTTATTTACGTAATTTTAATGATACAGTGTGTGAGTGACTGTATAGTTTTATATGTGCTATCCACTGCTGGAGCATGAATACGTGTGAGTTTAGTTTTAGGATATTTGTGTTTACGTACGGTGATGATGTATCAAGTATGAGTTTTTGTATATATATGGTAAGAAAGGGAAAAATCCGGATTTTCTGATAAGAGTGGCAAACATGGATATTTGAACACCATTGATTGACTAAGTGTGTTTGGTGTTTCCACTTGTAAAGTTGGGACGATTTTCGATTTTAGCTTTGTTAGGTTGAAGTAATCAATACAACCGCTTAGAGTACCAGTTGGTAGAGAAGCAAAGAAGGTTTCTCTCGTCGTAGATTAACCGTGTCTATCTTTCTGTCTTAAACATTTCTTCAACCATCAATCATCTGTCTTTAAATGTCTTTAAACATGGTTATTGCAAAATGCTGCTGGCTTATGGTGTAGTGTTCTTTCAAAAATCAAATGAAGTAATAGATTTGGTAATCAAATATTCGATGATACTTTAAGCAGATGAAGTAAGAAATTTAAACTCTAAGTACAAGTGCTTGAAATGTATGGGACCCGAGAAAGTGTTTCAGTTTACGTAAATTCACTACTGATTGCGACCTTGAACAAGTAAGTCGTTCTGTTGTCATTTTGTAAAAACAATCATTGACACAGGTTAGTGAGAAGTATATGGTGGAAAGGTTAGCATTGAGCCCCGGTTTAGATGGGATTTCTCTTTGTCTTTTCTTTGTTCCGATGAAAAACGATAAGACCAAATATGGCTCACATCTAAGCCGAGGCTCGTAGCTACCCTTTTTAACCTACGAATGTGTTAAAAAAGTGACGAATTTGAGTACTATTTGCTTACGATCACTTTAGTTTCATTACCATACCCACACATTCCTCCATAATTCTATAACGATAAACAGAAACCACTGAGTACAGATACAAAAATTGTCAAGGGTATAACAACTGATGCACTACGGAAAATCCATGCAAATGGTTATACAAAATGTAAAACATATCATGAATGTTAAATGAAAATTTATGATCCAATTTGTGATAAATGTACTATCTGTCAGTTAAAATAAGCTTTCATGTCCTAATTCCATTATGTCGTTGTGACCTTTTTCCATACTCTCACTCTTTCCCTTTATCCATCCATCTCACTTCCTCGGAGACTCCATATATAACTTATATCCATAATTCCATTGAATAAATATCCAACCGAACCAACAAAAATAAATATTTTTTAGGTTATTTGTAGTAATGTACGTGAAATTATTAGGGGAAAATCGCTTTACGAAAATTCTATTTTTTCTGCCTCATCTTATGGAAGAGAGAGGAAAAAAAAGAAGTGAAACCTGATGGTGCCAGAAGATATTGTGATCATCCAATGAAATGTTCTATAGAGGCACATTGATGGCAGTTGTTTAACAGTCAAAGAAAGGAAGGAAAAAATATTTTATGTTTTATTCAAAAGGTTTTTTTTTCAGTATTGGTTTTTGCCGATAATATGATATGGGTTGGGTGGCTGTATATTAGTTCTTTGGATTTTTTTTATGCTCACAGCATGTTGAAAATTTTAAGGCAAACAACCTTACACAAGGTTTTTTATCGGCTTAGTTTGCATAGAACAGATAATTTTCGAGTAACTTTTTCGAAAATTCGAGTAAATAGACTTATACCTTTGCTGGTGTAATAGAATTAAAGATGAAATAAGGCTTCTCAACAAGGGTTGCGTATTCATTCAATCGGGATGTAATATTAGTAGAAATGAGACGATTTTTTGTGTGATAAATAATAGTACATTGAATGACAAGGGGCGAAAGTAAAAAAATTCAACCGTGTGCGAGAGTTGGAGCCCGCGCCGAAGGCAAGGGCTCTAATCGCACAGGTTGAATTTTTTTACTTTTGCCCCGAGTCGTTCATACTATTTTTTTTGATACCAACATTGAAAATTGATACGTATCGCAAACATCGCAACAAAATGTTGAAATAAAAAGGCATTTAGCCAGAAAATGCGGGGGTCCAGGGGGCGGCAGCCCCCTGGTATATGAAAAATTTAATAATTTAGCCATCACAACAATAACACACACAAAAATTAAGATATAACTAACAAATCATTCAGTAACAAAAAGTATCAACTTTGTATGCTAATTTCAATAAGAACACTGGCGCACAGTGTTTTACAATTTTGATCAAAGTATTCTGCGTAATATGAGCGGATTTTGTTGACAACTCGACTCATTTCTCTCATTTTCTGTGACGTCAGTCACTTTCGCTGTTCGTTCAGTTGCGTTCGCTCTTCGTTAAGTACTTTCTCCCCGTGGGATGCATTTTTTTACTTTCGCCCCTCATATGCGGGGCGAAAGTATCATTTTTCAATGTTGGTATCAAAAAAAGAATCAATCGGTAGGATTAGAATTGCAGAAGCGTGTTTTCATCTGAAACTTTCGAAAATTGTACAACGTTTTATGGATTGTAGCATTATAAGTGTTGAGTATACGATACACCTGACGGAAGGTCGTTATAATTCATTGACATTTACAATACTTACAAAACCCGCCACCGCTTGTAAAAAAATTTCTGAAAATTTTTATTTTGCTTATGGCTCGTCTTCGGCTCAAAAAACAACTTCCCACTAGACTTAATTTAGAAATATATCGTAATCTACAACTGCAAACTGTAACTTATCTAATAAGGAATAATATTTAGATTCTTCACACGTGATTCTTCGTGTGCGTAATTTATGAATAACCCCATAATTCAAGAAAATATCTGCAGTTGAAAAAGTACGATTAAATAGTATTTAATAAATACCGACACAATGCTACTTCCTTGAATAGAAAATGTGTATGTAAAACTTGTGTACGAATAAATTTGGGTCAATGGTCAATATTTCCACCGCTTAATGCTTTAACGCCTTAAACCATTTCAAGTTAATTCAATTAAAATTACTATAGACCATTGAGCATATATTGGACTACATTTCATAAAGTGGAGTTCATTAATAATTCAAACATTAGCTGTAATTGCTTACCTAATTAAATTATGGTATAAATAATTATGAAGTAAAAATTAAATTGAAGTATGGATTGTTACAGGGGAAAAAAATGGATTCAATCAAATTACAATAGATTGTTTGAATAGACAAAAATATGAATTGAACGAGCACGGCAAAAGGCATTAATCAGTGATGTACATGATAAATCTAATTAATTGGATTTTTTTTTATTGGATTGGGGTTTCCTTTTAATAAGGAAATTATTCTCGAAATTATTACCGAGGATATTGCAAGTGAGGGCACACATGTTTTGGGTAGCTTTGTCTCCAGGTAGTATGTAATGACTGTCACAGCTACAGCACCCAATACAAAAGATGCAGCTGTGACAGTCACTGTACATTAACTGGAGGCAAAGTTACCCAAAAGACGTGAGATGTTTAACTCTTTTTTGTCAGTGCAGTTGAAGAAAAAATGATTTTACATTCTGCGAATAACACTAATAGAAAACACATACAACAGAAGCTTTTCCCAATTGTGAATGCATCAATTTATGAATTTTAAACAGATTGGTCAGATTCGGCTGACTGTTTTTTTTTTTCAAATGTTATACCGACCCTGCCTAAAAAAAATATCCTTTTTGTCTCGTGTTACATACATACATTTTGTGTATCTCAGTTATGAAAAAATTCCCCATTTACAGCAATCACATTCAATTATTTCGTATACGGTCAATAAATATTACATTTTTCCTAATTCGACCTTTATTATTAGATGACACATCAAAATGAAAGGACATGAGTATGTATAAGCGTTGGACCGAATGTTTCCCGTCTCCTACTTTCAAAAAAAAAAAAAAACAATGAAATTTGGTTCGAATATTTTTTTTTCAGCAATCAAACAGTTCCATATATAAATTTCTCGTTTTATAGCAAAAAAAGCATTGATTTTTCACAACCTCTGGCTACATGTAACACAGCAATATTTAATGGGTACGGTTCGCTTATAGGTGGTTATTTTATTCATGAATATAGAGCGTTCTATGGAAAATTGTGAATTAAAAAAAAAAAAACGAAAATTGTAGCTTATGAAACACCATAAACAAGCACAACCATAGAATGACTCTTTCGGGCTAATAAATATGGACATATTGCCGCTATCTACGGATGTTGCTATGTATTCTCCAAAATCTTGACATCGTTAGATATTTATACGCTGTGATTTTATGGAAAACTAAAATAGGGGGTTTATGGAAGATTGTCACAATCGATAAAAAAACTATATTGGTCGAACGTTTACTGCTTTAATTTAATATAACCGAGGAAGTTGAGAGTTTAAGATTAACCTTTGAGATCGGAAAACTTTTACTGTGTATGTGTAATGTGTATACGCTCGCGTATACACTACATTTTACGAAAATATGGGCAGGCGAACGCTCAGCTTACGGATCCATTTTCTTGTTGAGATTTATGTTCGCAGTGTTCTTGTATTTTTCGGTTGTAAACAGCAGGAAACTTTTAGCAGTAAAGTTTTGAAACGAAAATTTTTAGTTTTATATGGCGACGGGCTATAATATTTCAGGAAATTCTATTAAATATTAATTCGGTTAAATGAAAAATGGTGTAGTGTATAAAATTGTCGCACAAATTTTACGCCTTTCTCAGTAATGGTACTGTTAAGGCATCCGTATCATACTACGTTTGTCCATTGTTTCTCTTTTAAATATTAATGGCAGTTGTAAAAATGCTTTATAGCAAAAATGGAATAGTTCATCTTCATGACAGTGGAGCTACACATCGAGAAGTTTGTGAAACCTTCATCCTTGCCTTCATCACAATTCCGTCACATTTACTGTGAACAGATGAGAGAGATGGAGAGACATACAACATGCTCCTTGTCAACCAAGCGAGATAAAATGTCTCGTAGCCTCTTGTGACGATAAATAAACGTGTTTTTACTATTGATTCACCAGCAAACCCAAAGGGATCAAAAAACGTAAACATCCAATGGACGCTATACACATTGTAATTCAGTGTGTGTATCCAACCGTCATCGATCGATGTAAATTTATTTGATGAAAATATGAATTTAACCGTTGGTTGGCGTAATAGGTGTAATAGAATGTACAATTAGCCTGGAGATTAACAACATTGTGACCAATTAAATCATAAAACACACAAGACAGGTATTGGTTCATACGTGGGTGTAAAGGGTGTAAAATGCCCTAATGGTAATATTTAGATTTGCTGCAGGCACATCATCAAAGAGTCGACATTGAATGAAACGATTCAAATAATGAAAGATAAAGTCGCTAATTTGTGGAAAATGGAAACAAATTTTAAGTTTTCGTTTCAAAATTTACCTAGAATTGTGCCCGAGAGTGGTTAAAACCATTGACAAAGTAAATTTAACTTCCGTTCATCGTACACTAAAAACCCTTTATTTCTGGCTTCCGATTATTTTCACTTAAACAACTGGGAATCGAATTTCGTTTGTTGTTCTTTCGACGGTACGATGGCAAACGACAAATCACAAATCTTACATTGATATATATGTATATGGTATATGGTGCTATTATAGAAAAAAGAGTAATTTATGATGTCGCACTTATCTGGAAAGATTTCCTCCGTTTTCCCTTTATGTTTTTTTTTTGTTTGATGATATGAGCGGCGAAACTGTGATCGTACATATATATCTATATCTAAAACCGCATATCTACACGATGTAGCTTCACGCTCAACAAAAGAGAAAAGGTATAAAAATTTATATTGTATACTCATATATCGTTTATAGGTTTATCGATAAGTGATTGATATTTTCTTTCGCCTTTTGATTTATTCGCCGATGATGTTGGAAAATTGAAATGGTTTTTCGTTGATGTGCCATGGATATAGATATAGATATAAAATGGTGTTGTTTAGGGGGCGGTGAGAAGCGAAGTGATATATTTGTACGATTCTCTATTTTGTTAAATTGGTTTTGACTTATTAGTTACACTGCTTTGAAATATATATTCAAGTGGAAATAAAAAATATGGAGCGTGTGGCGAGTATTAAATTTATGGCTTATGAATTTCGGATGGAGAAATTGTTTCCACATTTTTTGTGTGTGTGAGAGAATTTTTTGTTTTGAGTGGTTGTTGTTGTTGCCGAAAAACGATATTCTTTATGTAATTGAATTTTCGATGTGGTGCTTATATGAACGCCCATCCTGTTATTGGCTATCGACGGATTAAACAAATTAATTTTGGGTAGAATTAAAAAATTTTGCTCGCATATGTTCAATTATTAAAATTGAAGTATTTTATTTCAATAATAATGTATTTATTCCGGTCCGAATTCGCTAATTAGTTAACTGTTAAATGTAGCGATCGTGCATAAAATACACAATAATACCATTTTGTAAATGAAAATTGAATACAAAATCGAAATGAATCAAATATGTTTATATTTGAGTAATGCCAGCATTTTGTAGTAAAGCGGATATTCGTTAAAATTAATTAGACATAATCTCGATGAATCGGTTAAATAAGACTGACCCAATTACCAAAGAGATAATCGCTTAACTTTTGATCGTAGATTATCTGCTGAATACATGGTTTGATATTAATTTGTTCGCTGCTTGTCATCTGTTATTAGCTCCAAAGACGACGAAGCTAATTCTAAAGCTTGTGTTGTTTTCTGTGACAAAATGTGTGGTAAAACTAATGAAGTAAAAGATTTAAAATCAAACAATAATAAACAAGTGCATTACGGAATTTTGAATCTATCATAACATATGATTCATTAGGAAACAATTTGGAAGGAAAAATATGTTTCTTTTTTGCCTTAGATAGGGCCTAACGTGGGAACGCCTAATGTATATCTCGGTCGCAGAAAATCCGAATTAGAAGCATAATGAAGGTTTTGTTTTCTACTTGTCAGACGATATTTAATAGGCTTTCCAAATTTTCTATTTTCGTTCTTATTTAGAAACCAATTCCTTCATTTCGAAACCAATTTGGAATATTCCTACCATGTGTAACGGCTAAGGTATAACATACACTACGTCCGTCATCGGTGCGAGTGTTCTTGTACCAAATCTATTACTTCAAAATCTAAAAAACATAAGTAAACATCACAAGAGTGGATCGATCTGTTTAAATAAAAAACGTGAAACTTGAAAAAAGCTTTTAACAAAGATAATAATTATTTCCGTACCCGTCGCACCATTGTCAAATTGATTCGTTTGTTTTTTCGATCCGATTTTTTTTCCGTAAAATTATAATTGCATCCCATTACGAAGCATAGCGCTCATTTTTTTTACATAAAAATTGATTTCCCATACAAATTAATCACTTTATGGATCCATTAAATATTTATCAAACAAATAAAACGGTAATGGATTCCAATGATGCTTTTACGATTATTCTAACAAATATTTTAATTATTATCCATTAGCAATTGTTCATCCTGATAAATAAAAGTTTTTTATTGAAAAGTTTTTTTTTATATTTAAAAAAAAAACAATTTCATGGAAAGTTGATTGAATATATTTATGGTTGACAGTGGATGACCCAGACAATTGCTTTAGGCATACAATTATTCTCAGAACATTGTATTATTTTATAAATTACAGTAATAGTTTACGTCCGGTAAATAAAAAGAATTTTCTGAAACCATCTATAGAGAGCACTGTTGCTGTTCGAAGTACGGGGACCAAGGTCCATTATAAACCATTTTCCATGGAATTTTCATATTTTAATTGTTTTAAACAACTATATGTACACAAGTAAAGTAATGCAATTACACTGTTCCAAACGAAGCCATCGTCTATAGTCTCTACTAAAAATGAACCAAACAGTTTCCCTCGTTTAAAAGCATTCTCTTTTTTCCACTTATTACTTTAACGTTCATTATTGTTTTATTATTGAACGGAAAGTCTCATCTATATAATCGATATATAACTAAAATTTAATTACATTGGTCACAATGAAGCAGATTATTTTATGTGTTACAACAAAAGCAGAAAATGTTTCCGAATAATGAACTACGTGTACGTATAAAACCGTTCCTTTTACAATGAAAATTTCATCAAAGCTCCAATTTTTTTTTGTTCTTTCTTTTATTTTTTCCAATATTTCTATGGTGGTTTGCCAATGACTTCAGTGTCGCTTGCCACCCTTTCATATTTCTCATTTTTTTTTTCGGTTCGTTATTGTTGTACTGGAACATTTTTAATAGAACCAGAGCAGTCTGTTATTTAATTTCTACATTATATCGTTTAGAAATATCAGATCGGTCATTATTATTTTTTAGTGGCAATGATAAAAGAAAATATCACGCTGATGGAAAGAAAATAACGGCCATTTGTACAGCAAGAAAAAAAAACAGTAATAATAAAGCAAAGAAAACATAAAAACGAAAATGGTACCGCGAGCAAGCTTTCTGTTCGCTACATGGCCACATAAATACTTGTATTATATCGAGAGTAAAATGTACGCTATTACTTCATAGTTCATAAATAAACACGACATTAATTATGGAAAGAGGACTCGAAATTGTTCAGCACAGAACGAGTATATAAATTTTCTAATAATTTAATGCACCCATATGATTTTCATCTATGTTGGCGCGCCATTCTGCAAAGAACTTGCCAAGTATCCAAATTTTACGAGTACATTATTTTATAACCAGACATTATTTTCCATAAGTTTATGTGAAATATATTTACCAGTGAGAGGGCATTTAGAGCACACACTCTCACACACACACACGATCAGCCAATATTTTTAGCAAAAGTGGTAATTTATCGTATCTACGCTTTCAGAACCTTTCAAAACAATTTTTAATTTCTTTAACAGGGAGCCATGTATTTATTCAGAGACTTTGCGAAAGTGGTACACATGGTTGAAAAGTGAAATATAATTTCGTAAGATATATTCATATGTAATGTTTATCGACATTAGCGGGAACGGGGTCTGCACCGAGATTAGGGAATGCAATCCCGGGAATAATCCCGGTACTAATCCCGGAAAACTCCAGTACCGAAAACCGGTTTTCACCAAAAAATACCGGGATTTATCCCGAAAGATTAAAATTAAATAAATTGAAAATTTTTAGTCGGATTTTTAGCATTTACAAAGCAATTTCGTATGGCAACAGCTTTTGATGATTAGACAGGAGTTGAATTTTTTCGAAAATGGTGAGAATCTAGTGATCAAAAGCATATGACAAAATGACAACGTGTTAACTACGCGCTTACAACGCATCATAAGGTGCCTGAGCTTTGATTTGGCATGGATACATACATTTAAGCGAGCAGATGTTGTACATATCAATAGATAAGGTTCCAGGTATTTGCCTACACAAGGATTGATTCACGCCTTCTGTCCTGAGAATCTTATACAAACATCGGAATAAAGTCCAGAGATACTGGATCACTTTTTAAAAAAGTCGCATCATGAAATGGTCTTAATGTACATGATTTAATGTTCATACATATTCATGAGTGTAAACTACTCATCAAACCGACTAGCGTAGAGTTGAGTAAAGTAGAGTAGAGATGGCTTTTTCTGATTGCGGTTATTTGTGTCGTTCAAGATTTAACGGTGAGACGCTGCAACACTTGTGCTTTCTTTGAGCGTTTTTCAGAGAGAAAATTGACGTTGCTAATGTCATTAGAAATGAGTATATTAAGGTTTGTACGTTAAATTTAAGAATTTGTCAAGCCCGTAGTAAGGCTTACTATCGGGTCAGGTCAACCTGAAAATCTCAGGTCAGGTCATTTCAGATCATGACCTGAAATGACCTGAAACCTGAATTTGACCTGATAACTTGACCTGAATTTTATCAGGTTGACCTGATATTTTTTATGTTTTTTTAAAAATTAGTTTTGTTAATATAAAATCTAAAAAACAATTGATTCCTGATAAGGCCTGCTACTAGGTTTTTGTTGTCTTAGCGGACGCTTATAGTTTCTTTACAAACAAAACCAAAGGTACGGAGAGTCGTACAATCTTCACTTGGATCATTAGCTACACTTCGCATATTTTACATTTTATATGGGGTCAATAAGTAACTTCTAGGACTGAAAGGTTTTATCAGCTAACCAGATTAGGTTAAATACTTAAGTGTCGATACTAGATTGTGCGACGTTTCTGGATGTTTTCCGTATGTTCAGTCAGAGCTTAAACATTGTTTTGAACCGAAATAACTTATTCAGAGCCATAATTTGTGGGCTCAGAACCAGGAGCCACCTATGTGCCAACCTATAATTCTAAAGTGCATGTTCACTATCAGAGTACATTTCAGAAATTGCACTCTCATCACTTAACTCTAATCGGTCCGTTGATAAATGTTAACGTCAAAACCGCAGACAAAAATCAAAAGTCTCTACATTGTAATGGCAATTATGTGGGTAAAAATGAGTTATGAGGGTGAACATAGCGAAGCTTGAATGATTTTTTGCTCGATGGAACATCTAGTCAGCGTCAGTATATCAGCTCCAGCCGAATTGTCAAGTTCTACAGAAACTGATTTTTTTGAAAGGACAAGAAACACGAGTCATGCGACTGAGGAAAGGAAATTCACCCTCTTAGCTCGGTAGGATGTAAGACTGTTCAAGAGCCAATTGAAAAGAGAATTATAGCAAACGCCGATTTTTTCGGAAATTCAATTTCAGGCCATCAGGTCATTTCGGGTTATTTCAGGTCATGACCTGAAAACTCAGGTCAGGTCAGGTCAAAGTTAATTTCTATCTCAGGTCAACCTGACCTGACCTGTGGTAAGACTTAGGTAGTTAGGAGGAAATTTGCTGTGATCCTTTTGGGATTTAGAAAGAAAATAAAAATTTTAAACTAATAGGCCGAAAATTTTTTTTAATTCAAAAAATTCTTTACTTGCCTCACTGGCATATTTCTAACTCTTCATTTATCTTGCATAAGTTACTAATCAAAGAAAATCTAATAATTAGCAATGTTAGACTTAACATTTGTGTAAGTTGAAACGAAAATTTCTTTGCTTTTGAAAACTTATGTAGTTTCATAATATTGCACACAGCCCGTCTTGTAAAACCACCCTGACTACAGGACCCAGAGTACAGACTACATTGTAAAGTTTCAAACAAAACGACGATAAGTTTTTTGAATTCTGCTTTTTAAAATTTCTTCTTAGAAATCCAAATTTTTATCAAGAAATAAGTCATTTCGATTTTTCTTTCCAATCCCGAAAATACCGGTATTCCCGGTATTGATACTGAATCAAATCCCGAATCCCGGTTTTGTAAAAACGGTCCGGGATTGCATTCCCTAACCGAGATATGATAAAATTTACCATACATAACATTTCTAGGTTGTGTTTCAAGCAACAATCTCTGGAGAATAATTCCTGAAACCATTTCTAAATGATATATTTTGTGTAAATTTTTCAGTCATAATTTCTCATATCCTCTTGGTCTGACCCTCGTTAAAACATTTCTTCTACACTATATATAGGTTGGTGTTTCCAGCAATTTATTCAACTCTTATACATTAATACACAAACACATCCCATTCGCCTAGCCATATATTCCGTTTTTATAAATTACTTTAATATGGCCATATACATCCAGTTCAGTGTGTGTTTCTAAAATATTTTCCAAAAAACCGATAGAAGTAATTAGACATTTGCCGGATATTTTGCGGTTTTTAACCATTTCTAACCCAACAGGGCAATAACAATGAAAATGAAAATGTTCCGTTTCAGTCGGAGCCGAAATCAATACACAATAAAACACTGAAAAAGCCTCAAAAAATGTTAAATTTTAAATAAGGGCTATGAGCAAAAACGACAGTAACAATTAGTTTCGTATGTAGGGGATATATAGCCAGGGAAATGTTGCTAGTTTGCGTGCGATAACAGGGTGTTTAACATTTTGAGGTTGATGGAATTGGGATGCAATTTAAGTAGAGCTTGCAAATGCGCTAGAAATAATTTCTATGAATTTTCACGCTCAACGAAATGTAGGGCTCAACTTTTATTTGTTGAGTCGATAAAAAAAAATATTGTCGTGTGGGTCAACCGACAGTCTTGTGGATCCTATGTTCAATGAATTACATTAACTTCTTGAGAGAAATTTGGAATGTTCTATGAACAGTTCATCTTCAAAGTCACGAATAATGAAACAGATGCGCTCTAAATGACAAACTCAGTTTACCAAGAAAATGCCTCTTTGACACCTGGTCGGTCATCACATCACCCTGCACTTTTCCGTGTAACACAGAAAAACGTGCAAGTGTTTATTTTATAGAAAACACTTTTTGAGTTAGGTTTCAGTTGTATCAAAGATTTATAACACTTTCTGACACCACAAGCGAGGCATTTTCATTGAGGTTCACACGTTACAGTGGTCAAAAGAACATCATGGCGGATATTCGCTTCACATACTATATAATGTGAAGGCTGAAGCATGTGGTGTTTTGTGTGTACAATAATATATATCGAAGCATTCGAAACAAACATTTATAGCATCATCGGTCTGGAAGATTTTTCTCTATAACCATTACAGCTCCAATTTAATTTCGAAAAGTCCAATTTTCTTTCTGCTTTAATGGTCTTCAAATCGAATTTGTATTTTATCTTATATATTATTATTTGTCAATAAAAATATCATCTTGCACACAACACTGAAGTGGATGTGGATATATCCCGCAAGATGTATGGATGGATATCTTTTTCCATTAAGTTATACACATCATCGTGGCACATATAAAATAATCAATGGCTGGACAAAACTCTATACATACGTAATATGTCTAGATTTTTATGTCGTATACTTCTCCTCTTTTTTTTAACTTGCGGGCTCGTAGAGTTAATGTCGGTCGGTATTTTTTTTTCGTCTTATATCTTTCCAGAGAAAATTACCTTCGTTTCATTTTCTGTTTGAAATAAATCCTGATGTATCTGGTGAAATTGAATTGTAAATCAATATTCTTATTCAATTTTGTTGATAATACATGTATATACGAAGGAGGAAAAAAAAACAACGTTGAGATACGGTTAGCTGTACACAAAATTTCTCTATGTTGTTCTCAGACAGAATTCATTGCTATTGCATTCAATGCTGAGTTGTCGTTTTAAATTTGCTTTGTATCTTTAACGGAATTTGGTACAATTTTTTGTTTGTAATTTTGATCTTTACCCTGAACCGCAAATAATAAAACAAACGAGCGAACTAGTAAAAGATGAAAATATCTCTTATTCAGTGGAAACTTTTGAGAAAATCATCAAATCACTATACATCGTAATCTTTCTTATTTTACGGTGCTCCTAGACAGTTCCCCACACACATGATTGCGTTTGCGATTGTCATAACCTTTTAGAACGTCGACTGATGCCACCAACGACAATCAATAAGTCGACAAATTCGTACATCCTTTTATACGTTAAAACAATTGAAGTAAAAGATTTTGTTTCAATCTTTTAAGAATGACTACTCGAACTGAAACTACTGAAATCTGATATGACCGGCAATAAAATGAACTCACCAGAATTTGCATAAAACCTGACTCGATCTAGGTCCTATTTTTAAGAATTAAAATTCCCTAATTTCCTTAAAATTCTGAATTCTGTAAATTCACATATTTTATTTGTTCATGAATCATCTTAAGAATGGTGGTTCAAAATTGTTTGACTAGCTTACATATGGTCAAAAACAGCTAAAAAATTCAGAAAATGTTCAGTGTTTGAAGACCAACGTTAAAAAAAATACCTAAAAAATTGAAAATTTTTAGGGAATTAATTCTCTTTAAATAGACCTGAAATAAAATAATTTGAAGTGACCTTACAGGTTGCCTATATTTTATTAAAAAAATGCAAATTTAACTCAAGTCAAGTATTTTTATATCAAGTCAAGTTCAGGTCAGGCTTGAAAATTAACTGAAGCTGACCTGAATCACACAGGTTGTTTCTTTCATGACCTGATCTGTTCCAAGCCTTACGGGTGTTGTCATCTTCGAGAGGCTAACTGAATGTTTTCAGATTTTCAGTCTCGAATGAGGAAATAAGACGTCCAGTCCACCGTACTTAAACGTAAAAGTAAGAGAAATATTCACAAATGAATTGCGAAAAGCGACAATGACTACTTCACTTCAGGCAGATTAATTCGTAAAATAATAATCTTTCCAATCCAATGACCGTTAGATAAATAAAATTGAATAACAATGATCCAATTCATTCCAAGAAAATAGCTACCATACCAATCTGCAAAAGCAGATTTACTACTTTATAACGCATTTAAGTGAAACACCTTCAATACGACGAGCATTATTCAAGTTCATCCTGAACAGTCAGTTCACCTCATCTCAACAATACACAATGTTGTATAAAGAATGTTGAACTTAATAACATAACGAACATCTCTTTCAATAAATCGAAATTTCTTTGCATTGATCCAAACCTTCCCATATCATTTCAATGTAAATGCTCCAATGTTAGACGAACATACACATTTCTGAACTTTCAAGATTTTGCGTATAATGTGTAGATATTGATTTGATATTGTTATACAGACAATATGGAAACATATTAGAATATGCATGTTAAGCTAACACATGTCACAAAATGACTGTATATATGGGTAGCTGTATTCCATCTTATATTTGAATTATTGTAATCTGTAAGAAAGCAAGAAAAAAAAATGGAAATCTTATGAGGGAGTTATGTGTTAAAAAGCTCTTTCGCATTTTTTTTGACTTTATCATACACATACATGTTGTGTGGATTGTTTCGTTTGAAATATGGCATGAAAATGAAAAATAAGGACGAACGAAAACTATGTATACGTCTTGTACTCACACACATAGTAGCGCTACTTGAAATGGGTTATGTAATACAGTATATAAGAACACTATGTTGAAATTGGAACCACGTTGTATGGAAATGTGTTTTTTTTTGTTCGAACGTGTTTGTACGATTTAGAGGTGTATATTGTAAGAAAGAAACACTCTTACGAAAAGTAATAGACTGGATGTAGCTGTAATACCTTTATATAGACGAAAATAAAAGTATAAAAATGTTGGAGGAAAAAAAAACATTCGAGAAGATAAAAGACGAAATTCTAAATTTCAGAAAACAGTTTGTATGGAAATGTGAGATTCTTCGGTGTCTTTCGAAAGCATTTTGAATATTTTGAGACATCACGAGGAAAACGGATGATATTAAAAAAAAAGAGAATCGCGAATGGAATAGCGCAAGATCTCTTATACTTTACTTAAAAAAGAAAACGTTTTCGTAAATACAACCATTTCCCAGCTTTTATTTTCTCAGAAGGGAAAAAAAGATTTGTTTTTAAAAGATTGGTAGATTCGTTACTTTCAGTTATTATGTTTGCTTTGTATAATTTTATTTTGCTTTTGCTTTGTTTTTCTTTCAATGGAAATTTCATATTCTGTCAAAAAATCTTACGCTTTTGGATTTAACAACATAATTAACATTATAAATTCGCAAAAAAACTGCGAAAAAAAAATTGAGTGGGAAATGAAAAGACATATCTTATGAAAAGCAAATTCTAAACACAATACACAATGTTATCACATCAGTAACTCTGATCTTTGGCATTATAATTATGAAATTAAAATTTCTTTTTCATTTCTCAATAACGTTTTTAGGTGCGTTATCAAAAGGAAATTTGTGACTTGATGCCGTAAACGATCCGGTGCGTCATTGGAAGTCTTAGGTCAAAACTTTTAGCACGTACATTGCGTTATCGTCACTCCCTTTAAAGTTCACAATTATCAGATTATCGTTCAAGTGAAAATAATTGAGAGTGTCCGTTCAAACATTAAATCGACGAAACTAAAAAAAAAATCCGGAAGAAAAAGTCACAGATTTTCCTTATAAAATAATTTTGAAAAGCTTTGAAATTGTTGTCGAAACTTTTATTTAAACTTAAAAGATTGTTGGTGTGCACTTCATTTAAGCTTTATGAAAACTTTTAAAAATCCCCAGACATATTCACTACAGTTTAATGCTGACGTTCGATGAATATGTTATGTGGTAGCATACACAGCACTAGCATACGCAAACAAGAGTTGATTGTAGAGGTGAGCGTGTCAACTTTTTATTGAAAACCCGGTCAGAACCGAGCCCAGACGAGTTGTCGAGAGTCCGGTAAATAAAACAATGGTGACAGGACATTTATTGTGTCTTGCAATCAAGGACATTTCTTACTGGATATTTTTTGGCATGTTCACTGAAAAATATCATCAATCGATGATAAAATTTCCAGATTATCGGTACAAAATCAATCGAATGTCTTATCGATAATCGATAAATATCGACTGATAATAGAATCAGTAGATATTTATCGAATTATCAGTCGACATTTATCAATTATAGATAAAACAAACTTTTTGATCATGTCTATAATCGATTCTAAGAAAATAATCGATAGTCGATTCTAATCAAATAATAGATAATCGATTCTAATCAAATAATCGAGAATCGATTCTAATCAAATAATCGATGGTCGATTCTAATCAAATAATCGATGGTCGATTCTAATCAAATAATCGATAATTGATTCTAATCAAATAATCCATGATCAATTATAAGCAAATAATCGATAATCGATTCTAATCAAATAATCGATAATTGATTCTAATCAAATAATCGATGATCGATTATAAGCAAATAATCGATAATCGATTCTAATCAAATAATCGATAATTGATTCTAATCAAATAATCGTTGATCGATTATAAGCAAATAATCGATATTTTATCAATCGAATGAATTATCGAACATGCCTAGATGCTTTTCGGAAAAGTGAGTATTATTAAAGAATTGTGGTTGTGACTACATTAAATGGGTGTGAATACCGTCCTCTGTGTATAATTAACGCCTACAACGATCAATTCGTATAGCCCTAGGCTATCCACTTGGAGACGAAGAATTATCACATATGTATCATTAATCTGTACCTCTTACCAAGATTAGTGATTTTGCATCGGGTTGGTATTTTTTTTTCACAATCGGGCAACCCGCTCACCTCTAACAGGTAGAATGGTCTAACTATAACGAAAAGTACTGCAAAGTCAGGAAATATAATGGAGAAATATGGTTGAAAGCCAAAGCCAAAATATCCAGAAAACTTCGCTTATTCGTACACCTCGTTGCCCTAATCCTATTATAATTTGGTTATTGATTTCCATTTTGATTTATAATTGTATCATTAATTTTCATTTTTATTCCTTAATAAATTAGCTTTGTGTATTTTATTGCTTCTCGTCCTTTTGCTATTTTATTTTTGTTTCCAATTTAGTTTTATTTCGTTCCAGTTCTAATAATAATATTACACACATAATATACAAACATTTGCGAGTAGACGAAAGAGACTGTTAAAAAGGTTAACATTTGATTGATGTATGAGGTGGTTTTCAACATGGGTCTAGTCATCGATGTTGTTGTACTTATGTATATACGACGTTGTATTTGAAATGAACATGAGAAAAAAAAATGTTTCTACTCTATATGCCACGGAAAATATAACCTGAACGTAATTGAGCTATAAAGTATCCCCATACACCCCCATCGGCTATATAAAATTAATATGATACGAACATTTTTTATTGTCGACATTTTATGTGAATCAAATTTGAGCGAAAATAAATGTTTTTTTTTCGGTTCTTTTCCGAAAAATAAACGGAAAGAAAAACATTACTATCTCAATGTGGTTGATGGTTGTACATGTACACGGTGTACAGTTTTGGTCGTTGTTTCTTTTGTTATTAAACTTAATCTATTTTCATTTTGTTTTTTTTTTTATTGTGTATATAAGTATATTGTATTGGAAGGTATATTATGTGCATAACTGATCTAACAATTTAATAGGATTTCTTCTTTTGTTTGTACGAATATAATGTACGAAAATAGAAAAATTGTGGATTATGGACGAGGGAATTAAACTTAGTCGGAATCGTATACCATATCAATTCAATGTTCCTATATTGAAAATGATTGATTCCACTCTAAAAGTTACAATGCGGTCTGTTTAACCGCAAATGAATACTAATGAATACGGAAAACAATCAATTAGCCGATGTACAATTATCGATTGTTAGAAACAACTTTCTAACTTCCAGGAAAGTAGCGGTCGAATAATAATTGTTGTTTGCTGGATTTAATTCTCGATGCTCCTGGATGAATATTGGAGTTTCTTGAATAAATTATTATAATTAGAGCTATGCAAGGTTGCGCTCGCTAACGATAAAGGCTTTAGCCACGAAAAGATTAGCGTTGCTAACTTTGTTCGCTAATCGACAAATAATTAGGGCGGCAAAACCGACAGCTAATGAAGAAGAAGAGGTTTGACGCTGAAATAAAATGGCATTGCAGGGTTGGCATTCGAAAAAAAGCCTCAAACGACGTATTATCAAGAATTCGAAGGATCTTAAGCCTTGCAATGAAATTTGGTGATATATTATTTTAGCGAGTGAATTAGCGCCTAGTGAATTGGCTAATTGAGTGTGCTACTCGCTATTAGAGATGAATTTCAAACTTTAGCATCACCAGAATGTATTCTTCTCGTTTCATTCAAAAGTATACTGGTCGATTTCACTCGTTAAAAATTCTCAATACAAACAAAGCTTATGAGAGTAGTCTTCACGCTATTGCTTATGAGAGTAGCTTTCGGGCTATACACGTAGATTTGTATGCGGAATGCGAACGTTTATAATCGAAAATCTAGAACAAATATTTGGATAAGCTTTTCTGTGAAAGTAGTACTTCGGGATTAACAGATGTCGGAATCATTTTTGGTAGATTTTTCGGGACAAACCTGCCAAACTTTACTAAAAATTTAGAACGATTCTCGTAACGATATTCGATGAGAATAATTATGGAATTGTCAGACCGTATGAGTCGTTTTACAAACAGTAAGCAATTGTACCAAATCTTGAGGTCTGTTTTACTTTCATATTAAGCAATGAATGAGGTTACTCACTATCTGTTTGAATATGGCTCAATCTTCTGAAGAATCTAAATCTGGTTGGATGATGATGATTTGCTTTTGTAAACGCAATTTTTTGTTACAATTTTTTTAATTTAATTCAAACAAAAAAGTCCTGTTTCCGGACGAAATTGATTCCAATTCCTACCCAATTAACGATGTTATGTTAAATTTAAATAAGCTTAGCTTAGCTCACAGAAACGTCACCTTCCATCGTTTTATATCTGCCCTCGGGCGAACATCTAAGCGTTGTGTCTCTTAAAAAAAACGCTGGAATCTTTTCTTCCTCTCGTTTTTTTCTTTATTTTTACTATTGTAACCAATTAACCAATTAAAAAAATGTATGGGGGACCCAGCGACATATAAACGATAGAATTTCTTTTATTTTTAATTCGTATTTCTTAGGAGGAGTGTTTTTATTTACGTTAACAACAGCATAAAAGTAAATATAATTTGTCATTTAAAAAACCAAGTTTGTTGTTCATCATTTTTTTGCTAGCACCCTATTGCGTTCATTTAAGGCTGGTAAACATTTCCTCACTAATTACCTCCATTATGAAGGTTTATTTATTCAATTATGCTTTATTATATGACAACATTAAAACGGACTTAATTCAGCAAGGGATGCAAGAATAAGGAACGAACAACAACAACAACAAAAAATATGTCGAAAGAAGCATAATAACAAAAGAACGTAAACATCACACTGAGCCCATATATCTTTATCGTTTGCATGTAATTATTTTTTTGTGTGTGCTATATTTATGCACATCCCTCTAATTAAAATTTCTAATGACTATGAATATCATTAATTGAACCATTACACGGCTCTGTTGTTCTCGCTTCAACCATTAAAGATAGCAATTTATTCAGTTCATATTAACGAAATTTTATTTACGAAGCTTCACTGACAGGGATGGGTTATTTTTCTATGGCAACAGCTGCAACATTTTCTCACATATTTTTGGTGCTTTGATTAAGAGTCTTACAATTGGATACAATTTTCGTTCACGTAAAAGAATTTATTGAAATTGGATCAAGTCTGTGCCATTAACTGCAAATATTTTTTTTCTCGTGTCATTCTGAGAATGTTAAGTAGGAGACCGTAGTGTAACAAATTCGAAATTTTCTATTTCAAAAAAATGAGTTACGGACTCCTACCTCAATATTGTTGAAGGGGTGATTTGAATTGAAGATATTTTTCTGACGAAATTAATTACTCCCTTAAAAAACCACGGATTTTACATCTTGAACAAACTCTTACCCACTAGTTTGAAATTTTATCACTTTTATGCAGAAATCGGTATGAATTTTTGTTCCATAAAATGTTGATTACAAGTGGCGATACAAAATTATTGAACCCAACGTTACCCGTGTCGAATAAATCAAATTCCATCAATAAACAGAAATGCTTCAACTCAAGCAACCACAAATCATTTTGAAAACATAAACCAATCATTGAAAATAAAACCTATACTTGTATGGAGAAGCATGGATCATTAAAAGCTTAATCTACAACATACTCGATCCGTGTCTTATCTGTCTGGTTGAGGCATTCAAGCATTTGAAATAAATATTCCTTTCAAAGCAATATATTAACTAGAAATATGGCACATAGCACACAAAACCAACCCTCTTCTTGTTTTTTTTTTCTTTCTTTCTTTCTTTTTTCTTGTGAATGTTGAATCACAATCTAATTGACATGTGTGTAACAGTGTATAGCGTGGAAATGGTTATCCTCATGTTTTTGCAAACAAAACACCATCAAGAACGTCTTGAACGTCAGCAATTTTCCCACCTTTTTTTCTTACTCTATTCATATCAAAAGATATAAGCACCGTTTGTTTGTACACGGTACACATATAATATACCACCATCCACATCAAGTCATCTTTCTTCATGTGCCTTATGTATATCTAGCTCTATATCCTTTAATAATATTGGAAAGCCGAGAAATAAAGAAATAGAAACGATTATGTGCGAAAGTTGTTTTTTTTCCTTCACATTTTTTTTTCTCGCATAAATTTACTCGAAGGTACAATGGCGTGTTGTCGGAGTACTTGTATATAGTGTTACAATCGAAACGAATATCCTCTTGAGATTGAAAAAGAATGCGAAAATGGGGAAGAAAAAATTATGAATAAGAATGCGCTATGTGTTTTCCCTGCGAATAGTCATTGAATTGACTCTTTATATTTTCGTTGAGATCTTCGTGAGAATTTATGGTGACAATGTGACTTTAATATTGGCGATGATTTGGGGTTTTGAGATGAAGATAAAGGAAAATTACTACAATTGGCTAATTGAAATTCGGATATTTTTTATTGGGGTGGGTGTCAAGGCCTAACCATTACCTAACATTTGGTTTTCACGGTATGATTTCAAATTTAATTTATTCAGAGTGGTTGCTCTGAACTGAACTCATCGCCTGATCTACCAACCCACACTCTCCGTATTAATAAACATTGCAAACACAACCTATACACAGTGTCTTGGCTACACTGACACATGTTATGTGCGCACCTAGATCACATCGATTAGGGAAGACACTGTGTGTTCAAGTGATACAATTCGATGGTGGGCAGTTTTCTTAATAATCCAACAAGTTACGAAAAAAGCCTCCAGGTTAATCAGTTAATCGATGGGCGAGTCCTGAGAGTGTTGCAAAACAGATTGTACAAGTCAAGAGCATTATGTTTATGGTATTCGAAAATTAGCACGACCCACTTCAATACTTAAATGAAACCAAATTTAATTTGAGTTATGAGATTATGCCAGTCATAGATGTCAAACCATATACAAACCTTTGCCTGATTTACCTGTATTATGTCAAAGATTACCGCGTTCGTATGGCGTGTAGTCACGCTGAGATATGTTATGTATTCAAATGGGAACATATATTCATCGTAAGTATGAAGAATTAAATGCAAAGGCGTTTAAGGATTGAAATATAAAGGCAAGGAGAAACCAATAATTCAAGTAGTATCCTACAAAAGCTTTTCAACTCAACAGGGTTGTTAATTATCGTCTGTCATGTAAATAAATATGTGTAAACATTTTCTTTAAAAAGAAAAATATTTTTCTTTGAATGTGTGGCACTTTCTATCTATATACATTCGCAAAAATTATAGCTGTACTATACTCGCACAATGTAATAATTCAAACATTTATGCACCAAATGGTGCTATTCGAAGGCTGTATATATAGTGTTGGAGCACAATATATAGCGTGCTGTTGAATTTAATTTTGCTTTTTTAACGCTAAACACGTTTTAATTAATTCTTTAATATCCACTACAAAAACAGACACGCTATGTCGAAGCTTGAAAACAAAACAAAAAAAAGGAAAATAATCTAAAAATAGTCTGTGAACGTCGGGTGGGTATTGTCCACTTTCAACAGTCTTTATTCATTTCAAAAATATTTGGGGTTAAAATTTAATAAATATTTATAATAGAACGGCATAGCAAACAATTACACGATACACATAGACATTCCAACTGTTGTTTTAGATATGTTTCGATTTTTCCTAACATTGGTTTCAATTGAAAACTTTTTCATACAAAAGTCAATCGTACACACAGTTGTTGATTGATAGTGGCTGTTAGTTCATTGATGAATGCGAGTAAAAGAGAGAAACAGAGAGGAAAGAGTGCACCGTCGATATAACGTCTATATGGAAAACTATATGCTACGGTAGCAGTGCTACCATACGTTTTGTGAACTCAATATCGTGTAAACTAAGCATAAATAGTACATTACGTTACAAGGGAGTTACTTTCCGAGTGACGTATATAGTTTTACATGCTTGCTAAGCAGGGCGAAAGTAAGAAATGTCAAATTCAAGGGGCGAAAGCGATAGCTTTCGCCCCGTGGGTTTACATTTCTTTTTCGCCCCGCTTAGCAAGCATGTAAAAGAAAAACTGTCACTGATGGTGATTCCATTCACATCAAATTTGAGTTACATGATGTGCATCAAACTTTTTATTTAATAAAAGGATGTATTTAGTCCTCATTTGGAAACAACAATAGGTTTGATGAAGTTGGTGATTTTATCATAAATTTCAAGGAATCGTTAGTAAGTAAAGCATAGAAGTGTCACCCGAACCATGTTCAAATTTATTAATTAATTTTAACCATTTTCACAATAAGTGATTCGAAAGCCGATTTCGATGAACAGATTGTGTATTGAATGATCGACAATACACATCTTTAAAATGACGAAATGAAACTAACTGAAGCGGAATTAAGATAAGACAAATTGTATAGAGGTGGCTACCGTCGCATAATAGTGAAAATTAATGCCTAACAAGGTTTTGCCACTACCCCCTGTGTCTATTACATCATCTAGTCATCCCATTATTCAAATTGCATATCAGTCTTCATCAGACAACAAGGTTGTTGCATTAAGAGGGCAGACTAGGTTACAAAGAGCCCTCTGTTGAAAGCTTCATGTAAACACTCACTTTCGTATGAAAAATATTTGGAAAATAACTCATTTTGGGAATCCATTTTTACGTGTAATTTACGTTGGGGCACTTGGCAGCTTACATAGTCTTAAAGTTTGGACCTTTATCTACAAAATTGCTGAAAAAAATGTTTTAAAAATTGCATCAAACGAAAGACATTACGGTTTTAAAACATCGCTTCACTGGACACAAAACATGAAGAATTTCACTTTATTTACACATCTAAACACACTGCCTCCAACTTTTTATTATTAGAATTGATAATGCACACACTTGTCGACCAAATTCCAGAATTAATTTGACAAAAATCACTTTTTATTAATTAGAAACAGAAAATAAAACCCGAAATTGTTCAATAACTGCCATTTTTTCAATTGTTGAGCTTTGATTTTGACAATTATAAATATGGTATGCAACACATTTTATACCACACCATGTTATACCATACCAGCTGTATATACCATTAGTTACTGTCAAAATCAAAGCTCAACAATTGAAAAAATGGCAGTTATTGAACAATTTCGGGTTTTATTTTCTGTTTCTAATTAATAAAAAGTGATTTTTGTCAAATTAATTCTGGAATTTGGTAGACAAGTGTGTGCATTATCAATTCTAATAATAAAAAGTTGGAGGCAGTGTGTTCAGATGTGTAAATAAAGTGAAATTCTTCATGTTTTGTGTCCAGTGAAGCGATGTTTTAAAACCGTAATGTCTTTCGTTTGATGCAATTTTTAAAACATTTTTTTCAGCAATTTTGTAGATAAAGGTCCAAACTTTAAGACTATGTAAGCCGCCAAGTGCCCCAACGTAAATTACACGTAAAAATGGATTCCCAAAATGAGTTATTTTCCAAATATTTTTCATACGAAAGTGAGTGTTTACATGAAGCTTTCAACAGAGGGCTCTTTGTAACCTAGTCTGCCTTCTTAACATTTAAAAGCTATTATCTGCTCGTTGTCCGTTACGGCTGCTACGGAATTTTTGAACTGATTTCATTGTATATATATATCGTTTCGGTGTACGGTGTACAGTGTCTACAATCCGGCGGTATTGTTTGCATGTTTTTAATTCTCTTAGGCGTACGGAATGACTGACAAAAACTAGACCATACTGGTACCTTCGTCACATATTGCTTTATTTAATTTAAATTAGATATTCAGATACAATCTCCGCATTTATCGCTTAGTTTGTTCCGTGAATGTTTAGAGAGTATTACAAATGTTATACATCTAATCAGCCATTAGTTTTCTCCAACAGTCTCTCTTCAACCGAAAATCCCCATTTCACGTATAATTCAAACAAACTGCACGTTTCCCGGCGAACTAATATTATGTTCAAAACGAGCCTCATTACTTTTATACGTTGCAAGTAACTATCTATCCCCGGCAAAATTACCTACTATCTGCCCCCCGACAACCAATTCCATACCGTTAAATAAACGAAACGTCCATCTATGATATTATGTAGGCGTTTTGCATGTGTTTGATGAATTTTCGCTGACTACAAGCAAATAATATGCAAATGTTTTATATACAGCAGATAGACGATAGTTTCGAGTTTAAAAGGTAAATTTATGGAAAGGTGAATTGATGTATAATGTTATGGTTTCATTAAATTATGTTACTGAAATTTATGGAGCCGGAAAAGTTATGCGTGAAAGAAGTAATTGGGAACTTTAATGGATTCGATTTTGATTTTTTTTTTATAACCGAAGTTTTAGTTGCTGTTTGAGTTTATTTTTCATTGTTCGTTCGGCACAACACCTGCAAATGTATTGCTATTTCGATGCAAAGAAATGGAACTACCAAGAATTTCGGAAAAATTAAATGAAGCAAAGAATTTTTCTTGAATTTTTCCAACTTTTGGTGTAAACCTACGCTCAATAACTAAAATATTTCATTAGGAACACGCCCGACCAGATGTTTATCGATGTTATGTGAGACCAGCTCCTATAACGGTCACCTCGTTTCGATTGACGTATCACGAGTATATTTAATTCGTTGATGACTTTTTTATAGCAGCGAAACCAGAACGTCTGGCCACAATGAAAGAAAACCATTCCATGACTTCGTTCATGTCAAGGTTAAAGATTATGCGACAGTAAACATCGTATTTTGTGTCACGTTGTTGAATTAAATTTAATTTTTCTCAAACGAACACAAAATGAAGTAAAATGGAAAATTCGAAGAAAACGAGAAGAAATTTTTCTTTCAAGTTGAGTAGTTCGTATAATCAAAGTAATGATTTCACTTCGAGCACAGTCAAATGTATGTGCTCAATGCTGTACTTTATCGTCAGAAGATCTTGGAAAATATATGAAAATGTACATTTGTTAGTTATTCACGCAAACTGCGTCCCATTTATACGATCTTTTCATATGAAACGTATTCAACGGCACACATAATAAACATGTGTATCCAAGAATGGGTATCATCACTGGAAAATCTTCGACTTGTTTGCTTTCTCTCTTTAAGACATCCTGTGAAGCAACAAAAAGTCAAACGAAAAAGGGAATTCGTCTTATCATACATCTTTAATTTTGCTGCAACACAAAATTTGTCCGATCTGAAAATGTGCTCCAACATGGTAACATAGAAAATATGTAGGTTGTTAGGATGAAACCATTAGCAATAATAGGTAGATATGTGAATAGAAAACTGGATTATCTACAGTATAATATAAGTGTATTTGACTTTATGTTTGGTTGGTCATACATTTTTGATGATTTCACTTCAGCTGGATAAATGACATAAGAAACAAGGATAGCATTAATGCGATGAATTAAATATTGATCCGTCTGTGTGACGTTGCCGATTTCAAAAGGATTTCACTTAGATAATATGCATGATGATGACGAAATTCATTTTATGCCGGTAAGAACCTTTTTTGCAGCGAGTAAATTGACATTACCAGTATTAAATGGGGTAAAACTTTCGATGAAGAATAATTTCTGAATATGTTCTCGCATTCACGTTGAGTGCAAAAGCAGTACTAAGGAAATATTAATTGCAAGACTGGTAATTAACTAATGAGTAAATATGAGTGTTACCTAAGGGCTGTGGCTGAGAGTATTATTGCAGGCGACAGACTCGGTTTCACAAATGTGTAGAACCTATACATTTGCAAACAATAGATATTGAAATGAACAATGTTCATTTGTCTTTTTTTATGAGCTGCAACGACAAAATTAGTTAGGACCTCCTGCTAAGATGACCGATTATCATGGCCTAATATTTGACAAAGTCACAAGTCTTTCACAATAATTGTGTAAACATTTGTGAAACTTTGTCATTTATTAGGCCCTGACGTACATAGTAAAACTTATGTTAAACGAATGAAGTAAAAGATTTTTTTTTCAACAAAACGTAGGAGCTCGTTGGTTGGAACAATTTAATTAATATATTTATCGATTGATGGCGATACGCTTGCCGTTCTTAAAATATTCATAATGAGATGAGGAAAATAATATAAAATGCTAGAGAAAATAAAACGTAAAATCCAGAAAATGAACTAAATGAACCGTCACAAGTCACTCAAATACATCTACCATGATTTTTCTAAACAAAACCTGTCAAAAAATTTCGTAACTCTGCTACCGGTGTTGGTAGGCTAGGTATGCATAATATAATTTAATTTATAAATATTTATTGTTCCAAAAATGTCATTTATCCGAACACAAATCAGTGTGCATACAGACATATCTGTACATCTTAATGTCGACCGATACGTCCGTCACCATGATAAATATGAAATGATTGCAAATTTATAAATAAATTAAAATGTAAATTTTCAAATTTTTGTTGACACAGACTATCGTTATCTATGACACAGCCAAACTGAAAATGAGAAAATTAGCGATTGTAACCGATGATGCAACAGAGATGCAAATAAAATAAAATAAATGCAATTCTGGGAAGTGGTGCATTTCATTGACACCATGTATATGTGAATATTTACATATTAAATGCACAAAAACAACATAGCAAAATGAATGTCTATTTATAACCGGCGAGCCGAAAAAGGTTGTTTGTATACATCATGACGATGCAGTATTTTTATTAATGGTTTGTTGTTGTTGCTTTTTTGCGGAAATTGAATGTTTCATACCGAAAAAAAACCTCTTCAATTAACCATAAAAGTCAATTAAATGATTACAGTTGAATGAATCGATTTTTTCTCTCTCTCTCTTCAACTGTGTTATATTCAAAACTTTATATTAACTTTATAAATATCTCTCATTAAAGACATCATCTGACTCATTGACACAATAACAGTACAGTAACCTTTTTAAAATTTCGTAAAGTTTTTGAGTTGGTAGGATATATTATTCAATCAACTATTGGTAGTGATAAAAATTCTCTTGATCATCTAAAATTAAAAGTAACTCGCTTCACGCCTTCGCCTAATATGTCTGAAGTTACTCTTACATTATTGACGTGACAGGATCAATTATTCAGTTTAGATAGAGTCTAAAATCATTGCATATTCATTTCAGAGCAAACTTTTCATCAAAGAGAATATAGAACTTCTATGTAGGACGACCGGACGACCGTTCTACATTTAAATCAGAAACTATGGCCAATATAGAGAAGAGAAGTTTATAAAATCAAAAATATCCTTTTCGTTCGGCTAATTACTTAATTATTAATTATGGTCGAATGAAAAACCTGACTAATTATTTTCCAAATTTTAGCCAGATCTGTAATAGAATCTGAAAATTTATTACGCATGGTCTGCAGGACATCTAAACACAATCTCTATATTCGTTTTATTTATGTAATTTGCATTATATATAATCCATTTCTGCTATACTTGGCATTAAATTACTGCACGTCTGGTTATTTTTTTTAGTATGAAAGTGGAGCGCAACTGTTGTCTTCGTGACATAAAATAAAAATTACATACAATTGAGTGTTGTAAAAAATAAAACATAAAATCAGGCGAATAAGCGAAAAGTCCTTGTAGGTATATAATAAAATGATGCCTGTTGTTGGTGTTATTACTGGATCGGTCACGCCATCAAGTCCGATAATATTTTGAAATAACATTCGTTGTTCTATGATATGAATGTGTAAGCATTGCTTTATGTACACAGTTATAGCTAGTGTAATGTCACTAGGACATAAATATTCATTTAGAGCTAATATAATATCTGGGAGTTGTGTTAATGAAACCGTATTTAAATGCTGTAGTATAACGACGTATTATAATAATTTAATTTATTAGAATATTAGGAGTTGATTAATTTATAATAAGAATATTATTATATAATGTGAACAAGAGTATTATTATCAATTGCCATTGAATTAAAGCATTAAAAACGAGCTACTGATTTATGGTAATCAATTTGTTTTGACATTTATTGACATTTGTAAGACTAATTCATTTTCCTTTGGTATATATGATCAGAAATTGTAGTACATCTAGTTTTTATCTAACCTCACGAAATATGATAAATAAAATAGTACATTTCATACCTAGGACTAAAAGTCTTTTTTAGCGTGTGAGAAGTTTCCAGACAGAGCCGAAGGCGAGGTCTGGAATCGAATACGATAAAAAAGACTTTTAGTCCGTGGTACGAATAGTACTTTATCTGCCTAGAACGATAATCGTGCATTTATCTCCCTAGGGCAAATTTGTTTATCTCCATGAAATCTGTCCTCGGCAGATAAAATAGCGTATGCACCTCTTGCCAAAATTGTTATCTTGACGTGTGGGCACAACGAATCTCGCCTTCGGCTCGAACCGCAATGCCCACACGTCTCGATAACAATTTTAGCAAGAGGTACATAATCTACTATTTCATATTGGACGGAGAATTTCGGGTCCTAGGTTTAAAATAGTACATTTCGTACCTAGGACTAGAAGTCTTTTTTTAGTGTGTGAGAAGTTTCCAGACAGAGCCGAAGGCGAGGTCTGGAATCGAATACGCTTAAAAAGACTTTTAGTCCGTGGTACGAATAGTATTTTTCATATTGGACGGAGATAAAGTGCGACGAATTCGCTCTTTTCGGGTCCTAGGTATGAAAATTTGCTTTTTGATGAGATTTGGGGGGCGAAATGAGTAAAATTTGACCTGAAATGAAATTGAAAACTTGATTGTTCTCCAGGCCAGGTTTCTTTTTAAACTCGAATCTGAAAAAATGACTACCAAGGAAATTTGTCAGATTATACATGAATCTGAATTCAGTTTTTCAGGTATCAGGTTGTTTTATACTAAACAATGTGTTTAGGCCAATATCAGGTCAATCTCAATAAATGGATACCCCTTTGATTGAAACAAAACTACAGCGAACATATATCGGACGATAATGGAATAAGTCCAGTGCCTATTTTGAGGAAGTTATTTTCCTAAATTTTCGCAAAGTTTCCTTAACTTTCCCGATTATATTTTTGGGACAAAAATGGGAAAAATCTAGGAAATTTTGGAAAAATATGAGAAAACGTTTTCCTAAAAATAGTTCCTGAATAAATCCCAAGCCACTTTAACCCGTTAACTGCTGTAATTTGCATGAAAAACGTTTTCGAAAAGTAAAGAAAAAGAATTCTTTTGTTCTAAATATTTTTCGATAAAGTTTTTTATGCAAATTACGGCAGTGTAGGAATGGAAGGAATTAATCTAGTAAATATCTTCAATCTAGATACTGATGTGACTGTATAAATATCTGACGATTGATAAAATGGGCATTTCTATTTGTTTGATTGATTTGGTTAATAATATGCGAAGCGCACAATGTGTCGTAAATCTCCACATTACAATAATTAAAGCTTGTTTAATAGCCATTTAAATTTTATAAATTAATGGAACCGAATTGTTCCAAAGTGCGTTAATTTTCGGCATTAAAATTGTCCACAGATTCATTGTTTGTCAACCGTAATAACTTCTCTATTTACGTTTAGAATAAAATAACAGGACACTAATATTTCGCATTTAATTACGGACCGAATTCAATAAACATTAGCTATGTATGTACAATATTGTCATAACAACAACGAATTATATTTTATGAAATAAATTTTTAAATTTAAAGATAATTCAATTGATTCGTTAACGAAATGAGCTGTTCACGAAGCTATGCTGAAATGTGTAAATTTTCAGAATATTAATTTTTGTCTAATTTGGTTTAGTTACATGAATGGTAACTATGGGACATTATTGCAATTTAATACATTCACACGATGTCAACAATAATTGTTTAATATTGATTAATCGACATATTCTGAAAGGGCGATAGATTCGACAGCGGGGATCGGGGAAAGAGTGAAAATTGTAAATCAGAAAATGCTAATATTTCGGATCAAAGTTTTGTCACCAACAATGTCAACAACATTAAATCGATTCTTAACTGAAACTTTAACTTCAAAAGCTACAATGTTTACTGAAAGCTCCACTATTTAACAATAAACTTCGACTTCATATTGATCCTTGAACCGATATGCTTGACAAAGAACGGCAAACATGAAAACAAAGAGACTCGAAAGGAATTCGATGTTCAACACCCCGAGCGCTTTATTAAAATTAAAATTGGGGTTTTTCGCTGACACATATACTACTTACATAATGTGACTACATCAACCTCAAAAATCATAATATTTTGTTGTGGCTGAAATCATATTTTGCTCAATGAAGTTATGACTGGAAATATATAGTACTCCATCGACACGCACTTCCATCCTCAACTGAGTTAGGGAGAGAAAAAAAATAATAATAATTTCAACATCAAACACGCAATCTTTATGTTCTTCATGGTTTTTGTTTTTATAGAAAAATAAAAAATACTTTAAGGTTTTACTGCTTCGTAATGAATGGTGTACTTGATCCCTTTAACTTTTGCTTTATATACAACAATTCAAACCCCATACCACGGCGACATTGAGATGTACAAAGTTTTTTTTTTTAATAATTGAGAATAATAGAATTTCTGGTTTAAATTCAGGACTAAAAACTCCTTCGGTTTTTTTTTCTTCTTGGGACCTTATATATTTTGATACTGTATGGCATTATATATATATATATGTTCTGTGTGCGCATCCCGTGACATTCCTGACATATCCTAACAAATGTGTTAGGTATATGCAAATAAATTCATTATACCGGTAAATATACAAGAACAAAATGTATATGAGCATATATTTGATGTAATATTTAAATAAAATGTGCCATACATAGATGTGTATTACGCTATACATTTAGCCGAGCACAAAAAGTCATCCAACCCTAACCCATCTAACCGTAGAGTAGAAACTTTTTTTTTGTGTTTGAGTAATTTATCAATTTGGGTTGTTTCGTTGGTTTTTATGTACAGAAGAAGTTCAAGCTAAATATGCTTTTTGATATTTTATTTTGACAAAATGAAAAAAGTCTGGCTCTAAGGGAAATATTTCATTATTGTAACAGGTTACAATAAAAAAAACATGCACAGAGAGAGACGAGTGGTAGTCTTCATGGTTATGGTAAAATAAAATAATTTGACGTGTGTTCGTATGTACGTTACACTGTTTCAGGTACTATGCTGATTTCAAAAAGATAAAAAATATTTACGCTTTATGCTTCATTTTCGATGTAGACAAACAAAATGTTAATTTTTTTTGTGTGACGTTAAATGCTATACTCGTGATTGGATTATATGATGTAATTTCGTTTTTATTTCGGTTAAAAAAAAAGCACACGTTACACAGAGTGTATAAAGTGTAATTGCCCATAATAATTATGTAAACCCCTTTCATTTTACGAAACCCTTGTAGGCAAAAGCGATTTTATTCATTTACATTTGTTTACGTGTTCGAACAAAGATCCGAACCGCATTATTGTTTATGTTGCGAATGTTTACGATGGAACAACGTAAATGGTAGATTCTGTCATCTCAAGCAAAACATTTCTTCGAAATTCGTAACACGAAATGATACAATGGAACAAAAAGGAAAGGCTCTGCCGTGAACCAATAGCATTCCAAATATTTTTCGAAATGAAAGATCATAGGGAACAAATGAAAACAAATTGCAGTACTTCAAGCTTTAAAGTTTATCCGAACGTTTGTGTGAGATTGGTTCTGGACCAGCACTGCTGGTATCAAATATCAAATTCTCTTTCATTTATGGACAGCAAGTTTAAAGTCATTGCAACAATGTTACTGGGCATTCATTTTTAGACAACAATTACATTTCCTTCGGTCTTCATCGCCACGAATAATTGTTTATGTTGAAGGTTTGTATTTTTGAATTCTAAGTTATTAAAAGCTAATTGCACTGTTATTATAATACGGTATCATTGGGTTTGCGTTCACTCATTTTAATTAATTTTGAAATGAACAACTATGGGCATAATTAATATTTGTATATCCAAGCTACCCCAGCTATTTTGAACGGGTAATTATGGAAATAATATACATCGCTGTTGATTATAACAACAAAAACAGAGGCATGTCCTACGCAGTAAAACGCAAGTTTTGTTGGACGTAATATAGTTTCATTAATTGTGAAAGGCAACAATTAAACATTAGAACAAACGAAGTACAAACACAGTTATGCTCACTGACAAAATTGAAAGGGACACATTTATCGCAATTAAAACAGACCACACTTCTAGTTATACAAATAGCGAAATTGTTTGTGCTTTGAAATGGTTCTTTTTTGAGTCACAAATTGATGAAAGAAATCGTTGTTGCTGAAAACGTTTAATACAACAGAAACAGAAGTGTGTAGTTTGTACCGTTCTTTGATAGAAAGAATTATTTGCTCTAAATAGCAGTTACTCGCGTCAAATAAAAACTTGTGATGTTTTTTTGCGCCTCTCGTGCTACCTTTGACTCTAGTTGAATATTAAAGCTAAACAAAGAAGAAAGTAAGAAGCATTGTAATGCACTGCTACGTCTGATCACCGACGCCTCATATCAGAAACAATGAAAGAGGATGAAATAGTTAGCATATCATCTGAAACGAATGTATAATCGAAAAATGGCTTCGGTATAATTAAAATTTTTGGAAACGAGCTTTCAGCACTAAAACCTGATCGTAATTACTGTTGATTATTCCGTTTATATAAATACATAAAACAAACCGAAACATATCCAATAATAATACTTTTAGATAAGCATGGAAAATGATATGTAATTTACAAAGCTATAAATACAAAAATATGCAAATAATTTTTCATAGTCAAAATGTGTACTATCAAACATGAATAAATGTGATATTTATGGTTGTAATAAAGAATATTTAGATTAATAGGCATGGTTTTTATATGTATTATATTGTACATTTCGGTTAGATGGTATTCGGTTTTAGATTTCGATGGAAGCATTTACCACGTATTCCATATTCTTGGAGAATTATGTGAAATTCAAGCAAATATGCCATTCGGAGTGGTTATAAATACTATGAAGTGTTGAAGAGAGTTAACGATTTGTCTTTGACTTAGAAAATATTTTTAGGAAAAGCTTTTCGAATGTTCCTTCTCACCTCAATATTTTTTTAAACTCCAAAAATCAATATGACTTCAGGTTTAACTCTCTCAAATTACTTGAATTACGAATGAGACCGCTTTTCACAACACTTTATCTTTACAATTATAATGTGTATGTGATGAATCAAAAATTTCAATACCGTCGACAGCTAATTTGAATCCTTGTTCTAATTGCTGAACTAATTAACTTTTCAACATCATGTACATAGTATTTTGGAATTTTTTTTCGACAATCTCCCTTTACAATACCACATCAAGCCAATTAATCGTTATCAACACAAAATTTAGAGAATTAATTAGAATTAGATTAATACATCGAGCTTTTAGAAATACAGAATGAAAATATCGCAATATCGATGTATCGAAATGTCGATGTATCGAAATGTCGATGTATCGAAATGTCGATGTATCGAAATGTCGATGTATCGAAATGTCGATGTATCGAAATGTCGATGTATCGAAATGTCGATGTATCGAAATGTCGATGTATCGAAATGTCGATGTATCGAAATGTCGATGTATCGAAATGTCGATGTATCGAAATGTCGATGTATCGAAATGTCGATGTATCGAAATGTCGATATATATATTTATAGTCTATCAAATTAACTATCGCCCGAAATATCGTGAATTTTGAAATTCGTACAATTAAACGATTGTCGGAAACTATGCAGTTTGCATAGCTTTCGAACAAAATAGGAAAAAGACTAATGTCACTAATCTTAAGAACATCCATATTGGTTTACCTTCAAGTAAATTTTTGTCAATACAGCAATTATTACAACTACTATAATTACACAGAATTATATTAATCGGTAACCTTTTCAAAGTCTTACCTTTGGGATTATGAAAAATGAAATATCAAATAATGAATAACTTCTCCTTCTCGAGCTTCTATCTGAAAGTTTTGACATTTTCCTGACTATGTACCTTAAGATGTGGTAATTACGACAACAATTTTCCCGACAAGGAACTAATGATTTTCGAATTATAAAATATTATATTCCCGGCCAAAGCAACCGTCTCTACGGGGGCGCAATTAAAGATGTGTTAAAAGTTATAAAAGCGCGCTGCTAATAAACTTGAAATCATAAAGTTTCACAAAAGATCTGTCGGACAAATGAATCCATAATTTATATTAACAACCCAACCAAATATTATTAACTTTAAAACACCCCTTTTGTTTATGTTTTCTCAACTTAATCGAATATATTTTCATTTACATTCATTCGTTGCAGTCCAATTGTAATGAAATAGTACAGGATGGTGAAATCCTTTGCACACAATAACCACAATCATATAAAATATTTATACTTTTTGTTATGTATACAAACACCAGTAAAGGATTAAACATTTTACCCTTTTGAGGGCGAATTAAAGTTCCGGGCGGACGTGGCTACCATACGATTAAACGTTGTTTTTTGAAGCCATTAAATGAAGCTGGAAGCATTTTCAATTTTTCCGTGTATTTTATGGCATACGTGTGTATTGTATCCCACATAGCCGATGATATTGTTAAATATATATAAACAATTCGGTCGTATTATTATATATACACACAAGAAAGCGATGTTATGTACACTATACCGCAACCGAATCATAATATATACTTTTTGGTGCACGTATTAAGGCTATAGTATAGCCGCTGTACCTTCAATAAATACATCCAACATGAACACATATATAACTTTGCAAAAATTATATACAAGAGAGCTGTGGCTAGTATAAAAAGTAGTAGCACAAAAACACACCAGAGAATATTTTATTTATTTCATAACCGTTAGTGGTGCAGACAGAGTGTTGTTCGGATGCGTTTTATGTACGTGCAAGGTTAAGGGTGGTTCTTTTTTTTTTTAAATTGAATAACAAAAACTGACCTAACCACACAGCATCTGTAATATAAACGTTTCAGCGGAGTAACAAAATTCAATATTTTATCAATATATCGTTGATGTGGGTTTTGTACTCCCAGTTACGGATTCATTCGGTGGCAGCAGTGAAATGACGAGGGACACAATTTTTTTTTGAGTCTCACACGTAAATATATGGAACGCAAGATTATAATTCCGAAATAAGTAGTTCATCAATTGAAAAAACCGTTCAAGATAAATTTCAATGTAGCAAGGTACGATAACTTACTCGGCGTGACGATAAAATTAGTTTTTTTTGTGAACACAATATTCAGCATATCAATAAACCTGGTACGCAAAATTGGCAGACGATGGTCCCCCTGGACCTTTCACATACTTTGAATGTGTTCACTTCAATTTGTCAACTTAAAAAAATGGGATTGTTTTGTTGGCGATATATTAGGTTTTTGTCTCCGTTCGTCTTGTTCAATTAGCCCAAGTTCAGCTTCTAATGTCTTGAAATTGACAAAAATATGAATTTTCTTTAGACATAGTGACCTTTCAACTGCCTACCTCCGAATCGAGAAAATTGAAGACGTGGGATGCGAATCATTACAAGCAATTAAAATTAAAAAAATAAATCGACAGTTAAATTTTGCTCTGAATTTTACTCCCATGACAAAAGAGTAGGGGACCACTAACAAAGAACGCCCGCGAAAGATGTCAAATTTAAAATCCAACTCCCATAAAATACTCCTACGGAGAAATTTTTATCCCCCTCGAAGAGCGTACGTAAATTAAATAGCTTCGTATTGACAAGCAGAATGAAATCATTGTGTAGATGTCTCATCGTAATTATGTTGTTTGAATTAAAATGTTCCGCTGAAATGTTATTGAGATGTAATATTGCTTTTATTACATATACCTACATGCAGGATGAACAAAAACCAATTAGTGTTTCTTAACCGTACAGTTCAACAAATAATTTAATTACGCGTACTCTCTCATATTCCATGCAAAAGAATACCTATGTCACAAATGGAATTTATTAATTTTTCCAGTATATGACTTTCCATGTACACTACAACACGGAAAACTCATATATGCACCCCAGACGAAGAAATCGGGAACAGCTTCACGATTATAGAACATTAGTTGTGTGCTGCATATTGATCTGAGGATCATACAATGCCCGCCTAATGAATATTGTTGTTGTGTGCTGGATATTATTTTTCAGCGTGCAGGTCTTAGCTGTATGCCTGTTTTATAATATAAAATGACGGCATTTTTTTCAATTCAATAAACAACCTAATTTATCGTTTAATAGAAGAAATTGATTCAATTAACTTTATCAATTTTAGTTGCGTTAGCAAAAAAAAAAAACAAAAAAACTTTTTCAATTTTTTTTTTTTTTTTTTTAATTTCAATTTTATTATTATTATTTGTTATTAGCCGTAGATTTATATTTAAATTTATCATATTAAATTGCTAACAGAATTTTTTTTTTTGCTTACGTTTTTTCCGGTCACCCACCCAAGTACGGACCGCGATCATCGATGCTTAACCTCAGTTTCTGACTGCCAACGACTTTACCACTGCTGCTATACTGCTTGCATATAGTGGCAGTCTTATTTCGAACCGTTGTTACTTTGCTTTATGCAGCACACAGGCATATTTATACCTGCATGCTGAATATTGACTAAATGAATAAAGTCGTCCGTATTTAGAATGGGTTATGCAACAACATTTAATTGAATTTATTTTCAAATGTAGTACTTCTCAAGGCTGTATACTTTAAGGAGGTCACGCAGATCGCCATTTTATTAGATACGCGGGAACACACCTTTTCCATACAAACAAATTCACCAAAATTGAATTTGTATGGCGTGGTGAAATTTTTGTATGAAACGTGGTGTGTAACCCGCGTATCTGCATCTGCGTGACCTCCCCAAAGTATACAGCCTTGGTACTTCTCCCCACTAAGCAATGTCATCGGATATTATTATTTTAATTCTGAGCCTGGTTCTGAATTAGAGGTTTTTTTAATCGTTCTACAAAAAAACTGTTCACATTAATAGTGAGCATCTATTACGCGAATTAATAAATTAAGATTGGCTCACCTAGTTTGTGTATATTACGTAGGTGGAAGCACGGGGTTTCGAACATTTAGTTTTTTCATGTTGCAGATATTGCAGTGTCAAATTCTGTCCAAGATGTGACATATTTGCAAGGTATTGGCCTTTTTCACAAAGTATAATCAGCGTAACCTTCGTAAAAAGAATCTTGAATCTGACAAGAGCACATGTGCCAACGTGTAAAAAACAAATGTTCAAAACCCCCTGCGATCCTCTTGTCAAACGGACAGTACATAAACAAATTCCATCATTTATTGCTGAATACCACCAACTATTTCTGTTAACATTTCAAAAGCCTTTAACACCGAAAATGGATTTAAAAGTTCGTTCGTCAAAATTTCTATTGAAATACATAAATGTAACATTATCATTGCATATTAATTCGGTAAAAATAGAAATAACTTTAAATGAAGGAATAAAATTAGATTTGATAATCATCTTTATGCGTATGTTCTTGAGATCTTCCTTTTATTTCATTAAAACAATAAATTTATTGTTGCATATTCCATTCTAAATACAGACGACTTTATTCATTTAGTCAATATTCAGCATGCAGGTATAGTTCGATAGTACCATTTAGTCAATATTCGGCATGCAGGTAAAGTTAAGTAATACATCCCACAACTAATTTGAAGATATAATTCAGCACACAGCAAATATATACCTGGGAACCTCACAATATTCCTACCAGCTGAATAATATTGTTGCCGGAACTATATTTTGAAAATATTCATTTACATGTTTATTGTAATACAACACACGGGAACATTATTCAGTCTGCAGCAAATATATGCAGCACACAACAAATGTCGAATTTGCCGAATTTTCCGTGAAGGATATCAAGGGTGGAATTTTCTCTTTTCTCTACACACATACAAACAAAAACATAAAATTAAAATTACGCAATCGTCGTAATTAAAATAATTTTTCAATGTATATCAAGCAGTACAGAAAACTGATTTTGCATATTCGACTCGTCTTCATTTCCACATGGCATGGAACAAAGTTAAATGCTAAACTCTCTAAATTAGCTTCAAGTTTATTTTTAACAGAACCTCAAACCCATGAAAGCATATGTTTATTAAACGAAGTCAAGCGTAAATGTCGGTGATATTTATGTGTACATGTTCTATATTCAGACGTATACAATAAAGCTTATTAAATGTTTATACTCGGAAAATTCGTTTGGATGTACATACTATAGGGTAGCATTTATATGCAATGAGGATGATAAATTTAATAAATAATTTCTTGTGTAATAAACATTGCTTTACACAATCTGTTCGTATATAGTAGTTACATGTGAAACATAAAGCATATTTTATGTCATACACGGGATATTCACGTTAAGTGACTAGAAACAGTTGAAATGAATGAACATTTTTGGTTGGCTAAAGGTAAATATAAATATTGAAAAGTGGAAAATTGGGTGAGTGCTAACTTAAGTTAAGATTTTAATATGACGAGTTAATTAAATATTTAATGCGGAAAATATGAGAACTAAAGTATATATTTTAAGCGGATCAAAATCAAAAGTCTTTTTCGCCGCCAACACTGCCAGAAAGCACCTAAAAGTTTTTAACGAAATTAATGAGTCATGGCGTCGGTCTGATGTGGGATCAACATAAATACAGATGAAAAGAAAGGGTTGCTGGCTTACATTGTTGCAGTGTACATATTTATTGTGTACGCCTAATAATTTGAGAGTTATTACGAAGAAATTGTTTGTACAGATTATGTATACTGATCCGAATGAGTTTCCATTTTAGAATGAGAATTAACTTTTTACCCATTTATTAATTTGTTGGCTAATCTAAATGGGAATTTTAAATTCACGTAAATTTTAATTAAGTTAGAAATTAGCGGTGCTACGGTAACCGTTCTGGTAATATACTAATAACTTTCCATAAAACGTTCTAACATCCAGTCACCTCCGTCACTCATTTCGAACAAATTTCTGTAATAATTACAATTAGTTACCGACCCAGCACAACCAACCATGTCAACGATTTTTCCAAATTTATTAGATCGAAAGAAAAAATGGGGACTAAGTCCATTACGAAATTTGTGTTTCTATCTTTGTTTGGGTTAAATTTGTCTAAAATTTGAGACATTATCATTATAATGAACATGAACCATGCCTATTTGAGAACAGACTTGATTTCGTAATTTCATTAGATATGAAATGTCTTAACGAAACGAAAAACTTCTTTTCACCTCGCTTCGACTAATTATTGTTATTACACCAGCTATCTATTACAGCACATTGGAGGTGGAAGTACATTTGATGCTATTGCTGTTTTAGTAACCAATATTGCTATTGTAAACCGAACTGCCGAAGCTTTACAAAATAAGAAGCCAACGTTAATGAAATTAAAGAGCTATCGTGTGTGTAAGAAGAAAAACGATTTCAATCACGATTTCTGTGTTGTTAATTTAATAATCTTCTGCAAACTACAGTTTATTGTTTGCAGTTGTGTTACTAAATATAATGGAAATATTCGATCGCTGAATATTCATTTATATCTCAATTTTCTTGACAAATAAACAGAATATAATATGTGTGTGTGTGCACTGGATATACAAAAGGATAACGAACACCAATTGGCAACATGCTTCTCAATACATTATCGTATAGCTAATGTAACGTAGCTTTTAAATCTAATGTGACTAAAGCACATAATAAGGTTATAGGTAAAGCCATCGGCAAAATTTATGTCTGAAAATGATCTAAAATATATGAGTTCCAAACTGTTTGGAACGGAAGTAAATTGAGATGGGGTATGAGGGACTATATCAGAAGTGGGTATAAATGGTTTTAAGGTGGTTTTACTATGTGTTATATAGTTGTTTAAGATGTAAATAAGATAGAAATTTATTATTCATTTATTTCAGAAATAGTTCTCCATATATCTGTGAACTCGTAGAAAATTGGTTTGGGCTGTGCTTTTATGGATGGATGATGAATTTCAAGTAATTGTGGTTGGAATTGTGGAAATAGCAAACGGAAAGATTTTATTACTATATAGAGACATTTTGCATTGCTAATTTTTGGTTGAATTCCATAAATAATTGATGTCTTAAACGAATTGTAACATTACGGTGATTTTATTGAAATTTTCAACAGCATCCGATTATGTGACAGTAAATTTCACGTTTAAATTAAAATAATAAGAAAAACGAAAAATTAAACTACAAAAAAATACCAAACAATAAATCTGATCACTTGTCCGAAACGAATTCACTTTAGCCTGGTCCAGACTAGTCGATGAGATCCTGTAAAATTGTTTTAAAAAAAAATGGTAAATTGTACTCACTGGCTGCATTGACGTATTGTGGTATCCAAACAAAAATAAAAACGGCTGCAAATAGGGCGGCAGATACGGCCGCTTGCAGCCCCATTCTCCACTGTAATTTCCGTTCCAAGACTAGCTGCAGTTTTTTGACTCACCACAGCTGTATCGGATAAATGGAAAAGAAAACGAAAAAATAAAATTCGGGATTACCTGTTGTCGTACATGACATTTGTTATGTGAGGAAAATATCCTTTTCTGTTAATACTTTCTTTGCGGTGTAATTTTCTTTTCTATTTTTTTCTTTCTTTTTTTATATTTTTAAATAAATTTATTCTGATGAACCATAAATTATATATACAAATACGAAAACGAATTATTTCGTTATGGTTGTTGTTGTTGTTGTTTGGCGATGTATATATTGCATTTATATATATATATGCTATGAAGAGGGTTAGGATAAGTAGTAAGGATTTTTGTGGATTGATTTAGTATCAACACTGTATTTATTATTCACTTCACATTGTAGCAGCAAAACAGAACACTGGTACTCCTTTTTTGGGTTCTATTTTTATTTTATTTTTCTTTTTCTTATTCTTTTTTTTAACAAACAGCACCAATTTCCTTTTTGAAACCGAAAGCTTTTTTTTCTATTATATTTGTTCTTGGTAGCGCACAAAAACCACTTTTCTTTTACATTTTTCGTTTACTTGAGTTTGGTTATATATCCATGTTTATAGGATACTATTTTTCAGTTGTGTAAATCTTTCAAATAGTACTTCGTTTTGGTGGATATTTTCTAATGTAGCTTTCCTAGTATTACCAGTCGTATTACAATGAAATTATATACATAACATCGATTTTACACATCTAAGAATATAATACGAAATGCCGGGTAAATGTTGTAGTAAACGAGAAGTATAACTAATTTGCATTTAAATGTTGTTCTCCGGTGGGCGGGTTGTGTGAATTTCGGATTTGTTGTGTAACAAACAGAGTATAGAAAACAATTTGGTTATTTTATGGTGTTTTTCTTTTCCACGAAGTTAATGCTGTAGTCGATGTGAAAAGTAGACGAATTATTAACGGGTCTATGTTGAAGATTTAAACTCAAGTTACTTTTTACAGTTAAGAAATGTGTGGCTCAACGTTGTTTTAGGTTAGAAAACTTGGACGTATATGTTTATGTTTATGTGTACGTACAACCTGCAGGTGAGATGAACGTAATTTTCTCACATATAACTCAATTTATCGATGGGGTCAATGTACTCGCTAAATGAAACAATCAGTTCGATTCAAAAATTAAAATGGAGGTAGGTGCCATTCGCACTGGGTGCGAATAGTATCTTTAATAATTATGTATGTACATGCTGCAAAATATCGAGTAGGTTCGCATCGAGGCGCTCATAAATAAAAAAATAGAAACTTTTGAAAAAAAAAGTTTGCTGAATGCGAATAGTCAAAGTATTATATTGGGTCTAATCACACTGAGTGCACATAACTCATTATTTTATTAAAAGCCTATTCGAACTCCGTGCGAATAGCCTTTTCGATGTAAAAAATCTCTACAATTTGACTACATTTACATAATTCTGCAAACAACTGGAAAAGCTTACAAACTTTCACAGTATTTGGACTGAATATAATAACAAATTTAAATGTGGAAAATCCATATTTGATGAGGATATTCTAAATAAATTATAGACCAAGCAACAATATTTTAAAATCTATAAATTGGCAACATAATCTGAATGATAGACAAATAAATGGGAAAGATTTTACGAGTAAATTATTGAGTATAAAATATTTTGCATTCGAAAAATTATCATCTGAATAAATTTGACGAATATGAAGCTGAAAATCAGATTGCCGAGATAATTTATAGTAAACACATAGTGCACACATATATATATGGTGCTCTACAATGAAATTTATCATTTTCCAAACAGACAGTGTTGCGACTTTCAACGAACCTTTATGAGAGAAAAAAAATCTGATTCATTGGAAGAGCATAGCAACAAAACGGTAATTTCTAATATATCATGGCAGTTTTTTTATTCATGCAATCTGAGATGAATTGATGTGGGGTTAACCCATAACGTATATGTCGACCTACAACTTCAATGAATTGGAAGATCCTTTTTTGAATTCCATTGAATAAGGAATTTGGAAAATGCACAAAAATTGTATGGTGAACGGAATTTGTGGAACATTTTACGAATCGTTACCGTTTCTTGTGGATATAGAGACGTAGGGTCTTCAGTGCTACAACACCAACTAATGCTTTAAATTAGTATAATCAAAGCATAAGAAATGGTAGGAAGAGAAGAATATCGAAATTGAGTCTAAAAAAATCTTTACTTTACACTCAAGTTTCACTTTTAGAGGACTTAGTCCCATAAGTGTGTGCCCAAATTCTCTCCAATAATATTTTCTGTCTTACCTGTTTCACGTCATTACTCATGTAATCGACGCAATATTCGTTTCACTATCTTTCACAATGATTGATAGCTTCTGTGCGCTATTCATATAGCGTCTGAAAAATGATTTTCACTTGCAAAATTATTTGATTATTTTATTCCCATTCCCTGGTCTCCCTATTTTACATGAAACATTTTCTTTAACTTCCTAATCAAGGAGAATGCGAGTCGTGACAATTATATTTCATTATTCCCCTGTGCGAACAAGCAGCAATAAATTCCATTTGACCGTGTTCTTTATGCCAACAACAATAAAATTTTATATTTCAAAATTGTTGAACCTTTTCCACAGCTTTTATTACTTTTTAATATCAAAATGATTCGCTAATCTAGCGAATGAAAACCCAAATTAAGGGAAAAAAAATTTAAATATCGATCATGATTTTACAATATAGCATGACATCATCACAACACGCATATATATACACAAAACATTAATTTTATTTGGCATTCGCGGAAAAACAACGTTACAACTTACAATTCAATGGCATACAACAACGTTACAATAGTGTGTTATAATACCCTAAGCACATACTCGACAATAGCTTCGAAAAACTCTTATTTCCATATTTTGTATATACGGTAGCGTTCACAAAAGCAATAAAAAAAATTCGTGATGTAATTTAGCCCACTTTTGTTTCAACATTAAATTACACCCCTTCTTGCATATCAAATACATTTTACTATATCAATGATGAGGTGTATCATGGATATTGAATTATAAAAAAGCAGCAACAACAAACAAGCTGATATTCTTGAATTTATTACGTCTATTCTGTCAACATAGATAAACCGGGAAAAAGTGGAAAACCTTGTTTGTGTAAATATGAGTGGTTGGGAATGGCGGTGAGGCTGAAAAAGGTTTTTTTTTCTCTCCGTTCCTTTCCATTAGTGATTAAATTAATTTTTTTTTCTTTTTTCATAACTGTGACAGCGCAGAGCAAGATAAGTTTATGGAAATAACGTTTTCTGAACTAATTGAGCATTTAGAAAGTTTTCCTGTTAAGAATAACTTCCAATTTATCCATTTTCAATGTGATGGAAAAGTTATTGTCAAGTGAATGACACAGAAGTTTCCGTTCAACATTATTACGTCGGTCGACATTTATTTTATTTCAACAATTTCTTGGATTTATGGGATACTCCAAACGATGTATATATACGCTAAACAAAGCCAAATATTTCCCGTACATATCGATTGTACGGTTAAAGTTCTGTTGATAAAATTTGATTTACGAAAATGATTGCCAAATTTCCATCGCAGTTATTTAAGATTTCCTTGGGGCGAATCACTAAAATTTCGGTTAAAAACACAGTCATACGTCTCGTCAATATTTATTGCAAAGTGATTCCCTTCAACGACAACCGTATACCGAAATTTTCAAAGAATATCGAATCATTTCCGTTCTACAGCACATTGACTCAGTCAAATTTACTTCTCTGCGATTTTGCACAGTCTTCACAGAAGAGCAATATCTTCGCTCGTAAACTATTGTCAAGACACGGGAAGTTTGTCGGAAAATTTAACTTCAATAGTTTGTCGTCCTTTGTCAAAAACGTTTTTACAAAAATATTTTCGAACGGCAATACTTTTTCGAGTATATTATTGAAGATTGTTAGCAAGAATTCTGTTTAGTATAAGCCTGAATAGTTTTGTTGTGACAAGGGTTGTTCAAACTCTGATAATGGTAAGCTGTGTATTTCAACATCCTACTACTTATTCACATGTGGATATTTCGTGTCCATGTCCAATAAAATCAATATTATAGCACACCATTCATCTAAAATGTTCTAGCAATGAACGTTAATATAATATGTCCAAGTCCATGCATATTGATAGTAAAACAAACACAGGCCATGAACATGAACCCTGAACACCATACACTTACACACACACTCATTTTGCTCATAGCATTCGATTGATATGCAATTTTCAGCATAGAAAATGGAAAAGTAATCAGAGTCAATTTATACTTTCCATATGGTTTCAACATCTCTCTTATACGGTCAACAGTTTTAAAAAGAAGAAAAACTTGATTGGAATATATTCTGCCACAAAATTTCGCATTTTAGACTTGGATTAATTTATCGCACTGGCTTGGCGAAATGCTTGAAATTTATCGGTTTACCAAAGATTGTAATTTGATTTCGAGTGGATATATGGTAGTATAATATTGATAACCTCTACAAACAATGATAACAAATCATGGCGTTCTATTATAGTTCGAAGCTTTTGCATAAAGATTCAATTTGGAATATGAAGCATAAATTTTAAAACAAACTATTAGAGAAAATTTAAATAAATTCACCATATATATTGAACCATATAAGTATTTATGAGATTTTGGTATTTCTATATTTTATATTCACGGAAAAGTTTTCAATGGAATATTTTATGGGTTGGAATATTTTTTGAAATTTAGAAGAATTTCCGTATAAAAATTTGGTACGAAAATAAAATTATTTTTTAATTTTACATAAATTATGTAATGGTATAGGTGTATTTTATGACAATTTTGGGGGGGGGGATTCCACCCTTTCCACTTTCCACATAAAAATTTACACCGCCATCTCACCAAAGTCATACAATTTTTTGCATTTAATTTAATCAGCTCGAGGCTGAACCGGCTGAACCTAGGGCTTTTTAGTAGAAATCCCAATAGTTACTCGAAAATCTACAAATCGTTGAAAGTTACGATATGGTTAAAATTCTGTCGCATTCATTATGTATTTGTACGAGTACATTCATTTGTTTGGCTGTTCGTTTATTTTGTGTGCATCGAATGAAAACTGTAGCCCGAAACCAGAAAAAAATGCTAGCAAATGAATCCTACAAACGCTTCTCAAATATGTGACGGTGGAAAGCTTGTGTAAATAAGACACAATAATATTACGCAGAATTTCATGATAAAAAGAGAGCTGAGTTCGAGGGGAAAACTGCTCCGGAAAGTCATAGCACAGGGCACAGAAAAGCCACAATTAGGTTCTCGCATATGAAATTATTTCAATTCCATACACAAATAGCAACTAAAAATGATTCTACACTATGCCAAAAAAATGTGTTGTTTTTTTATAAAGTTGATTGAAAGTAACGAATTTAAATAACAAATTTTGAATACTTTTTACAATTGGGAAACAAATAAGCAAAATTTTGATGTATGATAAAATATGAAAACGCTGAAAATAATTTTCGACATCCAAATGAAATACAAAAATTTTTAGGAGAGAACCTAATACAAATAGACGTAAACTCGAAGTCATTGACCCAGCTGGACTCTCAGCTTCATACAAAGTCGAAAATTCATGGGACTGAATTTTCCGAAGTAGTTTCCACCTCAACTAAGTCTAATTTTTTTTCGATGAAATTTTAAGGTCAATTAAACAAAATACTTTTTTCTTCGAAAGCTCACATGGAAGCTTTGGACCCATGTCTCACTATACTTAATCGATAGCTTATAGTAAAAGACTAATACTGACAAAAAATCGTATGGGTGCAGGGCTTATGGTCAGAGTTATAGCTTCTAGAATAGTTCATAAATAAATTTAGATTGCATCTAACTGTAGCAGAAGACTGAGTAGTCATATGTCATCGGCATAAAATGCTGACTGAGGTCTCTCATAGGGTGTTAACCTGTTGCGCTTCTATTGAGAACTCGTTATAGTCGCGCAAAAGGTTAAAACAAATGAAGTAAAAGATTCTTTTGCACCAGAAAATATTGTAGACAATAGAAATAACTAATTCATTGACGCGAAGCGTCTTATTCAAGTTTATGCTGTACAATTTCTGTACCATTTGGATTAGTGACAGACATAAAATTGGTGTCGGTTTTGGATTCAAGAATTATTTTGCAGACACAGAAAAAAAATATTTGTGTTTATTATAAGGTTATAGGTCAAAGTTGAGCCTAAAATCGTTAAAAAATCACAAATCGATTCCATGAAAGCTTCGTCGCGTCGGTGCTTAGACTAATATTATTTTTTAGCTGTTGATCGAATACAGAATTTGTAATGGATTGCCTTTATTGCGTATAAAGTAAATGCCTTCTAGACATTTTAACACGACTGTGTGTGTGGAAGAGATTACTGACTTTGTTATGGACATGTGTGTGTTTGGTACACTCATTTCTTCGATTTTATCACTACGGGTAAATCATTGAAACTTTTTCAAAGCACGTTCTGAGTCACCCACAATATGCAAAGTGTAATTTCGTCTTGTAAGAGGATTACGACTGTTTGATCGAAAGTTTATGGTGAGAAATATAAAATTGTTGGTTGTCGGACGAGAAAGAATCGACAAATCAATCAACCACCCAATTCAGTCATAACTCTTCTTTTAAACGGGAGGAGACAGAAGGTTTAGAGACCAAGTTGAGTTTAATTTTTAGATATGATTCTGCGGTCCTTAGTGCGTCTTAATATTACCTATTTTTACATTTTATTACTGTCTAAGAATGAAAAGAAAGTTTTGGACAACTGACCCACATTTGAATTAAGTTTAGGTGTTGTGTTACAGCCAATCTCTCATAATTTTTTTTTGTATCATTTCTGCTGTGAGCTATAAAATTTTCAATTGAATTTCATTTCAGCTGTTTGAAAATGTGCAATGCTGAAACTTGGCACTTGATTCCAATAATCAAACATAAAAACGTTCTGCAGCAAAAGTCTTCAGTCCGTTAGAATTATTTTGAGCTAATTTTGATAGACGAACGATATCACGAATCAGTCACCTTTCAACAATTACTCATCCGACAATATTTCAAACGACAATTTTAAAAAACATGCAAAAACAACTCTAATTCTTCATTTAATTCGGTATTCATATGTAAACGTAAACTAATTTGTCTATCAAATCAAGTGGTGCTTTGTCAAAAAGAACAGCATACCATATTTCACAAGCAGTGAAAGCCACACATGTTGTCTATTGAAAATTGTTTCCCCAGCACCAGGGCAGTGCTTCAATGCTTCATACATGAATCACATATGAAAATTTGTAATATAAATACACACTAAGAACGTTCTACCACCTAAATCCAATTTACAGTACTTTGTGTACGTAAAACTTGAAATTTTATTTGCAGTCAAAAACTTTTTAAACTTCATCTACCGGAACGCATAAAATTTGAAATTTCATTTTATACTTTTTCCATACACACACACACACACACCACCTACCTCTACGGTTAGTAGTTCCATATGAACAAAATTGGTGAGAAATGTGGTACTGTACACACCGACCAGATAGATGCATACATATGAATGGGAAATAAAGTGGGCCACTTTAACATGAAATATTGAAACAAGAGGGACTGTATGTTGCGATCCCATAAATATACAAACCATAAAAGATATGGAGTACATTATTGAGTTATTTGTGAAATGGACTGATAGCAAATATACCTAGTTTACTATCATATCAAAAAAGGAATGTTTTATTTATGTATACCGCAATTACGTTACGAATTTTAAGTTCTATTTTGGGGAAAAAAGATTGAAACAATTTGCATACGTTGTACGCAACAAAAACAGAAGAAAGAAGCCGGAAATTTTATATTTGTTTCACCCGAAAACTTTTTTATAGTTTTAATGTTGCTTTATTCCTCTATTTTTAACGTTTCTTTTTTTTACTTTTTAAATTATTATGCATAAGTTACACCTGCAAGTGAGCTACACTTTTTTTCGGCAAAGTTCAAATTTTCTACATAAAATAAGTCGGAGCATCATATGTGGTTCTAAACTGTATACGTTATGTCGAAGTTTAAAGTTTACTGGGGAGTAATTTGAAATGCATTTTCATATATTTTATGGGTTAAACAAACTACATAAATATTAGTTAAATTGCTATGCGACATTGTGCAGCCAATTGAAAAGATTTTTATTTTTTGATAAAAAAAAAAGTTTTGTAAAAATGTAAAACAACTTCTGGGCCACACAGTTCTTAGTAATAAAAAAACAAACAAATAAACAAATTGCAACCAACCACCATAAACTTATTGTTAAACTATTCGATTTTTCATTCTAATCCCATAACATTGACACATGTTTTTCTTGAATAGTACTCAACAATATCCGAATGGTGTATAATCCAATATTGTGTGGCTATAATCAACGTAAAACAAAATGTTTGGCGTGTATCGTTCCGTATCACTTATTAATTGAACTTCTTTTTTTTGTATCAAACACCAAACCATGAATCATTTGTTACTACAAGTTGGACTAAAACGTGCATACAAAGCGCGGACACGGAGAGCACTGATCCGTGTCTGTAATATGAAAACCGGTGTACCATTTAGAGGATTGTAATACGAAACTTGATGTCGAGAGAAAGTTGTCGAGAGAGCGATACAAATGTATGCGCAAGGGGAAAAATTCGTGGAAAGCTTTTTTGGGGAAATTATTTGAACTTTTTTTTTTGATAGCATTGAAAGAAATACCTGTTTTTACGGGATCTACAGATGTCATTCCACGGTACTAAAAGTCAATTATATTTTCAGATTGACAAACATGATAAAAAATTCATGAAGTTTTGATTCATGACATAAAAAATTTAGCGTAAAGTAATGGAAGGCAGTCATATAAATTGTCTTTCCACGCCAGTTATGGAGGTTAATCCGAATCAGATCGGAAACTGCTATTATTAACCTTTTGGAAACGAAAATCATGTACAATAGTTAGAGAAAAATCTTTTACTTCATTTGGTTTGAACATACAAATAAGGGCTCATTTTTGTCATTGTTGTCGATGAACGACTAACCATTTCCTGAAAGTTTATATTCCTTGAACCGATAACGTCATTCTAAATGACTATAACGAGGTTATATAAATAATTAATATTTCAGAAAATAAATTAACAAAGACGTTTAATTAACTAAAAGACATTCCACTTAATCAAGAGACATACCACGCATTGTTAGCAAAAATAAACTTAATAAAATACCGTCAGTACTTTCGAAAAGCTCAACATTCTTTGTTATTTCAGACAATAATGTGAAAGCGTACACCTAAAGTTCCTACGATAATAACAATCATTAGAATCAACATAACATAACATTGATACATTGAAACCTTTGTATCCTTTTCATTCATTATATGTATACACATATGCTAACATATCTCTATTCATGTCATCCGCATTCACTGAACACTTGAATGTCGACAAAATTTTAATGATATATAGGTACCGTATACAACATTGCCGTTGAAATCGGAGACCGCACATGTTTTTCGCCGAATTCAATTTACCTTGCCTTAATTCCACATACAAAAACTTAACTTTGAAAGAATAAATTGGAATCGAATATTTTATGTGTTTTTATATATCAGCCAGCAAACATGGATGTTTGAATAGAGAAAAGCATAACATTTTCAATGAAATTTAATTATGTTATACAATATGGAAACATGAAATTTCTCGTACAGATATGTGTATTAGGGTATGTTCTATTTATACGGAACGTATGAATAATAAAATATTATTAAAAGATGCCTCATTTTACGTCTGACGAAAAACTAATTAAATCATTCGATTTCATTAAAAATTGAGAGAAAATGCTCCCCTTACACAGTGAGCAGGCGAAAAGCTTTTGTCAGTTGACACACAACGTCTCTTTCTCCTGTAAACTCTCTTTTACACTATCAGACCGTGAATATACCCTCGTACAGCATAACATTTTCACAACTCACCAGTTCTGCCCTTAAGGCTCGCGAAAGTGGATGATTATTATCGAATTCAGACTTTAATACACAATTGTACACTTGATTTCTCCCACTGTTATCGTTTATTATATTCGCATCAGAATTGCGACACACGTAAATATTGTTGTCTTCCAGACACGGGTATATTTTATATATATAAACGTTTGTTGTGTAAACACGGGAAAATTATGTTGATTCGGTTTATATATGTACATGTGCTGATGATGATGATACGGTTGTTTAGTGGGTTTTATACCGTTTTATTATTGTATTTGGATTGTACTTGATTTGGTTTGGCAAAGAAGACGATATGAGTCGGGCGAAATGGGAATGTGTCGATATTCGAGATGGAATATGGTTGATAACGGTATGTAATAGTTTCATTTGATTTTAGTTTAAGAACAGAGTTAAAAAGAAATAGTTAACGTGCTCCGTTTTTTAAGTAGACGATTAACTTTGATATTTTCGTGTTACGTGTTCATCTGAAATTTTTACACCCGTTGTCACCTTCAACATTTAAGATTGTTCTCGTTACTTTCTTTACCATTGGATATCCTTGTAAAATTATTGTAATCTAAGACGTTATGAATTTTTAAATCTTTAGAGAAGTTTCGTTCTCGCTGTCAGTAAGGCAGTTCGTAAGTTTTTAAAACTGTGGAATGTACGAACATATTGCGCATCCGTGTACCTACGGCTTTTTGCTTAAAACAAAAACTTGGAAGTCAACTAAAAAAAATTGTTGAAGTTGCTATAATTTTACACCGGTGAACACCGTCTCATCCGTGTGAAATTTAGGTTTACTAAGTCGGTCATATTCTCATATTGTATTTCAGAGGCTGTAATATAGTATCGAAGCATGCTGTGCAAGTGTGTAATTATCTATAAATCATCAATCAGTTACTTTGATATCAGCACTATAACAGTATACCTCGCTTCGCTCTGCGCTGCAAACTATGCGCTTAATGTAATTGGCCATTTGCATGATCTCTGCTGTAATCTACTAATACGTGTTTTAATGATAGTTCTACCCAATATCACAAGTTCGACAGCTACTAGTCTTTAAATTACATTTTTATCTAAACTTTGTCTTGATGAAATGTTATTGATAGAACAAAGGTCCTTCTGACCCACACATTCTTCCGTCGGAAATTTCTTCACTTAATTCCGTGGCCGGCGTGACTTATGAATGCTTCTTATTCAACCTTCATCGAAAACTTTTCGCAGATTTTAAGCATAAGCAGTGTAATAAGAGGATCTGTTACTTCTTTTGATTTCAACAGGTTGTTTGGTACAAAACCTTTAATTTCGTTGCTCAACGTTTATTTTGGTCATCAATATCGATAACATATGTAACGTTCAGTGTACAACCGACAAACTAAAATTTACTTTATCCGCAGTCAAAATTGTAAAAATATACCGACTGCGTAATGTACACAGAAACATGTAGTGCAAAAAACCGCCAACATAAAATTATGAATTTTGTCAGTTCATAAAACAGACCACTTTCCCCATCATTTATTAATATCATTGCATACACGACATACTGATAACGTCGGTATGATTTTTCCATGACCGACTTCATGTTCAGCAAAACCATTTTTACCCTCTAGAACCAAAAAAAAGTAGTATTCTCGTCTCATTCCATTAAGCGATCGGCGAATATTCCATAATGTATAATGTGTAAATATATGAACAAGCACAGTAGGATGCTTTAACTGTCCTATAGTCATACATAAATAATGGTAATAACCAGCGATAGTGTGGAAATTTTTCTGCACACATCATTGGTTGTTAGTTTGTTTATGAAGATAGTCGAACACATTGCATTGAGAAACTTAGGACAAGTTTCGGAAGTTCAATGTGGGAATATTTAATGAACATTATGACAACTGAAACGTGGAAAATGGCCTGTCACATGTGAAAACTATTAGAAATATATCAACTTTCCTTGATTGAACAAAATACGTCTGATAGCATTTGAGTGTTATGTTTGACAAGGAAGATAGCTGGTTAGTTATCGATTTTTTGATTAGTATTGTTTCCCGGCAGAAAAATATTCTGCCGTTGAACGGAAACCGTTCTATTTGACACAAAAACATTACGACAATTTGTACAACCACTATGACACTGCACAGAATTTATTCGGGTAATAGGAATTCTCCTTCCAGATATAAGAGTTTTTAATAGGCACTTTCGGGACTTACAAGCATCGTTTTATGCATTGGAAGGTTATTCTTTGTAAATAGGAAATTCACAAATTCGAAACGCGTCAAACCCGAATGCACATCATTGCCTACATTATTTTGATATTATAAATCGGTGAACATTGTGTTGTGGCCGTAGCTATTTATTTGTTGAAATGACAGATCCTCCACAGACTGCAATAGAAGTTGAACAAGACAAGTGTCAAACACAAAGAACATTTCACATGCTCACTGCGAAGAGACAAAACGTGAAGTTATTTATGTAATTCGGTTTGAATTATTCATATTTGGAGTATGTTTCTTGTAACATAAACGACTGCCATGCGAATGTGGTCTCTCTTTGTTCTTAAAATATAAAAGTTGAAGCACCTAATCATATCCAGCTGAGTTCACTTTCTTTGCTAAACTAGACTGTACATTTTCCCCGTGTCAAAAATATTTAAAATATTTTGTTTTGTTCAGGTAACTTTAAAAAACATCAACAACAAAATTCCCGAAAAAAACCCTCCAACATCATGGCTTTTATGCAAAAATATTTCCTTTATTCCTAACCCATCTGGAATGTATTCCATATTTTTCATAAAAATGTATAAAAAATTAAGTTTCAAATCCGTTTTTCTGCAGCGAACTCAAACAAGCATGTTTAATATGCAGAGTGATTCTATGTTTGGATTATGTTACGTAGAAGAATCTTCAACAGAATACACTATGTCATACAAATTTGACATATCCCGGCATTGCTCGAGGAGACTTTTGTATGAATAGAAATGAATGAGAGAAGCGTATGAAAAGTTGTGTGCTTGTTTTTTTGTGGTGGATTTTTATTATGTTTAATGGAGATGATGCGTATTAACACATTTGAATCATGTAAAACACACAAACTAAGGGATAAACCAGATCGGCTCATTAAGCGTCAGATATTTCTGTAATAATAGATGGCAACGAACTCAGAAATAATTATTAGATTTGACTAGAAATTCAATTAGCACGCCCTCTGGACATTTTATGATGATGTTCATTTTTTTGGCATCACATCACGTTATTCCATTGTAATGAATACGATCGGTTGCTGTAGTTCTCAATATTGAATCAGAGATTCCTGATGACTAACCAGCCGACAGTGATCTGTCAAAAAAACTTTGCTAGGCTGGTGCTCTCCAAAAAAAAATCCTACAAATTTACAAATTAACTGAAAATCAAAATAAAACTTTTCTGCAACTTATCATTTCGCTAAAGTTACAAGTTTTGTTTCAGTTCGTTTAAAGTTCGTATTTGAATCCTCGAAATCCCTTTATCTTTAATTAATTGAAATGTGTGCCTTCATCTCATGTTGGCATGTTCAGTTCACAGTGTAGTGCATATATATGGTCTTATTTGCGCTTACGTGTGTGATTACTTTAATGTTGGTTTCGATTCAATAATGTGTAAATGTCTTTTATGTAGCATACATTAGCGATGCAAGAAATGCTTATTCATGCAATGTCTCTGATATGCTAAGAAAGTAAAACTCCGAGGTATACCAGATATATGCGGCGGCACAATAGCTAATTTTACTTGTTACTAAGTTCATCAAAATCTTTCGGGTTTATTTCATGCTAACAAAGCCTTTTGCCTTACCTCTAAAAACAAAGTTTTCGGAATTAATGTCACACAAGCTTTCAGTTATTTTCCTTCCTATTCTAAAAGCCTTTTAGCATAACTTAGAATCGACGTTTTTTCTACATAGGGAAAGACGAATCAAAAATACCGAAGCCAAAATGCAAAATATTTTCAAAATCTTTCTCAATTAGCTTATATCGATACCTTTAAAATGAGTCATCACAATTCACAACAATCATTAAAACTAAAGCTTGTGCAGAATCAGCAACAGCTGAACATCTCCAGCTCGTCGACAAAGTAAATACCTTTGTATCGAAAACAATTCAAAGACAAGCTTTGAAATCGAAGAACAATAAATGAGTACACGATAATGATTAAAAGAACCTATTACCAATGCAATAAGTCCCTTTCGAAACTTCTAATCATTCTATTACGCAATACGGACCATTTTTAGCCCCGTACGAAGTACTGGGGCTTATAAGAACACCATGCCATTTGTAACATGTGGAATTCGAAGCAGATGGTAAGGGCAAAGCATTTGTCTATGATTATAGATGACGAATCCACAATAAAAAATGTCTATCTGTCCGTCCATTCGTCCGTGTACACGATAACTTGAGTAAAACTCAACCGATTTCAAAAATTCTTTTTTTTTTCTGATAGAGTAATGACAATGGCAAGATCCCATATTAAAATGGACATATTTGGGTCGACCACTCCTGAGCTGGGGCCCAATAAGTGTTTTAGGGTTTTTCGAAGATATCTACGGCATTTGAAACGCTACTCTTTGTAAGTGATACGTCAAATGAAAGGTATTTACAATACCAATCGACAAAAAAAAGTTTATGGAAATTGGATGACTCATGAGTTAGAGCCCTTGATGTGAACCAGGTACAGGGCGCGAAGCAGTTTTTGCTTGTAGGTCGGCCAAATTTGAACGGAATCAATCAGGGAAAAAAAGTTTGTTTTATTTAAGAGGTACTTCGTACGGGCTTTCGTAATTGCACTATGTGCGATTTTTAAGATGAATATGAATACTTTCATTAAAATTGCGCGTGCAGCTCTTGGGCTAGGTGTGAAGCATTATGGTAACGGGAACATACTGGATATAGCTGTATTAGGGTTGCGGACGTATTAGGGCTTCGGAAAAATTATGATCACAGACGAATTAGGGCTACGGATGCACTAGGGTCACGTACGTAATAGGTTTACGGGTCGTACGGGGCTCAGTCGCAGCAAACGCTCCGACTGTTCTAACGGCTTGCTTACATATCAAAATGACTATTCTCAAACAAGAATGGAATCTTTAAGCTTCTTTTCGAATGATATTTACAATAGTTTTTAATTAGTTTAATTCACAAAGTCAATTGAAATTTTCGCTCAAAGGAAAAACGAAGCACAGACGTAAAACACCAAAATGCGAGAAGCACAGCCGGGCAGCTGTCAGAGATATAATAATTTTTTAATAGCCCTAGCAAGTTCATGTTTAAACTTTGTAAAGTGTCTTCTCGTAAATTTCATTACACAGAAATGCATAAATATAAATTATCTAGTAATACAGTTGATGACTCTTCTAAAGTAGTACATCTTTTTACTCTAAAAACTCTTGATTGAAAAAACTTAAGTTTTCAATGGAGAAGTTTATATTTTTCTTTAGCACAAAAATGAGTTCGAAATATGTACCGAAAGCAAGATAATTTTTTCTTCCTTTTTTTTGAACTTTCGTTTAAAAAGAATATTTTAAATTGAAAAATTAATGCAAAGTTCAAAACTTGATTGCGCTTTTCACTCTACGATGTTGGGTATTTCAAATTTAATTATGGGTTTAGCATTTATTTCCTTCTTCAGCAACAAAATACTGATATCATCTCATTTTCACGATGCCATAACAATTTTGCTGGAAAATTACATTTGAAACTTCAGGTTCACTAAATTATTTATTCGGGGGAATTTTTCGGTAGGATAAAATAAAAGTGTGATTTCCACCATTTATTTTTGTAGATTGGTTTAAATTGAGCGATTCTCTAGCTTCACTAACTTCTACTATCTGTAGAATGTTTTGTCTCTCTCCAATATACGGAGTCATTATCGGCATCATTGTAGAGTTCTATTAACCGAGGTGAAATTACAGAACTTTCATTAATTGAGGGAGATCTTGCAGAGGCCTATATATTTTAGAAACAGGTAGTAATATGTTATCGAGAACAACGATGAAGTTAAGAGATGAGGTTTGACTTTGGGTGAGCTTTCTTTAAAGAAATCCAGACTCAAATTAAATGAGTAAAAGATTTACAATGAAGAACTAGCCGATACTTTAAACAAAAGTATAAGATTGAATAATAATTAGCAGCCACGGAAGTGCCCGTGTCCATGAAAGGTGTACGGGATGTCTTGGTTGATTTGGATAGCCCTTGGTACCCTGAAAAACAAAAGTTCGGGTGCCAAGCTGAAATCCTGACAGTTTTCGGGAAAAGGAGGGGGAAGTCTGGAGTGCACTATTTTAGTTCTCGACCATTTTCGCACACTCTGAACAAAATATTTCATATTTTTATGGATGATATCGATGGAGAATTAAATTACCTAAACCCTAGAAGTTTTTTCAAATTTTTTGGACAACAACATAGGGTCCACTGTTTTTTCCATATTTCAGATGGAAACAATGATTTTATGTTTAGATAATGTTCTACAAACGCCAAATACGAAATATTTTGTTCAGAGTGTTCGAAAATGGTCGAGAACTGAAATAGTGCACTCCAGACTTCCCCCATTCCTTTTCCCGAAAACTGACAGGATTTCAGCTTGGCATCCGAACTTTTCTTTTTCAGGGTACTAAGGGCATCCAAATCACCCAAGACATCCCGTGCACCTTTCATGGACACGGGCGCTTCCGTGGCTACTGGACTACATCTGTCTGGGTCTGGGTATTTCGTTATTTAAAGGTTACATTTTCTAAAAACATCAGAAAGATAGGGCAGTGAGTGGAAAGGTTTTACAGACAATATTAGATGTTTCTGTTTCGTATTTTTTGAAGTAAATTTATTTGACCCGAGGAATAATGATTTCTTTCTTGTTTCATTATAGCTATAAGAGAGTAAATGAGGACCTGCCTAACTTTTGTTTAGTCTTTTGTTTGGTCTTTTGTTTAGAAGTCTTTTGTTTAGTTTTATTTTTGAAATGTTGACCTCCAATCGATATGTTATTCGACATGACTGACTGGCGTTTCAGTATAACTGCCTGGCGGTTCAGTACAACACCCTGGCGTTTCAGTACAACACCCTGGCGGTTCAGTACAACATCCTGGCGGTTCACTATAACTGCCTGGCGGTTCACTATAACTAACAGGCGGTTCATAATAACTCCCTGGCGGTTCATTAAAACTGCATGGCGGTTCATTACAACTCCCTGGCGGTTCATTACAACTCCCTGGCGGTTCATAATAACTCCCTGGCGGTTCATTACAACTGCTTGGCGGTTCATTACAACAGCCTGGCGGTTCATTACAACTGCCTGGCGGTTCATTACAACTGCCTGGCGGTTCATAATAACTGCCTGGCGGTTCATAATAACTGCCTGGCGGTTCATAATAACTGCCTGGCGGTTCATAATAACTGCCTGGCGGTTCATAATAACTGCCTGGCGGTTCATAATAACTGCCTGGCGGTTCATAATAACTGCCTGGCGGTTCATAATAACTGCCTGGCGGTTCATTACAACTGCCTGGCTGTTCATTACAACTGCCTGGCTGTTCATTACAACTGCCTGGCTGTTCATTACAACTGCCTGGCAGTTCATTACAACTGCCTGGCGGTTCATTACAACTGTCTGGCAGTTCATAATAACTGCCTGGCGGTTCATAATAACTGCCTGGCGTTTCATATTAACTGCCTGGCGTTTCATATTAACTGCCTGGCGTTTCATATTAACTGCCTGGCGGTTCATAATAACTGTCTGGCGGTTCATAATAACTGTCTGGCGGTTCATAATAACTGCCTGGCGGTTCAGTACAACATCCTGGCGGTTCACTATAACTGCCTGGCGGTTCACTATAACTAACAGGCGGTTCATAATAACTCCCTGGCGGTTCATTAAAACTGCATGGCGGTTCATTACAACTCCCTGGCGGTTCATTGTAACTGCTTGGCGGTTCATAATAACTCCCTGGCGGTTCATTACAACTCCCTGGCGGTTCATTACAACTCCCTGGCGGTTCATTACAACTCCCTGGCGGTTCATTACAACTGCTTGGCGGTTCATTACAACAGCCTGGCGGTTCATTACAACTGTCTGACGGTTCATTACAACTGTCTGACGGTTCATTACAACTGTCTGACGGTTCATTACAACTGCCTGGCGGTTCATTACAACTGCCTGGCGGTTCATTACAACTGCCTGGCGGTTCATAATAACTGCCTGGCGGTTCATAATAACTGCCTGGCGGTTCATTACAACTACCTGGCGGTTCATTACAACTACCTGGCGGTTCATTACGACTGCCTGGCGGTTCATTACAACTGCCTGGCGGTTCATTACAACTGCCTGGCGGTTCATTACAACTGCCTGGCTGTTCATTACAACTGCCTGGCGGTTCATTACAACTGCCTGGCTGTTCATTACAACTGCCTGGCTGTTCATTACAACTGCCTGGCTGTTCATTACAACTGCCTGGCGGTTCATTACAACTGCCTGGCGGTTCATTACAACTGTCTGGCAGTTCATAATAACTGCCTGGCGGTTCATATTAACTGCCTGGCGGTTCATATTAACTGCCTGGCGGTTCATATTAACTGCCTGGCGGTTCATATTAACTGCCTGGCGGTTCATATTAACTGCCTGGCGGTTCATATTAACTGCCTGGCGGTTCATATTAACTGCCTGGCGGTTCATATTAACTGCCTGGCGGTTCATATTAACTGCCTGGCGGTTCATAATAACTGCCTGGCGGTTCATAATAACTGCCTGGCGGTTCATAATAACTGCCTGGCGGTTCATAATAACTGCCTGGCGGTTCATAATAACTGCCTGGCGGTTCATAATAACTGTCTGGCGGTTCATAATAACTGCCTAGCTGTTCATTACAACTGCCTGGCTGTTCATTACAACTGCCTGGCTGTTCATTACAACTGCCTGACGGTTCATTACAACTGCATGGCTGTTCATTACAACTGCCTGGCGGTTCATTACAACTGCCTGGCGGTTCATTACAACTGCCTGGCGGTTCATTACAACTGCCTGGCGGTTCATTACAACTGCCTGGCGGTTCATTACAACTGCCTGGCGGTTCATTATAATTGCCTGGCGGTTCATAATAACTGCCTGGCGGTTCATAATAACTGCCTGGCGGTTCATTATAACTGCCTGGCGGTTCATTACAACTACCTGGCGGTTCGATGCAACTACCTGGCGGTTCAGTACAACTACCTGACTATTCATTATAACTGCTGGCGGATCAGTATAACCACTGGCGGTTCGTTATAATTGCCTGGCGGTTCAGTACAACTACCTGACTATTCATTATAACTGCTGGCGGATCAGTATAACCACTGGCGGTTCGTTATAATTGCCTGGCGGTTCATAATAACTGCCTGGCGGTTCATAATAATTGTCTGGCGGTTCATAATAACTGCCTGGCGGTTCATTACAACTGCCTGGCGGTTCATTACAACTACCTGGCGGTTCATAACAACTACCTGGCGGTTCATTATAACTGCCTGGCGGTTCATTACAACTGCCTGGCGGTTCAGTATAACTGCCGGCGGTTCATTACAACTACCTGGCGGTTCGATGCAACTACCTGGCGGTTCAGTACAACTACCTGACTATTCATTATAACTGCTGGCGGATCAGTATAACCACTGGCGGTTCGTTATAATTGCCTGGCGGTTCAGTACAACTACCTGACTATTCATTATAACTGCTGGCGGATCAGTATAACCACTGGCGGTTCGTTATAATTGCCTGGCGGTTCATAATAACTGCCTGGCGGTTCATAATAATTGTCTGGCGGTTCATAATAACTGCCTGGCGGTTCATTACAACTGCCTGGCGGTTCATAACAACTGCCTGGCGGTTCATTACAACTGGCTGGAGGTTCATTAAAACTGCCTGGCGGTTCGATACAACTACCTGGCGGTTTAGTACAACTACCTGGCGGTTCACTATAACTAACCGGTGGTTCACTACATCTGTGTGGCGGTTCAGTACAACTTGCGTTTTGAAACCTAAAAAGACTTTTAGTCCGTGGTACGAATAATATTTTTCATATCCGATACAGAGTCCGATTCGGGTCCTAGGTATGAAAATAGTTTTTTACTTTACTAGTGAGGTAATGTGGCCTTTCCCTCACTAGTGAAGACCCTTTCCCTCACTAGTGAAGACCCTTTCCCTCACTAGTGAAGACCCTTTCCCTCACTAGTGAAGACCCTTTCCCTCGCTCGTAAAGTAAAACGCCATACTTTACACGTGAAATAATTTGATATCTCGAGATATGAAATTACTTCACTGGTACAGTAATGTACTATAACATAACTAGGGATAGAAAGTTGAAAAGTAGAGCTTTTGTGTGAATTTTGTCGAGGCGAAGCTGAGGTCAATAAACACACGAAAGCAAGACTTTTCATTTTTATCCCGAGTTATGTAATGGATTTTACTATGCTGGTGCTTGTAATAAGGCTATTACATGTATAGGCAATAGCCTTTACATCACTCGCATAGTAAAACGTCGTACTACACACGGGAAATAAAGTGATATCTCGTATCACGATGAGTAAAAGTACCTCGGGCTGCCGCCCTCGGATACTTTTTCTCATCTGGATACGAGATATCACTTTACTTCCCTTGCATAGTAATGTACTATTATCACATACGCGCGGTGTTCGGATGACTTCAGGTCTATATTGTTGTCTCGTTTTCGCTTATGTGATAAAATAGAGTACACACTTGTCACTATCAGTCTCGGCAAGCCACGACTTCTTCGTGACAAGTGTGTAATATATATTACATGCTGAGGGCGTCGAAAGAAGTGCTTAAAACATGAAAAGTACGGTTTTCGACGCATGTAGCATGTAAAACATATTTCGTCTATGATTTATTTCTTTAAATATGTACAGTAGACAATTTTTTCAGATTTTTTGAATTGGTGGTAGGCAACTCTAGGTACAAAAATGTAATAAAAATCGACCACCAGCAAATGCGCGTTATCGGTCGATGTTTTATTCAAGCCATATTTGCTAATCAACTCATGCGATTTTTAAACGAGTTTATGTGTCGATGTCGGATTACTCCATCACATATGAAACGATACCAATTTTCAACGCTGCGGAACATATAAGTGCTTGTTAACAAACTTCACTTACTTCGCCTTCGAGATGACCATTAGGTATTTGTACACTCCAAATGGCACATAGCTCAATCTCAAATGACGGAGTGAAGTGATATTTCTCTATCATTTGAGTCCTTCTGAGCTCCTGCCATCAAAAATACCTTCAAAGTAAGTCATCAAATTGCATGAAAAAAATTTGAGACTGTAGGTGGAAGAGGGGGTGTAGATTTTTCGCGAGAGCTAGTAATCGGTAATTAAGCATTAGTCTCGATGCTGATCAGTGCTGCAAAGCACACCATTGTATGATTTGAAATGTTTGAGTGAAACTTCGCCTCCAACTTCGCTTCCCGCAAGACCAACACTTAATAAGTAATTCTAGGTAAGGTAGACTCGCAAGAGTTCGATTCGGACTGAATAAACAGGTTCAGAATCAGATGCAGGTTTGAACTATCCTTTGGTTGGTTTAGAAAATAAATCTCCTTCAGCAATCCATTTTATTTAATTTAAATTAAATTTAAATTTCAAATTAAATTTTTTCAGTGCCGTTTTTTCCGCAGGTCTTTTTTCAAATTCAGATAGATTTTCGTTGAAGTTAAAATATTCGCTTGGCTTTAGGTCAGGGTACCCAGAACTGATGATCTTGAGAGCGCGGTTATTTCCATTTTCGTCTGGAGGGTAGACGAAGCCAGCGTAGAATTTGGCATTCTTCTTGTTCGAGAACTTCATCCACCCAAATTTCAATTTTAGCAGCTTCGGACGACACTCCTTCACAAATGCATCATCCGTTTCAAATTCCTAAAAAAAAATATCAATAAATCTGTAGATATAACTTTTACCACGTTGCGTAAGAACTATATCACCATGGAAAGTTTGTGAAGAAGTTTTTTTTAGAATCCCCTGGAGAGGGATTACGGCGTCACTCCTCTTTTCTATATTCAATCAAAACTCTACCGATAGAGAACTATCTCATTGAAAGATGTCGCTGCAACAAAACCAATGTCATCAGAAAAATAATTATTTTTTACTCGACGGATTTTAGAAAATGCCATCGTGTAGCACAGGACTCTGGAAAAGAATTTTTTTTTAAATCGGTCCTATATTGGCGATAAGTCTTAAAAAAGGATGTGAAGAAACAGCAGCAAACGTTTTTTCAAATCCTTAAACCCAAGCCGATATAGGGAAGATTGAAAAACTGATGACTGTTCCGGAGTCCTGAGATCATGTGATACACGATGGCATTTTATTTGACTAAAATACGTCGAGCAAAAAATTAATTATTTTGCTGATGGCATTGGTTTTGTTGCAGCGACACCTTTCAATGAGGTAGTGAATTGTTCTCTTTCGGTAGAGTTTTGATTGAATAGAGAAAAGAAAAGTGACGCCGTAATCTCTCTCCTGGGTTCTAAAATAAATTTTTATTTTTCATACAGTCAAGGGACAAACACGCTGGTTCAAATAATTTTTGAGTAAGGCTGAGCTATAGGAAGGGATTCTGAAAGACTTTGAACCGGGTATTTAAGTACTATTTAAGAACTATTTCGTCGAGGCCATTTTATGAGAAATGACAAAGTAATATGCAACTATAGTATTTCACACGTATTAAAAAAAAGATTATTCTATTTTTTCACCAAAATTTTCTATCTTAAACTAATGTGAGTCGTATTTTCAATTTGATTTTGATTTTCAAACGTAGTGATTCCCACCCGAAAAACGAGATCTTATCTTTCCTGTAACGAAATTTCTGGAAATTACGATCAATTTGACCGCACTCTCGTTTTAGTGTTATGCATCTTCAGTCTCCTTTACTTCAAAATCTCAGATTTATATGAAAAGAAATGGAAATTTGGTCTAAGATGGTCTGTCTCACTATGTTATGATTTGTGGTTTTTATCCCCAGATTAAGTTTTTTTTCCTGCATGAAACATGTTCAGAAAATTTGAACGAGGTACGGTTCACTAGTGAGGACCTCGATTAATATAACTTATTAAAACATATTAACAATATTAAGCAGTCAATAGTAATGGTCTCACCTCTCACATGTCAGGAAAATCATTCATGGCATTTTAGGTGTAGGCAACAATTTCTATGGGATTTGTTTTGTTTTATGGTGGATAGATGCAAGAATAATATCAACTGAAGTTTTGAGGCTCCCAGTTTGATTATTACGAGTCTTTCCCGAATCTTGTGTCTGGGAATGCCTTTCATCATACTTTATATACGAACACGAACGACATTTTTATACAATTGAGTAACTGATCGGGAGCATCAAAAAAACTCCAATGGTGGTATTCCCACTAATCCTTTATATAATAAAACATGTCCCGTAAAAAGATGTTTAATGCCTGTATTAAGCAGAAATTTGTACTAGACATTGTAGCTCCTATGCGATCCCAGTCGTAGCTTATGCCTCGTAGGATTTTCAATTCGTGTGAAAAATATCCCATGGCGATTAGTTTCCCATAAAATAGTGGTTACGTCAACTTACTTCTTCGTCGTCTTTTCTGTCACTGCCAATGAACTCAGATTTAGTTGGATCAAACTTAGTCGGGTCGTCACGATTCGATTCCATTTCAGTCGTGGTTTCGGTCCTTGGTTTACGAAAGTACTAAAACACGGAGAGAAAACACATGTTATCATTGCGTAACTTAATATTCGTGTGACACATCAAAATTTCCTTTTGAAAGTGTACCAAGTAAGTGAAGTAAGTCAAGCCATAATGTGGTGTTTGTAGTTCAGACCGAAGGCAAGGGATGCAACCAAACAAGTCAAAATAACGTTCTCCAAACCTAGTTTATTTTACTAGGTAGACCCTGCCTGTGGAAACGAGTTTCAAAATTAACGTTAGCATAATAATGCAGAGTTCCCGCGAGGTGCTGCGAGCAAAACATATTTTTCGGTTCACGTTTTATACATTACACGACCACACTACGGATTCGTTCGTGATAGGATCGACATCTGCTACACTCAGAACAGATTTAATATTAATTTCAACTAACTCAAAATATTTTATGTCCCAAATTTGTCTCGGAATTTTTACTTATAATAGGGCCATTCAGAAATCTGGTCCATTATGGGAGGGGAGGCATTCAAATCGGGAAATAATAGACCAAATATTATTTTGAATTAAAATAAATCTTAGAAATAAATCCACGGTCAAAAAATGTAGGACAATGGAGCGGACGAACGAACGGATTTATTTTTTGATTTTCGCTTTACCCTCAGACAGGTTGATTTAATTATTTGTAAAATGCTGAAAATAAACAAACCTCTTCATCCCGACTAAAGGCATCCACGTTAGTTTGCTTGTCGTGCTGTTTTAAGAAATTTATCTCGCGAGCCAACTGTACATTTTTCACCGCCGATTCGGAGTTAACTTTCGCCATATATTCAATTTCAGAATTGAGTTCAGCAACGATGGCAGCACTTTTCGCTTTGAATGCTTCGTTCGACTGGATCACCTTTTCTGCTTCGTACAGCTTTTTTCGCAGCCATTCCGCTTCAACTTTCATGTTTGCATTCAACTTGAAACTTGCTGCCTTTTCGGAAAGCAGCTCTGCAGCAGTTTGGTCATTTTTAGCTTTCAGCAATGCGAGCTCGTCGGTAGCCTTTCTGTGTGACTCGGCCTCTATTTTTGCTTCGGTTAAAGATTTGAGCAAAAGCTCAACATCGGTCTTTAATCGTCCATTCAATTCAGTATTAGCAGCCAGTTCAAGCTTGATTTTGTCATTGAGCTGAGTTTTGGTGTCGTTTTCGAATTTCAATGACGCGATTATTTCCTTGTAGCTATCGATTTCCTTTTCCAGGTTAACGAGATTGGTGAGTAATTTTTTGTTCGTTTCTTCCAATTCGTTGTGTGATTCATTGATACGAGCAAGTTCAGTATCTTTTTGATTAATTACCATGACGTGAGCTCGCTCAGATTCCTGAGCTTGAATGGATTTTGCCAAATTTTCAACGTCGTCTCGAATTTTCAAGACAATTGCTCGAAGCGAGTCTATAAAAATAAACGAGTTGAGTTAGTTCATTAGGTAATAGATGTCTTGTTCTCATAGCCTAAGATTTGCAATTTTTTCTAAATCGGAACAACTCACAAAAGTTTGTGAATTTCTTCGCAAATTTTTGGGCCTAGCTGATACTAAATACAGACGAAAAAAAATTACAAATTAATTGAAGGCTCGATTAACAATTAAAATAGATCGAAATAACAGACGTCATATTTATCTATTTATCTATCATCTTAACATCGATTTGAACTAGGTGAGTACTCGGAAATAATTGCTGTGTATTTTAGTGAAAAAAGTTTCGAAGATGAAATATTACTTTGGGGAAGGGTGAGAAACAGACTATAAAAAAGGAGCTGGGATATTAGACGAAGTAAGAAGAACAATCATGACTTCATTTATGGACTTAATGTTTATAACACGTCGTTAGAAAGCTTCGCAAATGAAACTGGCAACGCGTTCGTCACGTTCGTCAGATCTCACTTTAGATTTCAGCCTTTTTACGAAGCGAAATAAAACATTGCAAGTAATTTTACTCACCTCCGTTTGTATCTCCATCTCCTTGTTCAACATCCATTTGCACATGACTGCCGAATCCTTGATAAAGTTGCACATCAAGTGTCGACACATTTCGAGAATCTGTAGAAAATCGATTTAGTTATTTCTTCTTAATCGATTCATATGTATTAAGTAAGTAATTCCGGTATTTGGCAGTCAGTGGAAACGTCAATTTTAAAAGGGGCCTCGTACGAAAGTGTATAACATATGGGTAAAACAAATCAACTCAAATTGGCTTGCTCTATCAGAATTGCTGTTTGCAGTCTTGATTAGAGGCTTGGGTAACTCACGCCTTTCAGGCTAGGCCACTGAAGACTTTGACTCGTCAAAATGAGTAATCGTAGAGTTTCCCTATTGCCTCGTCTAGCTGTGACGCCGATTTCTTAGTCTTCACTATCCGAAAATAAGCTCTAAGTATCGAAAATACTAATCACTGTCCCTTTTTTGGTAGAAGCAAGATTGACTTTTCTAATTGCGCAGCAGTCAGTCAAAGACAAAATTAAAATGATATACCGAATCAAATCAAGCTCCAACGTACGATTATCCTCGTAGACCTGCTATTTACTCTGTCTCTGACATATTCAAGTTACATCCAGGGATATTATTAGACCCGTACGAAGTACTGGGGTCTTATAGGTTTACGCATACGTTTGAAACACGTCGAATTGGACTCCCTGAGTAAGGGGAAACCTATTGTGGTTGTCCAGAGATGCCAAATCAGCAAGAAAAAAAATGTCCGTCTGTCCGTCCGTCCGTCTGTCTGTCTGCACGATAACTTGAGTAAAACGCATCCGATTTTGAAAATTCTTTTTTTCCCCGTTTGGTAATGTCTAAAGACAGGCTAAGTTCGAAGATGAGTGATTTTGGATCGACCCCTCCTGAGCTGGGGCCCAATAAGTGCTTTACGGTTTTTCGAAGATATCTCCGGACATTTAAACGCTATACTCGTAAATGATACATCGAATGAAAGATATTTACAATACCGATCGACAAAAAAAAGTTTATGGAAATCGGATGACCGACTCGTGAGTTAGACCCCTTGGTGTGAAACAGGCACAGGGCGGCAAGCAGTTTTTGCTTGTAGGTCGGCCAAATTTGAACATATTTCGTTCGTTTTAGCTTAATTAGATAGGTATTGACCGTACCAATCAGGGAAAAAAAAGTTTATGAAATTATGTTCTCCGGAGCGTGAGCTAGGTCTCTTGGAGTGAGCTCTTATCTGGCTACTCGGCCGTACAGTGAACGTGGAGTATTTTGTCAATATCTCGAGTAAATTTTGACCGAATTTCATGATTTTTTTTTGTTTGAAAGGTATTAACGAATGTAAAGCGTCGGTACTATTTCCGGTTTCCTAACAAAATGGCTGCCGGCGGCCATATTGGATTTTATTAAAAGTGATATAAAGTGGGAAAAATGATGCTTAGAGAGTTTCTGTTAACATGGAAATAATGTGTTAAGTGTGAGGGGTTTCAGAGATTCCATATATGGACATCTATATATACCTATATACAGCTATATTGAGCTATATACAGGCATATAGAGCTATATAATAGCATATTCCTCTGTGAAATGTTTATTTACAGTGAAATATAGGTAAATATAGGAATTTATGAAATTTGACTTCGTACGGGGCTGTCTATATTGCCTCCGGCAATTTAATTGTATATGATAACAAGGCAAAGAGTGGATAATGTAAGTGATTTAAAAGGAAGAATAGTTTTTCAGCAGAGAAGAAAATGAAGTAAGAGAAATGAAGAGTTTCACATTAAAGGCTTTTGATACGAATAGGTGTTTTCGTACGGGTCGGCGTTAGCTATGTTTTTCGCGTTTGTTTGCGTAATCTAAAATCACATGTTCCAAGACGGTTGAATGCTTGTCACCAAGTACTCGTTTCGGTCTTATCAGGTAAGTGAAAAAACACTTTCTGGTACATTAGTTCAGTGCGTTTCTAGTTTCGCTCATATTCTGTTCGACGACATTTTAATGCCATGCCGTAAACTGAGACCGACAATTTTCAATCAAACCGTCATAGCAAGGAGAACAGCAAGTTTTCTTAGAAGCTTAATCGTTTAGATCACTCGTTTCAGTAGCAATACTCACCAATGGTTGATCCACCGCCCGTATTATCCACAAAATCTATTCCAAACTGTTCACTGCGATGAAGACGGCATTGCCGTTTAGGTAGCGGCATTTCTCGCTGATTTTCGATTGGACCAGTCTCGCTTTCATCCATTGTTGTTGTCACGCACGGATATATTACCGTTTCATTTTCCTGCTGTGAAGAATGATATATTTAACCTAAGTGGAACATGCACGACGAGGACCTCAACTTCATTTTATCATGTAAATTTAATTTAAACACAAGGGACCATTCACAAATTATGCATACTCCACAGCAGGGCAGAAGAGATTCTGATAATGCCACAGTTTTCCTACTTCCCGATACTTTTATTGCACGCAGAGAAAACGGTCATTGTGTGGCTAGTCAGTCCAAGAGAAAGTCTATAAATCCCGTCCTTTCTCAAGGGTCGAAAGTGGGACTAACGGTGACAATGGAGTATATCCTAGACGGGAATTATCATAGAAATTTGAACAAAAATATATGCAACTATTAGGTAAGATTTGCGTGTTTTTCTAAATTGTGATGGAATCATTTTAATTTTCAAAAGCGGACGTTCTTAGTGAAGGGGAGAAATAGGATGGAATTTATGTATGGTCCCTAAGATAGAAATGTGAAGAATTAATTAAGCTCACCTCGTTATCAGAATCCATCACATATTTTCCACATTTCAGTGCGTCCCAGCAACTTTGTAGATAATTATTGTGCACGTCAAACGAATCCATTTTTCTCGAAATTTTTAATTCATTGAGTCGACCAGCACCAACAGAATCCGGCACTTCTACAAAATGTTTTAATTTGTTGCGAGTGCTTCCATGGACTGTTAATCTGATCACGTTTAGTTTTATTTTGGAAAACACGAGCCGATCAATCTCCTCAGCTTGGACGTACGTGCCTCCAGCAACGAAAATTTTTTCTCTGCGAGACGACTGAAACGCCTCGCCAAACAATCTATCTCCCAATGTAGGAAAATTGGCTATAGCCCAGAAACCTAGTAGTTTCATCTGTCGGCTTCTTTTGCGTTTCGGTTTCAAGAGTCTTCCAACAATGGGTAAGATCCTTATTTTTAAGAAAAACTCTTCTCCTTCCATCGCGGATTTAAATGCACAAAATAAATCATTATTTTTTTAAGACTTCCCCGTGCAACGGCACATTTTAGTACCGCTAAAAACGGATCATATTCTGTTTCGGACACAGAAAGGCAATATAATTATGAAATGCTGAATCTTTTTCGACCATTTTTCACTCGCGGAGTAGTTTTCAATCAAAATTAAATAATGAAAAATGGCGTTATCTGAAACACACGGGCTGCTAGATATCTGGATTTACGGCGACAGCATAACAAAAGGCTGTTCACAATAGCGAATGTGAATCGGTATTAGAATAACAAAAGACTGTTCACTATAGCGAATAGAAACCGGTATTCCGAAAACTGGATTACCGGTTTATTGATAATACAACGCACTTCAAGAAAAAGTGATCAATAGGGGTCAGCTACAGAAAGTACTCTAATTTTTATGAAAATGTTTTTACATTGTTTTACAGTTGTGTGACACACTGTCACATTTCAGTACCCTATTTAGAGTACCATTCATGCTTGAAGTGCGTTGATAAATACCAAAACCAAGTTCTGTAGTTTTCGATTTTTAGCCGAAAGAGAAGAACTTAGAAAAGTCGATCTTATTTTAAGATAAACCATGAAATGTTGATCTGAATGATGTTACACAAGGACTAAAATCGTGTGATTATAGTCGAAGTGGAATGAATGATCCAAGGACTGATCACTAAGCTTCGCATCGAATTGTAGTAAATGATATAAGAGATTCAGCCTGAGGACTATTCATGTACCGAGACAATAATAATGGTCCTTGTATTATGCGACAGTTTATTGCTGGCGCAATATAATAGGCCAATTTAGCTTTAGTTTCATTTCGAACGGTCACTCAATCAATGACAACGGTCGAGAATCATTCTAATTCAGCTGAGTCGACCGTCGTTTCCTCGCAGCTTATCAGTATTGCACCCAGTAATAACGAGATACACGTAGATAACAAAAGCGCCAAGAAACAAATTTTGGGTTTTATATTTCGACTCTACTATAAAATAGCTCTTAGTCACATCTACCAAAATACTGTGTCAATCTAGGGACTCAACTGTAAACGGAACGGAATTTTGCTATTTTCAGCGGAACTGATTGCTACAATTTACGCCGTAAGTGCGCTACAAATTCAAAATGGAGTTTTCAACCGTCTATCTTACGCCGCGTTAAATTGCCCATTCTCATTATGAGGAAGCGTTGACATTTATTTTCGGTTCATATTTTATTCATTCACATAAAATTCAAATTCTGAGGCGCAATTACGGCGTGAATTGGCTTTTTATATAGCTGCCAAAACGCAATAAAATATTAATGAATTGAATGATGGGTTCTAGCATACGTTTGAATCGTATGCAATCGTTACAATTCGGGACCATATAGCCTCATAGTAATGATACATTCAATCATAAAAAACTCATAAATTCTCTAGCATCAATTTAATTCTCTGTTTAAAGTGTTCTCAATGATATGGCCAAATTAATGTCAAAATTTGTTCTGGCTGGACTAATTTCCTAATGTCTTTGACAACCAAAAGCACGTTCGACGCAAAAACAGGACTAAACCTTAGAAATCTCCTCTGACTTGTATGAATTGTCCATACTGCCACTGAGTGGTGTACGACGAAATGATGCGAATTTTTGTCAAGTTAGGCATTTACAAAATTTGTAAGGTGGCTTTTCAACTGTTCAATTTTTCGTTAAGTACATAACCAAAAGTTAGTTACGAGAACAATGGATTTTAAGTTCACAAACACACTTTACGTTGATTAATTTATCAATTTAATTCAATTGGGAATTTGATATATTTAAATTTTCTGCGCGCAATTGTGTTACATACAGTTCCTTTCTGTTCGTTTCGTTAGTTTGTTATTAAAAGGTACTAGAACGAAAATTCGTTCTAACAACGTTTTGTGAATCAATCGAAGATGATCGTAGCAGCCTTATCATCGCTTAGTGTCATTTAACGTTTAATTTGAACAAAAATGGACGCACAACGTATATTTCAAGCAAAATTG